>NC_140590.1:337582204-338190758 GCF_964204655.1 Triturus cristatus | reverse complement strand
CCTGCATGCAAACACCCTTGCACTATGGTGCAAGGGTGCCTGCGTTGGCGCTACACTGCTAAGTGTAGCGCCAACACTGGGGGAAACGCAGGGCTGTACCATATTCTTGTAAATATGGTGCAGCCCTGCGTTTCTGAAGTGGCGGAGCCTATCGTTAAGCCAAGGAGGCTAACGACACGCTCCGCCACTTCTGTTGTAAACACCCCCTTAGTATTTTATATTCAAAGAATTTGCAAAAAACAAAACAATTTAATGGGAAGGTTGGTGCTGCAACTCCGTGACTAACTTTTCATTGGTTGGTTTTATTTTGCAGTACCAGTCTCTTGCTCCTGCCAGGGCCAGAGTGGAAACCTAAAGCAGCCCTGGCAAATGTTTTCAAATCAGTCGCCATACGGTGCACACCAAGTGCAGTGAGTGAGCCTGACCACTACAAAGGGGGTTTTGGGAGTCGCTACCCCCAAGAAATTCAGGAAACAGTGGTGCATTCTAAAACACATTTATCATTATATATTGAATTGTATCAGCTTTTAAAGAATAGTAAATGATGACCTTACTATGCACCAGGATACAACAGTCTTTGTTGGGGTTCTTCAATGATTCCCTTATTATCAGCCTTCAACAGTGCCTCTCATCTCTCCATAGCACATCTGTCACATGTATTTCATTTGTTTTATAGTGCCTCTCATACCAGTGTAGGATGTCAGAGCACTTTACATCACACACATATAGAGACAATGAATCATATTTGTAAATCAGTGTAGAGAAAATGTTACATAAGGCAAAGGGGACTACAAGGTGTGGGATTCACATGTCATTCATACTTGTAGGCATTTTTAAAGAGTGCTTGGTCTGGAGAAGCACACACTTGGGATTCAGAACATCACCCAGTGGTTAGCATTGACTAACAATAACAAGCATTGTCATAGCCAATAGGTCTCGCTTTTGGGACCTTGTAAGTGTTTAGTTATGCAGCACAATATCCTTGGTGCAACAACATCAACTGTTGCATAGCTAAACACTTATACGGTTCCAAAGGCAAGACCTATTGGCTATGCCAATGCTTGTTTACATTTACCTCGGTCGTGCAAGGCAACGAGAACTGTCAATTACTCTGGGACTTCCGTCCCAGGTGTTTTATAAGTGCTGACTCTGCTGTGCTGTTTCTTGCATGTCCACGCACCTGTAGAAGGTGTGTACGTTTCTAACGTAGTGCAGTGTCTGCCCCACCAGAGTGGACAAACACTTGTTGGGGAGGAATAGAAAAGGCGTTATATCTGAAACACGTCCTTAATGGAGACCGATTTTATAGAAAGCGTGCAGAAACTCATGAATTACCCTTGCCTTAGTAATTCCCCTTGCCTTTTTATCATGCATGACAACCCTTCTCTTTTGGTGCGAGTGACCCTCTAGCAGGTTTTAATTTGATAGACCGTTTGGTATTTTAAATATTGTATGGGTGTTATCGAAGACACTCTCTAGTCTCCTTTCTTTTCTGTCTTTATTGAAGCCGCTGATGGTTGTTCACTGTGTAAAATACGTCCCTTCACTCCAGACGCCAAGTTCCAGGGATGTCATCATTACGTCAGAATGGACTAGGAAGAGTAAGTCCTTAAGACACTTTATTTCGGTAACTAGTCTAGGACCATAACAGCGATATACATAAAATCCATTATTACAGATCGACAATGTTCTCTAAAATGACAAAGTTAAAACAGCTAGTTTAAAAGTAAAAAAAAAACACGGCCTGACCCTCCCCAAAGGCAGAATTGGGCAAGCTACTCACATGCCTCTCCACACAGTGTTACGTGCATAACCAATGAAATGTCACCGATAAACAAACCGTATTATTAAAGTGAAAGTGCAATAAACGGATCTATGTTAAACAAAAATAAATAAGCATGGGGCCATGAAAATGTGATCGCAACAGATCTGCGTCGGTGTCAGGAAACATTCCACATAAGAACACCAGTTATCCTGGCTTCATCCAGAATTTCCAGCCCGGGATGATAAAGGGTTTGCCGATTCGCTTAATGCGGTGTGTCCAGGGCACATACATGTTTCCTAATCACTCCCATTGCTAATAAGAATCTGCTCAGGCAGAAAGCCGTCAGCCTGCTCAGATCAGAGCTGAGGATACGAACAGCAGGGGGTAATAATGCCGGAAGCCAAGAGTCCGCCAATGCCGGGGGTTTCAGTCATATGCTTATGGCACGTTTGTACAGCGGGCGACTAAACAAAACATGTTCAATGGTTAGAAAGAGCATACTTGGATAACCACAAGGCGTCCTGGACGACCTGCAGCCATTACAGTGCTGTGAAGGTTGTTTCTTGCTCCACTTGTTGTGATGGGCGAACACTAACACTGCGCTGCAGGCACGCTATTGGATACATGTAAAGCAAAGCAACCAGTGAGCTTTAAATCTGACTTCATAGTTCATAGACGAGCACCCCAGATGGAAGGCTCACTGCTCATCAGAGACAAGTAAAAGATGAAAAGTATCTGCTTAGGATAAACAATCGCGAGCCCCCTTCTTACAGAGTTTTGTGCGCGTGCGCTAAAAGGCAAAACTGAAAGCATTATCCGGCTCACATAATAAAGACAAGTCCGGTAGTTGTGAAAACACGCGAGTGGTGATGCGCGCTAAAAGGCAAAACTGAAAGCATTATCTGACTTACATAATAAAGACAAGCTCGGGAGTTGTGAAAACACGCGAGTGGTGACAATATGTGTGTGCGCACGCGCTAAAAGGCAAAACTGAAAGCATTATCTGGCTCACATAATAAAGACAAGCCTGGGAGTTGTGAAAACACGCGAGTGGTGACGTGCGCTAAAAGGCAAAACTGAAAGCATTATCCGGCTCACACAATAAAGACAAGCCCGGGAGATGTGAAAACACGCGAGTGGTGACGCGATCTGTGCTGGGGGAGGGGGAGGGAATTGAAGCACAACACAAGCAAGCAAGGCGGACAGAGGCACGCAAGGCTTAATGAGCCGTGACACAAACCCACATGGCGGCTGTGCGCGTGAACGCAAGCTTGAGGCCAGCAAGCCTCTGGTAGCACTTTGAAAACCCTCTTACTAAATGTCTCGCAGCGCAGCGCATGCGCTGTCTCAGGCAAGACCTAAAAATGTATTTCCACCCAAATAAACCGTTTTATCAGCATCAGGATAATGAAAGACTGGGAAAAAACATAAGTTACTAACTTGCACCATGCAGTGTGTAAGTAGCTATTTGATGACAGTTTATAGGTCACTGTGCTAGATTTCGGTTGTCACTCATGAACTGCACAGTAACAAAAGAATCTCTGTGACAAAAGCAGTAACACACTCACCTATGCACATAAAATACTGTTTTTTTAAATGCATGGTACACTTTCTTTGCAGAAGACATATTAACCCTCTGTGCTACATTAGATAACTCAAAGCTGCCACTGGACAAAACTCTCATCTCTCCTGCAGGTGCATTAATCACTGTCTTCATTTTGACACTTTTATTGTTGCTCGAAAACTGCTAATTCTACAAGGAACTTTACAGTGCTTTTAAAACTGCCTCCTGCGGACCCCCTGGGAATGTGTCACGGACCCCTGGGGGTCCGCGGACCACAGTTTGGGAAACACTGTCCTAAGGTGTACCTATTTTGAATGCCGGTGTTGAATCGTGTATCCCCTAACCAGCCCGAGCGGTGATCAGCTGCTTCTGTCTGAACCTGCCCGGGCTGAGTTTCGTTTCCGAAAAGTCCCGAAGTGCAGGGGATACACGATACCGTGGGGATACCTGATATTACACAACAACGGTGCTTCCCTTCCATTTTTTGTTGTATATTATTTCCATTACATACACCCATCCCTGAAATCAACATCATCTTTGCTGCTCTGTTTAAGAGTTTGAGACTGCACTGCTTCGTAGATTTAGTTACTTTGTCCTCGGTTTGCCTTGATATATTTTGGTGTTGTGGTGCCTCAGCTCCTGTAAGCAGGAACTAATGAAGTCTATCTTTCCATAATGCGGCCCCCGGGGGAAGTGAAGGTCGCAGACCAGTCTTCCCCCGGGGTATTCGCGCAATAGCGGAAGGACAAGGTGGGGGTGGCATTAAAGGGGGTTAAAGGAAGGGGTGGGATTGGGAGGGCATTTAAGGTGTCATGAGAGGAAGATCCGGCCTCTTCCTGACACCTGAGCACCACCGGGAGGTTTAGAAAGTTTGTTGTTAAGAAGTTTGTAGCGGAGGCCGATTGGTCGATCGGCTGGTGGTCGGGGATTAGCGATCTGTTCTGGCTGGGCTAGGGAGAGTGTCTCGGTTTGCGATACGGCCTGGAGTGTCGGGCTGACAGTGGTGCACGTGCGAGGAACAGATCTGCTGCGGCGGTGGTGGCTTGTGAGGAGGAGTCACCACCGGAACGTTGGATGTGGCAGGTAGGGAGGAGGCATCCTGATCGGGGGAGGGGGAGCGGACGGCAGAGACCTGCCGCGTGCCCGCCGGCTGGTGCTGTGGAATGCTGCCTTCGCCCGCGGGGTGGGGGTGGACTGGAGCCAGTGCGCGCGGCTGCTGTGGGCCCCGTAGAGGCGGCAGGCGGGGGTGGGTTTTGAGGCGGGGGAGGCGAGATTGGCTGCGCTGCCGCATCTGGTGTAGGGAACCAGGGTTCGAGCCTCGAGGTCGCGTCCACATCTTATGATTCAGGGCAAATCACTTAACCCCCCATGCCTGAATGTGTAACGTAAATACGGAGCTCTGTAAAGCGCTCCAATACCTTCGGGTCGAGTTCGCGCTCGCGTCCACATCCTGTGATTCTGGGCAAATCACTTAACCCCCCATGCCTGAATGTAATGTAAATACGGAGCTATGTAAAGCGCTCCAATACCTTCGGGTCGAGTTCGTGCTCGCGTCCACATCCTGTGGTTCTGGGCAAATCACTTAACCCCCCCATGCCTGAATGTAATGTACATATGGAGCTATGTAAAGCGCTCCAATACCTTCGGGTCGAGTTCGCGCTCGCGTCCTCATCCTGTGATTCTGAGCAAATCACTTAACCCCCCTCCATGCCTGAATGTGTAATGTAAATACGGAGCTATGTAAAGTGCTCCAATACCCTCGGGTCGAGTTTGCGCTATTTAATTATGCACAAAAAAAAATACAGCTGTGCGGCGGTTCCTCGCTTTCGGTGGCATTCCATTCGGGGCACATTATGCATAGCAGGCATCGTGTAAATTTGGGCAGGCAGGGGTTTGTGAGTATCTGTTATTGGCGATGTGCAGAGCCGGCAGTAGAGCCCACATGCGTTATTCATTACCAGCAGCGAGGTGGAGGTATGGGTCCATCAATTCTTGGACCTGCACCATTTATTTGGTTCATGGTGCACTGGAGCCACCCGGAGGTTTTTGGCATAGGAGGGAGGTGGGGGGGCCAGGTGTCGGGTTGCTGTCTGTGTAGGTGGTACTGCGAGGGGTATCTAGGACAGGGGCGAGGGACTGCCAGCACGGCATGAGGCCCGGTGGTGCTTGGGCCCACCTGGTTGTGGCGACCCGGTAGGGGGAGGGGAACCAAGGCCGGTGGTTGATCCCGGCGGTAAGGGGATACCAGCGGGGTGCACAACGGCCTCAGAGTGCTGGCCAGAAGCAGTAGGGGGGTCCGCGGCTGCATGCCCTCCGTTGGGGGATCGCGCAGCGACCAATACAGCTGTCTTAGTCGGACAATGTTACAAATATAGGGCGTGAGAGAAGCATGGATGTTGAAGAAAAGTGGGGGTCGGTTGACACAGTTGTGAAAGTCGAAGTGGGCTCTGGGATGGTGTGCGATGGGGTTGATGTGTGGAATGGAAGTTGTAGTGGAGAAAGCTGTGGCCGAGTGGTTTGCTGCGGAGGGAGAGGGGGTGCATGGTAACCGGACTGTTTCTTTGTGGTTGCAGGGGTCAAGTACGGCCATGGGATGACCAGCGGGCATGGCCACTGAGGGAGCTGCAGCTCCGAACGAACGGAAGATGTACTGGATTAACCCTCAGGTACGGGATTACGGGGGACATCGGCTGTTCGTCTGAGGCGTGCTATGTGGGTGGGGGGATGTTGCGGTGATACAACTACTGCTGCAGGAAAATATGATGGGAAACCAATGTTGGGCATGGGTCAAGGAGGACAATATGGCAACCAAGGGGGCCGGTCGGCTCGCAAGCGGTCGTTGGTGGCTGAGCATTGGGATTCATATGATGGTGAGGCTCAAGGGTTGGGCACTAGCCCCGGCGATGGGGGGGGGCATTACCGCAAGATGCAGACACTACCCACAGCCAGGCGTGCTGGCGAGTTTGGCAGCGTTACGTGGGGCTCAAGGCAGGAGCGGAGAAGGGGAAAGAGCAGGGTGGGTGGGGTGTAGGTTTCCGCAGTACATATTATGGCAGACAGGTCCCTCCAGGGTCAAGGGGGAGAGATCCCAGTGACGTGATGTAGGCGGTTGTGGGGGGGGCGGGAGGTCAGGGGGTTTTTCCTGGCTAACTGGAGGCCGTGGGTTCATGGCACTCGATGTCTCTTGAGAGGAAGCCAGGTTTTTTGGTGCACGTCGTAGGAGGCGGCATGCTTCATGTTATGGCTCATCGTATGTGGGGGTGGGGGCTTGGGGGATAGGCTGTCCACCCCAGGGGTGAGCCGGTTGCAACGTGCTATAAGGGAAGGTACAAAGGTTTTTTAGTATCTGGGACTTGTTGCATTGCATTTTCCTGAGGGCGGGGGGTCACTTGAGCAGAGTGCATGATGGAAGGCCCGGTCTACGATAGAACACGGGTTTGACAGTGCTGCGCAAAGGGTTATGTGGGGTGAAAGTATTAAGGCGGGAATTTTTGCGGTATTATAGGGGGTGGTGTTTTTTCGGCGGGGAATGAGGAGATTCTGAAGGCCCGAGGCAGGGGTGCAGGTGGAGGCGCGGGGTGGCCATTGTTTGGACGAGCGCGCAGGATCTGACTGGCGTGAAACGTGGGGTTTGTGCAGGGATGGCCAAAGAGTGGGGGTGCAGGAAGATGGAACGCTGTGGTAGAGGGATAGAGCCACTGTGTTATATCGTCTTCGAGTTTTTTCATAACTGGGTGTTGGGTACTGCACGCCTTGGAGACGGGAGTTATGGGGCAGATGGAGCTGCAGATAAGGGCATGGTTGGGGAAGGACAGGTTGGGTAGTGCCGGGCGGTTGGGGGTGCCATCTGGGGCACATGCATTTCGAGCAGAGCAGTGGCGGTGCGGTACAGAGGTGAAAGGTGTGCCTGGACGTTGGGCAGTTGGGGACGGGGGTAGCGGCGTTGTTGATGTCGGTTTGTTCGCGGGGGGTGTGTGTCAACATTACAGGACTTTGGCGGTGACGGACGTTGGGGGGGTGTTGTTTTCCGAGGGGGAGAGGCATTTCTACTGGTCTTTATTGGCCTCGTGCGTAGGCAGGGTGTTTTATGGCAGGGCTATCTTGCAGAGGCGTATGGTCCTTGGGTACCCGGGCAGTAACGGCTGTGGTGTCAGGGGGAGGCTGGGGGGGGGGGCTGCTGACTGGGGTGACGGGAGTACGGTGCGGTGTCTGTGGCAACTTAGGTACTAGGTATGGGTTTTTTCGGAGGGGTTTAGGACGACTGCCGTAAGAGGGCTGGGGGACAACGATGCATTTCTTGCAGGACTAACTTTCTTTTCTGCCATAGGACCTGGAGGTAGAGCGGGAGCCAGGGCAGTTGCCTGGCTGGGGTTGCCATTTTCCCAGCATTTTGGACAGCACAAGAGGTGCACTAGCAACTGTACAGACATCAATGTGCGGGGGCCACAATCATCGGACTGTGAGATGATGGGGGACTCAGTCAAATTAAATTTGTGGGGGTTGTTTGTGGCCATTACGGCTGACATTGGATTGCAGGGAATCCGAGGTTGCTCCGAGCTGAGGATACATGCAGGGAAAAAATGTTTCTGGGATATGTCACGTCTGGCACTATCCTAGTATGATTGGCCCGGGGATATGGTTCAAGGGAACGGAGCGTGGGGAAAAATGTTTCTGGGATATGTCAGGTCTGGCGTTATCCTAGGATGATTAGCCCGGAGATATGGTTCAAGGGAACGGAGCGTGGGGAAAAAAATTTCTGGGATATGTCCCGTGTGGCGCTATCCAAGTATGATTGGCCTGGGGATATGGTTCAAGGGAACGGAGCGTGGAGAAAAATGTTTCTGGGATATGTCAGGTCTGGCGTTATCCTAGGATGATTGGCCCGGGGATATGGTTCAAGGGAACGGAGCGTGGGGAAAAATGTTTCTGGGATATGTCAGGTCTGGCGTTATCCTAGGATGATTGGCCCGGGGATATGGTTCAAGGGAACGGAGCGTGGGGGCAATCTGGTCACGTGCGTGAATTGTGCTTTGCAAAAAAATGGGTTGAGGGGTTATGGATTTGAAGGGCCAGGTCATGGCACACTGGTGATGACTGTTTAGGGGTGAAAGGGGAGAGGAGTCTTGTTCTGGGGGGAGCACCTGTCACGGTCAAAGAATGGTCTGGTACACCTTTTTACGGGCCAGGAGTGGTCAAAAATCTTATTGTTAACAAGGGATGCAGGTACAAGGGGTGGATGGCCGTTCACCTCCACGGGGAGGGGCACCTTGGGTGACCAATAGATTGGCCTGAAAATGTTGCTTGTGTTGCTGGGACAGGGGTCCGGGTGGCGTATGGGGGGCACTGCATTGGGGGGCTTCTTGTGATGGACAGGGATTGGCCCACAGATATTGCTTGCTTCCACGGGACACAGGTACAAGTGGTGGATGGTCGTTCGCTGCGAGGGTGGCAATTGTCTCTTGGCCAAGGATTGGGCCTGACAAATGTTGCATGTACATGGGACCCAGGTCCAGGTGGTGACTGGTTGTTCCCGGTGAGGGAAGCGCCTTTTTTGAGGACAGAGATTGGCCCTGAAACGTTACCGTTTTCCGCGGGATGCAGGCCAGGGGGCACCTTTTTCGGTCAAGTGATTGGCCCGAACATGTTGCTGATTTATAAGGGCGTTGGTCCAGGTGGTGAATGGTCGTTCACCGCATTGGGGGCCGTTGTTTACGGCAGGGAGTGGCCCCCATGGGATGATGTTTGTTTATTAGGCACGCAGGTACGGGTGGGTGATGGACTATCACCGTGTTGAGAGCCTCTTTCCTTGTTGGGGTTTGGCCCGAGAATGTTCCTGACTTGCTGGGGAAGCATGTTTACGTGGATGGTCATTCATCAGGTGCTGCAGAATGGGGCAGATTTAGGCGCATAGGACTGAAGGGCACGTGGGCCCGTGTCGGATGGGCACCTTTCGCGATTAACGTTTGTCCCAAGAATGGTACTTTTGCTACAGGACACAGGTTGAGGTGGTGGATGGTCGTCCACTAGCGGGCCGCAGGGTCAGCTGGCAGGAGGCGAAAGGTGCTCAGGACCATGGGGGGTGGGGCAGGTAACCTCCCTACGGGGGTTCCCTGGTGGGCGGTACTTTGGAGGGGTGGGGAGTCACATATGGGCGGATCCACCCCTCGCGGGGGTGGGAGAACGGTACACAGGTGACTGATAGCGGGGCGCGGGAGGCAATGAGCAATGAAGGCAAAGTCAACAGAGGATGCTTGGAGGGCAAGTGAAGGTGAGAATGGGGAAAGAAAGGAGGTTATCGAGTGAATGGGGAAGATTCAAACAGGTGAGATGGTTTTGAGAAGGCAGAATGGAGAATGCATGGGTATGGGATGGGAACGTATATTTCTTGCATTGATGTACTGTTAATAAAATTTAGATGATTGCAACCTTGTCCTAATAAAATGGCCTTTTACGCTTCAAGAAACAGCGTAGAGTGTAGTCATTGCGCGAATGGCCACTCGGCAGGGACGATTCATAATAAAACTCTTACATCCCAAACACATATCCTTCCACAACCAAAGAAAAGAATTGCTTCCATTGCACTGCATGGATAATGAAGCATCCTTCTGGTGATTTGCTGGCACATGGCCTCGCTTTATTTAAGGCAGGCTTTGGTGTGTAAAAGTTGTCGTTCTGTGCATTTAAATGGGCAGCTGGGCGTGACAGCACCCGCAGAAGAAGCAGTCACGTTATTGTGTAAGATAGATGAGATAGACATTTGGGAAGCACTAGAGTGCAGGCTGTCGCTGTTAACTGTGTAAGTGGCTGGAGATGCCCATGTCTGATTGGCTCAGAAAAAGAAGAGAGGTTGGTGGTGTTATTGACATTTTGCTGAGGCGAGAAGCTGCAAAGGAAAGCGTACTGTCTGCTCTACAGCCTGCCCACTCTCCCCCAATCTATCTGTTGTTCTTTACCAGCTTTCCTAATATTTCACCAGCCCTTGTCGGGTCTTTACACTGCCTCTCTATGACACCCCCTCCACCCCACTAACATTGGGGGCGTTGCTGAAGAGGAACAGTGGTTAATGTTTGTGTTTCTATTTGAATCCAGACTCCAGAGCACCTCCCGAATGCTGGAATCTTAGAGCCATGACTGGTGTACTTTCTTTCACAATTAAAGAGCGAGAGAAGAGGAGTCCTGTTAGATCTGGGGGTCTGTAGTTGACAGGGTAGGTACCACTGTCCAAGTAGGGACCCTTGCTTCTAGTCAGGGAACGGGGGATACACTGTTAAGATAACCCCTGCTCACCCTCTAGGTAGCTTGGCCTGAGCAATCTAGGCTATCAAAGGCAATGTGTAAAGTGTTTGTACCAACACTCACAGTAACACAGTGAAAACACCACAGATTTACTCCACACCAGTTTTAGAAAAATAAGGTATCTTTACTATAAACTTCACAAGACCAAATACTACAGAAAAACCAACATACAATTAAAAAGGTTACTTTAAAGATAGTTCAAGAGTTTGCAGAAAGTACTCCAGGATGTAAATGTCAGTGTCCTGCACAATGCGACTCTCAATGCACAAAATGCGACACTCTCGTGCCCAACAGTACCTGTAGTTGCGATAAGGTTCCCAAAAGCTATAACAAGGAAGATGGCAAAGGCGATGCGATACTCCTGAGATCCTGGGGAGGCTTTGCAGCAGCCCTGCTTCACGCAGCAGAGATGGATGCGCCGGCTCCGATCTGTAGGGGGAGGATGCGATGACTTTGGCTTTCGTTGCGTAGGTTTCTTAGGGGGAAGCTTCACGCACAGGTTCGATGCGACACTCTTCGATGTGGTGCGATGCGTGGCGCAGCGTTGCCTTCCAGCACCGCAACTCTCGATGCGCCACGGAACGGGACTCTGCGTCGACGCACACGATGACTGGAGACTTTCACGCACCGGCAGTGGTGCGGCTCGCAAACTGGTTCTGCGACGACCCTCGCAATGTCAGGAATCTTCACGCTTCGGGACGATACTCGACACACTCGGGGATGCGGAGACCCTGCGTGTTGCGATGGTGCCGCGATGAAATTTTCCTCGCACTCTCGTTCTTGCGACACGCAATCGGATGATGCGTTGGGTACCAGTTACTCTTTTTCACGCTTCTGCTTCCCAGCTCCCAAACACAGCAAAACGACCTCCTGAGGCCCCAAGACTGGGCAAACACTCCGAGGCAGGTCAGAACTCTCTCAGCAGAGTTCCAGGGGAGCTGGTGGTGAAGTCCTTTTGTTCCTGGGACCTCTTAACAGGGAGCCAGCTCTTCTCAGGCCCTTGGAGGTCAGAATCAAAAGAAGGGGACACAGCAAAGTCCTTCCCCTCTCCTTGGCAGCAAAGCAAAACAGCAAGCAGGCAGTCTTATCCTCTTCAGTTCTTTTCAGCTTTCTCCTTGGCAGAGGTTTCTTCTTAGTTCCAAAGTGATCTAAAGTTTAGGTGTCTGGGGTCCTCTTCTTATACCCCTCCAAGTCTTTGTCTCTCTTTGTTTCAGTGGGGGGATTCCCCTGCTCAAACCGGTTCCTGGGTGTGCTCTGCTCTGGAGCACCTGGTGCCTTTCAGAGTGAGGGGCAGGGTCGTTAGACGCTCAGCAGGAGGTGGAGCCTTCTTTGTGCCAGCAGAGGCAGAGTCCTCAGCCTGGCCAGCAGGGGGTGGAGCCAGCATTGTGTTTGGCAGGGGCAGCCCTATTCAAACCCAGGGACTACTCCTCCCACCCATCTAAAGCAGATCTCCCTATTCACCCTGCTGCTGACTCATCCAGGCTCCTGGAGCTACCTAGCCCATCACATGACACCAGTCAGCCAACCAGCACACAGGCACACAGGAAGGTTAAACAGGAGAATAGCTACTTTCTAAAAAGTGCCATTCTCACACAGTGAATTTAAAAACCATCTTGCTAAAAAGATGTATAATTAAATTCTGAACACAGAGATACCAAACTTGGATTTTCTATCTTGCCCTTATGGGAAGATAGGCATGTAAACAGCCTTCCCCATTCTATCCTATGGGCAAGATAGCCTCTCAGCAGTGAAAAACGAAAATGGCTGTAATTCACTACCAGGGCATGATACACACCTCAGTACATGCCCTACCTTTCAGATACACTGCACCCAGCCCAGGGTGTACCTAGGGCCACCATAGGGATGCCTGACATGTACAGAAAGGGAAGGATAAGGCCTGGTCAGTGGGTGCACTGGCCAGGTCGACATGGCAGTCCTGGACTGCACATAGGCACTGCAAGCAGGCCTAAGACATCATTTTAGCGCTACTCCTGTGGGTGGCACAATCAGTGCTGCAGCCCACTAGTAGCATTTAAATCACCAGCCCTGGCACACGCAGTGCACTTTACTAGGGGCTAACAGGTGAAACAAATATGCCAATCATGGATAACCAATCAATCTAACAATTTACCAAGGGAGCACTTGCACTTTGACACTGATCAGCAGTGGCAAAGTGCCCAAAGCATCTAAACCAGCAAAAACGAAATCCAGCATAGCATCAAAAATACAGGAGGTAGAGGCAAAAAGTCAGGGGTAACCACGCCAAAGATGCCAGGTCTAACAAGTCCTATTTCCATTCTCCCAAGCACAATCACAGCCACATATAAAGATTTCCACCTCATAGGTCTTCCCTAATTCCTACGAGACCTTACATAACAGGTTAGCTGTATTTAACATGCACAAGTCCCAGTATGCACAGAGTGTTTTTACCAGGTATAGTGCAACATGACTAAATTATGCCTCTATTAATGAAGTGTTTGACAGGAGGAGAGTGCGTCTCGCCAGATGTGTATGACTCCTGATCTACCCAATTAAAGGGTAAGAAGTGTGAGTGTCTCAGTATGTTTCTCATATTGTTGTTGGTGCATACACACATGCCATTTTGCAGTGGTTTGACATGCCTCAATTTATAACTTTGGTGTATATTACAGTAAATATATATATAAATAAAAGCCTTTCATTCTAATATCAGTTTGATATAGGAAGGGGGCTTAAGTCGCTTGGTGTCTGCCACTGATGGATCCCCACTGTCATACGTTTTTTCGTTTTTAACATAATAATATTTGTAATTCCCTTTATGGTGTTGTACCTAAATAACTCTGTGGTTCATCCATACTTATAGGTTTTCTGAAGAAAAGTATCCTTACCTAAGGTGAGAGCTGTAGGTCTCATTTATATATGTGGCATGACTGCTTGGACAAGCAGGGGCGCTAACTGCCCTGGCAAAGGCCTTAGACCCATACAGGCTTTAAATGTGGGCCAAAACAGGTTGGCTTTTAAAAGGGTAATTAAGACATTGACACTAAAAAAAACCACATTCTGTTTTTATTCATGTTTAGGATACCCACCTATTAAAGGTAATTACCCCAGAACATTTTTATCTCTTGTTTTCTGGGCCCCTGCTAAAAATACAGTCATGATTTATTTAAAAACTCTCATATTTTTGGTTGAGTCCTCTCTGGTGGTACCAGCCTACCAGGGTGTGGCTAGGCGCAGATGATGAAGCATGCCACTATTAAGTGGGTGAGGCATCTACTCCAAAATCTTTGGACTTCCTCCAGGCCCTCCTTTTTTGTAAAATCTCGCTTGCTTGCCTATAAGTGGTTATGATTGGTGCACTGTCATGGAAGTGTGTGGTGTCTACCTGTCCTCCATCCATTGTGGTCACTCATCTTAGTTTGCTCTTTCTGTTTGCTCGTTCCCTTGAGTGCCAGCTCTCCCTGCAGCCTGCCCACCCTACCCCTATCCAGCCTGCGGTCTCGCCAGCTTTCTCACTTCCCCTCTGATACAGGGCAGCTGGGGCGTTGTGTGGCCCATTGTCTGTGGACAGGCAGGGCTGCTGGTGTTTGCTGGATTGTTAGTTTGGTGAGTGTTGAGTGCATTTGTCGGTGTGGGGACATGTGAGTGTGATATACAGGGCCGGACTGGGAACCGAAACCAGCCCTGGCAAACTGCTCGGCCAGCCCCCGAGGGAAGGGGGGCTTGAGAGGTGCCCCCGAGCTCTCTGCTGGGGTCTGTTTTGGACAATTTTTTTACAGAGTGCCGATATTGCTGGCCACCAGTCTTCAAAACGGCCCCCCAGGGGCCCAAATCTGGCCCCCACTCTGGCGGCCCACCTGGTAAAAGCCTGGTGCCAGCTACGGCCAGTCCGGCCCTGGTGGTATACATGCGTCTGCTCTGCTGCAGTCTGACAACTCTCTCACTAATCTGCCCAGCCTCCCCGACCTCTTCGCTCTCCCTTGTGAGCTCGTTCTGCTTTCTGTTGATGCATCCTGCTCGTTCTCCTTCCGGGCTATTCCCAAACCCTCCATCTAGCACCCCCTCCCCGTCGCCTACGCGAATCATGTGTGCAAGAGAAGCGTAACCGCTGATGCCCATGTGGTTCATGTTGCGTGTGGCACTGGCTTGTTGGTGCTGAAAGGTGCTTTCACTCCGCAAAGGTAAAAAAGATTGTGTCTCGTAATGCTGAATAACTTTTGCTCGGCTTCCTTTCTGAATTAATGTCAGATTGTTTCATAACAATTTGGCAATTGTGAAATAGGACGGAAAACAAAAATTGACATCAAAGGAAGTGGATAAACATGTCACCAGAGATTAAAATTATTTGCAAGACAGCTTGATTAGTATAGCACCCGCTGCTTTGATTTATGCAGTGCCTGCGAGTCACACGCTCAACTCCACCTTTCATCCTTCTGATGTCATTACAAAGGAATACCATTATGATGGCTAACAATTACCAAACACATACCACCAAAGGAGCCAAGACACATTTTATTATGATTTGTGCTGCAAACATGATGTACATCATATTACTGAAATTAGGGCGGTACATTTTGTTCAGCAATGTTATTACCATTTTGATGAAGACCTATTATAAAGCACAGACTGGAAGGTGAGAATGGAAAGCCGAGGCTTTAGCGACAGCCACAAACCTCCCTTTGAAAATTCAGGAGACTTGGGGAGATATCACAGGCCATAGAATTTAATAAGGTGCAGTGGAGCCTGAGGTTCCCTAGGAAACGGGGGCACTGCGTTTATCCCACCTCCCCAGCGATGTCCCAGTGAGGCTGTGATTGACAGCTTGCTCACTCACTCATGTCCTGTTGAATTCCTTGTCACATACTGCCAGTATCAGGTGTGCAGCAGCGCCAGGAGACGTGCTCTCTGGGAGCCCATGCGTGCTGTAAGATGGATTCAGGGCTCAGGTAAAGACAGATGCCAATGCCTCTCGCATAAACCTTCTTTTACATTCCGTTTCCCAGAGACGAGCGGTAAAAATACAGACTCTGATCACACTACGCTAAAATAACAAGCATTGGCAAAGCCAATAAGTCTCACCCATGTTAGCGCTCTTGTCACAGACAGACTGGAACAGCAACCAGCCCTGGCAGATTTCTGCTTGACTGGCCCCGGGAGCGGGGGAGGAGGGTGGGACGGGGATACTAGTGAGAAGCATCACTCCTGCTTTTGTTACAATGAGTCGATATTGCAGCACAGCTGCAAAACCGGCCCCCAGTAACAGAACTGGACCCCAGGGGTACAAAACCAGCCCCCACCCCTCTGGCTCACCGGGGAAACATCCGATACCCGAGATGGCCTGTCCGACCCTGGCTCTTGGCCTTCCCAATTTCTCTTAGCGAGGTTGTTTAGCAGCATGGTTGCTGTTCAGCCCGGCTAAAAGTTAGTGACATAAAGTAGAGGAGAGTAGAGTGGAGTAAAAAGGAGCAGAATGGAGTAGCATGGTGTAGAGTGGAGTGGAGCAGAGTAGAGTGGCATAGAGTGGAGTGGCATAGAGTGGAGTGTCGTAGAGTGGCATTGAGTGGAGTGGTGCGGCGTATAGTGGAGTGCCGTCGCGTAGAGTGGAGTGGCATAGAGAGGTGGAGAATAGAGTGGAGTAGAGTGGTGTAGATTAGATTGGTATAGAGTGGAGCGGGTAGAGTGGAATGGCTTAGAGTGCCATAGACTGGCAGTGTGTGGAGTGAATAAATGAATACTGTGTGTTTATTATTCAATAAAAACCATACACATTTACCTGTTAAAATACAATATAAAATAAAATACAATATGAAATCATCTAAAACATTGTCAATAAAATTGAAAAGATAAAAGAGAAGGAACCATTCCTACTACACGTAAAGTGGCAAGTACATATTATATCCAAAGGGCACAACCTCCCTAGTGGCCCACCTTAGCCTAGCTGGGTGCTGCCCATGGGCTTTGGAATGCCTACACTTTAAACAAGCATTGGCATAGCCAATAGGTCTCGCTTTTGGGACCTTATAAGTATTTAGTTATGCAGCACAATATCCTTGGTGCAATAACATCAACTGTTGCATGACAAAAAATTTAAGAGGTCCCAAAGGCGAGACCTATTGGCTATGCCAATGCTTGTTTTTGAAGAAGGGTCCGTGAAACCACAAGGTGGAAGGGTCATATTTGATAGGACTTCGATTTGATAACACAAGTATAAAAACGAAGAACTGCAAGAATATTTCCCATTTATAAACTGGCCAGGACAAAATGTACCATGCAATCAAAGTAATAAATGTTCGTTTACAAGTGACTGGTTGCGTGCAACTATTAAACGAACAGCGTTGAGATGTATGTTTTTTTTTTATCTTGCTAGGGATTTCAGAAAACCGGGAAAGTAGTGTCATCTCAGTCCTTTGGGCGTTCCGGGCAAGATAATTTGGGGGGGGGGGGGGGGGCCTGTATAAATGTGAATTATACTACCAATTTCTTGATAATTCTTGCCCTCCGTGATGCCAAAAAAAATGCTAACTTTTATGTTGAACTTTAACAGTGGCACGCAACAGTTGAACAATATCTTGATCCAGGACCCCAAAAATCCTTACTATGATACTATTTAGAGAGACTGAGTCGGGGGTAAAAGTAGGCAGAGGGAGAGAGGTTTGAGACAGAGTCGGGGGGTAGAGGTAGGCAGAGGGAGAGAGGATTGAGACGGAGTCAGGGGTAGAGGTAGGCAGAGGGAGAGAGGTTTGAGACCGTGTCAGGGGTAGAGGTAGGCAGAGGGAGAGAGGTTTGAGACCGAGTCAGAGGTAGAGGTAGGCAGAGGTAGAGAGGATTGAGACGGAGTCCGGGGTAGAGGTAGGCAGAGGGAGAGAGGTTTCAGACCGAGTCAGAGGTAGAGGTAGGCAGAGGGAGAGAGGATTGAGACGGAGTCAGGGGTAGAGGTAGGCAGAGGGAGAGAGGTTTGAGATGGAGTCAGGAGTAGAGGTAGGCAGAGGGATTCAGGTTTGAGACCGACTCAGGGGTAGAGGTAGGGAGAAGGAGAGAGGTTTGAGACGGAGTCAGGGGTAGTGGTAGGGAGAGAGGTGTGAGAGGGAGTCAGGGGTAGAGGTAGGGAGAGAGGTTTGAGACTGAGTCAGGCTGAGAGAAGAGAGGTTTGAGACTGAGTCAGGCAGACGGAGAGAGGTTTGAGACCGAGTCAGGCAGACGGAGAGAGGTTTGAGACTGAGTCAGGGTGGGGGGAGAGAGAGAAAGCTCACTTTCACAGGGTGGCTCTTGGAAGGTGGGGCACTGGACAATTGCCCACTTTGCTTTATACATTAAATCTTTTCTACGGATAAGGAGGTTCTACATTTTTGGGAACGGAAAAAGGCAGCGGCACCTAAGCAGCAGCAACTAATGAATAGACAGACACCAGTACCGTAGGACCAGGCATTCTGCATCACAAATGAGTGTGTGCACACGATTCTGTAGTGGAAAAACTCTGCATTGTGACCTAGCAGAGAAATGAACTACTGAACATTTGAGGTACTTCTTTATAAATTAATTTTGATAAAAATATGTAGTTATGAGGTGGTGGTGGTTTTAAAGCACAAAATAAATACTCATAACAAAATGAGTGAAGCAACTTTGAAAGCGTTTCATTTTTAACCTATTTCCAACGCTGGAATGTGTGCATAGTGTAGAAGCATCAAGGTTTCAACTACTCAGACAAAGCTGCTGAGTACCTTCAAATTATATGAAGCAACATTTGCCGTATAATGTGCACACTTTGAAGAGTTTGTGATTTTTGTATTGTCTGGTTAGTTGTGTGTAGTAAAATGGCCATCAGTAGAATCACATAATAGCGCTATTCGTGCTAATGTGTCACTCGAGGGGGTTACACAGAATGGACTGAAACTTCGCACATACTAAACACACTGAGAATATGGAAATGTCACACACAAGCAAAGCAAAAACGTAGCAGCAATGCCCACCGTATCCGAATATCTTCGATCATGTCCTGAGTGAACAGCCCTTGCTGCTTCCAAAGATCGGTTACTTGCAGCTCAGTGATCAGAGGCAGCCTGTTCTGCTGCAGGAGGCTCCACTGGAGTTCTTCCATTTCCAAGAAATTAGAGACTATCCGCAACCACGAGTCCCCGGAAGTTTGAATGCAGAAACCAAAAGTATGCCATGGTGAAAACAGAACGCGGAAGAAAGCTGCGTTCACCGGAAGTCAACGCCTTAAAAAAGCCCACGAACCGGAATGTTTTTATGACTTGCCCAGAAGTGTATTACCTCTTTGAAGTAAACGAAAGGGTACACGCAGCACTTTATAAATACTTCTAAATAAAAAAATATACATAAATGCATATGTTGTTACTGTTGGAATAAATGAAATAGGCCAAATAGTACCAATATAACAGTAAGATAAACTTTCTCGGGAAGATAGAACATAATGTGATTATCTAATGCAGACATTTTCCACATTGATACTTGAAAACTAGTGTGATGAAAAACAATGATTCTATTTAAAGGAAAGTTAATTAAACACGACATGCAGCCAAGGTAGCCCATATCAACAATCTTCAATTACCGGAATGAAATAACACATATCTAAAACCAAAAAGCCGCGCGGCCGTAAAAGTGAAACTAATCGCGATCGCGGGCTGTATGGGTGCCCGCGAGCGATGCACTTAATGACCCGTGATGGAGGAAAGCCACATGGCGGCTGCGCGCGTGCACACTCGCGTGAACGCAACCTTGAGGCCAGCAAAAGCCTCTGGTAGCACTTTTTAAACCCACTTACTAAATGCCTTGCCAGTGCAGCGCATGCACGGGCTCAGGCTAGACCTAAAAAGGAAAAAGATCAAAAGTAAAGTATTTTGCTCTTAATCACAGCCCAGGGTAGCGCCACACATAAAGTGTCAGAGTGCATATTAAGTCCTGGTGGTAAGGCACTCAACTGGCAGGGTAGAAATTAAGCAGGAGAAGGAGGGAGGAGACACTTGCTCGAACCCTTGCCCTGACCTTAAAGTGCCAAGTGGACACGCCCCATGAGCTTCTGAACGTCTTTGCATGGCAAAAACCATTGTCAATCATTACCCAGAGTAACTACCACATATAAAGTGCTGAGGTTCATGCTAAATCCCAGTAGTACCTGTTATACCTGGCCCTTTTGTCAGGTTTATCCCAAAACATTTTGCCCTTTGCCTCCCATTTTTCTGACCCTGTTTTCGTTGGCTATATGATTCTGGTCACTTTACCACTGCTGATCAGTGCTAAAGTGCATTTGCTCTCTGTATAAATTGTGACAAGGATTGGTTATCCATGATTGGCATATTTGATTTACTGGTAAGTCCCTAGTAAAGAGCACGGTGTGCGCCAGGGCCTGTAAATCAAATGCTACTAATGGCTCTGCAGCACTGGTTGTGCCACCTACGAGTAACCCTGTAAATGTGTCTCAGACCTACCACTGTAGTGTCTGTGCGCAGAGCGGTAAACTGCCATGTTTTCCAGGCAAGTGCACCAACTTACCAGGCTCAAACCTTCCCCTTCCCTATATATAAGGCACCCCTAATGTAGGCCCAAGGTACCCCCATGGGCAAGGTGCAGTGTATGTGAAAGGTAAGACATGCACTGGTGTGTGTGACATGTCCTCATAGTGAAATACTGTGCATTTCTTTTTTCACTACTGAAAGGCTATCTATCCCATAGGCTTATCATTGGGGCTGCACTGTAACGATTTTACATGTGTAACCTGCAATAGGGACAAGATAGGAAAATTAAGTTTAGGCTCTCTGAACTTAGAATTTATTAACGCACCTCTTTCTAAAGGTGGTTTTGAAATTATGTGTTTAAAAACTGCAACTTTTAGAAAGTGGGCATTTTCTTAGTTTACTATTTTACCATTCTGCGTGCCTCTAACTGTTTGTGTATTCAGCATCTGGTGTTTGAGTGATAGGAGCTGGGGTGTGCATTCACTCTAGACAGTCACTTGGGGGGGGGTTGATGTGTGCCTTGCCTTGCCTGGGTGACACATCGCTGGCCTGAATAGACCTGGTCTGCATTTAGAGTGGTAGGAGGAGTTTCACTTGCTCCTGAATAGGCTGTTTCTCCTTTTTCACAATGCTGTCTCTGCCCCCTGTGGTCATGCTGCACTGCTGCACCAAGGAGGATAGAACTGGTTTGGACTGGGGTCAGAGAGTCTTACAGCAAAGAGAATAATGATAATTTGGGGTATAAGTATTACACCTAAAACCACAGGACTCTAGGTTACTTCAAGGAACAAGAGGACCCTGCCAAGAGGAAGAGAAAAAGGACTGTGTTGGGAGCGCTGCCTTTTCTGAGTGAGGGGTGGGTTAACCTGCAGTTGCTGCTTCTGTCTGTGGTGGAGGAAAAGGATTGACTCTTTTTGCCCTGCTGTGGTATCCTGCTTGTGGTGAATCTCCAATGGCTTGTGTGTGCTGGCCTCCTGTTAGAAGTCTCAGGGATACAAAAGACTTCAGAAGAGATCTATACCAGATCTAAAAGAAACCTGCCTAAAAGGAAAGTAAAAGAGCTGTGAGGAGCGCTACTCTTCTACAGCATAAGGGGGAGGGTTGGCCTACAGCTGCAGCTCCTGCAGGTGAAGAACAGGACTGTTCTTCCCTTCTGTTATTTTTAAAGTAAGGCACATGAGGAGTGCTTCTTCTTTCCATCCTAGCGCGTGGGAGCACTGTTCAGAAGATTCTGGGCTAAAACATGCAGCGCTGCCCTTCCCTCCTTTGTTCCAGTAAATAGAGGGGAGAGCTGAGTCGCAGGAAGCGCTCTCCCTTTCACTGGCGACTTGTCGGTCTGGCAACTATTCATGACCAGCAGCCGGGGCTCTGCTAAGGGGCCCCAGGCTGCTAATTATCACCACGCCCAGGCGCTTAGGAATCCCGGCTGGGAGTTCCTGTTGAAGGAGCCACCAGTGACGGAGGGAGGAGGAGCCCAACCGCCCGAGGAAGCCGGAGCCTCATGTGTTCCTATGTGCTGCCTCCTACCTGGGAAAAAATCAGAGCCTCCCGGGCTACCACCAGCCAACTCGGCGATAACTCCTTGAGAATATGCCCCAATATCTTTTGTTAAACATAAATCTAAGTAAAAAAAACTCTGAGGTGCCTAAACAAATTGTGATTTCTTAAATATTGGACACTGATGACGACATGGGTGATGCCGATGATATTGTGGATATGTTTGGTGCCAATGATCCTTCCTCCACTCCGCCACCAAAGAAAGCAAAAATTGATCCTTCTGTTTCCAAGTCTCCTCCGGATGCTGAGGGTTCCCCTATGTACAACCGCCCTTCAATTCGCCACCCTAATTCTACGGAGTAGTTTCCTGCTGCCCATGTTGGAGATTAGATCTCTTTTAGACTTTGCCACCCTCTGGACAAATCCGCCATGTCCAAACTCAAATCAGAATGTCTTAGACCTTCCCTTTCCTCTAACATCACTTCTACTCCCTCTCTTGGCCAGCCTTTGTTAGCCTTCTTTTCAAAATTTCGTAAAGACCCCCACAAAGGGGAAGATAAGGTGTGATCTACCTGTCAAGACAAATTGTTGGATGTTTTGGGGCCTCTTGCCCTCATATTCAATATGACAGAATCTGCCTAGCTGGATGGTATGGACTTAGATCTGCAAGATCTTTCTTTATGGATATAATGAGCCTTTGTTGAGCCTTTTGTCTCCTTAACAATGCCAACTCGGCGATAACACATGAACGCCGTAACGGACTCCTTTTAAAGCTGGATCCTAAGTTAGCTAACCTGGCTGCTCCTGACCCAGGTATCAAGGCTGATAGTCTTCTTTTTGGCGACTCTTTTGTGAAAGATTTAAGTAAATATGTCACTACATTTGCTTCAATTGAGAAAGCTCAGCAATCATTAAAGAAAGTTTTTTCTCAACAGGTTTTTGCATGGGTCGGTAGAGGCAGGAGTCGCTTTACCGGCCGTCCATACCACACTCAAGGCTCCAGAGATTCATTCAGCACCAACTACAGCTATCAGGAATTCAAACCCCAATTCTATCCTCAGAGGACGTGGCCACAAGAACTTCAGAAATAATTCCCAGCAAGGTGAGTTTTTAGGGGGTCGTCTAAGATTGTTTCTTTCAAAGTGGCAAACTCTAACTGCAGATCCTTGGGTTCTCAGCTCCATTCAAGGTTACCTTATAGAATTCTACGTGCCAACTTTCCAAACTGTTTTTTTCTCCTCCTCTAATCTTCTCAGCCGACATGTCAAATCTCATATCAATAGAAGTTAAATCCCTTTTGTGAAAGCAAGCAATACAAGCATCATATCTAGATCCATCAGGTTTCCTCGGCTCAATTTTTCTGGTTTGCAAGAAGAACAAAATGATGCGTCCAGTCATCAACCTGAAATTATTCAATCAGTTTGTAGTATACCGTTATTTCAAAATGGAAACCATTATTCAGCTCAGAGACTCACTCCAGCAACACGATTGGATGGTCAGAATAGATCTGCAAGATGCTTATCTCACGATTCCTATCCATCATTCACACAGAACATTTCTCCAGTTCCAGTGGCTTGTGGTGACTTACCAGTTTTGCTCTCTTCCTTTCAGTCTGTCTTCAGCACCTTGGTGCTTTACAAAGATAACAAAGCCAATAGTAACTTATATAAGATCCCTCGGGGTCAGGCTCATATTTTACTTGGACGATATCATGAGTCAGGACCGTCAAACTCTCATTTCACATTTGTGTCTCACTCATTCTCTTCTTTCAGATCTGGGTTTCCTCTTGAATTCTGAAAAGTCAATTCTTATTTCCTCTCAACAAATAGAGCTCTTGGGCTTTCCAATAAATTCATCCACCACTTCTCTTCATCGCCCTTAATCAATAGTATCAGCTATCGAATCCGAGATTTTACAGGTACTTTGCAGCTCCTTAATCTCTCTCAGATCCCTCGCAAGGATAGTAGGCCTGCTGTACGCTTCCATCCAGGCAATCTTTCCAGGACCTCTTCATTACCGAGTCCCTCAATGTCTCAAAATCTGCCACCTGCGGCAAGAGTTGGCCCATTCAGATCTGCTTCCTATCAATCCAGAGTCTTGTCTAGGGCTTCAGTGGTGGAACAACCATTTAGATGCTTGGAACGGCAGAACCATCTTCACCTCAGTCCCCAATCTTGTGTTAGAATTAGATGCAAGTCGGATGGGTTGGGGCGCCCATTGTCGAGCACTCTCGACTGGGCGCACATGGTCTCTTGAGGAGTTAAAGTTGCACATAAACTGTTTAGAGATGCTTGCAAGTTCCTTTGGAATCAAAAGCCTAGCGAAAGACAAAGTTTGCAGCTCTATTTTTCTTCACATGGACAATGTTTCTGTGGTCTGCTATATAAATCATCTGGGTGGAACCAGATCCAAATCCCTCGCAGAGTTAGCAAAGAGTCTTTTGGAATTCTGTCTTTCCAACAAAATCTCGGTCAAAGCAGAATAACTTCCAGGCAATTTCAACTCCATCACAGACTGGCATTCTCATTATCTATGAGATTTCTGCTATTGGAAGCTTCATCCCTCCATCTTCCAATCTCTCTATTAAAAGTGGGGTCCTTTTCAAGTCAAACTGTTTGTAGTTCGTCTCAATACCCAAATCCTTCATTTCTTCAGTTGGAGTCCAGACCCTTTGGTTTTAGCAACAAATGCTTTCCTGCAAGATTGGTCTCCTCACCTCAATTACGCTTTCCCTCCTTTTCTCATGATCAGCAGGGTCCTAGGCCAGGTCCGACGTCAATTAGCAACTCTGGTGATAGTGGTCCCCTTTTGGCAATCACAAGTATGGTTCCCATCTCTGTTGGAAATGGCAGTGGATTTCCCGGTCCTTCTTCCTTCCTTCAACAATCTTCTTTCAGATCCTCTAGGTCATTCCTACAATCTGGTTCTTGACAATACATTGGTCCTTGCAGCATGGAAAATATCGGGTCTACCCACTCTAACCTAGGTATTTCACAGGAAGCTTAAGATTTCATTAACACGTCTTGGGATCCGGGAACAGCTAGAGCTTACAAATCCTCGTGGGCTTTATGGTCAAACTGGTGTCTGGAAAACATCTCAATCCCTTTTCAGCAAATGTAACTTACAATGTTAATTTTCTGACATCAGAAGCCAGTGCAGGTACATCCTACAGAACAATTAATCTTTACTGGTCTGCTATTTCCCTCACTCACAACACTTACAATGGTAAACCAATTGTAGAGCATCCGCTTGTGTGTCGTCTTTTAAAGGGAGTAAAGTATTTCCAAACCTCCTTTACCAAAGTATACTAAGTTATGGGATGTTAATTTGGTTCTCAAACAGTTTATCTCCTGGCCGGATAATTCAGCTCTTTCTCTAAAAATGCTTTCTGCCAAGTTTACTATGCTTTTGTGTTTGGTATCTATCAAACGTGTATCTGATGTCAAAGCTCTGCATGTTTCTTCTTGTCAATTTACCCCTTCTGATGTGATGTTTTATGTTAATAAACGCACAAAAAAACAACTTAAATTCAGTTTTAAACCCTTACTGTCCTTCTCATCCCAAACCGTGTGTGGTTCAGTGTTTCAAAGTATATGAGCTTTGATTTCAGAACATCCTCTCAGTCCCAACTCCTCATTTCCTTCCGCAAACCTCACAAGCCTGTTTCCTCTGCCACCCTAGCCCGTTGGGTCAGATGGGGGCAGGTCCCTTTCCGGTATTAATATTTCTGTTTTCTGGTCTCTTTCAGCCAGGGGTGTCATGGCTTCCAAAGCTTTCTGAGCAGGTTCCAGATTGGAGGACATTCTGAGATCGGCTGACTCGTCCAATGCAAAATGTTTTGAATGTTTTTTTGTAAACCTATACTTACTGCTGCTTCATTGGTTGTCGATATGCTTTAAGCAAGCATAATAGAAACCTTGCATAAAATGTAGATTTTTCTAGTAATTTTTGATGGAAAGTCTTAATTTTATTAAAGACACGGAGGTGAGTATTATCCCATGCAACACTAGTTCACATGTGTTTTTCTCTTCCTCCCAACTGCGGCTCCAGCTTTGCCACCTGTCTCTTCCTGATGTTGGCCATCATACTCAAGTGGATTCTACTTTCCGATTGCCTTCTTCATCATCTTCTTGTAGTGGGTCATCGGACTTTGTTCCTGCTCCAAGGATTGCTTTTATGGAACTTTGTCAAGAGTTCTCTATTTTGACTTTAGATTGTTTTATCTTTCTTTCCATTGTCCCTTATTTTTCTGAACATATCTAGCTTCTCGCACAAGAAAAGAGGGCTGTTCGCTGTCAAATAGAATGTTATACATGATGCCCTTATGTGATTGGCTTCTATGTTGTTGATTCTAAGTGTTCCCATTGGCTAGCTTGTTGCTTAACCTTTTGGAAGGTGTAGTTATATTGTTATCTTGGCTGCTATGAAATCCATGCAAGATTAGTAAGCATAATACTCACCTCAGTGTCTTTAATAAAATTACGACTTTCCTTCATAAATTACTAGGAAAATCTACATTTTAAGAGACAGCATTAGGCCCGCTCTAAGCCCGACTCTGAGCCTTGACGAGCTTATTCCACACCTCACAGCCTATCTGCTCTCAAGTGGGGTTTTATAATTCTTAGTAATATACTACAGAGCTCGATTTTTAAGAGTCAGCCTTAGTTTAGGCTAGCCCACATGCTCTTAATAGTTTTTGCCCAATCTTATCTTGGTGTTTACAACATGGATGACATTGATGTGGGAGTGCCCCAACTACAGCAGCATGCTCTTCACTTGAATGATGGAACAATTTCTGTTTTTGTTTAGCACTGTGTAGAGTGGAGATGCATAGAGAAGAGTGGTGTGGTGTAGAATAGATTGGCTTAGAGTAGAGTGGCATAGAGTGGAATGGAGCGACACAGGGTAAAATGGAGACGCATGAAGTTGTGTAGAGTAGATTTGCGTAAAGAGGCATAGAGTAAAGTGGCATGGAGCAGAGTGGCATGGAGTAGACTGGGGTGGAGAAGAGTGCTGTAGAGTAGTGTAGAGTGCCATAGAGTGACATTGTGGGGAGTGAAGTAGACTAGAGTAGTATGGGTACTATAGAGTGGAGTACTGAACATTAGAGTGGAGTGGTATAGAATGGATTGGCATAGTGTAGAGTGGAGTGGCATGGAGGGGCTTGGAATAGTCTAGAGTCAAGTGAAGTGCCATAAAGTGGGGTAGACTAGAGTGGTGCAGAGTGGCATAGAGTGACAGAGCATAGAGTAGAGTGGAGTGGAATGGAGTGGAATAGAGCAGCGTAGAGTAAAGTGGTGTAGAATAGTACAGTTGTGAGTGTAAGAAGCTAAAGTGTCAATAGAGATGGCAGATAGGGTGAAACCGACATAAATAAGAAGCTGTATGCCTATGTTAAAAGTAGAAATGCACATTGAACGTCCAGGAACAATATCTAAACAATTATAAAAAAGAAATATATAGTGCATTGCAAAAAGACGAGTAGCAACAAAGACAAGGAAGAACACATGTAATTTGTCCATGCTCCAGGGAGGGGCTAAGACAAGAAATGAAGGGAAGCCTATGGAAGCTAAGAAATTGAAATATTTCAAATGAGAGTGACAACGTAAACAGCTAATGGCATGCTGTGGGTGGGTTGAAAGCCCACTTAATGTTTTTTTTAAATACGTCTCGCAGCACAGCGCATGTGCTATGTAGGAGAGACCTATATAGGTTCAGAAAGTCTGTGTGTGCTGGGCAGCATTGAGGTAGTACATGAGTCCTGAGATAACCTCATAGAGTGCACATTGTCTTGGGGTGGATACAATAAAGCAGTATTCTACATATAGGTTCGGAAGTCCAAGTGTGCTGAGCAGCATTGAGGTATTCCATGAGTTCTGAGATAACCTCATAGAGTGCACGTTGTCTTGGGGTTGAACCACTTAGGTGGGGGGAGGAGAAGCTAGGGGTCAAATGGCTGCGAGGAGGTAAGTTTTAGAGCTATGTCTGGGAGAGACGACAAGCAGGGATTTGCGTTTAGATGGCGGCTATCCATTCTGGAGGGGGAGGTTGAGGAAAAAGATTTTTAGGTGTTTTTTGAATTTTGTGAAGGATGAGATAGTCCTGATACCGACTGGGATGGCGTTTCAGATTTTGGGCGCATTTCCGGCAAAGGACTGTGCAGCAGTTTTTTGTTTGCGTGTTTTCATAGGGATGAGTAGTAGGGTGCTGGAGCACCTGAGGTTCCTTGTCTGACCAGGCCTCTTGAGTTTAGCAGCCACATACTCAGGTTTTCCTGTGTGCAGGGCTTTGTGTGTGAGGCAGGCAGTTCTGAAACTGGCACGCAATTCGACTGGGAGCCATTTTAGTTCTCTGAGTGCTGGTGAAATGTGGTCGTATTTCCTGATTCCAGTGACCATTCTAGCTGCTGCGTTGAGAGTAGTTTTGAGGGGAGCTAGGTGAGATTTTGTTGTACCAGTGAGGTTGGCATTCCCATAGTCGAGTCTGGATAGCACCAGTGATTGGGTGACTTGTTTGAGGTCGTTGGTTAGGATGAATGGTTTTATTTTGTTAAGCAGCTTCAGGTTGACGAAGGCACTCTTTGTGGAGTTATTGATGTGTTTGACCATGTCGAGTTTTGAGTCTAGGGTGATTCCTAATGATTTAACGGAGTGGGTCAGAGTTAAGGGTGGGCGCAGTGCTCCGCTCCGCCCACGGAGTGTGCATAGTACTGCCCACTTCGCGCTGCGCAAAGTAGGCGTAGCAGGGGCAGACTACGCACACCCCACGGCGGAGCAGAGTTGCCCGCCACCCGCCTCCCTCCCGCCCTCATTTTACAATTATTAGAAACATTAGATAAAGAAAAATTACTTACCTGAGCTGCCACGTCCCGGGGCTCCAGCTTGCTGCTTCCTGGATAGCTTCTTCCTCACGAATGCGAATGCGCCCACGCATGCGCATTTCTCCCGAGAAATGTGCATGCGCGGGTGCCCGAGCATGCGCATTCGTGAGGAAGAAGATATCCAGGAAACAGCAAGATGGAGCCCCGGGACACGGCAGCTCAGGTAAGTAATTTTTCTTTATCTAATGTTTCTAGTAATTATAAAATGAGGGCGGGAGGGAGGCGGGCGGCGCGTAGTGTGGCTACGCGAAGTGTGTGGGTGGGTGTAGATTTGCCCCCACTCCGTATTGCTTCACGTAGCCTCACTACGCCCGCTACGCCCAGGGTTGGTCAGAGTGTGATTGCCGTTAAGAGCATCCAGAGCTTTTAGCCATTCCGAAATATGAGGGTTCTCTTCTTTGTTGGAGATGAGGAGGATTTCGGTTTTATCTTGGTTGAGTTTTAGGTAGTTAAGCGGCAGCCAATGTTGAATTTCTTTTAGAGTGACATTTAGTTTGTGAATGTCATCTATGGAGGAGGTTTCCAGATAGATCTGGGTGTCATCTGCATAGAGGTGGAAAGGGATGTTAGCATTTTTGAGTAGGGTGGTGAGGGGTTCCATGTATATGTTGAACAGTTGAGGTGAGAGCACTGAACCTTGGGGGACGCCCCTGTTGACGGGGTGTAGATCGGAGGTAAAGTTTTTCTTTTAATCCTTTGTGAGCGGTTGTGTAAGAAGTAGGAGAACCAGCGTAGGACCACCTCATCAGCACCTACCCTTTCTTGCAAAGCCTTGATGAGAAGGTGATCAACAGTGTCAAAGGCTGCCGATAGGTCTAGGAGAATGAGGAGGCAACATTGGTCGGAATCGAGGGATTTGTGGATATCGTCTGTGATGTTAAGGATCGCAGTCTCTGTGCTATAGCCTTTTCTGAAACCCGATTGGTGGGAGTCAAGAAGGTTGATGCTATCCATCTGCTGAGTCAGTTGTTGGAGGATGTAATTTTCAAGGATTTTGGATAGGAGGGGGAGATTGGAGACAGGTCTGAAGTTATTCAGTTCCTTGGAGTCAAGGCCTGGTTTTTTTAGTAGTGGCGTAACTGGCCAACTTTGAGGCATTCAGGTATGATGCCGGTTCTCAGGGAGCTGTTTATGATCTTGCACCAGAACGGTGCTATGGAGAGTTTCAGTTTTATGGTCAGTTGGGTGGGTATCGGGTCAAGGACGTGAGAGGCTGGTTTGGACGTGGAGATCAGTTTGAGGATCTCAGTTTCCAGGATGGGGTTGAAGGATTTCCAGGTTTTTTTTTTTGGGGTGCTTGGGCGTGCTATCTACTGTCACTGGGGGCACGCTTTTGCAGACGGGGTTGACGTTGATGTCCAGTGAGAGCTCAATCTTGGTGATTTTTTCTTCGAAGATGTTGGTGAAGTTTTCACACAAGTCCTTGGAGGCCTGTAGGGAGGATTCCGGGGGCTTGGAGGTTTGTTGCCTGATGATTTTGAACAGTTTTTTGGGCCTGTTTGTTGCGTAGTCCAGCGCGGCGCAGAAAAAGGTGGATTTTTCGCTGCTGATGTGTTTTTTGTATTTCCTTCGGCTGCTTTGATTTGTTCGAGTAGGCTTGAGGAGGGGTTGCTCCTCCATAGTCTTTCTGTAGTTCTTAACTATCGTCTTTCGTTGTTAATGTCCGTGTTGAACCAAGATCTGGATGGGATGTTCCTGTTTTTTTTTAGTTTCAAGGGGGCTACTTGATCTAGAATGGATGTCATGTTTGTGTTGTAGTGGGAGGTGAGTTCTATTGTGGATAGATCATCCGTGGAGGCAGTGAGGAGAGAGTTAACCCTTCCCTCCAGGTCAGTCATGTTAATCTGAGTGAAGTTTCTAGTCCATTTCGGAGGGTCTTGGGTGGGGGGTTTATGTGTGATCGGCTGAGTGAGGTGGAAAAGAATTAAGTGGTGGTCAGACCAGTCCACTGGCAGGGTGCGATCTATCATGACTGTGTCGTGCTGGACGATGATGGCGTCTAGGATTGCTCCTTTGTTGTGGGTTTCCTCTAAGCAGTGTTGGGTACGGTTGTTGCTGTGAAGCAGCTCCTTCAGGTGCTGGATTTGCAGGTTCTTTTCTTCATTCCAGTGCAGATTGAGGTCGCCCAGAATAAGGTTGTTCGTGTCTTGGAGAGAGCAGTGGGCAATCAGGTCGGACAGGTGTTCAGTGAATGTGGTGGTGTTGCCTGGGGGGGTGGTAAATAAGGTGGCAGATAAGTGTTATGTTGTTGCTAATGTTGATGTTGGTGGTTAGGCACTCAAACATGTTGTAGTTGAAGGAGTCTATTCCCGTCACGGAAATATTGTTTTTGTGGATAATTGCTATGGTTCCACATCTTTGATCTTTTCTATCTTTGTTGGTGATTACAAATCCAGGGGGGACAAGAGTATCCATGAGTGGAAATGAGGAGTCATTTAGCCATGTCTCGGTGATGACTGCTATGTCTAGGTCGTGGGTGAGGATGGATTCCGCTAGCTCTGTGGCATGCTTGGTAGCTGATCTGCAGTTTATGAGCATGCAGTTTGTGTGGGACATCTCTGTTGTTGGTTTTTTTGTTTGGGGGACCGTGGGGATGATAGTGCGTGTGGCTGGGGGTCTGGGGGATTTCGGAGGGGCCTGTTCTCTTCCCAGTCTGGTGGTCACCTGTATTTTGGATTGGAGGGTGGCTGTAATAGGATTGTCGTACGACGAAGCGACTTCACTCACAGGCATTTCATCTCTTGTTCTTTTTGGTGGGCAGCCTTGGAAAACCTCTGTTGAGAGAGAGAGGGGAAGGAAGGGAAACAGTGAGGCTTTAGGGGTGCGGCGAGGTTGGTAAGGATTTCACTAAGACCCTGGATTATTGTTGTTATCTGTTTTTCAAGCAGGGTAGCCGCTGCCCAGTCTCTATGTCGGTGTGGGTGTTCTGGGCGGGTAAGTTAAACCTGGGGGGAGAGTCTAACATTGTTAAGTTGCTCATCATAGGAATGGAGAGCGGGGGTCGGTGAGGGTGGTTGCCGGAGGGGGGTGGAGGGGTCTTGTTCTCTCTGGTAGTGTTGGGGGTGGTGTCTCGCAGCGGGGCCGAGGGTGCGGTGAGGCAGGGGCTGTGTTGGGGCATCGGTGTTAAATTGCATGTGGGTTTGGGGAGGGAGTTGGTAGTCACATGCTGTGTATTGAAGTTGGTCGAAGTGGGTTGTGAGGGATAGAGGGCAGGGGGGCAGGTGAGGGTGGGTGCCAGAGGGGGGTAAGTGATCTTGTTCTTTCTGGTAGTTTTGGGGGTGGTGTCCCGCGGTGGGAGGCGGGTGTTATTCCTAGGGTGCACCGGAATGATGGGTGAGTTCTGTTGGAGGGTCGGGTTCTTCAGGCAGAGGGGGATGGATGGACAGGGGAGGAGTGCATGGGAGGGGGAGGTCCGGAGGGATGGGAAGAGGGCGTCAAAGGATTTTAGATTGACATTGTTGGCTTGTATCAGGACTGTGCCATTGGAGTAGATGGTCACAGTGGTGATCCCATTTTGCCTAGTGCGGTTAGGGGCTGAGATAGCCAGTTTGCAGCTGTGGGAGGTGTTAGTCATTTTAGAGATATTGAGTTGTGATCTGAGGATGGAGTTCCATATTTCAGGTCTTTCAGTGTGGAAGATGAGATCCGTTTTACTTGTCCTTTGGAGGCGCAGTAATAGATGTCTGCAAATAGTGATTCAGGATGTTGTCTGATCAGTTTTTGTTTAAAGATTTTTTTTCGCTTTGGGTGAGAGGTTAGGGGGAAAACTGATCGAGAAGGAGTTCGGGCCGTGCGGTTTTAAGTGGTTTGACGTGGCGGATGGCATAGTGACTAGGTGAGACAGGGGCAGGCGTCCTATAAGAAAGGGTGGGTTAGAGCTTCTAGAGCTGTCCTTTGAGGGTAAAGTGCACATGGTAGAGAGATTTGTGCTATTGTTCTAGGGCTGGTCGTAGACTCTCGGGAGCATAAGGCTGAGGGTGACTCCTAGGAGGCCATTGAATGGCGAGGTAACAAGGGTCACCTGGTTATGTTTAAAAGTTTTGGAGGCATTTTTGGAGAAATAAGGGGGGGTACGAGATTGAATATGAATTCCTTCCTTCAGGTTTCAGATGGGACCCTGTCATGGTTATGATTAGAATTTCAGACCTTGGTATTATAATCCTCTGATGCTGGCTCCACAACACCTGGACTTCATGAGCGAAGGAAGTAATGAGGGAGGGTCACCACCCGCCACAAGCAGAGCCCCTGCAGCAGTGGCCTTCCTGGGATTAGTACTCCGCCACCGATGGGCGCATCCAGCCGCGACCTCGATTCTCGAAGTTACATAGGCCAAGGAGGCAAGAGAGAGATGGTCGCCACCCACCCCAGACAGAGCCCCTGAAGCGGTGAAATTCCCGGGGACCTGCCCGCTTCCTCGGGCGATGTGGTTGAAGCCAGGACCGAAATGAATGCATTTCAGGATTATATACTAGCTGTTTACATAACATAATGTTGATGACCGTGTAGAGCATATTGAGCTCAAGTGTAAAGACTCTTTGCAAGGGCAAATGTATATATCTAAGCAGTGAGTTAGAATTTCGCGGACACATCATTAACAAGAACAGGATGCAACTAGAGCCATTGATGAACAATGATATGCAAGATGCCTCTCATCCCTTGAGCATTCAACAACATGGGACCTGAAGTACCATTCGCAAACCAGGGATATGCAATTTACTAACTGTATGGTTTGCAAATGGTGATGCAATTTATGTACAAATAGATACATCGCAAATTGTCCATTCGCAGAGGGCTGCAAAATGACCTGTCTAATGGATATTGATTAGGCAGGTTGCAATTTTCCATCCCATGTGATTGGCTGTCAATGCAGGAATGAAGACATGCAAAGGACAGCAGACCTCTATCCTCGCATTAGCTTTCTGAAACAGTAAACATTTTTTTTTAAGTAGCCCATGTTCATTTAACGCATATGTGCTGCTCTTAAAAACAAATGTTTCCCATTTGGGAAGATATAGGGGAGCAGGCACCTTGATGCCGCTGACACTATTCACAAAGTGAAACATTCCCTTTTGCTGATTTATAAATGTGAAGGTGTCCCAGCTCCTTTGTGAATTAGGTTGTGTCCCTAGACTACAGAGGTAGGAATCTCGATGGCACCAAATATCGTGTATCGTGTACATAATATCGAAGGATAACATTTTCAAAGGTAAGTATGGATCCTCTAAGCCTATTTCCACATACACTATGTACTATGTACCTTGACAATATATATATATATATATATATATATATATATATATATATATATATATATATATATATATATATATATATTGTAAACAGAGCATGGGTGCTCGGTTAAAACTGACGCAGCTCCAGAACAAAGGGCGCGTCGTCTACGCGGACCAACCCAGCAAGGTCCGTATTGAATTCTCAAAAGTTCCTTTTCCTGTGGCAAGGGATGACGATGCAGTGTCTTGCGCAAATAATACATTTATTTGTCAGCTGCTGGACGCGTTTCGCCTGACCCGCAGGCTTGTTCACCAACAGTGTGAATAAAGTTTACCACCATTTTAAACACACCATAACAAAGTCACATGATCAACTACAAACGCAGTGCATTAGAAAAAAGACTCGTAGTTTTCTCTTTACCCAAAGTTTGAATCATAATAAACTCAACATTTAACTCGTACTGCCTCAAATTCTAAACGGATTATTATAAAATTCATTAACCTCATTTAGAATTAGATGACCAGCACTGAATCAAATTTTAGCGCTGGAAACAAAATTGCAATAACGTGCATGCTCAACAACCGGAAACAACATTTGTTCTCAATGCAGGGCTAGTGCCCATTCTTACATGATTAAACAATCCCTTATTGAAACACTTTAAATGTACGAATTTGTATACTAAATAAATGCATACTTCAATAAGCTACAGTTCCCGGTGTCTGTATGTGTTCTTTGCACATACCGAGCCCAAGTAGGCATACATTATAAACAGAAAAGGTAAAATTGCCTAAATTCCATCTTATTGCACATGTGACAGTTATAGTGTGAATAATCCCTAATAGCACCTAAAGAATGTGATATATGCAATGGTTTAAAAACAAGAAAGGGAGAAACATGATTCAATATGATATAATTTTACAGGTGAGTATGTAGATCTTCTTCCATATTTAAACCAGCACGAGTTTTGCAATTTAATTTAATTATATACATTGATTCTAATCTCCTCAAATGTTTCTCATGATTGCCTCCTCTCTCATTTGATTTTACTGCGTCTATAACGTAGTAAGATAGTCCGGTTATATTCTTCTGATGATATCGTTCAATGTGGCGTGCCACCGGATACGCTTTGTCTCCATTTTTAATGGCTCTTAGATGTTGTAAAACACGCTTATGGACAGGTAGAATCGTACTGCCCATTTATTTTTTCCTTCTGGTATTGCTTTTGTTAAAGAGAATTTCTTCCCTTGTTCTCTTTTTGGCCTTTGTAATGGCTGAATTAATACATTGTTCAGGATAGCCTCTCGCTTTGAAACGTGCGTCTAATGTCTGTAATTCTACATCACAACTTTCGCGATTGCTGCAGTTATGAATTGTCCTTAGACTCTCTCCATACGGGATGCTATTAATTAGATTTTGAGGATGGAAACTCTTGGCATGCAGCAGTGTGTTGCCTGCTGTTGGTTTCTGATACAAAACCGTTTCCAATTTACCTTCATTGATGTAGATGGTTAAATCTAAGAAATTAACAGTGGTGTCACTAATGGAGCTAGTGAACTTTAGATTCAAATCATTTGTTTGTAGCTTTTTAATTAATTCAACTAGAGATTTCTCAGTGCCCTTCCATACAATGAAAAGGTCATCGATGAATCTGCTCCAATGCATCACATTGTTCTGCCAGATGTCCGGATATAGTTTTTGGACCACCTGCTCCTCCCACCAGCCCATATGCAAATTAGCAAAGCTGGGGGCGAAGCAGGTGCCCATTGCTGTACCACACACCTGATGAAATAACTCACTAATGAAAAGAAAGTAGTTGTTTTTCAAACAAAAAGCCGTCATCTCTATTAGCATCTGTGTATGCGACCAGAATTTGATTCATGATGCGGTGGTCGAGAAAAAAGGGGGGTCTCAAAACGTGTTTTCTCCATGTTATTTCCCATAGGAAATTTTGAACACGCTACAGCCCGAACTGCTCAACGGAATTACACCAAATTTTGCAAAAAGGTAGCCTTTGGCTCAGAAAGAGACCTTTTATTTAAATGGTGAAAATCCGTTCAGTAGTTCCTGAGAAAATCAAAAAATAGAGGTCAAAAAATCAATTTCCCAAAGGAAAGTTTAGACACAGTTATAGCAAAAACTGCTGAACGGAATTACACCAAATTTGGCAAAAAGGTACTGCTTGGCTCAGAAAGAGTCCTTTTTTAAAAATGGTGTAAATCCGTTCAGTAGTTTTTGAGAAACTAAGAAATAAAGATAGTGATATCCATGGCGGATCCACGCACCCTCCCGATCACGTGCTTCATGCTAATTGGCTGTCAACATTCCAAACCAGGAAGTGTTGGCAGCCATCTTGTGCCTCGAAAACAGAAAAACAAATGAGCAAAACAGGAAAAGGGGCAGGGTAGAAACACCCTGACCCCCTAGGCCTGCTCAGGAGGTCCCACAAGGACCCCCAGGGCCAAAAAAAGCATTTTTTTAAAAACAAACATCGTCGAGATTCGCGCACCCAGCGCGAATTTTGGCCGAAAAGTAAAAAACAACAAAGTGCGGGCTCCCGCGCTTCGTTAAAATTGAAGCCCCCTGGTGGGCCAAGTCCCTGGGGCAATCCGTATATTGTAATGGGGGGCCCAAAGCCCACCAGGTTCCTCCAGTATGCGCCAGGGAGCTGCGTTGCAGAGAGGTGTTCAGAGGCTACACTCCTGTTTACACCTCTCTGCAACGCAGCTCTGTGGCGCTTACTGGAGGTACCTCGTGGGATAGTTCGAGCCCAGGGACCCTCAGGATTCAAGGGGACTTAATCTCCCAACTTAAAACGTGCAATGGGGCATGTTTGCACAGTGGTGAAGGGAGGGGGTGGAGCCTGAGGTGAAATGTGTGCAAATACGCCTTGTGGCACGTTTAAAGTTGGGGAATTAATTCCCTTTCAATCCTGAGGGCTCACTAGCCCACCAGATGCATCCAGTAAGTGCCACTGTGCTGCGTTGCAGACAGGTGGTCCAGGCCACGCCCCTTTTTACACCTCTCTGCAACGTAGCTATGTGGCGCTTACTGGAGGTACCTGGTAGGCTAGTTGGCCCCCAGGGGCCCTCAGGATTGAAGGGGACTTTATCATTCAACTTAAAACGCGCCACGGGGCACGTTTGCACAGTGGTAAAGGGAGGGGGCGGGGCCTTAGGTGCCATGTGTGCAAACACGCCCTGTGGTGCGTTTAAAGTAGGGGAATTAATTCTGTTTCAATCCTGAGGTACCCTGGGGGCCAACTAGCCCACCAGGTGTTTCCAGTAAGCGCCACTGCGCTGCGTTGCAGAGAGGTGATCCAGGTCATGCCCTTTTTTTACACCTCTCTGCAACGCAGCTCTGTGGCACTTACTGGAGGTACCTGGTGGGCTAGTTGGATCCCAGGGACCCTCAGGATTGAAGGGGACTTTATCCCCCAACTTACAACGCGCCACGGGGCGTGTTTGCACACATGTCACCTCAGGCCCCCTATCCCTTCACCACTGTGAAAACGTGCTCTGTAGTGTGTTTTAAGAGGTAGTTTTAATCCCCTGCCCTATTATGTACTAGGGACTTACAGAGGAGGTCATGCTAATCACAGGTTTACCCCAACGCATAGTGTTCCCTAGTGTATGTAGGTGTTTTCACTGTATTCTAAGTGTCTTTTAGCATAGCACTGGCTCTAGGCTTGGTTAGTCAGAGTCAGTTCTCACCAGTACCCGTCTGAAAAAGTTGTGGGCACAGGATGATTTTGCAACAAGGCCTCCTTCTGCTCCTCTGTTGGTTCTTTATGCACATGTTTTGCTTCTTCCTGCACTTTTCCTCATCTTTGTGGACTTCTGTTGCCTCTTTTTTCATTTCTTTTGCTTCTTTCTGTGTGCTTTTTCTTCTTTCTTCAGATGTCCAACTTCTGTATAGTTAGAAACTAGCATTTCAAAAAACCTTAGAAATTCACTTAAAAAATCGTAGGTTTCAGGCACGTTATAGTTAGAAATTAGCATTTAAAAAACCTTTGAAATCCACTGAAAAAACCAAAGGTTTCAGGCACGTTATAGTTAGAAATTAATTACATCACTGATGACATCACTGATGACATCATCCATGTGATAAATTGATGCATCTTCTCACACCTTAATATAATGTTTGATACACCCACTCTAAATTACAGACTGCCATTCTCAAAACCATAGAAACTCCAACACCAACAACTACTTACCCACTCACAGATTCTGAGGTTTACACACACATCCACTCACTCACCCGTACAGTCACTCATACTTATGGTCACTCAGTCATTTGAGATGTCATCAGTGATGTCACTGACCATGTCATGAGTGATGTAATATGTGACGTCATCAGCAGTGCATTGCGGGGGGGCGAGTTATAGTTAGCTGAACTGGGGAATTTCTAGGGTTTTGTACGAAGGAAATGTCCAGCTAACTATAACGCCCCTGAAACCTATGTTTTTTTCTAGTGAATTTCTAAGGTTATTTAAATGCCAATTCCTAACTATAACGCCCCTGAAACCTTTGGTTTTTTTCAGTGAATTTCAAAGGTTTTTTAAATGCCAATTCCTAACTATAACGTGCATGAAACCTATGGTTTTTTCAGTGAATTTCAAAGGTTTTTTAAATGCTAATTCCTATCTATAACTTATTTCTAAAGATATCATGTTTAATGATTTTCATTGGATTTCTATATTTTTCAAATTCAGTGTGTTAATTTCATTAATTATGTTTTTTTGAAATTCTTTTTTATCACCATTTTTAAATTAATTTTTTTAATTAATTCTTTTAAAAATTAAAAAATATTATTTGTTTTTTTTGGGTTTTTCAAACATATTTTTTTATATTTTTGAAAATATTTCTTTAACTATATGTTCAAAACTTTATTTTATATATATTTTTTCCATGTTTTTGGATCCGCGCACCCTATGCGCACCGTACGCGTTAGCATCCGCGCATGGTATGCGCATGGTATGCGTTGGGTACGTGTTTAGTGCGCGATCGCAATGTGACAGGTACGCGACTCCCAGCCTATACGTGACACGTTCGATGTACGTAACGCGACGTTTACGCGCTTCCGCGATGCACCATCTGCGTCTATGACGCGGTAGGTGCGCGGATCCCGTGAAATATTTAACATTTAAAAAAACATATATATATATATGTATTTCATGTGAATATTAATTGAAGACAAACTCTAAACTAGTCTTAAAACTAATATATTTTTACATCTAATCCTATAATATTTTTTAATTGTGAATAAATCTGTTTCTGCTTTTCTCTGAGACTATAGAATGGGGTCCATTTACAATAACAATCTGCACTTTCATATGCAAGAGATGTATAGGAGAGATGGAGTACACTTTACTGATGAAGGAAACAGAGTCTTCCTCAACAACTTTATCCTCTGTATAGGTACTTACTTATAAGTACCAAAAACTCTCAATGAACACAACGGCTCTTTTCAGAGCCACTCAAGAACAAAACCCTTAAGCTTGATGTTTATCTCCCAAAAATTTCAGGTTTTTTTCCTAGGATCCGCGCACCCAACGCGTTAGGAACCGCTCACCCAACGCGTGAGAATCCGTGCACCCAACGCGGTAGGATGCGGGCACCCTGCGCGCATTTCGCCGTTTTTTTAAAAAAAAAGGGGCCCCAGGGGGTCCTTCTGGGACCCCCTAAGCACCTCTAGAGGGTTAGAGTGTTTCCACTCTGCCCCCTTTATATGTTTTACACACTTATTCCCCTTGATTCTTCAGTCTCGCTTCTACCGAGGCAGAAAATGGCCGCCAACAGTTCCTGGTTTCGAATGTAGACAGACACTCGACAGCCAATTAGCATTCAGCACACGATCGGGAGGGTGCACGCTTGGTTCGGGGAGGGTGCGCTTATGGTGCAGGTAGGGTCCGCAGATCCTCCCCAGCCATAGATATCACTAACTTTTTTACCCTAATTTTCTCAGGAACTACTGATCAGATTCACACCATTTATGCAAAAGGCACGAGTCTGAACTGAGGACTACCTCTTTGCCAAATTTGGTGTCATTCCATTCAGCGGTTCGGGCTGTAGCTGCGACAACAGATCCTATGGGAAATTGCGTGCGGAAAACGTGTTTTGGGACCCCCCTTTTTTCTCGGCCCCCGCTTGACGGATCACCGCAAAACTTTCAGGGTAGGAGTGGAGTGGAGCTGGCCAAAAGTTTGGAAAATTTCGCGAGGATTCTTCAACCGGCGCCAGACTTATTGGGAATAGAATGTTACGGATTTCCTATGGAAAATAGGTCCTAACTATAACTATCTACTGGCGATCGCCAGTAGGTAATATATATATATATATATATATATATATATATATATATATATATATATATATATATATATATATATATATATATATATATATATATTCTAATACAACTTGGGTTACAGTTAACATTGCCCGGCGCCACCAATCTCAGACACTGGTCCCCACCAGTTCAATTATAAATTCAACACAAACAAATCTGAGATAGTTTCATATTACAAGCAAAGAAAGAATATATGAGTCTTCTTATGTATTCATCTTCTGATGTTTATTCTTATTTTCTTTGTAGAGATTTGCATATAAGAATCACAGTGATGCCTTCTTTTTCCTTTATGTTCAGATTTACATACAAGTATCACAGTAAAGCCAACACGTGTTTCGCGCACACTGCACTTCTTCAGGGCTTTCATACAAACAACATACATTTTATTTATTTTTTAAACAGAAAAGAAGAACAACTTACAATAAAGCACGTTCCTGATACATTAATATACAAATTAACACTTATTTAAAATTAGAACATAATTATTAATTTATAAACTCAAAAGCAGTATCTAAATTATAACCGATTGTTCAATCAGTCAAACGTGTACAGAAATTCGGGTTGTCATAATAATATACACATTTTCTATGGTAAGTATACCCATTCTAATGATCCATAGTGGTGTATCAATTTTTGTAAAACATTTTTATCCTCCCAGTTCTATGAATGGCTGGAGCATTTCTTTACCTCAGTTAAGTAGCTAATCTCACTTCTTGCCTTGTATTTTGGAAAAAGTTCTCCCATTAGTAGAGTCTCCATTTTCTAAGTATAGGTTCCTAAAATAATATATATTGATGTATCCTTATTGCTTTGTTTATTTACAAATAATCATTATTAATATTGAAACTTAATTCTCACCTTAATTATTCATGTATACTTGTTGCACAGCTAAAATATATCTTCATAATCAGAGTGTATTCTTTATCAGTCCTCAGTCTACTGATCCTTGATAAGATCTGTAATAGTCCAAAAAAACAAACATATACCTTACACAGTGTCACCTAGTCTAAAGAAGAAAATTCTTTTAAATATTAAAGAGTTTATTTTAATTAATTATTTGTTGAACCTTATACCAGGATCGAACCCGCAAAGTTAATTTTTTGTTGATACCATGATCTAATACGCTACCCTATCCTCCTTGTCAAAGCGAATCCAGTTTCAACTAGCTATCTGTTTGGTTTTTTAGATTAATTGTATGTTCAGAAAGGCTTCTAATGAATTATACCCCAAATTAAAGAACACTTACTAATATTACACATTTGAATCTACACTATAGGTGCACTCTACTCTTCATGCTGACTAAAAAGCTTCATTCTGTCAATATCAGTAAAAAATATATCTATGACAATTGACTCTGAGAATAGCTGTGAAAAGTATTTACGAACTAGGACAGGACCTGTCAGTATTGTAAAGTCAAATTGACAGAGGAATGACTACACTTTATGTCTAAGTTCAACAAAATTAGAGTCCCAATGCTAGAGAATTCTTCTTACCTCTCAACCTTTCGACGATCGTCTAACCTTTTCCTCAGCCCGTACCGCAGACAAAACATTAGTGTCAACTGCCACTTTATATACTCCCCCTTAGTCAATCAATTAGCGTAATTTGGCGGGAAAGTTTGTTTAAATGTTAACAGACTCAAGATGCGTCATTGCCAAATCAACATGAGTTCTTCTCCTTAATAATGTTCAACATTTATTTAGAACAAAATCTGAAATTATATTAAAATAAAAAATAAAAGTAGAGTACTACATGTAGCAAAATTAAGGGATTTATAAAAAGAAAAAATATTTAGTTGAATTCTTTTCTCATCATGAACACGTGATGGAGCGGGTAAAATGTTTTCTTTTTATATACCCAATCCATTTATATAAGTTTATATTAAAATGATTAATAATTAATTCTAATAACTAATTGATTGATGTGAAGGTACTAAATCAACCTTATTAACCAAGAGAATACACGTGGGAATGCATTTGCATGGCTAAAATTAATAAGTTAACTAAGTTGTATGCATATTAAAACGATAAGTGTTGCATGAGCAGTGTTAATGTGATTTGCGCTTAAATAAACCAGCATTAACGGCTTTGAACGTTGCATATGGCTAGATAAATGCATACACATAAAGGTATTAGCAAGGGAATAACACAGTTTTAATCATTTCTATGTATTAATTACGATTTTGTGTTTCTTTGCTTAAAGTTGACTATTCTGGCCTACCAAAAGATGGCCGCCGACTGAAACCTAACTAAAGTACATGACTTCATCATTTAAACAATGGAGAAAGGCGCCTGCACTAACTTCGTTCGTGTCCCTTGTGTGACCTGTCAGACCATGCCCATGAAGACTACCCTGGGCGAGGTGCCAATGTCCCTGAACCTGAAGCAAATGTTGCAAATTGCAAATGAACTATCAAACTCAACCGGTTACCAACGAATTGATACAATTTGTACCTGGGAACGGTCTTTCCCATACGTCTAAATGTGAAACTTCTTCCACATAAGAAAATTTGAAAATGTTTCCTAATGTATTGAGATATATTCAAATTCAGCCAATCATCGGCCTGGGAATTGGGAAAATGTAACTGTTACATGTAAATTTTAGTATAAATATTAGTAGTCTAGAGAGGGAAGGGGCCACTCTATGCTGCTCTTCGCTAGAGACCACTTTGTGCCGAGCTTTTGACGGAGAATCGATGATTAGAGCTCCTTATGCTGACGGAAGAGGACGGAGACTTTGGAACTCTGATGAACTTTCTGAGGACCAGTTCTGACTTAGGAAACGACAATTAGCCAGAATAGGTAAATATGACAAGAGATAATATTGCATTATTAGGATTTAACCTGCATTTAAATTAGATAAAGAAAATCATGATTTGAATTACTGTGTTGGGTGATTATTTCTTGAAATGTTTATTGATTAATTTGAGAGTTAAACGCGTCATTAAACTAAATTACAACTAAATGATCCAATTGACCTCCGGATGGAGGAACTGTTAGGGTGATTCAGTAGAAGTAGTTTCCTCTATCCAAGTGAACAGCTGTAGTTTGGGATTTAATATCCCTCTGTAGGCACGGATAGCTTGAGAGAATGAATGTTGGTGTTATGGGCCCCACCAGCGTGTGATGTGTGTATGTGCGTGTGACTGAGAAATCATTCCGTCCGTGGAAGCAGCGGGAAATTTAGTGATCCGAACTGCACCAGTATTTCTGGTAGCTAGAGATGGTTTTTATTGTTTTGGTTTTATGATTTGGCATGTATATAGCTTATCGATTATTGATTGGTATTGATATATGTACTAACACTATATGTTGAAGTTGTATTGAGTTTTATGTTGTCTGTACGGCTTCTGGGAGGTAGGAAGTCGGGAATTGATGACAGTTCCGTAGTAGAGCAGAGGTAAGTGCTGCTCTCGGGAAAGACGGGATTGTGGTTGCCCGTAGGTATACGGAAGAAACGTGTGACAATAGAAGTTGCACGGCACATTGTCTGGGTTCGATTCGGTAGCATCGCCGAGTGTTACCATTAGTGATATTTTCGGTGTGAGAAGTGTGAATGATAGCAAAGGGTTACCTGTGAAATTTTGGTCTTAGGTACCAGGAAACCAATTGGCATACCGATAACGCTTATCACTGAAAAGGTATCAGGTGTTCTCTGAGCTTGTTAGAAGGACAAAGTAGAGGTAAGCGCTGCTTTGTTAACGTGTGTTAAAATTCTGTAGTAGGACACACTGGTCGCTGTTCTCGGAAAAGCAGGATTCTGTGTGAATGAACTATATTTTCTTGTGTGAAAGTGCGTGAATGAAATAGCATTCGGGTTAATTGCAGAACTCTGGTTTAATTTCTCAGGAGCATTGCGTTTCCAACTATGTGTCTTAATTCCGGAGAAAACAGTTAATTGATGCTTGATAGAAGGGTGAAGTAGAGGGATGCGCTACTTTGCCAACGGACGTAATGATTCTGTAGTAGGGCAGAGGTAAGCGCTGCTCTCGGGAGAAACAGGATTCTCGTGGGAAAGGTCTTTTGCTATTCTGTGGTTAGCGGAGCAGACAATGGAGATGTTTGTATGTTGTAACTAACAAGTATTGTAAAATTGAAACAAAGTCTACCGAGTAGTTTTGTAAAGGAGGGGTAGACTGGAGACAGGAGTCAGGAGCAGGAGCTGCTGCAGCGACTGTTGACGTCAGGAGGACCGCGCTGGGATTGGACAGCTTGTCTGTGACGTAGACGCTCCAGGATTGGTGCGTTAGTGTGAGTTGCGCAGGGATTGGAGATTGTGACAGTGACGTAGATGCGCCAGGAATGGTGCGTGAGTGAGAGTCGCATTGCTATTGGACTAAAGATCGTACAGTTGCAGAAAAGACTAAAGGGTTCACGAAAGAAAGGAAGATGTATTATCATTCACCTGAGAAAAAGAAAAAGTCTTTGATTAGCAAATTAAGAAATTGGTTTGTGAAAGACAAAGAGATTGTGACTAGGGAAGGACAGTTACTTCCTCCCGCGGAAACCCCCGCATCCTTCATGGTTGCGAAATATGGGTACCATACTTGCATCTCGTTAGACAATTGGGCAAAGTATACAAAGGAAGACAGAGTTTTAGCGTTTCCAGAAGATGGTTCCTTTAATTTGGCAATATTAAGGAACTTACGGGAGAGGATGATGAGCTTAGATCCGCGACCCAGGCCTACGCAGTTTGAGGCGTTGACAGAGTGGGAAGACGAGATGCATGAGCGGGAAAAACAACGAAATGGCATTAGATACCGATATATGTCCGGATGGCCAAATGATCGCGAAACTCATTGTGACCGAATGAGAAGGTGGCGAGACGCAAGTATGACTGAAGGATTGTTTCCAGTGAGAACTGCAGGAGAAAGTGAGGGAGGAAAATGCATAGAAAAGAAAAATAATGTAGAAACCAGAAGGTACGGAACAAATGACCAAGAAGATGATGTCTTAGATGACATGTTTAACAAAAGTCCACCTCCATACAGGCAGGAATCAGAAACGCCAAGCCAACCGCAGGTACACCTGTGAGGGAGACTCTGAGAATCATTAAGACAGAAGATGTGACTCCGGAGGTAAAGAGAAGGAATTCTCTTAGGGAACAAGGAAAGGAAAATAGGGTAGAGAGTGAAAATTCCAGGGAACTAGCAAAAACCACATTAGAACTGACTGAGAAAATAAGAGAATTGACGAAAAATCTAGAGGCAGTTAAAGTCCCTGTAACCATAGGTCCTGTTATGCCTATTTTTGAGAAGCAGAAAGAAAGTGAGCACGGTCTAACAGTTCCGTATGTGAACAATAGACAGGCAGAACAGCCCCTGATGAGAGCAAAAGAGAATTCCTGGAGACACACTATGAGTGAAGGTGAATTACATGTGTCAAATAACCCATTCTATTGTCCTGACACTGTAGAGAGAATCAGAATGATAGGAGGATCAATATTAGAACCACAGAGACTGACGGAACCAGGAAATGTAGAAAAATCAGTGGGTATAACTACCGACGAATTGACCGAATGGCTGAAGGGCTTGCAGGGTAAAGAGAAAGAATCCCATACCATTGATGTGGCAAAATTACGGATGGTCTTAGAAGAATTGTTAGTAGGGACCATCCCCACAGAAAAGCTGAAAAATTACCAAGATGAGGAACTATTGTTTTTGTGTAAAAGTGTCACCTGGAGAGCAAATAATTTACATGACAGACTAGCAGAAATAGCAAGTGAAATGGGAATTGACATGGACAAGGTAAAAGCTTTACAGAAGCCATAGCGAGTGGATTTCACAGAAAAAGACATTGAGAATCTGAATACTGCAGGACGAATAGGACAGATTAGGGACATAATCACAGTGCTGAGGAAATGGGGAGATGTGGACAAATGGAAAAGCAGGTGGTATAGGAAGCGGGATGACACCTCAGACAGAACATTTCCAGCGTTTCCTGTGAGAGAAAAGGAGAAGGTGGTGACAGAGTTCCCTATGAGAGAGATTCCAGGAGGGGGATATGTGCATGTCCCATGGACCAGACAGGACATTTTGTCATTTACAAATGACTTCAATCGATTACGGGAAAAGCCAGTCGAGTGGTACAGACAGGTAGACAGATTTGTTAAATTGTCAAAGGTGCTGTGGATTGATCTGAATAGTCTGTTTGATATAATAGTGCCAGCAGACTTGTGGGCAGAATGCAAGATAGTCATAGATTGGCCAACTAAAGAATACCCGAGAGATCCCAAAACAGGAGCCCCAGACCCAGAGGTAATGAAGAAATATGAACAGGTCATGGTGCTCTTGAAAAACAAAGTGCCTCCAAAAGAAACAGACTGGGTTAAAATAGATCGAACACATCAAGAAGCGAAAGAGTCAGTTCACGCATACTATGAGAGGCTAATTTTAGCTTTCAAACAGTTCAGTGGGGATGATAGTCTGGGAGAGAAGGACCTGAGTCATTTTGTGTATAGATTTGTGTATGGTCTGCGTCCCGAAATTGGGGACATGATTAAGCAGCACACCGTGGACTGGCAGAGCAAGAAAATAGATGAGATCCTAAGGCATGCTAAATATTTTAGCGATGAGATTGAGGCAAAGCAGCGAAAACTAAAAGAAAAGGCAATGTAGGCTCAAGTGAAAGTTGCAGAGAGACAGGAAGCTCAGCTGGTTGAACAAGCTAATAATCCAGGCATTAAACCGAGATTTGGCCCAGGAAAGGGGAAAGGTAATATAGAAGAAGGTAAAAAGAAGTTTCCATGCCACAATTGCGGAAGGTTAGGGCACTGGAAATCCGAGTGTAAATATCCACCAGGTACTAATAATGAAAATCCATCATTGAATCCACAGGTGCAGTGTGAGGGGAGTGGCCCACCGCCGCAACAGCAGAAGGCTGTTAATCCACAGAATCAGGTGCCAAAACCGCCCTTACCGCAGAGCCGGAACACCCAGAGACATAGTAAAGAGACGGGATTCTACAATGAAGAACAGGTAAACAAACCGCAACGCGCGAGCGCTGTGTCACAATATTGGCTGCAAAATGACGAGAGTGAGTCAGAAGAGATTTATTGACGGTGCCGAAAAGAGGAAGCAGGGTGCGTACTTGGCGCATCTCTAGAAATAGATCAGACAGGACCATTTGTAGATGGGAAAATTAATGATGAAAACATTACTTTCCTAGTAGACACTGGAGCTATGCGATCTACTGTCAGATCCGCAGAAAAATCTTCCTCTTTCGGATGAAACAATCCAAGTAGTTGGTGTATCAAATACCCAGATTAGAACGTACCTTACTGAACCGGTAAAGGTCAGAATAGGGAAATTTTCAGACATGCACCGATTTGTAGTGTGTGACACCAGTCCTGTGAATTTACTAGGTAGAGATTTGTTGTGCAAAATGAATTGCACTATATTCTGTACACCAGAAGGAATAGCCTTTGAAACACCAGATGAGGATATTCTGTATAAAATGACCATAGCTAACAGAGAGAGTGAGGTTACTGGAACCTATGCCATATTCAATCCAGATGAATTACCCCCAGAATTGAAACAGACAGTGAAGGCAGCAGTCTGGGATTTCACTGGAGAAGATGTAGGCCTGATGAGAAATGTAGACCCAGTGAGAATCGCTGTAAAGGAAGGAGCAGTTTACCCAAACATTCTACAATACAGACTGACACCCGAAATAATTGCAGGAGTAACCCCTTTGATTGAGAAAATGATCCAGCAAGGAGTGTTAAGAGAAATATTGAGCAGTCCATGTAACTCGCCTATAATGGGACTGAAAAAGCCGAGTGGGAAGTTCAGGATTGTGCAAGATTTGAGAAAGATTAACAAGATTGTTGTGTCATGTTGTCCCATTGTTCCAAATCCCTCAGTAATTTTGTATCAGATTCCTCATGATGCAGAATGGTACACAGTGATTGATTTATTTCATGCTTTCTTTTCCATTCCATTGCATCATGACAGCCAGCCGCTTTTTGCATTTCTGTTTGGAGAGCGTATTTTGGCATGGTGCCGAATCCCACAGGGGTACACAGAGAGCCCCTCCATTTTCAATCAGTTACTAAAGAAATCTCTGGAAAGTCTTACCATGCCTGAGAATTCAGTTTTGGACCAATATATTGACGACCTATTAGTGGCGTCAAAGACACGTGAGGCCTGTGAAACAGACACCATAGCTTTGCTGAATCATTTGGCAGATGGAGGACTGAAGGTATCTCCGACAAAATTGCAATACTGTAAAAAAGAAGGCCCAGAGCGAGGGTAGGACGCCAGCAAGTTGCCAGTCTACCTACAAATCGGAGCAACTATTGTGCTCTGTTCTCATCCCCGTCTGTCCGGAACTAGGTCGTGAGGGGTCTATCCTCATCTCAGTACCAGTTCCTTACTAATCACCCCCTACCGTTCCAAGCAACTAGTGCTAAAACGGTAGTGCACTCACCTTTAAACGTTCTATTCTTGGTCCTGACGAAGTGCCATTGACCCTTTTTGGGGCAGCTGGGGCACGAAACATGTTGACCACACCCTCACATGACTAGCCCTTACGGACCATCACTCCTAATTAGGGCTTCTACACCTCTTTTTACCAAGGCTAGAGCTACCTCATTAATAAAATACTTAAATAAGTAGGACGGCCCTATACCTTTTTTAAAACATCTCACTCCTCGTGCACTACCCTGCCCTCACACCCACACGCACCCATACGGCTTCTTCAAAAGATCCCCGACAAAGAGCCCCGGTTTCGGGAGCCCGTCAGGCATTGCAGTGCCGGCCTGACGAGGGGCAAATGCCCAAATGATGAAGCATGACATCCCTTGGGGTGTGTGAGGGCATTACGAAGAAAGACCTGTGCTTCCCCACTTCCTCCCCCTCCCTAACTAGCTACCCATAGGAACTGCTCTTCCTGTTCTCAATATTCCATTGGTGCCCTCTGAGCAGGACCTAAATCAAAACTAGGCTCCTTGTCCCTCTCTGAATAAAAAAACTATATTCTGTACACCAGAAGGAATAGCCTTTGAAACACCAGATGAGGATATTCTGTATAAAATGACCATAGCTAACAGAGAGAGTGAGGTTACTGGAACCTATGCCATATTCAATCCAGATGAATTACCCCCAGAATTGAAACAGACAGTGAAGGCAGCAGTCTGGGATTTCACCGGAGAAGATGTAGGCCTGATGAGAAATGTAGACCCAGTGAGAATCGCTGTAAAGGAAGGAGCAGTTTACCCAAACATTCTACAATACAGACTGATACCCGAAATAATTGCATGAGTAACCCCTTTGATTGAGAAAATGATCCAGCAAGGAGTGTTAAGAGAAATATTGAGCAGTCCATGTAACTCGCCTATAATGGGACTGAAAAAGCCGAGTGGGAAGTTCAGGATTGTGCAAGATTTGAGAAAGATTAACAAGATTGTTGTGTCATGTTGTCCCATTGTTCCAAATCCCTCAGTAATTTTGTATCAGATTCCTCATGATGCAGAATGGTACACAGTGATTGATTTGTGTCATGCTTTCTTTTCCATTCCATTGCATCATGACAGCCAGCCGCTTTTTGCATTTCTGTTTGGAGAGCGTATTTTGGCATGGTGCCGAATCCCACAGGGGTACACAGAGAGCCCCTCCATTTTCAATCAGTTACTAAAGAAATCTCTGGAAAGTCTTACCATGCCTGAGAATTCAGTTTTGGGCCAATATATTGACGACCTATTAGTGGCGTCAAAGACACGTGAGGCCTGTGAAACAGACACCATAGCTTTGCTGAATCATTTGGCAGATGGAGGACTGAAGGTATCTCCGACAAAATTGCAATACTGTAAAAAAGAAGTACAATATTTGGGTCATACTATCGAAAAAGGGCTGAGAAAAGTAACCATAGACAGGATCAGAGTCATTAGAGGAATGAGAGCTCCAATGACCCAAAGAGAGGTGAGAATGTTCCTAGGAATGGTTGGTTAATGTCGTCAGTGGATAAGTAACTTTTCCCTGATTGCCAAACCATTGGTGAAATTGAAAAAAAGGGAGGTTAAAGACCCTCTTGAACTGAACCAAGAGGAACTGGCAGCATTCAGACAGCTGAAGAACAGTCTTTGTGAAGCCCCAGCTCTGGGGATGCCAGACTATGAGAAAGAGTTTGAACTATACTGCAGTGAGAGAAACGGATGTGCACTCTCAGTGTTAATACAGAAACATGGAAGGCAACGGATCCAGTGGCATATTTCTCGTCAATGTTAGATCCAGTGGCAATAGGTCTGCCAGGATGTCTGAAAGCAGTAGCTGCTACATGTCGAAGCCTGGAGCAGAGTGAGGGAATCGTGATGGGATATCCAGTTAGAGTGTTTGTACCTCACAGTGTGGCGATCCTTTTAACAAGGAGTCGAACACAGTTCATGTCGCATAGTCGGCTGACTAAGTATGAGAAGGTCATTCTAGGAGCAACTAATGTGAGTCTGGAAAGATGTGTGAATGTGAATCCAGCTACACTTTTACCTGATGCAGAGAGAGTGGAGGTAAGAGAGGATGTTGATCATGATTGTCTGGATGTGCTTGACTACTGCACGAAACCTCGACCTGACATAAGAGATCTGCCATTGCCAGAAAGTGATTATGTGTTTTTTGTGGATGGATCCTGTCTGACAACAGATGGAGTGTTGAGCGCAGCATATGCAGTATGCACAGTTTCAGCAGTTATAGAAGCATCACTCTTGAAAGGAGTTAAATCCGCTCAAGTAGCAGAAATAGTGGCATTGACAAAAGCATGCAAAATTGGGAGGAATGTGAGAGTGACTGTGATGACTGATAGCCAGTATGGCTTTGGAGTTGTCCACGACTTTGGCCAATTGTGGCTACAAAGAGGTTTCTTGACCTCAAGTGGAACTCCCATAAGGAATGCAGAAGTGGTTGGGAAATTGCTTGAGGCAATACAAATGCCCAAAGAACTGGCTGTGGTAAAATTTGCTGCTCATGGTCAAGGAAGTGATTACATCACTACCGGGAATCGTTTTGCAAATGACATGGCTCAGTATTGTGCCCGAAATCAATATTCTATTAATCGGTCAAAGGAAAGGGAAATGTCTTCTTGCTCCTTAATGTTTACTAACGTTGTGGGAACATGGGATGAAGTGAGGCAGTTGCAGGATGAAGCAGGTGATGAAGAAATGAAGCAGTGGGTAAAATCAGGTTGTGCACCCAGGGAAAAAGATCATGTGTGGGTCTATCGAGATGGAAGACCAGTAATGCCAGATAGCATGATGTCAACCATGGCACGGATGTATCATGGTCAAGGACATCTGGGGAGGGATGCCATGATAAGGGCTTTTAAGCAGACCTGGCATAATGCAAAATTCAGGTTGATAGCAGAAAGTCTCTGTCAAAGATGCCTGATATGTCAGCAGTACAATCCTGGAAGGAAAACTGTGGTGAGTCTAAGCACTATTGGCCGAGAGGGAGGACCTTTCACCAGAATGCAAGTAGATTTCATTGAAATGCCCCCTTATAACAAGCTGAGGTATGTTTTGGTGGTAGTCTGTCTATTCTCTAGGTGGGTGGAAGCATACCCAACCAGAAGAAATGATGGAATCACAGTGACCAAGCTCTTGTTGAGGGAATTCATCCCAAGGTATGGGTTCCCAATAACCATAGAATCAGACAGAGGAGGACACTTTTACAATGAGATCATGAAATTGATTTGTGAAGCATTGGGTGTACAACAAAAACTGCATTGTGCCTACCGACCAGAGGCTTCTGGTGTGGTCGAGCAAATGAATGGTACCATCAAAAACAGAATGGGGAAGATGTGTTTAGCCACAGAAATGAAATGGCCTGATGTCTTGCCTCTAGTTTTGATGACCATTAGGTCTACTCCAGACAGAACTACAGGTTTAAGTCCCCACGAAATCATCATGGGACGCGCCATGAGACACGTGTTTGTACCAGTCAACAAGCTGATGACTATAACTGATGACATGATTTTGGATTACTGCAAAGGCCTGGCTGACGCAGTCCATTCTGTGTTTCACCAGGTTGGAGCGGATGCCACCACACTTGAAAAGAAACCAGCCCATGATTTGAGCCCAGGGGACTGGGTGAGAATAAAAGTCCACAGAAGAAGAAATTGCTTGGTTCCAAGGTGGGGAAGGCCAAGGCAGGTCATATTGACCACAACAACTGCTGTGAAGTGTGCTGGATTGAAAAATTGGATACATGCGAGTCACACTTTGAGAGTTCCAAATCCAGCTGATAGCATTGGAAAAGAATATTTCGATGAATCAGAATCAAGTGATGAGTCAGGCAATGAGAATATAAAGTCCAAAGAAAATCCTGAAAGGGGGGAAAATGAGCCAAGACTAGTCCAGACTCCAAGAGAAGAAATTCTGAGGAAAAGATTGCAGATTTCAGATGGTTCAGATTCTGGAGGCGAACAAAACGCCAGTGGTGAGCACAGAGAAAAGAAAAGAAAAGAAGGACCAGTCAGAAGTAACATTTACACCAAATGAGAGAGTAGAGGAAGTTCCACCTGAGAAAATATTGGAAGGAGAAGAAGGGACAGTCACAGAGAGAGAGGGACAGATTGCGTAAAAACCCCGAGGAGGTGTATGGAACTGCAACACCCAGCTAGGTGAAGGGACAAGTAGTCAGCTGGAAAATTGCGTGCCGGAGACCCGAGGAGGGACAGAAGTAGGGCCAACACAAGAGGTGGAAAAAGAGACTGTTGAAAAGGAAAAACCAAACGAGACAGATTCTGAAGACAGTGAATATGAAATACCAGAGGGTCGAGTTCTAAGAAAGAGAACTTGGATTGAGGAAAGAAACAGTAAAGACGGCAAAACAAGAAGGAACGCTAAAGGAGATCTTTGGCCAAACAAAATTAAGAGACTGAGATATCGATTGACACGAGTCAAACCCTCAGAAGCTGAACAAGTGAATGAAGTAACCAGTCAGCACAAAGAGAAAGAGGGAGAGACAGAAGTGTCTGAAGCAAACAAACGATCGAGAAAACCAAACCAGAAGTATAAGTCACCTGAATGGACCACGTGGCACTGCCTGAACAAGGAGAAGAGGTAGATAGTCAAGGAAATCCAGAGGAGACTTTACTGAGAGTGGTAAAGCAACAAGAAACAGAGGAAATCCTGAGAGTTATCTTATCCGATATCGGAGAAGAAGCGGAAGATCAGGAAATTCTGTATGTGGATGACGAGAAAGAAGTGAAAAACGATGAGAGACCAAGCTGAGTGATTTCAGCAGGTCCTTGTAGAAACTATAAAGGATTGAATAAGAAATTAAAGTATTTGGATCACCTGATAAGGACCTAGCTCTTGCAGGAAAACTACAAGAAGCGGAGTAGAAGAGGCTAAGTCAAAAGACACGGTTAATTTTAACAAGATGGCTAACATAGATGATAACAAGAGTAGATGTACCTTTATGCGAAGATGGTGCAAGACATGTTGTTGTTGTACAGGACTATTAATGCTTCTTTGGAGCATACTCGCTCTTTTGATCTCTTTCAAAGTAACTTTAGATACTCTAGAGGGACATACAGAGAATATGACTAACATAGTGAAAAGTTCACAAAAGGTAGTTCCATTTAGAACAAGCACTGAGCATATGCACAAGGATAGGTCAATTACTGATTTTTCTAGCAATGTTTTTTCAAAATTATTATCTGAATATGTAAAAACAATGGACGTAAGGGACTGCTATGTATGCATGCAGTTACCTGCCTCTGTTTCAGAAGGGGTGACTTATCATCACCTCCCAGCAATTTATGGAATAACATGTAGCGTTTTAACTAGTATATTTTATCAAGTAGGAAAATTAGAATATAATTTGTCTAATATAGATAATATTCTTGGACAATTGCCCATGAATAATGAATTGAATCCAGCTAAAGCTGCTAACGTACTAGGTGAGATTTTTATAGAAACTAAAGAACTAACTTTAGAATATATTTTTAAGAACAATTTAACTTGCAGTTTGAAAACAGAAGAAAAAACATTTTTGGATATGGTTGAAGAGAGGAGATTGAAAATACACAAGAATGCAGAAGGACATAAAGAAGGGGAAAACATTTGGGAAATAGATGGGAAGAAGGAGACAAAGGGTGATGCTAGACCAACAATAGCTATAGATTCACCACAGAAAGGCAAATTATGCATTATGAGGGAAAGATCCCAATATGATTATTATTATATAGGGACAAGTGAGTGTCATGATACATATTTTATTGCATCTGGATGGGGATTTAGAGGCGGAGAAGATCCAGTTTTCCCTGGACTGTACTATATTTGTGGGAACAAGGCTTATTACAGGTTGCCCGACCATTGGTATGGCACATGTTATGTTGGCCTGGTCTTTCCAAAGATCTTTCACATGGATAGAGTAGAAAATAGTGGATCAAATAACCTACTAATGCGTAGCAGAAGAGAAACCTGGTTAGAAATTGTAGGTGATATTTTTGGAGCCTTGATTCCAGCAGTGGGAATATCTTTGAATGCAAATAATATTCGGAAATTATCAACCATAGTGGATCGCTTGTCAACAAGCACCGCTGGAGGATTTCTTTTGGTAAACACTGAATTGGTTGCCATGCGTGCTATGATTATGCAAAATCGACTTGCCCTTGATATTTTATTGGCAAAAGAGGGTGGAGTCTGTGAAATGCTGAAAATTCAACATTGTTGCACTTACATTCCTGATGAAAGCAAAGATCTAAAAGTCTATATTAAGAATATTACAGAATTGCATGATGAAATAAAACCACTGGAGGTTGAAAATATCTGGACTAGAATTAGTAATAAGATGGCTGCTATTAAAGCTTTCTTAGGTAAATTAGGTAGTACTATATGAGGGAAAATATTATTTCCATTAACGTGTGTGATTTTCATATTATTAATACTTAGATTAGGATGTATGTGTTGTAGACATAGAAGAAATAAAAAGAAGGTTAAACGAGAAATTTACAAAAAGAAGGAAAAGAAACAAGAAAGAGATTTTAATGAAATAGAATTGGAAGAATGGAAGGAGAGTATGTATGACAAAACCAAAAGAGAAGATGAAAAAGAAACAGAATTCTAATTGAGCAAGAAAACATTTCAAATTTCCGTAAAAGGGGAAATAAATTGATTTTTTGTGGGTTTTGTTTGTGGTGATAAAATCACCAAAGGGGAAATTGATGGAGCGGGTAAAATGTTTTCTTTTTATATACCCAATCCATTTATATAAGTTTATATTAAAATGATTAATAATTAATTCTAATAACTAATTGATTGATGTGAAGGTACTAAATCAACCTTGTTAACCAAGAGAATAAACGTGGGAATGCATTTGCATGGCTAAAATTAATAAGTGAACTAAGTTGTATGCATATTAAAACGATAAGTGTTGCATGAGCAGTGTTAATGTGATTTGCGCTTAAATAAACCAGCATTAACGGCTTTGAACATTGCATATGGCTAGATAAATGCATACACATAAAGGTATTAGCAAGGGAATAACACAGTTTTAATCATTTCTATGTATTAATTACGATTTTGTGTTTCTTTGCTTAAAGTTGACTATTCTGGCCTACCAAAAGATGGCCGCCGACTGAAACCTAACTAAAGTACATGACTTCATCATTTAAACAATGGAGAAAGGCGCCTGCACTAACTTCGTTCGTGTCCCTTGTGTGACCTGTCAGACCATGCCCATGAAGACTACCCTGGGCGAGGTGCCAATGTCCCTGAACCTGAAGCAAATGTTGCAAATTGCAAATGAACTATCGAACTTAACCGGTTACCAACGAATTGATATAATTTGTACCTGGGAACGGTCTTTCCCATACGTCTCAATGTAAACTTCTTCCACATGAGAAAATTTGAAAATGTTTCCTAATGTATTGAGATATATTCAAATTCAGCCAATCATCGGCCTGGGAATTGGGAAAATGTAACTGTTACATGTAAATTTTAGTATAAATATTAGTAGTCTAGAGAGAGAAGGGGCCACTCTATGCTGCTCTTCGCTAGAGACCACTTTGTGACGAGCTTTTGACGGAGAATCGATGATTAGAGCTCCTTATGCTGACGGAAGAGGACGGAGACTTTAGAACTCTGATGAACTTTCTGAGGACCAGTTCTGACTTAGGAAACGACAATTAGCCAGAATAGGTAAATATGACAAAAGATAATATTGCATTATTAGGATTTAACCTGCATTTAAATTAGATAAAGAAAATCATGATTTGAATTACTGTGTCGGGTGATTATTTCTTGAAATGTTTATTGATTAATTTGAGAGTTAAACGCGTCATTAAACTAAATTACAACTAAATGATCCAATTGACCTCCGGATGGAGGAACTGTTAGGGTGATTCAGTAGAAGTGGTTTCCTCTATCCAAGTGAACAGCTGTAGTTTGGGATTTAATATCCCTCTGTAGGCATGGATAGCTTGAGAGAATGAATGTTGGTGTTATGGGCCCCACCAGCGTGTGATGTATGTATGTGCGTGTGACTGAGAAATCATTCCGTCCGTGGAAGCAGGGGGAAATTTAGTGATCCGAACTGCACTACACGAACCTCCAATGTAACTCTATTGAGATTCCGTGTTTTACTGCTCTGAGCTATCTTGTAAGTCAGTGCGGTTAGTCTTTTAATAGATATCTGTTTCTACCCTAGAACTAGTATTATAATAATGGTGATAAATTAGAAATATATATAGTTCAACATAAAAAGTGTTGAGTCTGTTAACATTTAAACAAACTGACTGAGCGGGTCTTAGGCACCGATGATTGAAGTGGTGCCGTAAGAGCAACGTGGTTCGTTTGGCGGACTTTGAGAAGCGGAATTCTCACCAAGCATGCTTTCAACTAAACCAATGGGGTAAGAGACTGTGTTAGGAGTGCTACGGGAGGCAATACCCACTACGGGTTGTAATGAGCAAACTCGCATTACCAGAATGCACCTGATGATACGCTCACTTGGCAGGACTTTAAAATCACGCTGCAAGTGCAGCTTTACTGTTTGCCTCACCTGTCTCCATTTCCGCCCAAGCCAGTGACCAAGGGATATTTTCCAGAAATGCGTATGGCAGAATGGGCCAAGTAACTGTTGGAGCTGCTTTGTGTTGATTGTGCGGTCTGCCAAATAAAGGAGATGACATCACGCTGCATGTGGCCTTTCCAATGAGGAGTGTTTTGCATTTGGAATATGTGGCGGCCGGCTCTGGTCCCGGAAATGGTCCCGCCGCTGACTGAGCGGGTCTTAGGCACCGATGATTGAAGTGGTGCCGTAAGAGCAACGTGGTTCGTTTGGCAGACTTTGAGAAGCGGAATTCTCACCTGGCATGCTTTCAACTAACCCAATGGGGTAAGAGACTGTGTTAGGAGTGCTAAGGGAGGCAATACCCACTACGGGTTGTAATGAGCAAACTCGCATTACCAGAATGCACCTGATGACACGCCCACTTGGCAGGACTTTAAAATCACGCTGCAAGTGCAGCTTTAATGTTTGCCTCACCTGTCTCCATTTCCGCCCAAGCCAGTGACCAAGGGATATTTTCCAGAAACACGCATGGCAGAATGGGCCAGGTAACTGTTGGAGCTGCTCTGTGTTGATTGTGCGGTCTGCCAAATAAAGGAGATGACATCACGCTGCGTGTGGCCTTTCCAATGAGGAGTGTTTTGCATTTGGAATATATATATATATATATATATATATTCACTGAAAAAACCATGGGTTTCACACACGTTATAGTTAGGAATTAGCATTTAAAAAACCTTAGAAATTCACTGAAAAAACCATAGGTTTCACACACGTTATAGTTAGGAATTAGCATTTAAAAAACCATAGAAATTCAGTAAAAAAACCATAGGTTTCACACATGTTATAGTTAGCTGGACATTTTACTCGTAAAAAACCAATGAAATTGCCCCGTTATAGTTAGTTCAGCTAACTATAACTCGCGCGCCCGCAATGCACTGCTGATGACGTCACATATTACATCACTCATGACATGGTCAGTGACATCACTCATGACATCACTGATGACATCTCAAATGACATCACTGATGACATCATCCAGTGAATGTGTGTTTTTCTGAAAATTACATATGTTTTATATATGTATATCTCAAGGTCGATGGAAGAATAAATGGGTATATAAGTGTCTAAATGGATGATTTGTTTTTGAAAAATTGATTGTGTAACTGACTGATTAAGTGTATCTCTCACTTTGTGTATAAGTGGCTGCATGGGTTGGTGAGTAGCTACATGGGTGTCTATATAGGTTATTAGTTGTTTTTTTGAGTATCAGTCTGAGTGTCTGTATGGTTCGGTGGGGGGTATTACGTAGTGCATAGGTGCATGAATGAGTGACTCACTGTTTGTATGTGTTGAAGACAGCATGTGTGCAGGACTGTATGGGTGGATGAGTGTGTGTATGGGTGTGTTAGTGAGTGAATGACTGTCTCAATAGTGTCTTCAGGAGTAACTACATATGTTTTAAACTAGTATATGTGACTATTGGTGTATATATGTGAGTATATGTGAGAGGGAGAGATTGAAAGAGTTCCTGTATGAATAAGTATGTGTTTCTATAAGTGATTGTTTAAAAGACTAAGTATGTGTAAGTTTCCGTAGAAGTAAGTGTGGTGGTGTGTGTATAACTGTATATGCAGGTGAATGTATGTTTTATTCTTTATTAGCATGAGTGACTATGTGTGTGAGTAACTCTATGGATGAGTGGCATTATGTAACAGGATGTATAGGTGTATGAGTACATATGATGAGTGAGTACATGTATGAGTGACTGTATAGGACTGTTGGTGAATGAGTGGATGTGTATGTGGATCTTAGAATTACTGAAGAGGTTGTTGTAACTGGTATTGGTATGTCCATTGTTTTGAAAATTTTAGTCTCTATTTTTGAATGTGTGTATCAAAGCTTATATTAAGGTGAGAGGAGGTCTGCCACTCTATCACAAGGATGATGTCATCAGTGATGTCATCAGTGATGTCATTTGAGATGTCATCAGTGATGTCATGAGTGATGTCACTGACCATGTCATGAGTGATGTAATATGTGACGTCATCAGCAGTGCATTGCGGGCGCGCGAGTTATAGTTAGCTGAACTAACTATAACGGGGCAATTTCATTGGTTTTTTACGAGTAAAATGTCCAGCTAACTATAACATGTGTGAAACCTATGGTTTTTTCACTGAATTTCTATGGTTTTTTAAATGCTAATTCCTAACTATAACGTGTGTGAAACCTATGGTTTTTTCAGTGAATTTCTAAGGTTTTTTAAATGCTAATTCCTAACTATAACGTGTGTGAAACCCATGGTTTTTTCAGTGAATTTGCAAGGTTTTTTAAATGCTAATTCCTAACTATAACGTGTGTGAAACCCATGGTTTTTTCAGTGAATTTGCAAGGTTTTTTAAATGCTAATTTTTTTTTTTATTCTTCATTTTTTTCAAACATATTTTTAATTTAATTTTCTTTCCTTTTATAAAGACTATGCTTAAATTTTTAAAATCCTTAAATATTTTTTTTTTAATATATTTTTTAAAATAAACATGTAAAATTTATTTCCAGATTTTTTTTTTTTTTTTTTTTTAGTACGCGTACCGTAAGCTCACGGTAAGCGTACGGTTTACGCAACGTCCGTAATCTATCTACGCTGCTTGCGTATAGTTACGCAATTTGCGTAGCCGCGCGTACTGCGCGTGGGACGCGTGCGCGCTTACGCCACACGCGCACGTTACGCGGAAGTGCCGGGAGTGACTGTTATGCGCATGCGCGCAAGCGAGTGTCTTTTTTACGCGCACGCGTACTTTTGCCGTAAGCGTACCGTAAGCGTACCGTAAGCGTACGGTAGGTCATGTGATCATGAAACACAACTTTTGATTGGTTGAAACTACTTTCAGTTCTAGAACTCTCCTACACCACACCCATTCCCCTCATTTCTGATTGTGATCCCTTGGGAGAAGGAGCTGGTTTGTCTTTGGGATACGATGGCAGAACTCTTCTGAGAGTGAGGCTAGCACTAGCAGCACTGTCTTGAGGCAGAGATCGAGGAAACAAAAGCCCTCTTATGTATGGGATTATTTTACTTTTCCTGAAGGCCAGCAAAAGGTAAATGCACCCTTAGTGACTTGTAAGCTGTGTAAGCGTGTACTTTCTAGAGGTAATCCTAACAGGAAGTATTCCTTTGGGAATCACACCATGAAGAGACACCTCCAGGATGTACACAGAAGGACACATGGTCATCTTTTTGGAGGTAACTCTTCAGAAAGACAAGCCAGTACATCCACAGCAGCTCAGCCTGAACCATCATCTGCAGGGCTGACTCCTTCTTCTGCAGGTCAGGTGAGCCCTTCATCAGTGGGGGGAGAATCTCCTTTTGCTGGCCCTCTGGAAATCAACCCTCGATTTCGGAAGGTTGATATTCGATGCACATTTTGTCAAGATCTAATTTGCTATAGGGAGACCAGTGTTTCCCTAGTGAACAACAAAATAGATCAACACATTTGTCGCTTTGAATAATTTTCCCATGCTTCCTTTCCTCTGTCCCTGCATGAACACAACGGTTCTTTTAAGAGCCAACCTTATCTTTCATCTTTTTTTTTACATATGTTTTTTAAAACCTTTTTTTTTTTTTTTTACCGTACGCGTACGGTGCGCGTACCTTTTTTTTATTTTTTTTAAAAAACACTAAAAATCAATTATCACATTACAAGGTCCTTGAGAGACTACAATTATTATTATTGACTTACCATACTCACTGAAAAAATATTTATTCATTTGTTTTTTTTTTTAAATAGTTTTAAAAATGTTTGTAGTTTTCGAAAATTTTCTATATCTATCTGGAAAAAAAGAAAAAAGTATTAATATTTTTAAAACATTTTATAATACAGTATACATATTTACATTTTTTTCCAAAAAATATTTTTGCCTTATTTTTGCTGTTTTCAGAATATATTGCATTTCACTATAAATTGTGAAAGCAATTGCATTCATCATTTTACAGCGGGCAAAAAAAAATAACAATCTCAAAGATTGTATTAAAAAAGCCCAGAATCTCTTCTCACTTAAACTTATCATTACAGAAATGCATATTATTCTAAAAAAATATCATATAAAAACAATACTTATTTCTTTAAAATACCGTCTGATATGTTTGTTTCAGAAGTATAATCACAATATTATATCTCAAATAACTCCAAAATACATCTGATTTCATTTCCTTTAGGCCAAATAGTATTTTTTTTTTTTTTTTTGGAATAAATTTCCAAGGGAAATCCATTAAAATTCTAAAGTTTAATCTGTCCAGATCTCACCGATTCTCTGTAACATTTTGGTTCACGAAAATTTTTTGAATAATTTATTTAGTCCACAATAGAATTGCTTACTTTTCCACATGGCCAAATAGTAATTTTTTAAATCATTTTTGAAAAAATTTCCAATGGCAGTCCAATAGCATTCCAAAATTTAAAATGTGCAGAAGTTACCGATTATCTCTAAATTATTGGTTTTTCAAAATTGCATTAAAAATTAAAAAAGTCCACATTACAATTGGTTATCTTTCCTTTAGGCCAAATGATAATTTTAAAAATATTTTTTCTACAAAATTGCAATGGTAATCCAGTAAAATGGTAAAATTATTTTGTCCAGATCTTGCCAAGTCTCTCTAAAATTTAGGTTTCAGGAAGATTAGATAGGAATTTGCTAAATCAAAAGGCAAACGTTGTTTGAAAATCAATTGGGAATCATTACACAGTGTCCAGCCTTTTTCACATTTTAGATAAACTGTGTAATGTCCAGAAGTAACAGTAGGTCCATCATGGAAAATTATTGCAACAGTTACAAAAGTTTTTCCTGAAATTGATAATTGCTGTCCTGTAAACTTCTTTATTAAAGTATCCAATTTTGAACCATCAGCTCTACATCGTTGCATCATTAAAATTACATACTGTCCGTATTCCCTTAAAATTAATGTTGAAAACATGTCAGAATTACACTCACCACATTTCATGCTATGATTAGCATCTTTAACTAATTTTGCAAAAGTGACTGTTTTACTCTCTGGCAATGTCAAATAAATAAACCTTTCATTATCAACAATAGAGCCACATATATTATAACAATTATCACAACTATGTTCCCATTTATAAGAGAGACCAAAAAAAATGTCAATGGGAACTCCTTCTTCTTCCACTACCTGAAGAAAATACATCAAAAATTCGTGTGCATCTTGCTGTTCATTTTGAGAAAACTGTGTTCGTCCTGAACATACATCTAAAAGTTTTCTAATATCAGTAGCACTTTCTATTTGAGTTTTATCTTTACTCAGCTTTTGAAAAAGGAGACTCAGCTCTGAACAGAATCTTTTTCCCTGATTTACTATTATCTGCTCTTGCAAACTTTCCAGATAAAATGCAACATTCAGCACTACATTAGCGTAGCAGTTGACACCAGAGCTATTTTCAAAATGACATCCTACAACCTGTTCTTCATTGTCCTTTTTCTTTTTGCTTGCAATTACATCACTCCTCTTTTTTTTCCTCTTCTCTATATCTTCATTACAGATATTCTCATTTCTCCTTTTACGAGAAACTACACGTTTCTCCAACACAGGATACTGACCTAAATGAGGAGCATAGCTTCTTCTTAATCTATTATACTCCTTTACACAGTTTGTATCAGCACTAACTTTTGAGTCATCAAAGTCTATCATGAATAAACCTGATAATGTTTTGACTCGTGACAAAGCTACATATGCCATACCTTCTTTGAACACAGTTGAACCAATGTTCACAAATGCACAATCTACAGTCAATCCTTGAGACTTGTGGATAGTTACAGCATATGCTAGAGAAAACGGAAACTGCTTCCTACGTACATATAAGTCTTTCACAAGCATAAAACGAACTGTACAACGACAAATATCTTTAACTTCATCTATCTGATCAAATTTTATCTGTAAACATTCAATTCCTTCTTTTTTCTGATAATTAATAAAACCCACAACTCTTCCCATCGCTCCATTCACTAAGCCTTTCTCAACATCCAAATTTCTCCTTAAAAATACTCTACAGTTCATGCAAACATATAGATTTTTTTCTAATCCTGCTGTTTTGGAGATGTTCTTCTCTAGTGAGTCCAATTTATTTTTCAGTTTGCCTGTTACTGTGACAGTAATTCTTCCATCCTCAATTTTGTCCACTGCTTCCAATTTCCTGATCTCTTCCTTTTCCAATTTCAAAAGCTCCTCATTAAATATTGAGCATTCACGTAGAGTTGGCATTAAGCAGATGACACTTTTGTTTTCTGCAATATTCTTGTATATTTTCTCTGCAACTATTTCTTCCTTTGGAAATAAATTATGTAGCAGCCGACTCTGTAATGCTTTTTTCCCAACTTCTGTGAGTAGTCCAATTCAGATATCTTTCAGAATACTTCCATATTCTTCATAGTTTGCTTGCCTCATATTAGTTGTAAGTTCCTTGTACTCAAAGAAGGACCAAATATTTGTATTTCCAATGCTTCCCAATGACTTCTTCGTGTCTTCATGTGTCACAGTATTAAACACTGGTTGTCCTTTAACTGGAGTAAGTTGCAAAAGATTCCCAAAAACTATGACGTGTTTTCCACCAAATAACACGTCATAGTCTGTCTTCAAAATTTGCTGCATTCTTAAATGCACAAAGGCAAGCATTAAGTTTGATACCATGCTCACCTCATCAATAATGAGAACTTGCATCTTCTTCAATACTCTTGAAACTTCCAAGGATGCTTCTCCAGTTAGCTTGTTGAATTGTATTTTGTTCTCATGCTCCACTGGTAACATTAGCAAACGATGTAAGGTGATTCCTTTTATGTTATATGCTGCTAACCCAGTTGGAGCAGTAACCACACAAGACAAAGTAGAATCCGTTTTTTGCTTTAGGTAGCTTCTGATGACTTTAATTAGGAAACTTTTTCCAGTGCCAGCTTGTCCGCTTACATACATCCTGATTGGATGAAATGATGTGCATGAGCACTCTTTTTTTTCATGTAGAAATCCGTGATCAATTTTGTTTTTGATCTCTTCATAAATGTGTTGCTGCTCTTGATTCAGTTGTCTTTCCAAATTTTGTAAGTCTATAAATTCTTCTTGAGCTTGATTCATAGCCGTTTCCACTTCATTCATGGCTATTGATGCTTCATTTTCAACGATTGGTTGTCCTAGGGGATCTTGACTGAGTGTTCCAGAACTTTGGCTGTCCTGAGAACTGTCTCTAGCTATTTCTGCTGCAATTGTAGTTTCCTGTTCAATTTCTTCATTTAACATTTGCAGATAAGTTGAGAATGTACTGCATTGTATGCTGTCTTTGCAAGCATTAAAAGAATCTTCATAGCTCTGGAATTCTCCCAGTAGTTCATCCTCTGTACGCCATGGTTTAAACAACTGTAAAAGAGCCAAGTAGTAAAATTCTTTCTTGTCGGTAGTGTCGCAACTCAGCTTCCGGTGATTTATCAAACTTCCTTTGGTTTGCTTCACCAAACATCCTTCTTCACCAACAACTTTATATTTTCCACTGTTGATGTCTTCTGCAGCTTTCCGTGAATAAATGTAGTTCTGCAACACTTCATAGAGACACATGTTCTCCAGATGATGACTTCTCTTGGGATAATATGTGTCCAACATGTTTGTTTTCAATATATCTGTACTTTCTGGGTCATTCTCAGCCAAATATTCAATTTCTCCAACAGATTTCAGTACCCGATTTCTCATTGCTGCAAGGCCTAAACTTGCCCAAATTATTCTTCTTGACTTCGAGTAGAGACTTGCAGAAGATAACCTATCTGAACATTCGTAGGATCCAATTTCTCGATGCGATAACATCTTCAGACTGAAACTGTACAGCTTCTTACTGACAGTCTTCTCGTGAGAAATCTCTTCCCACATTTCCTTCAATTCTGTTTTTTCTGATTTCGTAATGTAAGACGTTACATATCGTGCAACAGCAATGGAATTGTCAGCTACATACTGAATATCCATGTTAGCGTTCCACATGGATAAAATGACTGGGTTGTAGTCATTTATATTTGTTTATTCTTCTTTTCTTTTAAGGTTGTAGGTATTCTTAGGTGATTTTCTTGTGATAGTATGTCTCACAGCTGACATAAAACTGTTGACTCTTCCATTTGAAAGAACAGGTCTAGGAAATCCAAATCGACATTTAGTGTAGTATTTTTCTTTGCTCTTGTATTTCCGTCGACAGTATTTTCCACACCGATGACTTTGGAAACGTAGAACTTGCTCCTTTAACTTGTTCTCTTCTGTGCTTTTTGGTATACCACATGTTGCATATTCTTCAATGTAAGATAACACTGCTTCATCAGTATCTGTTCCAAACTTTGGGGCATCCTTGATCCACAGCAGCATATGAATATGAGGAGCACCTCTTGCCTGGTACTCTTTTCTCCAAAAGAAATCCACTACTTCTCCAAGGGGTGGATTTTTTTTATTGCAGATGAAGGACATCATAGCCTCAAATCTATGATTGAAATATCTGCAAACATTAACCGGATCCAATGAGCACAGTTCTCCTGCTGTCTTGTATTCGATGTTTTTAATGTTTGAATTTGCCTCTCGTAGAAAATCCAGTAAATCATCCCAAGCGTACTCGGCACAGCTTAGGGTAAGGAACCATGTTGGTGTTCCTAAATTGCGTAACATGCATTTTAGTTCATCATGGCGTCGGTACCAATATTCATTTGTCCCACGCTGACAAGCCATCAGATTGATCAGTTGTGTTTCCAAATGATCATCTCGGTGCTGCACTTTCTCCATAAAATCCTTAGCAGACACATTTTGTAAATGTACTCCACTTTTTAAAATGTGATTTACTGCATAAGACAGTGCAGACAAGTCGCTTTCAAATAAAAGATTGAACAAATAAGGAATACTTTGTCGAAATCTGGGATCTTCAGCATATAGTCTTGTAGTCCGATACTCTGAAGCTGGAATCTGTTCTGGACGTTCATCGTATCGTCCTCCTTTTCCTTTAGGAAACAGCTGGGGAAAACATCGAGCTTCCAAGCTCTCCTCCCATACACTCACGGGATTTCCTTTTGCTTTCTTCATCTGAAAGAGGTCAATATTGTCTCTCATAACTTCTTTCGAATGGAGAGGATGTATGCTAAAATGTTCATAAATTTCTTCTTCCTTTGACTTGTCCACTTTTTCAATTTGTCCAGTTGGTGTTTCTGTGTGTTCTTGAAAATCTTCTTCTTCTTCTTCTTCTTCTATATAAATTGATTCATACCATTTGTTATTTTTTTTCAAATACAAATTTGCTCTTTGTACTTTCCGCACATCTACCAGCTCCTGCCAAATCTTCTTATTCTTTGTAGGTACACCATTAACCAGAATAATTAATGGTTCAGTTTCCAAAGTATCCGCATCAATAGTTTCCATATTTTTTTTCAAATCCAAGGGCAAATACACCACTCTACCTTTTAAACCTCTCAGTAAATCTGAAGGAGGTAATTTACCAGTTTTGGGCTCCATACGTACTATGGTCTGGAACGGATGAACACATTGAATGAGTATAGACTCATATGTATTTAATTCAGAAAGTTCAGCAGGAATAGCATCCAATTCTAAATTATTATGTACAGCTCTGGTCGGCATTCTATTTTCCTCTAACTTGTTGTAACAGTATTTACAAATACGCTGATCTTCACCCAATTCAAAACAATTTTCAAGAAATATATATGTGGCAAAATCCATCCACTTATAATTATCTTCATTTTCACTCTTTCTGTAGAGATCAACATTCCTAGTTTGTTTTCTATAATGAGTTCTGCGGCAACAAATACAAGTAACATTTGGTCTTTCATTAGAGACTATTGCAAATTTTGTTATGTGATCATTAAATGTGTTACTTACAGAGGGTTCTACATTCTCTTCCACTTCTGCCTCATTTACTGTGTCCTTCTCTGCACTGTTTTGTTCAGGACCAAAGTAACAAAACTGAATTTCATCAACAACCTTCTCTACATCTGATACCGTTCCTCGGAACAGAGCCCTATTCAATTCATTTAACTTTATTGCTGGACTTTTGGCAAAATACAACCGTCTCACAAACTTTCTCATTTCAGTATGATGAACAGCCAGCATCCTAAAATGATGGAAAACACTATTGCACACTTTTCTAGATAGACAAGCAAGAGAATGACCCTGCAAACCAGTATTCTCTCTCACTTTGCATGGATCCAGACTTTGAAGCACCTTAATCTTTTGTTTTACACTTTTTTTACTATATTCTCTTAGAAACTCTCGAAATCTGTCAATAGATTCCTGACGCACAGTGCAAATACTACTACAATTCCAAGTGTACACTGGGGCTTTAGGACGTCTCCCCATTGCCTCATCTGCCATCACTTGTACCTCATCTCTTGGAACCATTATCTCCTTCTCCATTATGCAACCATTTTTTACTTCGTATGAACGACCTCTGGTGTCAACTGCATGCAGCAAACTATTACTTTGAAAATAGCTCTCTTCATTAAAAAAAGGTTCACTACTTGAACTATGCATCCACTTTCCTAAAAACACTTTTCAAAAGTTTGTTCTGTTCACTACTCTTTTGCTTTTGCTTTGTGATTTCAGTACATTAACCATTTTATCTAATGTACGCATCCTATTCAAAATTAATATGAATAGTTTCCTTTTTAATTCTAATGCTTTTGCTGCAATGGCTTCAATTTCTTTTTTTCTCTTGTAATATTTTGCCTTTTGCTTATATTTCTTTACATCCTTTATCAAATTGGACATAACTCTTCTCTGAAACATTTTTCTACGTATCTCTTTAAACGCTGTTTTTCTGTTTATGTTAAACTTTTCAATTGCAGAAGGTATATTTGCATTAACTAAATTCTCAATTTTTTGCTGTTCTCTATGTTTTGTTACATTTTTCCGAGGACAGACATTTTGTACATTTTTCTTTGTTTTGAATATTTTGTTAAGAAATTGTTTTTTCTGCTTACCAGAAGATTTTTTCTTTTTCCCAACATGAGCATCTTCTACTAACTTTGGTCCTCCAGTTGTCTTCAAATATAGTTTTTTTTTTAGCGTTTTTTGAACTCGAGATTTTGTAGGCATCTTAAATTTTGTTCACTGTTCTTCAGCAATACCTGAAAAAAACTAAAAAAAAAATCCTTTATTGTATTTAAATATATTACTACATTTGTTTTCACAATAGTCACAAAACAAAATTTCTTTGCCAATTTGAATGCACACAAACTGCTCTTTTTTTTGGGCAAGTGAAAATCTCTTTTACAAACTGTCACATTATGAAACCACTTTTCAGATTTTTTAAAAAGCTCATGTCCACAGTGCTACACTCCAGCAAGGGCAACCAGCCTTAGTGAAGCTCAATGTATTTGCATTACAGACTGAAACCTGAAAACCCCACTCGCTTGTAAATACTTTGCATGACTATACACGGCAAGCACATGGGTGTGTGCTAAGACTCTGCTTCTTCCCCCAAAAATTTGCTCCCCCTTTCCATCTAATGCAACTGTGAAATCACCAGAGCAAGACGCAATAAATCTCTGCCTATAATTCCTCTATGCACACAGAGTCATGTTTTCACATTAGTCCCAAAACGAAATTTCTTTGCCATTTTGAAAGCACACTTACTGCTCTTTTTTTTTTGGGCCGAGTGAAAATCACTTTTACAGACTGACACATTATGAAACCTTTTTTAAAAATTTATTTAATTGCACATGTCCAAGCTGTTTTTTTTTCAGACCACCACCATGTGTATTCTCTGTGTCTGCCTACACTCCAGCAAGGGCAACCAGCCTTAGTGATGCTGAATGTATTTGCATTACAGACTTAAACCTGAAAACCTCACTGGCTTCTAAATACTGTGCATGACTATACATGGCAAGCACATGGGTGTGTGCTAAGCCTCTGCTTCTTCCCCAAAAAATTCGCTCCCCCTTTCCATCTAATGCAACTGTGAAATCACCAGAGCAAGACGCAATAAATCTCTGCCTATAATTCCTCTATGCACACAGAGTCATGTTTTCACATTAGTCCCAAAACGAAATTTCTTTGCCATTTTGAAAGCACACTTACTGCTCTTTTTTTTTCGGGCCGAGTGAAAATCACTTTTACAGACTGACACATTATGAAACCTTTTTTAAAAATTTATTTAATTGCACATGTCCAAGCTGTTTTTTTTTCAGACCACCACCATGTGTATTCTCTGTGTCTGCCTACACTCCAGCAAGGGCAACCAGCCTTAGTGATGCTGAATGTATTTGCATTACAGACTTAAACCTGAAAACCCCACTGGCTTCTAAATACTGTGCATGACTATACACGGCAAGCACATGGGTGTGTGCTAAGCCTCTGCTTCTTCCCCCAAAAATTCGCTCCCCCTTTCCATCTAATGCAACTGTGAAATCACCAGAGCAAGACGCAATAAATCTCTGCCTATAATTCCTCTATGCACACAGAGTCATGTTTTCACATTAGTCCCAAAACGAAATTTCTTTGCCAATTTGAAAGCACACTTACTGCTCTTTTTTTTTCGGGCCAAGTGAAAATCTCTTTTTACAATTTGAAATCACTTTTACAGACTGACACATTATGAAACCACTTTTTTTTCTTTTATTTAAATGCACATGTCCAAGCTGTTTTTTCAGACCACCACCATGTGCATTCTCTGTGACTGCCTACACTCCACCAAGGGCAACCAGCCTTAGTGATGCTGAATGTATTTGCATTACAGACTTAAACCTGAAAACCCCACTGGCTTCTAAATACTGTGCATGACTATACATGGCAAGCACATGGGTGTGTGCTAAGCCTCTGCTTCTTCCCCCAAAAATTCGCTCCCCCTTTCCATCTAATGCAACTGTGAAATCACCAGAGCAAGACGCAATAAATCTCTGCCTATAATTCCTCTATGCACACAGAGTCATGTTTTCACATTAGTCCTAAAACGAAATTTCTTTGCCAATTTGAAAGCACACTTACTGCTCTTTTTTTTTAGGGCCAAGTGAAAATCTCTTTTTACAATTTGAAATCACTTTTACAGACTGACACATTATGAAACCACTATTTTTGATTTATTTAATTGCACATGTACAAACTGTTTTTTTTTCAGACCACCACCATGTGCATTCTCTGTGACTGCCTACACTCCACCAAGGGCAACCAGCCTTAGTGATGCTGAATGTATTTGCATTACAGACTTAAACCTGAAAACCCCACTGGCTTCTAAATACTGTGCATGACTATACATGGCAAGCACATGGGTGTGTGCTAAGCCTCTGCTTCTTCCCCAAAAAATTCGCTCCCCCTTTCCATCTAATGCAACTGTGAAATCACCAGAGCAAGACGCAATAAATCTCTGCCTATAATTCCTCTATGCACACAGAGTCATGTTTTCACATTAGTCCTAAAACGAAATTTCTTTGCCAATTTGAAAGCACACTTACTGCTCTTTTTTTTTAGGGCCAAGTGAAAATCTCTTTTTACAATTTGAAATCACCTTTACAGACTGACACATTATGAAACCACTATTTTTGATTTATTTAATTGCACATGTACAAACTGTTTTTTTTTCAGACCACCACCATGTGCATTCTCTGTGACTGCCTACACTCCACCAAGGGCAACCAGCCTTAGTGATGCTGAATGTATTTGCATTACAGACTTAAACCTGAAAACCCCACTGGCTTCTAAATACTGTGCATGACTATACATGGCAAGCACATGGGTGTGTGCTAAGCCTCTGCTTCTTCCCCAAAAAATTCGCTCCCCCTTTCCATCTAATGCAACTGTGAAATCACCAGAGCAAGACGCAATAAATCTCTGCCTATAATTCCTCTATGCACACAGAGTCATGTTTTCACATTAGTCCTAAAACGAAATTTCTTTGCCAATTTGAAAGCACACTTACTGCTCTTTTTTTTTAGGGCCAAGTGAAAATCTCTTTTTACAATTTGAAATCACTTTTACAGACTGACACATTATGAAACCACTATTTTTGATTTATTTAATTGCACATGTACAAACTGTTTTTTTTTCAGACCACCACCATGTGCATTCTCTGTGACTGCCTACACTCCACCAAGGGCAACCAGCCTTAGTGATGCTGAATGTATTTGCATTACAGACTTAAACCTGAAAACCCCACTGGCTTCTAAATACTGTGCATGACTATACATGGCAAGCACATGGGTGTGTGCTAAGCCTCTGCTTCTTCCCCAAAAAATTCGCTCCCCCTTTCCATCTAATGCAACTGTGAAATCACCAGAGCAAGACGCAATAAATCTCTGCCTATAATTCTTCTATGCACACAGAGTCATGTTTTCACATTAGTCCCAAAACGAAATTTCTTTGCCAATTTGAAAGCACACTTACTGCTCTTTTTTTTTTCGGGGCAAGTGTAAATCACTTTTACACACTGACACATTATGAAACCACCATGTGTAACTACAACAAAAACAATTCCCATTTCTATTATTCATTTCTTAAGTTACCACATACATACCCTCTCAAACTGTAAACTCACCTTTAAAATTAGTTAGTTGTGAAAGAAATGTGACACTCAAACAGCAGATTATCAGAGCCAGGATCTCTGTTGTGTTCACCTCTCTCCTCTCAGCAGAACCAGATAATGGCAAACTTTCCCTCTATTTTTCCACACATATACATGTAAGTTTCAAATCTCAGTGCTTCCCCCTTTTTTTCACATGTAATCACACATTTCTATTGGTTGAAAACGAACCCTTTTCCAAAAGTACCCTTCCCCCAACTTGACTTCTGCCTAGTACCCTTCCCCCAACTTGACTTCTGCCTGCTACCATAGCAACAGCTCATGGAACACTGCTGTGTGCAGTTAGGTCAGAAGTTCGACACACAATGTTTCAATTCCACAGAGCAAGAGTGCTTGACTTTTCAAACCTAACAGCAAATCCATAGTACTGTTCTTTGGTTACACATTTTTTTGTACCAATACAAAACATGCTTCTATTAATTTTCACATACAGCCTAGTTTTTATTCTAGAATGGTATGAAACAGCCAATCAGTTCTTTTTGTTTTAAAAAAATATGTATGCCTCCATTTCCAAACTGTCTTTCTTTTCATATTGCCATTCTACTGAAAGACACCTCCTGAGTGCATCCAGTTCTCCTTTGAAGATGTTCACAGTGTGGATTGTAGGGCACAGCTATGTCTTCTGGAGTGAAAAGTATGCAGAGAAAACAGATATGGTGAGAGACCTTGCTTTGCCAAATGTAGACATTAAATGGATTGGTCAGAGAGGGTTAAAGTGGCACCAATTGATGCCATTGGTGAAATCCTTCATTCAAATCCAACACCCTGACCTCATAATAGTGCACTGTGGTGGCAATGACCTAGGCACTTTGACTGGGGTAGGTCTGGAAATGCTTATGAAGGACACCTTTGCACAACTGTTTTCACTTTTCCCTAAAACCGCCTTTGTGTTTTCCAACATATGCCAAAGGCAAAAATGGAACTGGTCCAATCATTTCTGTCCACAGATTGACAAAGCAAGAAAGCACGTCAACAAATCTGTTTCTGCTTTCCTCCGTGACTATGGTATGGGTGCCATTTACCACAACAACTTGCGTTATGACATGCAAGACATTTATAGAGGAGATGGTGTGCACTTCAATGATGAAGGGAACAGAGTCTTCCTCTTGAACCTTAGACTCTGCATCGGTACTTACTTGTAGGTACCACTAAAAAAATGACTTCATAAACACAACAGCTCTTTTTAGAGCTCCCTAATTTCTAAACTCTTAAATCTGCTTTTCATTTATCTATTTTTATTTTTTTACCGTACGCTTACCGTAAGCTTACCGTACGCGTACCCCGTGATTTTTTTTAAAATCAATAAATGTTTTTTTTGTACTTTTCTGTCCTTCTTTGACCCCCTTACAAATGTTAGGGGGTCTGTAACTCTCCTCATTGCCCCCTTTCCTTGTTTTCACTCTTTTTTTTCAGAGTGAAATACACAAAATGGCGGCCGCCGCTTCCTGGTTTCGGCCGATTCGAATGTTTACTAAGATCTAACAGCCAATCAGAATCGCGCTCGCGCACGCCGCCGTACGCTTACCGTAAGCGTACGGTAAGCGTACCGTAAGCGGGCTCAGATATATATATTGATTTAAAGGCTATTTTCTCAGAATCTACTGAACAGATTTACACCAAACCTACAAAAGGCACTTCCTTGACCTAGGGACTACCTCTCTGCCAAATTTTGAGTAATTCTGTTCAGCCGTTCGGGCTGTAGCTCGTTCTAAAGGTCCTATGGAAAAATGCATGGGGAAAACGCGTTTTGGGACCCCCCTTTTATCTCAGCCCCCGCTTGACGGATCCCCCCGAGACTTTCAGGGTAGGAGCGGAGCGTAGCGCCCCACCTATTTTGAGAAATTCGCGAGGATTCGTCGACCGGCGCCAAAGTTATTCAAAATAGAATGTTGAGGTTTTCCTATGGAAACGTGGTCCTAACTATAACTACCTACTGGCGACCGCCAGTAGGTAATATATATATATATATATATATATATATATATATATATATATATATATATACACATCTGTTTGGGGGTTTTACGATTGTGGGCCCTTTACCACTGCTATTCAATGCTAAAGGGCATATGCTCTCCATGTAAATTGTGTTTAAGGATTAGTGTTTCTGTGATTGACTTATCTGAATTACTGCTAAGACCCTACTACAGTGCACTTTTTTATAAATCAAATGCTGCTACTGGGCCTGCAGCTCTGATTGTGCCACCCACAAAAGCATCCTTTCAAAGGGTTCTCAGACCTGCCACTGCAGTCTGCATGCAGTTTAAACTGCCATGTCGACCTGGCAAGTGCACCCATATGCCAGGCCCTAACCTTCCCTTTTCATACATGTGGGTCACCTCTAAGGTTAGCCCAAGGTACCCTATGAGCAGGGTGCAGTGTATGTGAAAAGTAGGACGTGTACTGGATGTGTGACATGTCCTGATCGTGAAATACTGTGCATTTAGTTTTTTCACGATTGAAAGGCTATCTGTCCCATAGGATAGCATTGGAGATACTTTGTGACATCTTACAAGTATAACTTCCCAAGATAGAAAGATAGAGTTTAGGTTTTTTGAACTCAGAATTTAACAACACATCTTTTAGTAAAGATGTTTTTTAAATTGTGGGTTGGAAAATGCCACTTTTAGAAAGTAGGCATTTTCTTGCTTAACCATCCTATGTGACTACTGAGTTGAGATTTGACTGTCTGGTTTTGGAGTGACATGGGCGGGGGGTGCATTCACTGCAGACAGCCACTGGGGGGCTTGAGGTGTGTCCTGCTTTTCCTGGATGATTCATAGCTGGGCTGAATAGATCTGGGTTGGATTTAGAGTAGTGGGTGGAGTTTTCCCTGCACCTTAATAGGCACTGTCTCCAGCGCAAATTGCTGTCTTCACCTCCTGCCAAGAAGCTGGACCAGAGAGGACAGAACTGGTTTGGACTGAGCTGAGAGACTTTTTGCCACAAGAGAACAATGGAAAATGTGGTATAAATATTATCCAAGGGCTTGGTGTAGAGCTTGACTCCTGTTCTGAGGTCTCAGGGACACAAAGTCGTCCATCCCTCTGATCTCCTGCATCCAGAACTGCTGTTTCAGCTGCCCCAGTGGGAAATAGCAACATCGATGCCGGTGAGCGATGCCGTCACCTGCAACGAGGCTGTGTGCACCACTTGTGAAGTGCACGACGCACAGCACCAACTTGCACCGCAGTCCCGACACCTGCTGACGCCACACAATACCGACTCTGATGCCATCACTGAGGTCGCTGCCTGCACTGCAGCCGAGGGCACCGCTCATGATTGTCCCGATGCACTGCACTCGCACCGCAGCCCCGACCTCACCGACATCGGTGCCTCATCATCGCAGAGCCGATACTGATGTGTGTGACCTCCCGAATCCATCGACCCCGCATCCTTGTAAAGTACCGACGCCTCAACGCCACCGCAATGTCACCTCCCCAGCAACAGAAAAGAACCGACGCCTCACCTTCGCTGTGGTCGTAAGGAACCGACGCCGCCCGGCACCAATGTAGCATCACCTCCCTGATGCTTTGCACCGTCTTTGTTTTCATCATTTTTCAAGGTACTGTTCTTTGGGGGCTGTGTGACTCTGGGCCTGACGACGCGCACCTCGCAGTCGGGGCTTTACTTTGGGATTTTCATCTGTCACAACATCGTAATAGCCCCAGGTGGAGCTGTTTGTTGTTACAAGCTTTATCTTGGTGAATAACCTATTTTTAGTGATGTCGTCATATATGGATGGTGGATTTTGTCGTTTTGGTTAGGCCTGGGCGGTAAAATCCGTTCCGCTCGCGGAATATGCGGAATTTGGGTAATTTTGTGTTCCGCGGAGAACGCGAAATTGACCAAAAATCTGCGTTCCGCGACTTCGCAAAATTTTTGGCTTGTTCGCGTTCTCAATATGCGTGTTCGTGAGATATTTCACCCCGAGCACGCAAACAGCGATCGTGAACAGGAAAAAGGATCGCGAACAAGCAATTCCGCGTGTTCGCGGAATTTCTGCGTGTTCGCGGAGATTTTTTACCGTTTCACGGAGATTTGCGTAACGCGATTGTGCAAATTCCGCCCACCCCTAGTTTTGGTCTTGTTGTGTTTCGATAAATATTTCCTATTTTCCTACATTGGTGTGGTGTCCATTTGTAGTGTTTTCACTGTATTACTGTATGTGTGCACAAATGCTTTACATTATGCCTCTGAGTTAAGCCTGTCTGCTCGCGTCAAGCTACCAAGGGGGTAAACAGGGATTATCTAAGGGCCTATCTCTCTTACCCTTACTAGAAGCAGGTCTCCTTACTTGGACAAAGGTGCAAACCATTGCCAACTAGAGACCCCCATTTCTAGCAATGATATATATGTTTTTTAATATACCCTGAACTTGACCTGAAGGTATCGGAGAGCTTTACATAAGCATCAGTTACGTTAATGATGGACACATTCATTTTGTTAGGCATGGGGAAATTAAGTGATTTGCCCAGAATCACAGGATGTTGAGGGTCCTTGTCGAGACTTGAACCTGGCTCCCCAGCTTCGAGGTCGTCCACTCTAACTGTTAGTGTATTTTAATATTCCTAGCCTTAATATCCATAGTACAATCATTTGTTAAGTACTACCTGAACTTGTGAGTTATGGCTCATCAATAGTTAGTGAGCACAGTTGCAGTTAAAACTAATTATTGCTTTATTCTCCAAACTAGAAGGAGGAGGTTGTCTCTTTCATGTCCCCTCCAATTTAGAGCATTTTGAATCGCAAAAGCCCTTCTGTGAGTGAGAAAGTATACTAAGGAAAGCCCTTTCATGGTTTCAAACCTCTGATTATGTGAATTGTAGTACTGGCACATGCAAAAGGTCTTTGTATAACTGGCACTTAGTTTTTAGAGGTCTTTGATTTTTAGACTAAGTCATTTTGATGGTTTCCATGTTAACAAAACCATTAAAAACAGGAGAAGAGGATCACTTTAGAAAGCATGCTTTGATCACGCTCCAGTGTTCCAGGCATCTCAGCTAGAGAAGTTCCCTACTGTCACTTTGGATTTCTTTCTTCCTCCACTTGCAGAAGTCGGTTTTAAATAACTAAATTCTTCTGAAACCAACAAACCAGTCCTAATAATGACAAGGGTGTCCTGTGATTCAAGGCAAAGAGGGGAAAAACAGTAGCAAATATTAGGAACGTCTCTAGACCCTTCACTGTCCCCACTAAGGAAGTAGAATGTTTCTCGTGGTGTGAGCAGTGCATGATGGGAACTGAATGGGCCTACATAAGGTGGAAGAATGCACCTGATCCACAACCAGCAATGAAGGACTCGATCAAGGTCTTCTGGCTTCACAGTGATGCTCAAAAAGGGACTTCACTGGTGGGTGTCAATATGCAATGGAGTGTGAACATGTGGACCACTAGAGGTTGAGTGAACAGTATCATCTTCCTCCACTCTAGGACATTGAGTTAGGTGTGAGTCAGCTACATTACCATCAAGTGAATCTTCCACATATGGTACTTTGCTATAGTAACACTCATGGATCCAATTGCTAGCAGTACGGATTTATGTGAGGAGCTACTGTATGGATGGAAGTAATGTTTTCGGCAAGTATCTCCGCAAATAAATGTGACTATTACCTGTTAATCGCCATGAAATAGTGAATAAATATGTGGACCAAATTACATGTGAATTACCACTCTGAGCAGTGGGTACATGGGAGTGGAGGGGCCGTTGTTAGGTGGGGATGATGAAGCTGACAATGGGAAGTGGAGGATGTGGCATGGTAGGGGGAAGTATCACATGCCCCTCCCCAGCACCTTTTAAAAATTTGATTTTTCAGGTGGTATAATTGGGGTCAGGCCAGGTATTATTGGGTGAAGTGGAATCTCACCTGGGAAACTAAGTACAACTTGATACTAATTACATTTTGCCATCAGGAGAATATAATTTCTGAATTTTACCCCTGCTTCTGAATGGTTACACAGAGGTACCAGCAGCCTCATATAGCAGGACACTGGGAGGAGAAGAAATTGGAGTTGCACTGCTTCATGTCTCCTCTACCACTCAAGACTAAGGGCAGCCCTGAGTGGTACCAGGGAACACACCTCAAGCTCATCAGCTAAACCAATGAAGCTTGACATGTTGCACTTCTTCAACTGGACATTAAGCTGCAGAAAACTGGTACCAAAGATGACAAACTTTACCTTGTCGAAATCAAGCACTGTCTAGAATCTTCCCTTGCCAGTTCAAATGTTTCTGACTTAACCTGGCTTTAGGGCGTAACTTTAACTTTGCACATGCCAAGTGCTAGCTTCGGGAAAAAAGAATTAAAGAAGAGGTGGGAGAAATTAGTTTGGGAAAATAGAATATAATGGGGGAAGGACGTACTACTTTGAGTCAGGTAGAACAGGGCAAGAACAAGTGCAATTTATTTATTTTGTAGGTTATTATGTATTTTGTTATTTATAGCGCTCACTATAAGTTTTACTTATATGGTTAGGTAGTTATTTAGATGTGTATATTTCTTCTTTAATGGTCCATTGAGAGAATCTGTCAGAGATTCCTCATCTTTGTTTTTTATATATTCTAATATTCAAATATGTATATATAAGTTTGCAATTTTTGTTTGCATGTTTTTAGATAACATTTTATTTAATTTTATATGAAAAAATGTGTGAGTATAGCGTATTGATTGTGTATTTGAAATGTGTAATTTGAATTATCTTGTGTAAAATTTTATATTTTGAAGTGGATATTGTAAATTTCACCCCTTGGGTATCCAACACCTTCCCCCAAATTGGTTAAGATTGGAATGGGAATAGTAAATGCCATCCCTTAAATGTCCAACACCTGCCTCAAATTGGTTTAGATTGGAGTGAGAATAGTAAATGTCACCACTTCATGGACCTACTAAACTCATTGAACAGGCTAACACCAGACATCAGCACCAAGGGCCCGATTCATAGAACTAACTTAAGACAAAATCCTAAACTTACTACCATTTTGGTATTCACAGAAGGCACTTACTCATTTTGGTATTCACAGAAGGCACTTACTCATTTCGGTATTCACAGATTTAGGAGTCCTAACTTTAGCACTCCTAAATGCCTTCTGTGAATACCGAAAGCCTTAAAGCTAGGATTTTTCTAAGTTTAGGAGTAGTAAACTTAGGACTCCTAGAAATAATTCCAGTATACCAGAACCAGTGGTAGACTTGCAACCATAATCATAATACACTCTTACTTAATCATCCTCACTTGCATTCACTCACACTCATTATCATACACACTCTCTCTCACACTCATTCACTCACTCTCTCACTTGCACCTACTCTCATTCACTGACTCTCACAGTCACTTACTTATTGTCATTCACTGTGACTCACTAATTCTTACTCACTTGCTGTGTCACTCATTCTCACTCACTTTCACTCATGCACACACTCACACATTCTCATAAGCACACACAAACACACCCTCTCGCTTACTCCCACACACACACACACACACACTCACACACTCTCATCCACACAATGCAGACATCACTTGACAAATTTCTATTTTTTTCACTTACCTTCAGCTGCCTGCACAAGTCAGTTAAAGTTCCTCAGCTGGCTGTGCTGGGTGGACCATCAGAGCAGGCACACAGCTCTCTCCCACCTCAGGAAATTGAAAGGTGAAGCCTGTAAAATGCATACACCATGCAATGCACTGACTTCTGCATTCAGCCTCTTGCTTTTCTTATCCTCCCCTTCCGATCTCGCCCCAGGGTGGGGTCATTGGGACTTTTAATCCTACCTTCCCTGTAACAGGATAGGAAAGGGGGAGGGGACAGGCTTAATGGCAGATAGCCCCAGGCACAACATGGATTTTTACTAAAGTATCTAGGCCAACATTTATGGATGAGGCTGAAGCATGCCATAAATGGGGTGGCACCAATACAAGTCAAACCTCCCGTGACCAGAGCTGGTGTTTTATCTGAGCTGTCTGATACTATCACAAGTGCCTCCATGTGCCTAAGCCTGCAATCAGATAGATGCATTCACTGAGGCTGCTACTTAACCCTCCCTTGCAGAGACAGTGGGCATATTTTTTATTATACCAACAGAGAATTATATCCTATTGTTCATTATTCATTTAATTAAAAAGTGTAGTTTTGCAAAATGGTGGAATTTGTTCTCCTACAATGGTGGTCAAAAGAGATGCTGAGTAGGTCACTATCCTTTTTTATATCAATGCATAATGAGAAGTCCGCCACTGAGAATTTGATTTTAGATCTTCCTTGATTGACCTGAAAAATAATACTGTTAAAAGTAGGCTCCTATGCAATTTTGTGTTGGTTTTTAACTTTAATATGTATGCCTCTATGGTAGTCCTGGGCGTAGGTCGCAGAATTTTGCTATGCGGAACTCCGCGTAGGTAGAAAAAAAATCCCGAAGTTCCGCGAGTGGCGGAGTGCAGTGCGAACTGCAGTTTGTGCTGGTATTCCTGCAGCTGGGGTAGAAATTCTACCAGCGGCAATCGCGAGCGGGGAAAAAACTCCGCTGCACATCGCGAAGCAGAGTTTTCTGCACTCCGCAAGCTCCGCGGAGTGCGAAGTGCAGAAAACTCCGCAAACTCCGCGAACGGAGTGAATTTCACCACCCAGGCCTACTCTATCACTGTCTCTTTGCAGGAAATGAAGAATTTTTCTCAGTAATTGCCAAGGAAGGAAGCAGATACTGGCTAATCCCTTAACTTGTGCAACCAGTGAGATTTACTCATCCACACGGACTCACTGTGATTTTACCTTTTCCCCAGGACTGTGGTCATACACCCCGAGTTATCTCTGTCGGACATTGTGCTTAATTCCAGGTATCTGTGACTTATCTAGTGGTAAATGACAGCTAGAGAGCTCCTAAGCCACGTTTCGAAGCAGGCACTTGCACGCCTAGCATAATAATCAGCGGGATGTTGTCTGCATGCAATAAAGCCCTGCACTCAAAGTATGTGACCAAGGAGGACAGTGGTCAGATATAAATGTTAAATACAATTGGCTACAGGGAAGATCCCTGCGGTATGTCACATGTCACTCCTGTCTTTTCTAATCTGTATGCAGTAAATGAGAGTACCTGAAGCAAAACCAGAGTGGCTTCAGTTATTGTCTGCCACAGGTCGAGAATATTGATGTCCTTAAAGTAGCTAAGTATACCCGATAGCAGAAGAAGGGCGATTGACTGGTAATTGCCAATATCATCCAGGTCAAGTTATTTTAGGAATGAACAGAACACCATAATCTTCTGTGTGTTTTGGGAAACCAGGCGGGTGTTGAAGGTCTCTGCTACCAAGCAAAAAGATAGGGTGCCACACCCTGCACAATAGCTATCAGACAGAGGCACTCAGAGAAACCTGATGTGAAATCAGCAATAGCAACTTTGACTTCTTCCTCTGGGATAGGAGTAGCATTTCCCAGGATTATCCTACCCATTGCCTTTACAGGAGATAGAGAGATCAGGTTATGCTCTGGTTGTCAACTCTCTGGTGCTAGCCTTAGGGTGCAGATGCTAAAGAAGGAAAATGAAAAGGGGTTATCATGATTTGACAACAAGGAAGTTTAGGAGAAACATTCATGGCAGCAGGAAGGGGTGGGAGAAGGTTAATGGAATTTAAAAGGTGGTAATATGAGATTAGTAGGGGAGATGGGAATGAAAAGTGCCAGGAAAGTGATAATTTGGACCAGACACAAATAGGAAAAGGAGAAAAAAAACACGCTAAATGATGCTCGCATGAGAAAAATTGGACAACAAGATCGTGAGGGTCTTAGCTTGGGGCAGATGGGAAAGATGGATAGTGAGAATGCGCTAGCCTTTGCTAGATAGGAAAGAAGAGGATGGAGAATATAGTTGTGTGGATACATTAGGAATGGTGCCAATATGGCCAGAGAGGAAAAAAGGGATAAATAAGATGCTAACTCGACACAGAAAGGATATAAGTGAATAGTTAAAGATGTAATCTGATCAAAAATAGGAAAGACAGACAATGAGATTGTGTTAGGTATAGGTGGATAAAAACAAAGGGAGGAGAAGCTGCTTGCAAATCTTGAATAGGAAAGAAAAAGCTTTATAACTTTATTTCTAATTTGGGATTGATTTTGAAAGCTGATACACGGCGTAATAAGCAATATTATCAAATTGTTATCACATTCCAAAATGGCGATGATTTGCCTAAAGTGATTATTTTAATGTGTTTGTCCTTCTATGATGTCTATGAAATGTGATGTCATGTGACCCACGTAACGCCTCGTTTAAATATGCTGCTTCTTTGGCGCGAAATTTGTAAAACATCAGACTAAGGCATAGCCGAAACGCGTCATGTTTTCTATGCTCGCTATGCAATAAACGACTAAATAACTGCAGGAGAGTCCCGTGAGTGCTTTCCCGAGTTCTTGAAGCGACTGGGAATGAGCGCGCATTTATTAACGCGAATGCACCTTCGCGTTTTGAAGCACCCGTCTTTTGAGTGCACTGGTCTGGAGGTGCAGCGGGAGCGATGATATATATATATATATATATATATATATATATATATATATATATATATATATATTCACTGAAAAAAACATAGGTTTCAGGGGTGTTATAGTTAGCTGGACTTTTCACTTGTACAAAACCATTGAAATTCCCCCGTTATAGTTAGTTCAGCTAACTATAACTCGCGCGCCCGCAATGCACTGCTGATGACGTCACATATTACATCACTCATGACATGGTCAGTGACATCACTCATGACATCACTGATGACATCACAAATGACATCACTGATGACATCATCCAGTGAATGTCTGTTTTTCTGAAAATTAAATATGTTTCATATATGTATATCTCAAGGTCGATGGAAGAATAAATGGGTATATAAGTGTCTAAATGGATGATTTGTTTTTGAAAAATTGATTGTGTAACTGACTGATTAAGTGTATCATAGTGAATACATGGCTTAGTGAGTAATGTTTAAATATGTAAATATCTGTATCATTCTCTCACTTTGTGTATAAGTGGCTGCATGGGTTGGTGAGTAGCTACATGGGTGTCTATATAGGTTATTAGTTGGTTTTTTGAGTATCAGTCTGAGTGTCTGCATGGTTCGTGGGGGGTATTACGTAGTGCATAGGTGCATGAATGAGTGACTCACTGTTTGTATGTGTTGAAGACAGCATGTGTACAGGACTGTATGGGTGGGTGAGTGTGTGTATGGGTGTGTTAGTGAGTGAATGACTGTCTCAATAGTGTCTTTATGAGTAACTACATATGTTTTAAACTAGTATATGTGACTATTGGTGTATATAAGTGAGTATATGTGAGAGTGAGAGATTGAAAGAGTTCCTGTATGAATAAGTATGTGTTTCTATAAGTGATTGTTTAAAAGACTAAGTATGTGTAAGTTTCCGTAGAAGTAAGTGTGGTGGTGTGTGTATAACTGTATATGCAAGTAAAGGTATGTTTGATTCTTTATTAGCATGAGTGACTATGTGTGTGAGTAACTCTATGGATGAGTGGCATTGTGTAACAGGATGTATAGGTGTATGAGTACATATGATGAGTGAGTACATGTATGAGTGACTGTATAGGACTGTTGGTAAATGAGTGGATGTGTATGTGGATCTTAGAATTACTGAAGAGGTTGTTGTAACTGGTATTGGTATGTCCATTGTTTTGAAAATTTTAGTCTCTATTTTTGAATGTGTGTATCAAAGGTTATATTAGGGTGAGAGGAGGTCTGCCACTCTATCACAAGGATGATGTCATCAGTGATGTCATCAGTGATGTCATTTGAGATGTCATCAGTGATGTCATGAGTGATGTCACTGACCATGTCATGAGTGATGTAATATGTGACGTCATCAGCAGTGCATTGTGGGCGCGCGAGTTATAGTTAGCTGAACTAACTATAACGGGGGAATTTCAATGGTTTTGTACAAGTGAAAAGTCCATCTAACTATAACACCCCTGAAACCTATGTTTTTTTCAGTGAATTTCTGAGGTTTTTTAAATGCTAATTCCTAACTATAACGTGCCTGAAACCTATGGTTTTTTCTGTGAATTTCAAAGGTTTTTTAAATGCTAATTTCTAATTATGCCTACAGAGATAGGACATGTGAAGAAAGAAGAAAAAATGCACAGAAAGAAAAAAAAGAAGTGCAGAAAGAAGCAACAGAAGTCCTCAAAGACGAAGAAAAGTGCAGGACGAAGGATAACGTGCAGAAAGAACAAAAAGAAGAGCAGAAAGAACCCTTGTTGCAAAATCATCCTGTACCCTCAACTTTTTCAGACGGATACTGGTGGTAACTGAGTCTGACTAACCAGTCCTAGAGCCAGTGCTATGTTAAAAGACACTTAGAATACAGTGAAAACACCTACATACACTAGGGAACATTATGCGTTGGGGTCCCCCTGTGATTAGCAAGACCTCCTCTGTAAGCCCCTAGTATATAATAGGGTAGGGGGATTAAAACTACCTCTTAAAACAGGCCACAGAGCGTTTTTGCACACGTTAACTCAGGCCCCGTCCCCTCCCTTCACCACTGTGTAAACACGCCCTGTGTCTGTTTTTAGTTGGGAGACTAAGTTCATTTGAATCCTGAGGGTCCCTAGGGTCCAACTAGCCCACTAGGTACCTCCAGTAAGTGCCACAGAGCTGCGTTGAAGAGAGGTGTAAAAAGTGGCATAGCCTGGACCACCTCTCTGCAATGCAGCTCAGTGGCGCTTACTGGAAGCACTTGGTGGGCTAGTTAGCCCACAGGGGCCCTCAGTATTGAAGGGAAATTATATCCCCAATTTAAAACGTGCCATAGTGCGTGTTTGCACACGTCACCTCAGGCCCCGTCCCCTCCCTTCACCACTGTGTAAACGCGCCCTGTGGCTGTTCTAAGTTGAGAGATTAAGTCCCCTTGAATCCTAAGGGTCCCTAGGGTCAAACTAGACCACTAGGTACCTCCAGTAAGCGCCACAGAGCTGCATTGCAGAGAGGTGTAAAAAGGGGCTTGGCCTCAGAAAACCTGTCTGCAGCGCAGCTCCCTGGCGCATACTGGAGATTCCTGTTGGGCTAGTTGGCCCTCAGGGACCCTCAGTATTGAAGAGGAATTAATTCCCCAACTTACAACTCGCCAGGGGGCGCGTTTGCAGAGTGCTGCAAGGAGGGGGCATGGCCTCTGGCATGATGCCAGTCTTTTATTTATTTTAATTTTTTAAGAAGGGGGGCTGTGTGGTTCCCCTTCTTATTCTAATTTATTGGCCCTGATGACCCCATCCCCCAGGGCCTGTCTCCTAATTATATTTTTTTGACCCCAATCCCCAGGGCAAGCCACTGTTTTTTATTATTTTAAAAAAATATATATTTATAGACACACCTAGGACATGCCGGACAAACCGTACGTACCTATCACCATGACGATTTGAGTGATATTCATTAAAAGGCGACTATGCATACAATGAATCCACATGGAATGTATTTACACCACTAGTGAAGCTCTGACATGTCTGATGCCCTACCGTGCCTAATCCCGGTAGACACCCTTGTCGTTTATTTATACAAACATGGGTAGCTATTGACGGGCACATTTAATACACATGCACACCAAGCCATTCAAAGGGGATTCGACAAAAATTCGATCAAAACTATGTAAGAAACCCCCCTCACGGTTAATAAAACACACATCCACTGCCGGATGTGTAATACTTTTTATTTTACTCTCTGGAAAGGGGACGAACATCACTTGAGAGTCACAGCTCGCTCCTGGCAGAGCCCAATGCTGTGTTACACCCACCATTGCCTGCCAAGTGCCACACACCTCTGTGTTGTATTCCACCAGCTAGTGCATATGCTATGACACTCTCTAGCCCATGTGCACTGTAACACCACCCCGTGAATATGTCATGCCACACTTGTCTTCGCACGGGTTATATTGCCCCATCTAACGTGCCTTCCTCGATGCCTATGTTATAACGCACAGTGCTATGCCATACTTATTACAATCTGGGATCCATATCTTTGTCACAGTGCATATGCAACGTTACACTCCCCAGCACATATTTTATATTACAACTTTAGAGACTAGTTAGGTTACACAACACTGCCCTCTGCATATTATACTCCAAGGCGCACATCGCATAGCACGCGCTAGTGCCTGTGCTATCTCGCGCTCTCCAATGAATCTGTCATTGCGCACAATGTATTGCATATTATATTTCACGCCCGGATCATCTTATATCACACTTTTTGGTGCATAGTTTATACCATACACTATATCTAGTTTTCATTTTCAATCGTGCCCTCAGGACTATGTTCTATATAACACTGTGTTCACCTACCCTTTTCACGGGCATTACATTTTGCGATAGGGGGTGGAGGGTCATTGGGTGTTTCTGCCAAGTGAGCCCAGAGTCACAGTCACAAACGTCCTCTTCTTCCTGAATAAAAGTGAGATTATGCTGCATACTTGTTCATATTTTAAGTAGTTCGCACAGACACACGTTTTAAAAACAATAAACTTCCTAATACCCACCTTCTCTGAACAGTAAGCTTGCTGCCCCATCCCCCTCCTCCCTATCCTCTGTTGTGTGAATCCAGGGACTAGCCTCCTCCCTCCTGCCATGCATGGTCTGATGTGCTGCCACTGCCCTCAATTCAGTATGATGTACCAGTCCCCTCCTCCTGCCCTCCATTGCCCAATTCTATGCCCCTTCATTGACCTCCGGCTTAAACTCTGTGCTTAGCTTGCTGCCCCTATTATCCTTCCCCCTGCCCTCCGATGTCTTTGTGCATGCCCCTGCTCCATGCTTTTTGCCCACCATGTTCCATGGACCTGCCACTCCTATTTACTCGGAGTGTTCTGTTGAGATGCCACTCCCCTCCCACCTGCCTAGCATTGTCAGATGACTGTATCCTGTCCCTGCCACCTCCACCCTGCCTGTCCACATGCCATGCCCCTAGCCTCTTCCTCCTGTCCTACATGGTCCATTGTACTGCCACACCCTTCTGCCCTCCCTGGTCTGTTGTGCTGCAACTGCTCCTCCTGCCTGCCCCGTGCGGTCTGTTGTGAGGCCCCTTCCCCTGAACTTTCGTGTCTGTGCACAGGTCCTGACCCTCCCTTCTATCCTCCACCGTCCTTTGTGCATGCCCCTGCACCCTCCTTCTTGCCCATCATAGCCATTGTGCTGCCACTAACCCTCCCACTTGCCATGCATGGTCTTCTGTGCTGCCATGGCCCCTCCCACCTTCCCTGTGTGGTCAGTTAGCTGCCCCTGACCCCCTCCCACCTTCCCTCCATGGTCTGTGTGTATGCCATCACAGTCTCACTGTTGCTCTTCATGGTGTGTCTTGCTTCTAGTACCCATCCTGCCTGACCTCCATGGCTATCTTGCTGCTCCTGCCCTGCCCCCTTGCCCCCAGCCCTCTGTTTACATGTGCAGACCCCTACTCCCTCCCTCCTGGCTTGTCTGTTCCATTGTAATGCCCCTGATCCATCCCTCCTGCCCTTTATGGTCTGTTATGCTGCAGCTTTCTCTCCTGTCTGTCCATTATGGTCAGCTAGCTACCATTGCCTCTTGCCCCTCTGTTCTCTGTTGTCCATGTGCATGGTCCTGTCCCCTCCCTCTTGCTTTCTATGGATTGTTGTGCTGCACTCCCGTCCCGCATGCCCTGTGTGGTGTATTGTGCTGCTGCAAACCCTGATGCCTGCCCTGCAGGGTCAGTTTGGTGTACCTCTCCATGTCCCTCCTGTCCTCTGTTATCCAAGTCCATGTCCCTACCCCATTTCCTTCCATGATCCAATGTACCATACTTGCGAACATTTTGAACTTGGTAAGAGGGAGATTTTGAAAATAAACTGGGGTATTGATTTTCCCCTTTGAGTTACATTGAAAAAGAGGAAATTGTAGACAGGAGACAGATCAAATAAAGCCCTTTTGAGCTTAAAAACATTGGACGTTTCCTGGCTGAATCGGGTCTGTTGGCATGTATGGTTGTACTACCATTGCTTCTTCCTTCTGCCCACAATGGTCTATTACATTGCCACAGACTCTCTTGCAAGTCCTGTATTGTTGGTTTGTTGCCCCTGCCCCCCTTTCCACTGCCCTCCATAGTCTGTTGTGCTGCCACGGCCCTTCCTGCCTGCTCAGTGTGGTTAAATTGTTGCCTTTGCACCCTCCTACCTGCTTTCAATTTTCAGAGTCCGTGCCCCTGGCCTCTGCCTCTCAACAGTATCCTAATGAACAACTAGATTGCTAACATTCTATATTTATTACAAAAGTGTGGAACGCCTGACGTCATCTTGATGTAATCAAAACTGTAATACCTAGAGCATTTCCTTTAGACATTACATATATGAGAGGGTCTTATTGGCATCAAAATTATGGTTAGTGCTCTAAAAGACTAAAATAAGGACATATTTTCTGAGTTTTCAAATACCGACAAAGCACTTTTAAATTATTTGTTATCTTTATGTTTTTTTATCCAGTTGACCACTTGATTAAATGTTGCACTTAGGGGAGAGGATGTGGTGTTACTTCCAGAACTGCAGACTTTGCAACTGGGGAACCAGGTTGGAGTTTCTGCTTCAGCTCGACATTCTGTGATTCTGGTCAAATCACTTAGTCTCCCCATGTCTACAAACAAAATGAATTTGTTCTTGTGTGATGTAACCAATGCTCATGTAAAGCACTCCAATACCTGACAAGTCTGCACTATATAACACTGCAAAAACACAAAATAATAAGTGTTTTGCACACTTCTGTCATTGGGCTATATTTGGGCTACATCTGGGTGATTTTGGGCTACATTTGGGCTCTTTTGTCTCTGGTGGCCATCTTGGGAGATTTATTTGTTATGAAGTGTTGAGGATGAAATGTACTAGCGGGAGATCTTTGTTTCCTTGAGTAGTCCTCTGTTTGTGTTGGTGACCGCTATCGGTCACACTTCGAATGTTCTGAGCGTATATATGTGACATCAGCGTGGCACCGTCACACAGGCTCTGTTTGCCTTGGCGAGTGCACGCGCTGTCCTGTTGGTCCTGTGGGCCCCTTTGTGATAAAATATATAATAAATCCCTTAAAACCATTCTACTGCTGGTAAGCTTTAACTTCTTTTACAACAATGGCGACGAGTTGATGGGATCCGATAAACGGGGCTCACAGGCGAGCGATCTCGACGAGAAGTACGCTGAAGGAGAACTGTCGCATAGACCCAAGGCATCGAAAAGAAAAAGAGTGAGAGCAGAAAGCGACGGGCACATCGACAGCAAAATCGTAAGTGTGCACCGTGTGGGAACGACGAACTGTGGATGCCTGTGAGGAAAGTGACAGGAAGACCGTGTCGAAGGTCGGTGTGACGTAGGGCCAGCTCTACATTTTCACTGGAGCAGCGCCAGGCACGTCACGTTCACAGCGACCAGCCGCCATTTTGAGCAACAGAAAACTGTGAGGAAATTAACGCGCGTGTGCCGAGCAAAGCAAGGGTGACAGCTCGTTAAGTAAAGAACCGTGATCACACGCTGGCAATGTGTGACTGTTAGTAAGCACTGCACGATGCCCCAAGAGGGAAGGATAAACAGCACAGGCCACAGCCAGTAAGGCACATGGAGAAATAAATAAAGAGAGTGACAAATGTATTTATGAGGAGAACAGCCAGAGAAAAAAAAAAAGAGAAACAAAAGAGAAGTGAACTGATTGTCCAGCAACTAGCAGTAAAGGAAAAGTGCAGTTAAAGTGTAAAGGAGTGGTGAGTGACAGTTTGAAGGCGTTAATTCAAACATATTTAAACACCACGAGATAAAGTAAATATGGCGCAAAGTAATAATATATGTGTACCCCCACTGTTTCTGGAAGAACCCGGAAAACCTATAATGAAGTGGTAGAGCTGGCTAAGAGCGTTTGAAAATTACATAGTTTCAATAGATGGAAAAAAATATGACGCTGAAAGGAAAAAGGCGCTTTTATTTGGACTTTTAGGTAAAGCGGGACAAGAAATTTTTGATAGCTTGCCGGAATATGAGAGCCCACCAGGGGTGTTCATACCATTAAATGAATACCAGGAGGCGATAAAGAGACTGGAAAAACAATATTCAGAGGAGTGTAATGTAATGGTGGGAAGGCATAAATTTGCGCTGAGGAAGCAAGATGAGGGGGAGACAGTTGAGGAGTACATAGCATGCTTGAGAGTGCTGGCGAAAGATTGTGAATATGAAGACATGGTTGATGTCTACATCAGAGATCAAGTAGTATTCTATTGTTACTCCAAAAAAGTACAAGAGAGATTGTTAGCGTGCAGGAATCCGACGCTAGAGGAAGTGACAGATATTGCCAAGGGTATAGAAAGGTCGCTGGTGTCAACTAAAGAGTTAGCAACTACCAGCAGTAACGCAAATGTGTTTCACCTGCAGGACAAAAAGAAAATAGAGTCAAGGGGTGTTGAGAAGAGTTGGGGCAGTAGGAAAATGGGAGTGAAAAATTTGAACTGTTTCAGATGTGGGTCACAGGACCATTTAGCAGACTGTAGGACATGTCCAGCCCTAGGTAAGAAGTGCGTAAAATGTAAAAAAAATGGGTCACTACTCAGCACTATGTAAATCAAAAAAACCAGGTGAAGGAGCGAGGATAAGCGCATTGAGTGAGGCAGAACAGGAAATGTGCGCGAACATTGTACTGTCGTTAGATAGTATCGATGGTAGAATAAAGGGCCCGATAGGTAATGCATGTATCGGTAATGTAGAATTAGCATTCACAGCGGATTCAGGGTCGCCCATAACTATAATTTCAGATGAAGTATTCAATGAAAAGTGGGAAAAGAAACAACCAGAAATAACTGATGCTAACCCAAAGGCGTTTGGGGATCAGGAAATTGAGATGGTGGGCTACTTTGAGGATGCGCTCACTTTCAAAGGCAGGAGTACCAGAACCAAGATATATGTGGCAATACGTGGTAGAAACTTGATAGGATGGAGAGACCTAGCCAAGCTGGGTGTAATACTAGTACCCGGTGCAGAGGAACCCATAATATTGAGGGATGACATGATGCACATGATAAACAAAGTAGATGTGTGTGGTGATGTAAATGATTTAGACTATATAATGAAAGAGTTTAGCGATATATTGGAAGGCGGAATTGGGTGTGTGAAAGGATTTGTACATGAAATAAAGATGAAAGAAGGGTCAATACCTGTAAAACATAAAGTGCGAACTGTACCCCTCTCAGTGAGAAATGAACTGAAGGAAATGCTAACTAAACTTGTAAACGAAGGAGTAATTGAGGAGGCAGACGCCTCAGAATGGGTTTCAGCGATTGTAGTTTCAAAAAAAAAAACTACTGGCAACTTACGTCTCTGTGTAGATCTTAGGTCATTAAACAAAAATATACTAGTAAACTGCCACCCACTACCAAGAATACAAGAAATACTCGCGTCAACAGCGGGGTCGAAATTTTTCTCACTAATAGACTTGAAATCGCCATACCACCAGGTTTGCTTAACGGAGGAGTCCAAAAAACTGACAACGTTCATCACTCCTTTTGGAGCTTATAGGTATGTACGTCTACCATTTGGTCTGGCTTCATCGTCTGGAGTGTTCCAAAAACTCATGGACATACTGTTTGGAAACTTAAAAGGGGTGGAAGCATTCCAGGACGACATACTAATACACACAAAGGATAAAAAAGAGCATCTACAGTTACTAAGCACTGTAATGAGAATATTGAGAGACAAAGGCATGACAGTTTCTAAAGAAAAGTGTAGATTCATGAAGGAGAAGATTGAATATCTAGGGCACACCCTGAGCTCCAACGGAGTCACACCAAAGGACGACTTAGTAGAAGCAATCAGGGAAGCACCTGAGCCAGGAAATAAGGACGCTTTGAAATCTTTTTTGGGACTCAGCGAATACTATGCAAAGTTCATAGAAGGATACGCAAGTATGGCAGAACCGTTAAGGCAGCTACTGAGAAAAAATGTAAGATATCTATGGACAAAGGAACAAAGAAGTGCGTTCGAGAAAATAAAGCATGACATAGCCAACGCACCGGCCTTGAAGCCATACAATCCGAAGCTAAAGAACATTATCACGGTAGATGCAAGTGCAGTTGGGATAGGGGCTGTATTCTGTCAGATGGAAGGCAACACTGAGAATACGGTCGCATTTATATCAAGAACTTTGAATGAGGCAGAAAAGAACTACAGCACGATAGAACGTGAAACGCTCGCATGTGTGTGGGCTGTACAAAAATTGAAGACTTACTTATGGGGCAAACCATTCGAGATCGTGACAGATCACAAAACTCTAACCTACATGTTGGACGGTACAGGACGAGGAAATGGCAATGGCAGTGCAAGACTGATTCGGCTGTTGTCCCGGATGCAGGAGTATAACTTTAGCATCAGACACATAAAAGGAGGAAAGAACTGTAGGGCTGACTGCATGTCAAGATTGCCAATGACAATAAAAGATGAAGGTTCACTTGAGGATAAGGAATGTGTGGTTGCGTTGATTGACGCAACAGTAATGTGCGATGGATCGATCACAGAAAAGGAATGGCTGAAGAGCGTATACGAAGACAACCTGACGAGGAAGGTAATGGAACATGTAACGTCAACATGGCCTCCCGTAAGAAACCTAGCGAAAGAACTAAGAAGCTACCAGCAAGTAAGTGATGAACTTTCGATTGAGAATGGGTTCTTAAAAAGGTGCGACCTATTTGTGCCACCTGCAGGATTACGTCAAAGGCTGATCAAACTAGCACATAAGGCGCACCCAGGTAGCACAGCAACGAGAAACATATTGAAACAGCACTACTGGTGGCCAGGTATGTCAAGCGACGTGAATATGCACGTGGAAACATGTGAACAATGTCTCAGAGCGGATAAACATTGGAAGGCACGCAGAGGAGAAATACAAATGGTTGACATTCCCAGAGGACCATGGGCAAAAATAGCCATAGACTTCGCAGGCCCGTTCAACCTTCTGCAAGAAAACTGCCGCTACGTGATGGTAATCACAGACTATTACTCGAAATGGGTGCACTACAAATTCACAAGTAGCATCACCACGGAATGTGTCTTGAAGTTCCTAAAGAAGATATTCTCCTTGGAAGGTCAGCCAAGGATCCTCGTGTCAGATAATGGAACCCAGTTGGTTTCGCAACAAATGGTGGACTTCTTAAACAAATTAGGAATCGTGCAAGAGAAAACACCACTCTACAGCCCAAAAAGTAATGGACAAGTGGAGAGGATGAATAGGTACATTAAAGAAGGCATCCAACTGGCAATGGCGTCGCACTTGAACGTGCAGGATTACATTAGGGCAAAAATAGATACGTACAACGCTACCCCAAATGACACCACTAGATATACGCCATTCTCCCTGATGAGAGGAAGAGAGTGTACGTGCGAGATCACACCAAAGTACAACAAGTGGTTGGAAGGCTCTGAGAAGGTGAAGGAAATAAAGGACACAGAGACAAACGTCAGACAGAAGATAGTCACTAAGCAAGAAAAGACTAAGGCATATACTGATGCAATGAATAAAGCAAAGGAAAAAGACATCGTAAAAGGCGACTGGGTGATAGTAAGGAAGCCCTACAAGGTCATAAAAGGAGAGTCAGTATTCAGTGACCCGATTATGGTGCAGCAAGCATCCAAGGGAGCCGTCTGCCTAGAGCGGGCAGGATGGCGAAGCAAGGACGACGTAGTGAAACTAAAAAAAGGACAGGAGAAAATCATCATGAAAGGAAGAAGCCCGCAAGATAATGAGGACAGCGTTTTGAGTTGGGAAGAGTGTGCCTCAACTAGACACAGCATGAGCGGAACGGAGGAAGGACAAAATAGAAGCTTTGAGGATTCTAGCGACAGGGGCGAGATTGGAGGAAACTACCCTGACAAGGACTCTCCTCACGGTAACGTGCAAACTAGAAAAAGAACAGAACAAGAAATGGCCACAACCCAAGGAGGCATGAGCAAGACTGTGAGCAGTGAATCCGCAGTAAGAGCGGATGGTCTAGGATCTGTGAGCCAGGAAAGGCCAAGAAGGGTGATCAAACCGCCCAAAAAGTACGAGGACTACGAAATGAGCTAATGTTGTATATGTTGGTAAAGGGAGATGTTGAGGATGAAATGTACTAGCGGGAGATCTTTGTTTCCTTGCGTAGTCCTCTGTTTGTGTTGGTGACCGCTATCGGTCACACTTCGAATGTTCTGAGCGTATATATGTGACGTCAGCGTGGCACCGTCACACAGGCTCTGTTTGCCGTGGCGAGTGCACGCGCTGTCCTGTTGGTCCTGTGGGCCCCTTTGTGATAAAATATATAATAAATCCCTTAAAACCATTCTACTGCTGGTAAGCTTTAACTTCTTTTACAACATGAAGTTTCCTAATTTCCTCATGTACTGCAGTCTCCTCAGTAGGAAATGCTTTCAGTTTTTTACTTTGATTCCATCATGAAGGTATTCAGATATGGCACACATTTGCCATAAATTCTGAAAGTTAGCACTCTAGTTGCTCATTAGATCACTGTAGTAAAACTACTGTTCACCATGGAAGTCTGCTCCTGGTATTAAAAGTGCATGTTTTAGTCTGCATGTCAGAATTTTTTAATGAAATAGAAGAGGATTTGAGAAGTCACTCAAAATGTGCCCTCATTTTCTTTCTTCAGCATTAATCATAATTTCTATGGCAAAATGAACCGCCTCATTGTGTTCCTTTTTAAATTAAATGTTTTAAGTGTTACCAGTTTATTCCAATCAAGATGGCTTCAGGTGTGCCATACTTTTGTCATAATGAAGACAGTAAGCGCTCTAGTTGTTTTGAAGAACACTCTGGGACATTCTGTCATTGGGCTATACTTGGGCTACATCTGGGTGATATTTGGGCTACATTTGGGCTCTTTTGTCTCTGGTGGCCATCTTGGGAGACTTATTTGTTATGAAGTTTCCTAATTTCCTCATTTACTGCAGTCTCCACAGTAGGAAATACTTTCAGTTTTTTACTTTGATTCCATCAAGAAGGCATTCAGATGTGTCACACATTTGCCATAAATTCAGAATGTTAGCACTCTTTTTGCTCATTAGATCACTGTAGTAAAGCTACTGCTCACCAGGGAAAACTGCTGCTGGTATTGAAAGTGTATGTTTCAGTCTGCATGTCAGAATTTTTTAATAAAATAAAAGAGGATTTCAGAAGTCAAAATGTGCCCTAGTTTTTCTTTCTGCAGCACTAATCATACTTGTTATGGAAAAATGAACCCCCTCATTTTGTTCCTTTTTAAATTAAATGTTTTATGAGTTACCACTTTAATCCAAGCAAGATGGCTTCAGGTGTGCCATACGTTTATCATAAGTAGGACTGTTAGCACTCTAGTTGTTCTTTGGAACACTCTGGGAAGCTGCAGTAGAACACAAAGGAATCAACTGACAGTCTCTGCCCTTGTTGGATGTACATGTTTTACTGAGAATGTCAGACTTCATTCTCACATGACTGAGAAAGATAATGTGAATTTACAGAAAATAAGCTCTCAGTTTAGCTTATAGATCACCTTCCAAACCTCTGTGGGAAAAGCATGAGAAAATATTTTTCTCTCAATCATGATATCCCAGCAGAAGGCTTTTTCACATGGTGAAATCACCTTAGAACATACCACAATTCCTAAAATGAGTATGGTACCATCAACAAATGATTTACAATGTAACTAAAGTCTTAAAACCTTCTATTAACTGCAATGCTTTTTAATGAGGTGCTATCATGTATATTGGTCCCAAGATGGCTGCCAACACTTCTTGGATGAAGTGCTGACAGCCAATCAGATCTCAGGATGAGATGTGTGGTTAGGCTCCGCCCACATATATATATGATTTTACTTTTGATTTTCTCAGGAACTACTGAACAGATTGACACCAGACCTGCAAAAGGCACTTCCCTGAGCTGAGGACTACCTCTCTGCCAAATTTCAAGTAATTCTGTTAAGCCGTTCGGGCTGTACCTTGGACTAAAGGTCCCTATGGAAAATTGCATGGGGAAAACGTGTTTTGGGACCCCCCTTTTTTCTCAGCCCCTGCTTGACGAATCCTCCCGAGACTTTCAGGGTAGGAGCGGAGCAGAGCGCCCCACCTATTTCGAAAATTTCGCGAGGATTCGTCAACCGGCGCCAAAGTTATTCCAAATAGAATGTTGCGGATTTCCTATGGAAACACGGTCCTAACTATAACTATCTACTGGCGACCGCCAGTAGATAATATATATACATATATATATATATATATATGTATATGTGTGTATATATATATATATATTTCTATATATATATATATATATATATATATTTTTTTTTTTTTTTTTTTAATTAGAGTTATTAGTGTAATAAAATAATTAACAGAATACAAAGGGAGACCAGCCCCAGCTGAAGTTTATAAGGACGAGCTGACACTGCTTTCCTGGCACGGAATTTGCCATGTCAGAGATCAGGGATCGCAAAGGCAGTGCTAGAGGTTGCAAGAGGCAAGACAGGGGTCGCAGCTGCGACCCTTAGCGACCCCTAAATGATGTCCATGATTGTGTATAGCTACTGAAAAATGTTCCTGAAAACTTGTGTTGATAAGATAATATCGTGATTGACTAAAGAATTATTTCATTTTATGAGAAAGAGTTTTATTAGTTTGTTAAGTTAACATTATTGAAGCATTCCACTAGAGTGCCCTTAATTCAGGTAATTAATCAAATGGTTCTCACATCTCTCACAGTCACACCACATTTTTTCTATCAGCCACAAAGAATATACTCCTTTCATATCTTCACAAAATTTGAACCTACTTTCTTCCCTTCTTCAGTACCTGTCTCAATCTTTTCTTTCAGTTTTTGCAACATTATTTTGTTTGGTCAATCAGTAAAACACCTAGGGCAAGAAGTATGAAGAACAGGTTGAAAATTGCGACCAGCATGTTTACAACCAGTAAAGATTTTTAAGAACTGATCTATGTACTGATAGGGCAGTTCTTAAAAAATCAACCCAGGTCCAAATCCGACCTACCTCATGACTGTTAATGAGCTAGGTCACAAATTATGACTAACTACGATTGGGGAAATAACAAGAATGGTGGCCTGCTGGAGTCAGTGGCCACTATGTCCGTGAATGATTTCTTACAAAAAATTTTTTAATGCAGCTTGTTTTCTTCAAGGAAATCAAACTATTTTCAAAAATAAATTTATACTGTTTTTGTTTTTTAAAGAGTTGGCAGTGGAAATTATGGCCACTGCCTAGTCTCAACAAACTTTTTTTTTACACTTACAAAGGAGAAAAGTTAAAAAAAAACTATGCTGCTGAACCGCTGCCTCGCCTCATCCTCTTCTGTTCCTGCTTGAAGCAGAAAGCACACCCAGGCTCCCCTAAGCCAATCACAACGCTGCAATGCAATGTTGTGATTTGTCTGAGAGCTGAGGGTCTGCACTCATACAGGCAGTGGGAGCCTGTACATGTTCCTCACCAGGCTGTGTATGACAGCCTGGTGGGGAACATGCAAAGTGTGCATGACAGTTTGGCCAGCCCATGATGGCCAGCCAGAGCGTCATGCGCAGTTAGGTGCCCACCACTTCTCATCTCGCTGGCTGTGACAACAGCCAAGCCCGCCCACTAAGCCCACTTGACAATGGAAAAATAAAATGATAATAACGTAGGGTTATTATCACTTTATTTTTCCTTTTTACACTGCTCAAAATGCAGTGAGGCACGCTCCTCCGCCTTAGCAGAGGAACTGCCGCTGATGAGCAGCATCCCCCATCTTGCTTAGATAAGGTCTTTGGTTCCCTTTTAATGAATTCAACCGACTAACGAACAATAATCAAGAACTGTCTCAGTACAGGGGGAGGAATACAGAGGAACTGTAGGACCTACATAGAGAAATTAAAACAACCTACATGATAGAATAATGAAACAATAATAGTGAATAATGCATGATGAGGAAGTGGAAGAATGTGTGGCAAATCCAGGATACCTCACTTCAAACAGGCAGGATCCGATTTATGTTTGAAGTTTGGCACTAGGATCAGTAAAGGGGAGATAGTGAGAGGGGTGGGACAGAAGGAGAAAGGAGGAAGGGAATCTCTGTTCCTGAGTGTTGATCATCAATTGGGTCAGGGCTCTACAAGGATACCCTAGGACTCCTCATTATGAAACAACTGTTAAGAATCTGTGACCGAAAGGGTAGATGAAGTTAAAAAGAAAGGATCTCCGTGTCATGATGTGTCATGTGTGGTATGGAATGCTATAGCCCATGCTGAAACTGATGTGTTTACCCACATGTACACACATGACGAGGGTTGATTGGGACGTCCCAATATCAAAGTGGAGGGGCATAGATGTCCATCAACAGGTGGGGACAGTTCCAGCAGGCAATGCAAGGAGTGTGAGATAAGTGGGAGGTTACTGACAGCAGTTATACTAACATGCGTGTGGGGCTCACTATAGTCTTTCTGCCTGCACCACGCCACAGGTGAAGAAGGGGCATCCAAAATGGAGAGAGTGTCAGACTATATGCGATGCACAGGTCACAGCCATTCCTTTGTTCCTAACTAGACCAGCCACCTTCAAGCTACAAGCATGTACCTCACTTTCTCTTTCTATCTGCCCCAAAGATTACATTTTACTTTCACCTATGTTTCACCTATGCCCCAGGAAAACACCTACTCTTGGGCCTCTCTCCTATCTGTCTAAAGCTTGCACGTTCTCACCCCCCCACTTTATTTACATATGTACTCTAAGCTAACAACTTCCCATTGACTTCTTTACTGCTAGTCCCAAGCTAGGATCTTCTCTTTCTCATTCTTTCCTGTTTGTCATAACCAAATGTATGACCTCTTTCCTTTCTGTCCCAAGCAAGCGCCACCTTAGTGACCTACTGTCCATTTGTCAAAACATAGCACCATCCCCAAGCCACAATTCCCTTTGCCCCAAGCTAGCACGGCCTCACACTTCTTTTTATCCATTTGCTCAAAGCTTGCACTTTCCACCGCTGCTCCTCCACCTCATTTGTATCTCCCTTCGCCTGTACGTTCTTCTCTTCTTCCTTATTTGTCCAAAGCCCGGCACCTTCTGCCTCTCCTGCTTTTACATTTGTCATCACTCTAGCGTAGGGTGACCAGATACTCTAAACAAAACAACTGGGACCGTTCATAGACACAGAAGTAGGACTACAGTTTGTAGTAACAGTCGACATAAAAGTAGGACCTGTCTGTGTATCTGAGATGAGGGGAGGGATGAGAGAAGGCCTGTCTGTGCCTCAGAAATGAGGGGAGGGCTGAGAGAAGGCCTTTCTGCGCCTCTGAGGTGTGGGATGGGCTGTGACTATAGGCCTGTCTCTGCCTCCGAGGGCGAGGGACGGGGACAGTGGCATTTCTCAGGCACAAGGCTAACTCTAAAACAGATGCAGTATGTTACTGGTGATGTCCGCTTTGTGAATGTTGCTTTCATACATAAGTGTCTCCTGTTGAGCAGCTTTAAAAATACCTCCAGGCACTCTATGCCTCCATTCATTTTTGTGATAAAACCCATGACATCATAGTGCTTAAAAACATTTCCCCAAGTGCATATTGGGGAGTGCCTTTCTTCAGGGGGCAGTTACTGTCCAATTACAAGCCAGTATTTCTGGTCTGGTATAACCGTCCAGCGCCCTGCTTCCTCCCAGGTAGGTGGTCTCAGTAGTGCATAGAAGGGTACTACAGCATGGACGTGTTGTAGGTCACAGCAAGCAAAGATCGCCTCTGACCCTTTGTATCTCACCCAACCATACCCCATGAGACAACTGCACCTGCAGACGGCTTACCACTTCTACGTCACACAGGGCCATCAGATGTATAGAAATACTACCCGAGCAGGCTTGGAGGCTGCAGTGACTTCACTACTTTACCATTTGTGCACGACACCCGACGATTTCCCCCACATTCCCTTCAACCTGGTAGGGCACCCTGTGACCTCCCAGCGCTACCAAACAGGGCAGTGTGCTGAAGTCCCATACAGCGCTCTACAAAGACTAGGTGATATAACAGAACTACTCAGGCTTTAAGTGGGATGAAAACACTGGGGGGCCTCTCAAAGGGAAGTGACCGATGTAATTAAGGGTGTGGCTTAAAACACACAAGTAGGCTATCTGGTTTTAGGTTTAAACCTATAATAACTGATAAAACCCCACCGAAAGGAAAATAGCCATCACCGGTGTAAACATATAAACACTGAAAAAACACCTTTGCAACCACAAACTAAATGCCATTAAAAGAAAGGAAAAGATGAGTGAAAGAGTCATTTTGATTTCTTACTGAAGGGGCCCATACAATGTAACTTTGCTATACAAGGCAGCTTCAAGAAAGACATGGCTAACATTATTCTGCTTGAGTTTTGTTGTTTAGGGATGTTACAAAAAAGTGTCTCTTCTTCCTTCTGCTTCTTTCAGGTTTGTGGTTTTTGGTCTAAAGATGCAGTGTTAGATGCATGTTTTAGGTCTTATTTAGTTATTTTATAAACTGTAGAGAATCGGGAATTATCAAAATCTTATTTGATATTTTGGCTACATTTGATTTCACTGATAAGTAAAATGGCTGGTTTCATAAGAATATTTCCTAATATGTACCATCACATTTACCCACACACTGAAAATGGGTGAAATCTTTTGATACATGAGCCCCCTTTTCTAGCGAGTCAGTATTGATTGTAAGTGAATTGCCTAACACCCCAGGCTTTAAACATTCAATGTACGATGTAGTGACAGGTATATGTGAAAAGAATGTTGTCACCAAGCATCTGAGATAGTGGTGAAAACATGACACCAGACGTTTGGGAAACATGGAACTCAGTGTCACTTGGAAGGCTGCTGAAAAAAATGTTCCTACCAAGTTCAATAAAGATTGGAGTGATATTGTTTGTATTTGCAGTAATTCAGCTATGTATATGAAAAAGTTGTATGATGGCCTGTCAAAATCAATACCTGAGCTGAAGTGCTTCCCTGAAAGAGATCCTTGTCACTTGCTAAATGGTATGCTGAAAGCATCTTTACAATCTTCAGAGATAATGAATAATGCTATTGACTTTGTAGTCCATTCTGGTGAAGTAAAAATGTTTTTGGACCTGATATACCCTGTGCACACGCTATCCATACACATGCCCTATCAGGGCAGAAGGCAAGCAATAATTAAAATTAAATTAAAATTCCATAAACACCTGAAAAACACTGTTTCTGTTGTTTTTAATGGCGCGAAAATGTGTAACCACTGATAACCACTGTTTTTAAGGTATTGAAAAAACTGAAAAAACCCCACCAGAATTTACCAAAACTAGAAACTGAAAACAGGAAAGCCTACACATAAGCAAAAAAATCTATGCTTACCATAGTGGCCTGCCCAAAATATTTGCTGCTTCTGTAATAGAAGACAGATAAATAAAACAACATGTACCATTACACCTCCAACAAGCCAGGACTAATAGCTTTGTCAGTTGTTGTTAGTTGCATAAGATAAATAAGCAACAACTTTGGCTTTGTTGTACATAACATTGAAAATGCTTCAGTTCTGGAATGATGAGACTGTGCAAGAACTATAAGGGGTCTCCATGAAGGCAGTGAAGGGTGGTATTGCTGCAGCAGTAAGTTTTTTTTTTCATCCTGAGGGCAAAAATGGAGAGCCCAATAGTGACCAGCCTCAGCACCTGTGCGAAGTAAGCAGGGAAATGACTGTTTTTTAAATAGTATCTTGGTGCGAGACACTATTTATAAAACGGGACATTTCTCAGTTTAACCTGGGCACTGCACAAAAACGAGACATTTCTGTAATTTGGAGCAAAGTGTCGGGACACTGCTCCGAAAACCGGGACCGTCCAGGGAAAAGCGGGACGTCTGGTCTACTCTAGCGCCTTCTCACCCACTTTCTTGTGCTCCTCAAGGTAGCAAACTTCCCAGCCCACTTTTAATCTATCTGCCGTTAGCTAGTACCTTTTCCCTCCTCTCAGCCTTCCTATCTCTTGTAAGTCAGGACCTCCCAATCCCCCCACCCCACACCCATTGGTGCAGCAGGTGCAGAGGGACCAGGGCTCAGAGGTCTGAGAGTAGTCTAATTATTGTATAATTCAAACAGTAGCTAGTAGGTCCATTTATTTCCCCGCATTGGGGTTCACGACACTGGCAACCCTACCATACACTTATCCTATTGTTGCCAGGATGGCCTCAAATAGAACCATCTCACACCCTTCTTCTAGAACCCTCCCATACTAGCAGCTTCTTTCTCTCCTTCCCGTTAACGATTACACGCTACTAATCCCCTTATTTCCTATCTGTGACATAGCGCCTTCTCTTCTGTGGTCCAGCTAGGAGAAGATAAGGCAGGAATAGCAGACGATGACGCGGCAAAGCACAGTAGTGTAGTATACGGCTGGATATGTTCTAGTGTTTGCCCTGCTGTACCACACACTGAACACCCACCCACGACAGGCGTCACCAGTCAGGTGACCCTGACAATAAAAGGGGCCGAGCGCACGTGCTCTGGGCCAGTTATCTACCCTAACCATCCGTGTCTGTGAACTCATTATAGGAGTATGTGGGCCTAGCGCCCGCCAACTCTACATTGGTGACGAGGGGGCTGTTCCCGTGCGTGCATCAGCCCAACAGATAAGGAGAAGGGGGAGAGCGCTGCCGTGTCACTGGCACCCCTGAGAGTAGGTGCAGGACACGTCTATCGGCCCGTGGGGCATGCCAAGAGCCTCGGGCCTACAGTGATCTAACCACGGTGATCGGGAGCCCACCCCACACCGGCGTGAAGTCCCACGGGGCGTGTGAAGTGCCACGGGGTAAAGGTGAGGAGGTCGGGAGCCCACTCCGCACCTCGTGTGCAGGCAAGTAAATCTGCGCCTGTGCAGAGGTGCCCCATGACCCGCAGGGGAGTGTGAAGTGCCCCGGGGAGAAGAGTGAGCCGATCGGAGCCCACCCGCATTGGCCGCGACAACCCGCCTAACGGCTCGCGGGGCATGTGAAGAGCCCCAGGCCTGCATGAAGAAGAAGGTGACCGGGAGCCAACCCCGCACCTAGTATGCCTGCACCCCTGGGAGGAGGTGCCCGACGCGCCCGATAGCCCATGGGGCGGGAGGAAGCCCCGGGCGAAAAAGCAGCCGAGCTGGAGCCTACCCTGCCTCTGCAGTGTCTGTTACTGAACTGTCCGGCGTGAAGAGAAGAAGCCCAGGACGGCGAACTTTGCATCGGGAGCAGGGCCGGACTACCAGGATGCCAGCTGCCGCCGCAGAACTATCACGAGAGGCGTGAGGCCTGATCGGACGTCGGCCGACGGTGAGAAACTGCAGGGAACTGGGAAGCGTAAGGGAAGCAACCCCGAATGACATGAGGCAAGCGGGAGCCCACCCCGCATCTACGGCCAAAAGTTAACACTAACCCGAGAGTAGCGTGGACCTCCCCCGCCTTGCGCAGCGTGGGAACTGAGAGGCTGCTGCGGGCGGGGAGTGCAAGGACGAGGCAGTGGGAGGTCTGCGGCTGATCAGATCGGCCAGCATAACGATAGGTGAGGTCCTCCCTCCCCTCATCGGATTGAGCTAAAATGGGGAAAGAGGCTCTGGCGACTGCCTTGGGAAGCGTGAGAAACGGCACAACGCGTCCAAACAGCGGTGCAAAGCGTACGGGAGGCGCTACGAAGCACACAATACCCCTAAGAAGCCTATTTTAAGTAGAAAAGTGCCATTTTAGGAACTGTGGACTGCCTAAAAGCAGTACAAGTAACTGGAACCTCATTTAAGTGAAGACTTGTATTTTTGAAAGCCTGCGTAAAGAAATCTTATATATAAAGAACTTTATTTTCACATAAATACAGCCTTGTGTCTCTGTGTGGTGGGTTGGTGGTTATTGTGTGGGACACCTTGAATGCTTAACCTTATGCCCTCTGGAATCTAGCCTGACTGCTCGCGCCACGTTACCAAGAGGGTAGGCAGGGGTTATTTTTAAAGAGGTAATCCTACGCCCTGACTTAGAGGAAAGGGTCCCTGCTTGTCGCAAGTGCATACCTGCGCCAACCAGAGACCCCGGATTCTAACAAGATGCTGTTGTCTTGCACAGCCCCAATGAAAGAAAAGTAAAGATACACTCACTGCGAGGAAGGAGAAGTCTTCCTCCGAGATTCGGCTGCCAGTATGTGTCCCAGGTGGCAGCCATCAAGGAAAATGCACGTCCAGGAGTGTGGGGCAGGAGCCCTGTGCGAGCCACTGAAGTGTTGAATTGTCCCCAAGGGCCGCACCAGCACATTGTAATGACCGTGCGCAGCCCCTGCAGAGGAAGTCTGTCTACAAGGTCCTACAGCAGTGAAGTGCCCCGCAGTGTGGAGGTTAGCAGCAGTCATTGGAGAAGGTGCCCTGCCCAGGAATGGGGTGAGCGTCAGGCTTGCAGTGCGAGAAAGTTGCAGAGACTAAAAAGAACACAAGGACAGGCCCCACAGAACCGAGTGAGATTTTCAGAAACAAGGAAAACACCCGTGGACTGCCACAGTTAGCACTACACTGTCATCTAGTGGCCGTTTTGCACTACCGCGGTTGGGAAAAGTATTAGAGTTTAAACACACACCTGAAATAAAAGGAACCGATTGCTGCAGCCCATGATTGGTGCCAGGGAACAAGGTTCTACATGTAGGTTGTACAAGAGGACTGCCAAGACATGCACACACTACAGAAGGAGAGGCAGCTCCATGGATGTACTTGAAAAGGAGAACCCTACAACAGCAGTCCAAAGCAGCCGTGCATACAAAGGGTCAGCGACACCTTTGCAGTGAGCAGAGCACTGCAGTACGGCACTAGCTACACAAGTATAAAGCAACAGATTTGACTGTAAAATAAGGAAGGTTAACCGGGCATACATCTTGCAAAAGTATGGTACACAAAAGACAAAAGGACTGCATGCACGCTGCACCAGTTCTAAAGCCACGGGAAGCGAATGTGAAGGCGAGCTGAGGTGCCAGAGTGGTGCCAGGCCACCACACAGCCTTTGAGGATAAAGACACAACGCGCCGCAGGAACGCGCCAGGAATAAATGAAAACGCAGAACCAGGCAAGCGCGCTGCAGCACAGAGACAGTGGCTAGAGCTCCAGGAATGCAAGAACTGAAGAGAATGCGCAGTAAGTGCGTCCAATGAAGAAACCGAAGGGCGCAGTCAGAAGCACGCCAAAGCAATGCGACTGTGAAGAGAAGAAGTGGTTGCACAGACCACCAGAAGCACAAAGACCCACATAAAGAGGAAGCAGCCGACCCGCCAGTTGGTCGCAAGGAGGAAAAAGCCGACCCACCAGATCGTCGCAAGGAGGAAGAAGCCGACCTGCCAAATGGTCGCAAGGAGGAAGAAGCCGACCTATCAGTTGGTCGCATGGAGGAAGAAGCCGACCTATCTGTTGGTCGCAAGGAGGAAGAAGCCGACCTGCCAGATGGTCGCAAAGAGGAGGAAGCCGACCTACCAGATGGTCGCAAGGTTGACACCGACCTACAAGAGGTCAGGAAGCGAAGTGACCTGCGAAGAGGTCAGAGAGAAGCAAGAGATCTGACAAGAGGTCCGTGAGGAGAACGGCCGAGGAGATGTCCATGAAGAGGACCCCAGGAGAGGTCCACGAGGAGGACAGGAAGAGACGGAAGAGAAGTCTAACAACGTTAACAAGAAGTCAGAAGTAATCAAGCGAGAGAAGGTCGCGACGACAGGTCCAGTCACAGAGTGAAGTGAAGACAGTGTCCTAGTGCTTGGACAAGACCAGGGGGAAACGTGTGGAGTGCACGCTACAAGGAGAAGCCTGGTTAGGGCGAACAGGCATGAGAGAAGACCAGACCGAGTCACGAAGGAAGGAAAGAGAAGACAGATCTTGAGTGGCAAGACGCCATGACGAAGGAAGAAAACAGAGGAGAAGAGCTTGTGCGGGACAAGTCAACTCACACACCAGAAAGGAAAACACTAGGCCTGGGCTAAAATTTCCATTCCGCTCGCGGAAATTGCGATAATTTGACATTTTCGCGTTCCGCGGAGAGCGCGAAAATGTCAAAATTTCCGCATTCCGCAGCTTAGCGATAATTTGTTTCTTGCTCGCGCTGTAAAATAATACATTCTCTCGCGCGCGTGATTGCCTTACCTGAATCCCCGCGTTCGCCGACAAGTTTTCCCGGTCGCGTTGTCCACGAGATGTTGGATTGTTGGTAGCCATTTGCGCTGTCTCGCGACAGTTCGCGCCCGCAGTAATGTCATTGGTCGCGCGATCACGTCGTGCGATCATGCACCGCGAGAAGAGTGAAAACAAGATGGCCACGCCCGCGAGCAACCGCATGGGTAAGTTGGCGAGCCGCGACCACGCAGAAAATACTGCGAACGGGCAGGAAAAAAACTTCCGCATCTTCGCGATATTTCCGCGTGTTTGCGGAGATTTTTAACATTTTCGGTATAATTTGAGAAAGTCACTTTCGCAAATTCCACCCACCCCTAGAAAACACCTGAAGAAGAAAGTGCAAAGGTGCAAGAACATCGGAACACGGTGCCTGGAAAACATCAGCACCACTGGGAGTACACATCCACGTGCGAATCCGAAGGTCACCTGGTGACAACAGAAGCGAGTAGGCCGGTCCATTGGTAACAACCACCTCTGGGATGGAACAGACACAGGACCGTGGATATCCAAGGGGCAGAGGCCACAGGGACACCGCTGGCAGCGGGTCCCGACACGAGAGATGGAACGTTGAAGCACGCTCTGGAAATCCTGGGAGAACAAGGTAGCATGCGAAGGAGCAAGTGCCAACAACACCCTTTTCAGGTGGAGCTTGTGACATGGAGAAAGGACCCGTAGCAATTCCTCCAACGTGGTTGGAGCGACAAGGCGGAAGTCCACCGGTCCAGTGGAAGCCTGGCAGCAAAGGGCCTCCGGGTCGTACGGTGAGAGAGGACACCCACGAGAGAGGGGCGTCTGTGAGAGGGATGTCCTGCAACTACATATCCCGTTGGAGATAGTGAGTCACCAGATGGAGAAATACGTCAACCAGGACTGCGTGGTGGAAAATAACACTGTTATAATACACCAGCACTCCACCAGTACCTTCACTGCATGTGGAACGGGAAGAGAGAGACTGTAGAGCACACTTCCACGCCGTGAGTCCAAGAAAAGACTACATCCACAGGGCACCCCGACATTGTGCCAAGGAGAACTAGTGGTCCCGGCTGCAAGGATACCATCGTCGGCGGTTGACCAGCAGCGAAAGAGACTATGTGGAAGTCGTTACCATTTGTGTTATGGTTTGTTTGCAAATTATATTTTCTCCCACAGGTTCGGACTTCATTGTTTTGACCTTCATTAAAGTTTGGGAGGGATGTAGTATCCGGCTGGATACGTTCTAGTGTTTGCCCTGCTGTACCATACACTAAACACCCACCCACCACAGGCATCACGTCGAGCGCACGTTCCTAACCATCCGTGTCTGTGTACTCATTATAGGAGTATGTGGGCCTAGCGCCCGCCAAACCCTACAAGTAGTGTGTTTTCTTGAGAGGTCGCCTTCGGGTTCCATGCAAAGGGCATAAAATAAACATGAACGTAAAATTCAAACCACTTCTGTATCCGATAACGGCCCCCAGCCCCCTCCCCGTGCACATTTCCACATGAAGGTCTTGAAGAGAAGGCAGCGGGTTCATTTTTCGCCCTTATTCATTCTCTAAAGATGAACAAAGACTGCCTGAGAAGCGCCCGAGGAGGCTTCTAGCAGATTCTTACTGATTTGTTGGTAGAAGACACGGAGGGATGGAGACGGCGCATCCATAGAGAGAGCGCCGCGACGTGAGAGCGAAGAGGGACTGGGGGCGGGGCGCGCGGTCAACGAGACGGATGGGAGAGGGAAAGGCCAGAGGAGGGCGTCATGGGGAACCCAGTATAAGAGCGGCAACGGAGACAGGTAGGAGGGGGCAATGGTAGACGGGATTTGGGACTCGAAGTCTGCGAGTAAAAGAGTTGAAAGAGCCGAGCAAGAGCTGAACCAAGGGTCGCCTCTATGCGATCCTTGAAAAATGTTTGGCATGTAAAGCATTTTAGTATATGATAACGGGTCTTTAATATTCAAAAACATGTATTTAGTACAAAAATCAGATTAGAGCCCTGCGCGGAGAGTGTTCAATAAAGGTGAGAGTTTTTATACATGAATTGAGACTGATAACAATACTATTAGTCATTTAAAAGGCAAGCTGGCTGTCAAGTGTTCCCTAAATTCGTATTGTAGATGGAGCTGCATTATAGGCTGCTCAATTAAACACGAGAGGTTTTTGTGCAGTGCACATCCTAAACTCGAGTATTTGAAGGACCTCTAATATGTGATCATGAACAAAAACGCTGCTGGTGAAATGAAGTGTTTTCCTGGAATCTTATAATGACACCAAGCAGACAACCCCATTCCACACTGTGACATTGAGCCACTAGAAGGGTATTTGTATTTGACATGAAAGTTTAATACTTTCCTCTTAATTTTTGGAAGATGAGATTACAGGGGGGAGACATGTAGCCCGCATTTTATTTTTGACAGTTTTACATAGTGCAAACTTTGCTCAAGGACAAAGGAGGTTTCACAACAGACTACAGTAGACATCTTTATTTTTGGGCACAGGGAAATTTGCTGGGACACATAGGTTGCTGAGCAGAGGCCGGGAGTCAAACCTGCTTCCACATGTTATGTAGTCAGTGGCTCTAGCCACTCGGCCTCTTCGCCTCTTTGAAAGCATGGGGGAGGGGATGTGGTCCGTCGGCTAGACTGCCGGCTTTGGTGCTAGAAACCAGGGTTCGAGCCTCGGGGTCGCGTCCACATCCTGTGATTCTGGGAAATCACTTAATCTCCCCGTGCCTGTATGTGTAATGTAAATACGGTGCTCGTGTAAAGCGCTCCAATACCTTCGGGTCGAGTTCGCGCTATATAAATATGCAACAACAAAAAAATGTCTGGTTTTCTTTTGGGGTCACGATTTCCAGAGGACTTTGACCTGAGACAGAGTCCAACATCTGGCTCAAGCTTTCAGTGGCTTGTCCACCTCTGTTTGGAACAACAGTGTTAACAGTAAAAGAGAGTGCAGCAGAAAGTAATTGTGCACGATGAAGGGAGATCAGTGAATGAAAGCAAAACAAATCAAGAATAATTGAGTGGAGTGCATAGATACATGAAAGTTCACTTGAAGCTGACAGAGGCAACTGCTCATTTAACCACTGATTTGGTACAACAATCTGTTACCTCACTTTGAGTTTAAAATCAAAGGGGCAGATTTATGATAACTGGCGCATCCCTGCATATCAGCAGGGATGCGCCAATTATTATGCGCCACAGCTGCGCCACCATGGATGCGCCGCATTTATAATGCGGCGCACCATGGGGCAAAAACGGCACAGATGCGTGACGCATCTGTGCCGTAAAAGTGGCGCATTGCTGGAGTTGCGTCGCAAGCGCGATGCAGCTCCAGCAATGTTCTGGGGGGCCCTATCTGTACAATGCTGCGTCAATCCTTACGCCTGCTTCAAGCAGGCGCAGGGTTTTGACGCAGCATGGGCCTAAAAGTGACTGAGTGAAATCTTGTAGATTTCACTCAGCCACTTTTAGGAGGCGTTCCTGCGCCGGAACGCCCCCACCTGCCCTGGAACGCCTACATGTGGCGCAGGGCTTTACAACGTGACGCATCTCCCAGATGCGTCACGTTGTAAATACCCCGCACCATGGCGCAGGATTTGCGCCGCTGCTGCGTCACAAAAGTGACGCAACGGCGGCACAAAAGTGGCGCAAGTGCAACATAAATCTGCCCCTAAGTGCATAGCCCATGACTCAGAAATGGGCTCAAGGGGTAAGTCTATCATATATGAAACATTTAACCCGTTACAACCTGGCTTAATAAAAACAATGTTGATTTTGAGTTTATGGGATGACGGATTTCCCACAAGCTGCCACCTCTCTGACCCTGCCAAGGAGCTGCAGTAACGGAACGGATCAGCTACCATATCTAGGTGAGTTACCTGGTGGAAGACTGACATGGATATGGTGCCGAACTTTCAAGGACATTTAAAATCGGTGTCCTTAACATTAAGCGGAGAGATTTTGTTTTAATTCTCAGCAAGTGAAAGGGAATCTTAGGTGCATTCCATCTGTTCTGGGATCCCCTTCCACACTGAACAAAGTGTGAACAGCCTTGCATCTCGTGCAGCCATCCAATACCCACTTGAAGGTTCATGACCCACCCGTCATCACGTAATAGATGAGTTCAAAGTGGGATAGGCTGATTTAAGGAAAGGCTCATTTGGGGACATAGCAATGCGGTATAATCTGCAGCATCCAGTCAGAAGAGTCTGTCCACCGAGATCCATTCTGATTTCTTGAGGGCTGCCAATCAGAATTGCTCAACAGACTGCTTTTCCAGCAATTATGATTGACTGCCCTCAGCAGTGGTCGAAGTGGGGGGAAAAAGTAGGGGAAACTATGGGTGGAAAACCAGAGGGGGGGAATAACCCTTGGATTGGGTCAGTGGGCAGAGTCAGAGGTGTGGCAGAAAAAGCTAAATGTCCCAATTTTTAGTATTTGTTTCCCATTTCACTAACCGGTTACAGCTTATTACGTTATTTAATTTAACCAATGGATACACATGTTTATTTAATGTTTAATATGAGTTATTGACATTAAAATACATTCACAAATTGGAATACGTTTCCAATCACAAAACGTCTCAAATACGCTCAAAAGTGGAATCACAAGCCATTTGTCTCTGATCCATGGATTTTCTGTCATCAGCACTTCTCCTCCCTTTTTTCACTAGAGCAGTTCAAACATGAATGGCAAAATATCCTAGTTTGCAAATGTTTTCCACATAATTATGGCTCTGCCATATTTGCCACATAATACATCATCTGCTGCATAATCTGACGATTTGAACTAGTAAATAGTTTATATCTCAAACGGATCAAAAGTTCCTAAAAAAATGTGACTTGTGCTGCTGTGAAGTGGAGGGCCGTTTGCAAAGCTTGACTGGTCACCTTTCACACTGCTGCAGTTGTATGGTCCACAGGTACTAATAAGGAAAAATCTTTGCAGAAAATGTTAGCATGTGTAAAAATGTCAAAATAATGAAGTATCAGAAAATTTACAGCACCACTAATACCAGTGAAGGGTGTCAGAGCATTTAACATCACACATATTGCGCAGAGACAATCAATCATACGTGTGTAAATCACTGTATAGGAAATGTTACATAAGACAAAGGACTACAAGGTGTAGGAGTCACACAACAACCATACTAGTAGGCAGCACAGTTTAATAATGATTGGTCTGAAGAAACACAAACTCAGAATTTAAAATGTAGTACCATGGTTGGTGGTTCTCTTTAATAATCAGAATTGATTTCTACCCAAATGTACCCTTTTTCTGCAATTTTAGAATAATCAAAGACTGGGGAAAACACCTAACACTCTTATTTATACCTTGCAGTTTGCATGCAGCTCTTACATGACATTTAAGAGCTCACTGTTCTATGTTAGGATTTTTTTTTTTTTTTTTTTTAAAGACCTTTATTGTGCAAAGGAATGGTTACACTGCGTCACGCCAACAAGGAGGCAGGCCGCAATATCAACAAATGTTTTCAATTAAGGTGTACCATATTAGGAGACGTAAACAATGTCAGTATCCTAACAGTCAGGGCGATACACACCCCCAACCCTGGTGAGGAGTACAAAGGTGTAACCAGTGCAGAGTGGATGGTCTTACATTTTTGGGTTTCGTGAACTGGCAACGAATCCTAGGCTCACGGTCTCGTCCAGGCACTCCGGCGAGTACTAGGACCGCAGCTCATGGAAAAGGTAATGTATAGGTAAATCGTTCACTACCACCTTTTCTCCCAACCCCCCCGCAACAATCGGGGGGAAACAGCCAACTTCGGTGCAGAGCTATTACAAAAAAACCAACAGACATCTCATCTCGCATACGCAGGGGCTCACGTACAAGGACCTGTCCGTCATAGAGGGACGCCTACACGCAGCATTGGTGGCTGCAGGAGGATCGCAAGGCAGCGGCCATGGGGCGGGGGCGGGGGAGGGGGGGGAGGGGACGCGGCCGGACAACACAGCAGGGCGCTTGGACGGGAAGGGGGGCAACACGTCAAACCCGACAGGCATGCAGCAGGCATGGGATCCGACAAGAGCAACACATTCCACAGCCCTCAGGCACATCAACCAAGCATGTATCCATCCATCCCAACACAATGCACGCAGGGCTCAAAGGTTCACCCCATGTCATCCGAAACACCCGTCCCAGGAGAGTCCACAGCTATGTTAGGATTTTAACTTATTAACTGCAAGTAACAATAGGTTCTCTCTGACAAAAGCAGTAACCCACTGACCTATTTACATTATGTGATCTGAATGGTACATTAACCCTCTGCTCTTCCTTTCCATGAGTCAAAATGTCCACTAGACAAAACACCATCTCTCTCTACTAAGAACATTAATCACTGGAGGTATCATGACATTTTTATTGTTGCTGAAAATTGTTGGAGGCCAGAAAGGAGGCAGCAAGTGCTTTTAAAACCAATTTTATACTCGCAAACACGACGTCCCCACCTGAAAGTCAGTGCCAGCCGCAGTCCATGCAGGTAACAGCGGTGGGGGGGTGGGGCCAGGTAAGGGGGGATTTCGAGAGAAGCTGTAGAGGGAAAATTAATTATTTATTTTATTTTCCCTCTGCATCGTCCCTCGAAACCCCCCCTTACCCGGCCCCTCTGCCCCACCGGTGTTACCTGCACGGACCGCGGCTGGTCAGCGCGTGGTGCAGTCGCACTGCCCTAGAGCTAGCCTGCTCAAGGGTCCTGTGACCTCAGTGACAGAGTCACTGTCACTCTATGGTGTGCTGCTTCATTCACTGTCACTCTATGGTGTGCTGCTTCATAGGCCTGTCTACAAGACTGGAGGTGAACTTCAGAATGAATTGTGGCACAAGCATTCAAGGTTAACCCACACTTGCCACTGCTAGTGTCCACCTTCTGGTGCTAAGACTCCAGGGCTTTTAAGATCTTGCCGGGCCTACTAAGGTCTAGCATCGGAATGTGCTCCCTCAGGGGGAGTGGTCTGGTGGACTGGTCATGAAGTCTGAACCTGGTTCCCCTGTTCCAAATTCAGCAGCTCTGACCATAGTGCCACATCCTCTACCCCACTGAACACCATACTGCCCCACTGAGAGAAACTTGCACTGCACTGACCCGCTATAAACAGATGGATGTGAATCAATTCAAATTACGCACTAGACAAGAGCAATATGCTGCCTAAATTTTTTTTTATAACATCCTACAAAAAGCAAACACTCATAGGGAATGCAAGATTAAATAAAGCATGTGAAATTAGTGAGTGCTTTTGCCTGAAAAGTTAAGGCCATTACTACAGGGCCTAGAAGGGACCCGTGTCAATGCACATTGCTTATATCCTTTCAAGTAAGCAGTATGGTTTAAAAAGACCACATTTGTGAATACAGAGCCGCGGTATGCATTTTGTTTTCCAATTCACCCATCAAGCAGGTATTTCAGTATCTCCAGGAATAGTGCACTTTCCCACCTGGGGAAAACAGTGTTGTTCAAAGAGCAATGAGAAAACAAAAGTAGCGCTTCACTGGCAAACACTGTAAAGTGGCGCTAATGTGTTTAGGTGTGAATAAATCAATCTGGCCACCTTGCTACCACTCTGTCTTGCTTTAGTTAGTTAGTTACTTTTCATATTTTGAATGTTTTATTTCTCCCCACCCTGAGGCTGCACTTAGAAACTGAAAAATGTCAGAAAAAGAGACGTTTCCAGCAAGTGTTTTTCTTTTTTGGATCCATTTCACAGGGGAGCAAATAAACGAAAGGAGGAAAGAGAAGGTAATATCTGTTTCTTTAAGTCTCGGTTTTCACTACATGAGGAGGAGCGAGACAGAAAGAGAGGGAAGAGGGGGAACAAAGAGGGAGGGGGCAGCTGCCAGCTTTGTCTTCTTAGGGCACGAAGGAAAAGACAGAGTCCTTTTCCTCTTCTGACCGTTCCGCCGTCCCCAAAATCCAAGCCTTAACTATCGGCCTTGGCAATTTCTGAAGTCCGGGAGGCATGTTTAAAATAAGAAAGTAGGGTAACGGACTCTATGAAATTAAAGAAGTAGGGGCACGCCATGCCCTGCTGATCCCTCCCACGTTGACCCCTGGCCCTGAGTCAATCAGAAAAGTTCACTCTGCAGCCGACCTGAAAACAGTGGATTCTAACACTTTCATATTTTCTTATAATTTTAGGAGTGGGATGGTGTGCCTATAGGGGAACAAGGTTAAGAGTAAAAATTGTATACGTTTGTATGTTTAAATGTCTGTGTTATTTTAATTTTAAAATGTTTAATATTAAATTGTTTGAATTTTTATAAAGTATATTTTTATTTATTTTATGTATTTTAATTATGTAAAATTAGTATAGTTTTGTGTGTAAAATCTTCTGTATGAAATTCTGTTCCTTATTATAAATATTTTATTCATTATTTTTTTAATTAAATTTAAAGTGTATCATTAATTGTAATATACTTTGGGGGTTTAAAAAATGTGTGTTTCTAATCATTCTTTCTCATTGGGAGTTAAATTTGTATGCAATTTAGTTAAAACATTTTAATATTCATTTTTTTTAAGATGGTTTTGTTAACTTTTTTTTAATTAATTATAAAAAATTTAAATTTACAGTAAATATTTGCTAGCCTTTTTTTGGAAGTAATACCAATTAAGATTATTTATGTTACATGGTTTACTTTTTTGGGGATAATTAACATTAATTTTTGTGACTTTTTTAATGTACTGTCCATTACAATTTGTTGGGGAGTAGTTAATTTTGATACCCGCGAGTCCAGCACTTTACCCAATGTGGTGAAGTTTGGAGTTGTAAAAACACTTCCCAAGTTTGATTAAGTGTGGAGTGGGTCTAATAAGTCTGAAAACGTCACAGTGTAATACTTTCCCCAATTTAGTTAAATTTGGAGTAGGGTAGTAAATATAACATTCTCAAAGAATAATACTTTCCCTAATGTGGTTAACTTTGGAGTGGGGTTGTAAATTTTAACCAACCCATCCACACAAAGTCCAACATTTTCCCTCTCGTGCTTAAATTTGGAGTGGGAATAGTACATTTTAACCCTCCAAAGTCCAACACTTTCCCAAATATGGTGAAGTTTGGTGTGGGAATAGTAAGTTTGCACCATCAAAGTCCAAAGCTTTAGATCAATGAGGTTAAATTTGAAGTGGGAATAGTAAATCTGAACCTCCAAAATCCAGCACTTTCCCCAATGTTTTATGTTTGGAGTATGAATAGTAAATTTTAACTCCTCAAAGTCCAACACCTTCCTCAATGTGGTTAAGTTTGGAGGTGGAATAGTAAATTTGACTCCCCACCACACCTCGCCTTAAGTCCAATTCTTTCCCCAATGTTTTTAAGTTTGGCGTGGGATTAGAAGATCTATCTCCTCCACATTCTGAGGCAGTATGGCAAAAATTGGAGTTGGAATTTCAGTTCTAAACTCCACCAAAATCAAATGGGAATTCTTAGTACTCATTATAAGGGAAAAACATTTCCCAAAATGCATTGAGATTTTGAATCAGGTACGCAACTCATTATACTAAAAGGGCTTTACTGCCCCCAACCCCCATCGTCTCCAGTAGCCCGGGCTGGGGAGTGCACAGTCAGTTAATCAGCAGTCGTGGCCTGGGGCTAGGCAAGTGCTGATGACTCAGATTCTACCTCATACAAAGTACTTTGCAGGTCTTCGAAAGGCCATTTAACAGTTCGCAGATCTCTGAGTGCTGCCGCCCACCTGCTGTCCCCACTCTTGTTATGGACTGTAGCTGCCAAAGTTGAAGAAAGGAGGAAAGGATTTCATTTCTGAAACAAATGTGGACAAGCAGTGCTTTAAAATAAAGTGCCTAGCCATTGGCTTGGTTTGCCTCTAAGCTCAAAACGGGAATTGAGCCCTCTACGTGGTATGTATTTCATCATTTAAAAATGTGCCAAAGACTCATATTTCAAAAAGCATATTTTTTTAACTTGGAAGCATTTCACCTAAGTACACAAAAATGAGTTTCTGCATCGATGTTATGCCTTTGATGAGAATGTTATTAGCAGGGCCACTGTAATTATGCAAATCAAGCGTTTTTTAAATAATATTGGATGTGCTCTATTTATCACATAATCTTTGTCTGCTGCATAATCTGTAGATTTTGACCAAAAAAACATAGTTTCTGACTCAAATGGACTAACATTTACTAAAAACATGGCAATACGTGTTCCTGCACCCTGGAAGACCCTTTTCTTAATACTGTATTTAGATGTTACATTGGTATTAATAAGGTGATATCAGAGACAGTGTTACCATATGTAAAATGACAAAATAGTGAGATAATACTCTCTCTAAATGCGCTGTATTATGCCACAAAAGTTGCCTTTTCTTGACTCATTATTTAGACAACACTGCTGAATAATGTGGTCCTCCTCTACAGCATAATTCCAGTGTCACTGGCTAGTAGTGAACCAAGAGGCAAGTCAGTTGTCATGTGAACCCCGCTTAGATTTTTATAACATATGGAGCAATATAAAAGTCTATTAAAACAGTTTTTGCAGAGGGCACATCCTAAATCGAGGTTGTTTTAAGGTAGTCTCAAAAGGGCTGATCGAAAACATGGAGGCATAGTTAAATAACTGCCTAGAATAACACACATTTCATCTAGCAGGTAAACCATGTCCAAAACCAGGTGTCCTGGTTTTACTGTGCGCAGTTTCAATCAATAACGATTTATATAGCGCTGCTAGTCACCCTATACAGTATCCAGGTGCTTGCAGGTCCCAGAGGCTCAATCCAACAGCCTTGTCTTGAGAACTCTTTGGCACTCCGGAAGAGAGGTGATGGTCCAAAGTTACGTGGGGAGGCTGTTTGAGGTCTTTGGTGCAATGTAGGAAAAGGAGTGTCCTCCACTTGTGCTTCAGTGGATGTTGGGCATGTGGGCAAATGATAGAGATGTGAAGCGTAATCTTCTCATGTTAGGCGGACATTCAGGCGGTGGTTAATGTAGGTGGATCCTTGGTTGTGTAGTGCCTTGTTTGTGGATCAGCAGCTTGAATTGACATCTTTTCTGTATGGGGGGACATTGGAGTTGCCTGAGGTGGGGTGTTATGTGGGTTAGTCGGGGGAGGTTGAGAATAAATCTGGCTGCTGCATTCTGTATAGTTTGCAGCGACAGCGCCTGATTTGGCTTCACTCACCTTCCAACTTGCTTGCTGGTGCCTCCGCCCTGGTGCTTCTCCCTCCCGCCGCCGCGTTGGTGTCCTTAGCGGCCGCAGTGGGGAGGGAAACGACTACATCCCCCAGGTGCCCCGGCGCACACACACCTGAAGCAGCCTTGACTCCTTTCGCGCCTGGCGGCGCTTGATAAACGGCTCCTTACACCGCGTCGCGGGACCGCGCGCGGGCGGCGCCGGGCTAAGGGCGGGCTGTCTGATGGCGTCCGGGGCCAGAGGAGGCCGGGTCGGGCCACCCCCCTTATTCCCGTAACCCTTGCCTCCATTCTCCAAACCAGTGGACGCCATCATAAGGTATTGTGTTGCAACTGATGGGAATTATGTAACCCAATTAATTGTTTGTAGCCCTAGTACCGGCCTGCCATTGACTGTGTTGAACGGGCCAGCGCTCCTTACCTGTTATATATTTAACAAAACCCGGAGTGTTTGTCTGGACACTTACATGCTGCAGTTCACCTGAACATTGGTCTACCCCTGGACTAAAACTAATAAGCATTCCTAATTCTATTTGGTAATCCAGGGGTTTGATACCGGTTGTTGTATATCGCCTATTTTTAATTGTGTGTTTATTAAGCCATTTCATAAGAAGTGCAATTTTCATCTGGTAGCACTTGTGTTGGTTATTTTTATTTGTTATTTGTTCTAGGCAACATGCCCAAGTCAGCCGGGAACTCCCGTCCTATTGTCTCCACACTTGACAACTACCTAGTTAAAGTAGTAGACAAGATTAATAAGGAACGAAGACTGTCCCTGGGCCTTGGAAGTGTGCCTGATCCCACGAATCTTATAGTTTCAGCTGAGACCCCTGTTCCATTGCCTATTCCCCCGTCGATTTCTACCATTGATGATAGCTGTGTAGTGGTCTCTACGGATTTCCCAACCTGGGAAGGTACCAACGAAATAGAGCATCCACAGGATATCTTTGTTGTCGAGGATCTTCACAAGGTACCCGATACAAACGAGTCCCTGAATGACTCCGATGCTCTGAGTTCCGTGGTCCCTAAACCCCATAGAGTGTTGAGGTCAGGGAGACATCTAAATAGACCTGTCGTGTCTAAAAAGGGGGGTCGTAAAAGTAAAAAGAATATTGTTTCTGTAATAAAGGGGGGCCCCACTGAGCTAAACAGTTTACATAATGATGTTAATTCCACTCATTTGAAACTAGCTCCGGACCAGCTTGAGCTGCTTATTGGCATGATTGATGCAAAGTTAGACAAAATCGTCCTTCCACTCTTGGATAAGCTCGAGGCTCTCTCTAGGGAAGTGGTCAGATTGGGTGTATTGGTGCAATCTGGCCTGAAACCTAACAATAGTCCGCAAACAGCTGCCGCAATTGCTGTGGCCGGGGGCAGAACTAGTAAGCCTGTGCAATCCAACAAAGGCTCATCCAGTGTCGGAGTGGTCTGCGCAGGTTGTAGTATCCCTGCTCAGCAAAACAGTAGTGTCACTACAGCTAATGAGCAGCACGGCGTAACTGGCAATTCAAAAATACTGCCCACAGGAGACTCTTTTAATACCACTCCAGTAACACCATTATGCTCTAACGATATTCTTTCAAACCCCCCGACTATTTATGCCCTGGGGAATAAGCCGAAGACTACCGAAAGGGGGAAGTTTAACAATAGTGGCCTCTCCCAACCGAACCTCCCACCGGACTGCGCACCATATGTAGCAGTACTGACTAATGTTACACCGATTAGAGAGGATGGGCCTTATCGCTCTATAGAATCACATGACTCCCTTAAAAATAAAGCGTGGCTCAATCGGGAGTGTGGATTCCCAGTGGCTATGGCAGACCAAATTTTGGCTACCACCAGAACTAACTGGATTGGCATGTCCCCGAAAAACATTTCAGGGGACTGTGTTATTATTAATTTTAGTAAGCCCCACCTTGCCACGACAGCCTTGATTCGAGCCTCGTCTCGTCCCTGTAACGATCAGGGCATTTCACTCCGTCCCTTGGGCTTTTTCTATAGTCATCATATTAGCCATCATTCTAGTAACCGCGGGGGGGGGGAGTATGAGAGGAAAAGCCTTGCATAGCCTTGCAAACAGTTTCCAGGTGAATACCGCTAATCGTTTCCAATGCTTTAGTGGGTTGGATCAAAACGACTGACTGAAGTTGTGTACGGTATCCCTCGAAACTCCGGTGAGACAGGCCCTGTCTTATTTGGGACAATGTGTTTGTATATCAGGGCCGATGGGTAGTACTTCTGCGACAACTGCAGATTGTCCACCTAGGGGTAAGGAGGGCAACCCAGCAGGTTGCTCGGCATCATCTATAGAGTTGGGTATGGCACCCCCCAGAAACTTCGGTGTGTCAGGTTTCGCCCGGTACGGGTCAAAGTGTCTGTATCTCAGGGCCTAGGGATAACATTTCTGGGACAACTGTAGATTGTACGCCTACGGGCAAGGAGGGTGATCCTGTAGGTCGCACAGAGTTACTTTCGGACACTTCTAATGCTGCTATTCTACAACAGGGTAATAACTGTTTTTCCATGGGGTCAGGTGCCCCTGTTTTTTCCAGCTGTTATATTGCCAGTTGGAATATTGCGGGCATTAGGTCCAAATCAGATTGTTTGGGTTGGACGGAATTTCTGGCTCTTTTTGATATTATCTGTTTGCAGGAAACCTGGTGTAGGGACTTTAAAGGATATAATGGTTTTGTCTCATACCAGTTACCTGCAACCGGTTCATTATCGGGCAGAGTCAAGGGGGGCCTTCTAATTTTGATTTCTGTCCAAACCCCTCTGCTGGTTAAAAAATATGTACAAGTTGGGGTCCATTTTCAGATGTTATGGCTGCATATATCAGGAGGCAGGAACATTCTTTTAATACATTTTTATAATAATCTCTTTGATGACACCAGGGACCAGGTGGTTAGAGCACTTTCTAGTGCACTGGATGACATAATTAAGGATTCTAATGTCATTTTTGATTTGTTCATGGCAGGGGATTTTAACGCCACCACCTGCTCATTCTCAGATGTCAATGTATGTGGGTTGGTGGACTGTCATGGAGACGGAATCCATCACTTTCAACATAACCACTATGGTGACGCCTTAAACAGCCTCCTTGCTTCACATAATATGTATATTATGGTCAACGAGAAAAATGACCAGGAAGAGGTCTGTCCAACTTTTACAAGTCGGGGAGCGAACTCAGTTATTGATTTTATATGTATCTCCTCGAGTCTTGTGGCCTGGACTACGGCACCTAAAGTCGTAGACATCCAGCTTAGTGACCATAATTGCTTGACAGTAAAGGCCATGTTATGGGAGAACAAAGGGTTCCATATTCCGGCTTGTACTGTTAACAGCATTGAGCCTGTACGCCCTAATGGCACCAGACTCAGGTGGAAGGGGGATAAGGCAGATATTATGTCTGATTCAATTATCACTAGTTGTCTAGCAGGCATCATAGGGATTTTAGAAGATAATCAAGGCTCTATTGACTCTATTGAGCATTTTATTGGCATTAACTCGGTCATTGACTCTAAGTTTATTAGCCCATTGAAATATAAAGAGGATCGTCCGCTGGGGTGGTTTAATTCAGCCTGTACCCTGGCCCTAAAGGAGCTAAAATCAGCCTTAAAAGCAACGCCAAGAGATAAGGGTTTGGTTGTAGACCTAAGAGCGAGATACAAAGAAACCCTTAAATGGAGGAAATTGGAACTACAACAGGAGGCGTGGGACAATTTGACCCTGTTCTGGAAAACAGTTAATTCCCCTTTCCTCAAAAATGACAGAATCCCTGAATTAACCTCTAATGTCAATAAGGAAGAGTGGGTTTCTCACTTCTCCAAAATCTTTGATTCAGATAGTGCATCTAGGGCTTTAGTGGATGGGTGGCTACACACGCCACTGAATATCACCGTCCAAGAGGTCTTAGATAGCATAAGGGTCAGTAAAGGAGGAAAAGCACAGGGTCCAGACGGGGTACCAATTGATGTTTACAAATTGGTCCCTGAAGTATGGGGGCCTTTGTTAACTATAATTTTCAATGCAGCAGTCTGTAATGAGGTGCCCCCTACTTGGGAAGAATCCATTTTAATCCCAATTTATAAGAAAGGCAACCGAGGGGATGTCAAGAATTATCGTCCAATCTCTCTGTTGGACTCCTCCGTAAAGGTAATGAGTAGAGTGCTTTTAGTAAGGTTGGAAGAATGGGCGGAGGACAATGGTATTTTAGCTGAGAGCCAGTTTGGGTTCAGGAAGGGCCGTGGTACGATTGAGCAATGTCTAAATTTAGACCTGCTCATTGGTAAATATACCCTGGCAAAGACCGGTACTATTTATCTCTGCTTTGCGGATTTGAGTAGTGCCTTCGATCTGGTGGAACATGGCATTCTCTGGGCAAAGCTATTGGAAATGAGGGCTCCAGAGGGCATTGTGTTCTTTTTAGCACGTCTTTATACTAAATTACGAGCCTGTGTCCGTTATTGTTCCAATGGGGAATGTACAACTAAGTTTAAGATTGGGCGTGGAATTAGACAGGGATGTGTGCTGGCTCCACTGCTTTTTACACTTTTCATTAATGAGATCGATTAATTCCTCAAATCTCTGGCAGTGGATGCCCCCAAAATTAGTAAGGAATCCGTCCCTGTGCTACTATACGCGGATGACACGGTTCTTATTTCACGCACCCCAAACGGCCTTCAACAGCTGATGGATGGCTTTTTGCAATTTATTAATAGCAGAAAGTTAGTGTTAAACAAATCTAAAACTTATGTTATGGAATGCGGGCGTAGGAATAGAAAGAAACAGTTCTCATTTTTTATGGAGGGCCAGAAGGTCCAGGCTGTCGACTATTTTTCATACTTGGGGGTCACTTTTTCGAATAAAAACACTTGGGGCAATGAACATAAAAATGTCCGGGCCAAGATGACGAGGAGTGCTCATGGAATTTTTACTATGGCTACAAAACTGGGAGACAGGCGGGTCCACAACATGCTGAAGTTTTTTCAGTCCCGTTGTGTTTCGATTGCCTTGTATGGTGCTGGCATTTGGGGCTATGCCACGGCAGGGTCACTTCAGGTTGAGGAGAACGTATTCCTGAAAAGACTTTTGTGCCTGCCAAGCTCTGTTTCTAATGCTTTAGTACATAATGAATTGGGTATTCACCATCTTGCCGACTTGATCCTTCTTAGGCCACTGATGCTATGGCGCTCCATTCGGATAAAAGAAGATACTTCATTGTGCAGAGCCATAATTTCTGATTGTCTCTCTTTGGACCATCATTTAAAGATTCCATGGTTAAAGTACATTGTGGATAACTTTCGTGAGTTCTTTAACATTAACATCATTGAGGATCATTGTGGGGCTACTGAGCTGTCTAAAATTGAACTTAGGCAGTGTTTTCTACAACAGCTTTCCACCAGGAGGCATCAAAATAGCTCTGATCTTTCATCCTGTGTTTTTTATGATCTAAAATTAATTTGTGGGTTTTCAACCTTATTTGTCACAAGTGACCTGGAAGGCACATCGGTTTGTGTTGGCTAGACTTAGAATGGGTGTAGCACACAACCTTGTTGCTTTCCCCTCTCTGCATCTACATCCCGCCGGCTCATGTCCCTGTGACAATATTACCCCCCAAAGCACTGTGCACTTTCTTTTGCTCTGTCGGCTGTACAAAAACTTGCAGATTGTATATCTGAAACCCCTGTTTTTTAAATTTGGAGTCAGGTCAATACGAGACTGTATGAGTTTGCTTTTTAATCTGCATCATCCTGATGTCTGTTTTTATACGGCCATCTTTCTCCTTAAATCAATCAATGCAAGGAAAAGTATGCTTTTTTAACCGTTTTAACATGTTATATCTCCTGCTTTTGTATTTTACATTGTTGTCTTTTAATGTTGTGCTTTTATGGACTTGATTTTCATTCGAATAAAGCCTTATGAAATGAAATGAGTTTGAAGTCTCTGTAGGAGGTGTGCGGTGATTCCTACATACAGAGCGTTTCCATTGTCCAGTCGGCTGTTGATAAGGGCCTAAGTCATGGTGCATCTAGTGTGCAGGGGTAGCCATTTGAAGACCTTTCTGGCATGTGAAGAGTGTGGAAACAGGCAAAGGTGACAGGTTGATCTGTGGCCTCAAGGTGTGCTTGTTATCAATGTTGATTCCGAGGTTTCTGCCATGGTCGGGGGGGTATGGATGCGAGTCCCAGGTCTGGGGGCCATCAGGAGTCATTTCAGGGGTTGCTGTTGTTGCCGAAGATCAGTAATTCCATCTTGTCCGTGTTTAGCTTTAGGCAATTGTTGTTCATCCAGTCAGTGACACTTGTCATGCATCAGTGGAAGTTGGTCCTGGTAGTTTTTAGGTTCTTTGGTGAGGAAATCATGAGTTGGGTATGGTCTATGTTGAGATCGTGAGATCTGATGCTGTTGGCCAGTAGGGTCATGTATGCACTGAAGAGAATAGGGCTGAGGGATGAGCCCTGGGGGACACTGTAGATGCAATTCTCTTTTGTTCTGAGGTGAAAGGTGGTAGGCAAACCTTTTGTGTCCTTCCGGTGAGGAAGGAGGTGATCCAACTGAGAGTGTCCCTTTGGATGCCAATTTGGTTGAGACTTTCAATCAACATGTGATGTAATGTGGTTTTAAAGGTTTTTGCCAAGAGGATCAGGATCCGGGCTACTGTTTCTCCTTGGTTGAGTGGTCAGTAACTGTGATCAGGGTGGTCTTAGTGCTGTGATTGCTGTGGAAACCGGATTGGGTATGTCCAAATGGCTGACATTTTGTTGCAGGATCAGCTTTGACAACCATAGTTCAAATTACACCTCAATACCCACTTGCCATCTGCCAAGAATAAGGTGCATTACTTGGAGTGTCTAGAGATACATCATCCTGCATTGACACAGCTAATATTACACTCACACGGGTCCACAAGTCATTCGCTTCTCACACGGGCTCACATTATACTCTCCCCAACCACTCACCAGAGCACAGTGGTCACCAAGTTGTCACACAGGCACATCACTCACCCTGCACTCATACCTCTCACCATGCACTCGCACAGGCATTCCTTTCACCCTGTACTCACAGGGCTCACCCTGCACTTACACCACTCACTGCACCTCTATCACAGCATACATTAAACTACTGAACACTTGTGAACATGCACACATGTCTACAAATAAACTCACAGAAGATCTGTCCTTCCTGCAGTACTAGATGCTAATTCAATTCCATCCATAACTACAGGTGCAATGCAAGAGCGCAGAGTCTGCTAAGACTGTGGGATGGTATGGTAAAGGAGATTAAACTGGGGCTGTTGGGGCTGATGTAGAAGCCACGATCAGTCTTAGGCTGTGGGGATCAGACAAGAGGAAGTGGTTAAAGCAGGCATAGACTGCAGGATGGGGAGCAGCACAACAGGCTAATGATGGAGCACTACAACTGTGGCTGTGAGTTAGTTTGGGAGTTGGCTGGTACTGCAGGCTAAGGGTGTGGTGCAAGCAGGGGAAGAATTTACAGCTCAAGAGGTGCTTGTTAGCCCTTCGCTGAGCCTTACTGACCTTCATTACAGCCACTGTGAAGAAACGTGGGGCGGTCACCTTTGGCCAGACATACTGTTTTTGCTGCTTCTGAAGCTGGTTGTATGTAAGAACAACAAGTTCCTATACAACGACTTCCTTTACCAAGCGGTCTCTACAACAACCACGTCTTAACCACAAATTGCTTTACCACGCATTCCTTGACCACAAATTTCTCTGGTAAAGGCATGCATGGTAAACAGCTATCTGTGGCTAAGCTTACCACCCCCCTCCCAGTCCCCCTGAGCCCAAAATACACCCCTATGCCCATAAAAACTACCCTGAACTCCCACACTCCCTACAAACTACTCCAAACACCCACGCTCCCTAAAGACTACTCCAAACCCTCCCACCCCCTAAAACAGAGGTCTTCAAACTATTTCAATCTGAGCCCCCCTTAAGAATTTTTTTTTGAAGTTGCCCCCCCTCCCTCCAAAACTATATGGCAAGGATTTGGGGAGTGGGAGGGATGATTACAGGGGGCAGGGATCATGAGACCATTTCAGGTATGCTTTTCTGTAGCTCGTTATCCACACTAAATGTGCAGCACCAAGCAAGAACAGAATTGACCACAAACACTACTACCCATAATTGGGGTGCCCTGGGCCCCAATGCACTCCACCTGCTGCACTAATTATGGCTGTATCCCTGAGAAACAAGCTATTTCCTCTTCTTTTATTCCTTCTCCACCATGTCTGACCATCACTTCAATCTCAAAACAAGTCCAGACTCTGTCTGAAAGAAAATTATCTACTGCATGCTTCCCCAGTTGTTTTGCTCCAATGGCGTCATCTCTCCTAATGCTAGCAAGTAAAATGAGCCCCCATGCCCAAATTCTATTGTAAAACATTCATAATTAAGATGCAGTGGGCCCCTTGGCAAAAGTGTCACTGTACTTGCCTCACTAATATTAGCTGCTGCCTTGCTGTCGCTTCTGACCGTTCCCAACATGGGATCCCATCTCACACCAACCCTCTCCCTCCCATCCCTCTTCACCCTCTCATCTCTCTGATGCCCAAATCAAGGTGTCACCTCTGTTTAATTTCCCCCCTCCCTTGGGTCATTGCTCCAAGGCTCAAAGAAACACTGGCACAGGATGTGTGCCCTAGAGCTCTTATGCAGCTGCAGCATCAAAGATGCCTACAGCTCTGCAAAGCAGGCTGTCTACTCACCTGGGCTAATACTTATAGGTCAGATGCCCAAAGCAGGCTTTCTCAAAAAATAACCACACAAATAGCACATTTAGCTCCCCTCCTTCCGCTGCTTGGGCACTGTTCCGAGCGAAACAATAGTGTCCTGGACCCCAATGCTAGCAAGGAAAATGCACCTCATGTTCTGAGTGTGTGTGGAGTGGGAGGGCTCCTGTGCTGCAAAACAGATTGAGAACTAAAGAAGCAACATGCCTTCTCACCAAGGTGCCCCCTACCTGAAAGAAATGCAAATGTGTGCAATGGTTGGAGCCAGTGTAGGCTTTAATTAATAGAGTCACTCAGTTTCATGGTGACAAATATTTATTCTTTCTGATAGTTAATATATGTGTCCATTAAAAGGAGTGCACCCTTTTAATGGGCATATATAAAAATATTTACGTTAGGTATAGTCTGGATTCTTATCACTAAAATGCATATTTTTAAAGCACATATTTTTTATCTTTAACCGTATCTTGCTGCAGTCTGTTTTATACATTGTTATACAATTTTAAAACAATGACATTCACAGTGCTTTCTGTCACAGACTGGGACATTCTAGCACTATTCCTCACTACACCAAGCAGGATTTAATTCTGTGACCCAGCCGTCACACACGAAGACATCTGCAGTGATCACATTAGCTAACTGAGGTTCCATAAGGTAAAAGAGTATATTTCCTTTTGGTTAGTTTAACTTGCATTTATTTTTCAACTAAGGTGTGTGAGTCTTTATTACAAATATAATTACATCTTCAAAAATAGAACATAAATTAGATAATGCATTTTACAAAATGTAATGTAGTCTCACAGATACTAGGATGTAGTTTCTATGACAAACCAGATGTCTAACTGCAAAACCTCAAAGCTTTTTTACAATCGTCACTGTGGTACATTAATTGAGTGCAGGACAAGTCACATCATGTCTGTCAATGCTCCAATGAGAATGTTAGGTGATAAATGCAATCACCACACTTGAAAACAAAATCGGAAACGTTGTGAGCACTTTATTCTCACCAGCTCCAAAATACAAAAATGCAGCAGTATGTCCTGTGAGGTTGTACTTGTGCAAAGTTTATTTTTCACAAAAAAGAAAAATCTGTTGTTTGTTGCTCCTCCCAACAAGTAGTTCTTAAGTACTTTTCTCTTTGACACCTTTCAATGACCACCGGTAGTTTGGATGGAAACTCTGTTTATATCACCCACCGCACCTTTCCGAGTTGCTAAACACTTTCACAGTTTAAACGGGATTGGGTTTTAGTTTGTCTGCAGACATTCCATTCCATTCCCCCACAGATTTACGCTGTTGCCTGATAACCCGGCACTACACCACGCCCTATACGCCAAATTGACCGTTAACTGATTATTTGTCCTCAAGTTGTGTGCATGTTTCTATATGTACTTATTCCAAGTTGAACAGAAAACTATTGAATGCATTTTTGTCCTTCTTTTTAGCCTGGTCTTTGACCCTAACTTCAAACTCGCTGACCTCCCCAGTGCCACTTACTAATACATCCTTTCACTTTTTTTGTGGCGTTTAACTGCTGCATGTAAATGAAGACAGCCTAGAACGGCGTCTTACGCGCCTCCAGGCTATCTTCATTTAAATGTAATTGCAGACCTGTTTGTGCCCCCCTGGCAGCACATCCACGCCCCCCCAGGGGGGCACGCCCCACAGTTTGAAGACCTCTGCGACCAAAAACGACACGAACACCCCACCCCTAAAAACTACCCTGAATCCCCACCCCCTTAAAACGACCCCAAACCCACCACTCACCCTAAAAACTACTCCTATCCCCCACCCCCTAGAAAACTATGCGGACCCCAACCCCTTAAAAACTACTCCTAACCCCCAGCCCCCTAAAACCTACCTACCCCGAAGCCTCCACCTCCTAAAAACTACCCTGAACCCCCGCCACTAAAAACATGCCCGATCCCCCACCCCTAAAACATAGCCCGATCCCCCCACCCGCTAACGACCCCGAACCCCTTTTACCTGTCTGGTTCTCCCCAACACTCCTCTCTCCCTGCCCATCCCGAACACTATAACTACTTTGCCTTAACCACAAACATGTGTGGTTACGGCAAAGTTGTTGTTCAGGCAAGTCATTGTTCGGCTTGCGGGGTTCCAGAACTCGTGGCTCCAGCCTTGTTGTTCCAGATTTTCCCCTCTGAAGCCATGTTGTAGACCATCATCTGGGCCTTGTTGGCCTGCATAGCAGTAGCCCTCTGCAGGGGCTGGTACCAAATGGGAGAGCGTGCTGATGCTGAAGCTGGGATGTGAGATGGGAGCAGTCCGTGGAGGATCAAGTGAAGTTGAGGAGAGTGAACTGAGATTGAAGGTTGGTGTAGGAGGAGGGACTAGGATGAGGCTGTTGTGACACAGAAACGCAGGCTGAGATTGCAGTGAGCAGCACTTTTGGAGTGCAAGGAAGGTCGGGCAAAACAAACTTTTTTTTGATTGTGACTAGTGCAAATGGAGAAGAAAAACAAGCAAACAGGCTCAGAGGCTGCTGAGTCATCATTTAGCAACCAGTTTGGATGGGGAAAAACCATTGTTGGAAAGCTCTGTTCACCAATACGGCTGCTTGCTCACAGAGCAACATTCTTAGCTCATGCTATCACATCATTGTAGAGGTGTTTTTCTACTTGCACACTGCCATATTACTGCGTTTTAAGCCATGTTAGGTGAGGAAACATATTCAGGAGTCAAAAGAAGTGCAACAAGTACTGCACTCTTTCTCGGCAGCTCCACACAAGCTCTGTCCAATCAGATGCTGTAATCAAGGTAAACGTGAGAGCAGCCAACATTTCTCTGACAAATGTGTTTCTGAAAGCTTTTTTCTGTTGATCACACTAGGTATGGTGATTGCCAGACCTAAAAAATACATTTCAGAAGTATTGAAACACATTCAATATAGTGCTTAAAAACTCAAATTACAGCACTATACATTAAGTACATAAAAGCGTCAAGAATAACCCAAAGAGTTATGTCTTGTGTTGTGGAGTACTGCTGATTATCCAAAAGGTCTGAGGCATTTGTTTTTTAAACAGTATTAGTTTTATTCCAAAAATCTTTGTTTTCATTCTTGTAATTCCATGCCTTTAGTGCCTCTTGCACCATTCCTACCCTAATCTTTTGTACCCTTGACTCCCATTGAAAAATTAGTAATAGGTGAATGACACTGACTAAATAGACTTAGGTCACTCTGAATACATATCCTCTCTGGTAGATGGCATGTGTCAGATCCAGTTCAGGGGGCATGGCAAATGCAGCAGCTACTGGGCATTATCCAGGGATGCCGGGGGCTTTACCTTGGATGTCCCAGAGTCTGACCTGCTTTGGCTTCCAAAACTGTGCCAAGGACAACCCCTTCACCATTTGACTCTCAGTGATAACACTTTGGAACATTCACACACACACACTACTCAAGGAAGTAGTGTAAGGTTATGGAAACCCAGAACTCAGATCTCCCAGCAAAGCAATGTCTGTTTGTTCAACCCAGTGCATTATTTGGATAGGAAATGTACTTCAATAGACATGCTTAAAACAATATACTGCCGCAGGTACAATAATATGCAGTTCCACATAGGCTACTGCACCTTGGGTCACTGTCTTTACTGTCTTCCTCTTCTCTCTTTCACATGAGTACCTCCTCTTGTGAGTTTCAGCAGGTTCCTGTTAGGTTAGTTTTGTGAGACGTTAATCAAGGCTCAGGTGCATGTACTCCAGTTTATTTATGGTTGTGCTCAGTTTAGTACAGTCTCCTAGATACAGCCTCACCACAATGCAGGTCTCTATGCATTTCAGCAACTCATGTCTCCAATCTCACCCACTGCTAGGATGAGACAGCATGGTTGCAGGAATGGCCCTCGGTCTGGTAAGCCGCAGCATGATGGGGCAGCCAAAGCTGCAGCCATAATTCCTTTGGTGAATGCAGGTAAGGGAAGTCAGTGAACGGTCATGGCAGGCATCACACCTGCTTCTGGGTCATTGGGCAGCAAATGGGCCACGACTTACATGGGTGACACAACAGCACGCTAAGAGGCACGGGATACACTTTGTAAACAATGCAGTGGTGACCGTCATGTGCACAAGTCTTTGCTACGATGGTCACGTCCACCATGGACATAGTTTTTGACTTCTGTGCACAAGAACAGCTCTGGGTTTCGGTGTCTACATTCACCAAGGGCACAACTTTTAAGCAGCAAGGTCAAACGTGATTGGTCCAATTGCAAGGTCGGCTCCCTGCTTCTGATTCTCTTTTGGAACAGTACTTAAGGAGCGGCTGCAATGACCCTCTTCGGAATCTAATATTGATTTCTGCAGTATTCTTTAGCATAGTAGACCCTCCATACTAGAATCTGGCAATTTCATGTACTACTGGACAGTCACAACTCCTGAGCCTTGACAGGTTTTTTCACTCTCTGAGCAGGCAGGCTGGCTTTCAGGTAATTCAAGTCAGGTCTACCAGCAAGTAAAGATTTGAGTTGATGTACCCTCTCCTCTAGGAAGCTGGCTGTCACACAGATACCAGTTCTGGTTGTTGTACAGTAGTTCTCAAAGTATGCTGCAGAATACTCCCTTTCTTGCTGTAAGGACTTGGAATTGGAACAAAAAAGATGTAAGGAGCTCCATTTTAATGCAGTCAAAGTAGATAAGGAATTTGGATTCTCTGTCTGCAACCTCAAGACAGGTTTGCGACAGATCTTCTGTCAGGTGTCCTCTCTAGGCTATTTATCAGACAGAGCCTTTGTGTGGAGTGATGCTCTTTACATCAGGGTAGCCTCCAGCCGGAGTACTCACAACAGAGGACAAAAGAGGTGTGAAGCTTCTGCAACTGGCTTTTCACAAGCCATACTGAATAGTAATCAGGATAAAGACAAAAGGCTGGCTTCACCAAAAAGATCTCTCTCACCTGAACAACAAAGATGACAGTCACACCTCGAACGCTTACCAAATGACAGTACCACAGGAAAACTAATTAGCAGCTCCACTCAGCAGGGGCTTCTTAGGTGAATTTTGAAGGAGCCTTGTTGCCTCCCTCCAGTTTCAGGAAGATCACTGATACAACATCGACTCTGACACCATTGAACTACAAAATTATCGAGTCAACAATATCGTAAACAAAAATATCGACACACAATACACAAAATAGAAATGACACTAACATCGATAAAAAAATATCGTCTAGATAAATCTCGATTACAAAAATATAGAACACACAAATATAGATACAATTAAAATAAAATGAAACACTCCAAAAATATAAATATAAATAATATCGACAACATAAACATCAATAAAATAGTATAAACTATATCAAAAATAACATTTAAACATAAAAAAATACTATTTACGATAATACAATAAAATCACATATACAAAACTTTTTTTTAAAACTATCAAAATAATTACAAATTAATCACATTAATTTAAACAAATAAATTAAAAATACAAAAACAAAGATATAAACGAAGAAAACAGCATGAAAAATATATCACAAATATTGAAAATAAACATAAATATATAAAAAATATAACACATTTATCTACATATAAATAATAACAATAAACAAAATAAAAACAAACAATAAATAAACATAATAAACAATAAGGGGTCGATTTCGATCCTGTTTTTTTTTTCCCGTACGACTCATATCCGTATTTTTTTACGTACGAATCGTTTTAGTCCCGTACAAACGGCGAAGTACAATTCGTACGTGAAAAATACATACGAATCGCCTCGGGAAAAGTCTACGAGACGTCCCCGGACAGTTTTACATACAAATCGTAAAACTGAAGTCCGAGCGCGCAAGTACGATCTGTACCGCCCATCCGAAAACACAAGCGCATGGAAAAGGCTCCGTACGGAGCGAACTTTGTACGAGCCCTACCCCGTGTGCCCGGGGTATGAGTCGTACGGCCCCCCCAGCCTCCCAACCCTCCCGCATATGACCGCACCATACCCCTCACTCCCAGTATGTACGGCGCGTACCCTATATGTACGGCGCGTACCCCCCTCCCCCGTATGTACGGCACATACCCCCCACCCCCGTATGTATAGCGCGTACCCCCACCCGCATATGTTCACACCGTACCCCAGGCGTACCCCCCACCCGCGTATGTCTGCACCGTACCCCAGGCGTACCCCAAACCTCGCGTATGTACGGACCGTACATACGTGAGGATTGGGGTACGCCTGGGGTACGGTGCGGACATACGCGGGTGGGGGTATGCCTGAGGTATGGTGCGAACATACGCGGGTGGGGGGTACGCCTGGGGTACGGTGTGAACATACGCGGGTGGGGGTACACCTGGGGTACGGTGCGAACATATGCGGGTGGGGGGTACACGCCATACATACGGGGCTGGGGTGGGGGTACGGTCTGTACATATGCAATGTTGGGGTACGCATCGTACATAATGACACGTGCGATGTGGGTGATGGCGTGTACGGCGCGTACCTAGCTTTTCCGGCACTTTTTGGCTCCCATAAAAATATAGCCGTGCGGAGTGCTGTGGGTACGAATCGTACTTGCTGGTCCGTAAAACGCTGCCTGACTCCGTGCGGACGTCGCGTACGCGCTGTCCAGGATCGGAATTGTATGTATTTTTTAGCCGTACGGCGTTTTTTACGATTCGAACGGAAATGGTATTTCTGTACGAATCGTACTTGCTGGTTTGTACGGTGGAATTCCTGGGTATGAGTCGTATGGAGAAAACGCTCCGTACGACCATTTGTACCCGGGTTTTACAGGATCGGAATCGGCACCTAAATATTTTAAAAGGTAACAGATAAAAAATTCAAAAAAGCTATCTCGACCATTAAATTTAAGGCACACAAACACAAACCAATAGAAAACTCTAACTAATTAAGCAAACACTATAACAACAATCAAATAATTAACATAAAATTTACTGTATAATGGACAACCATGGAGGAAGAGCGAACCTTTCAGAGAGAGAAGACAAAACAAAAAACAACTACACCAAAAACTATTCCAAACATCCCGCAATAAAGGTAAGCACAAAACTTTGTAACAAAATTAATGAAAAAAGCTTCTAAAATATTATAACATATTTTCCTTTACATATATATATACATGCACCTAGAAAATTCAACACAAAGATTTACATACACAACAACAATAAAATATGACAAAATGTAAGTATATGACTTCACCAATAACTAACTTAAATTATTTTAAAGTATTAAAATTAATAAAATAGCAAAACATAGCTAAAAAAAATTAATTTTTTTTAACAGCTTTTACAAAAATTGACAAAACCACAACATCTACCACGGACACTCCTTCAACTAAAAAGAGTAGGTATATTTATTTAATTACAAATAAATAGAAATAAACACTAAGGGGTCGATTCCGATCCTGGTTTTTTTTTCCCGTACGACTCGTATCTGTATTTTTTTACGTACAAGTCCTGTACAAATGGCGAAGTACAATTCGTATGTGAAAAATACATACGAATCGCCTCGGGAAAAGTCTACGAGACGTCCCCGGACAGTTTTACATACAAATCGTAAAACTGTAGTCCGAGCGCGCAAGTACGATCCGTACCGCCCGTCCGAAAACACATGCGCACGGAAAAGGCTCCGTACAGAGCGAACTTTGTACGAGCCCTACCCCGAGTACACTTGTGCCCGGGGTACGAGTCGTACGGCCCACCCCAGCCTCCCACCCCTCTGCCTACGTCTGCACCGTACCCCCCACCCCCTGTATGTATGGCGCGTAGCCCCCATCCCCGTATGTATGGCGCGTACACCCCACCCCCGTATGTACGGCACGTACCCCCACCCGCATATGTTCACACCGTCACCCAGGCGTACCCCCCACCCGCATATGTTCACACCGTACCCCAGGCGTACCCCAATCCTCGCATATAGCGTACATACACGACGATTGGGGTACGCATGGGGTACGGTGCGAACATACGCGGGTGGGGGGTACGCCTGGCATATGGTGCGAACATACGCGGGTGGGTGGTGCGCGCCGTACATACGGGGTCTCGGGGGTACGGGCCGTACATATGCAATGTTGGGGTACGCACCGTACATGATGACACGTACGATGTGGGTGATGGCATCTACGTTGCGTATAGGCCTGGGCAAAAATTTCGTTCCGTTCGCGGAAATTGCGATAATTTGACATTTTTGCGTTCCGCGGAGAGCGCGAAAATGTCAAAAATTCCGGTTTCCGCAGCCTGGCGATAATTTGTTTCTTGCTCGCGCTGTAAAATGATACATTCTCGCGCGCGCGATCGCCTTACCTGAATCCCTGCGTTCGCCGACAAGTTTTCTTGATCCGGTCGCGTTCTCCATGAGATGTTGTATTGTTTTTAGCCATTTGCGCTGTCTCGCGACAGTTCGCGCCCGCAGTGACGTCATGCGTCGCGCGATCACGTCTTTCTTCTCGCGATCATGCACCGCGAGAACAACTCAAAACAAGATGGCCGCGCCCGCAAGCAACCACATGGGTAAGTTGGCGACCCGCAACCATGCAGAAAATCTCGCGAACATGCCGGAAAAAAACTTCCGCATCTTCGCGATATTTCTGCTTGTTTGCGATAATTTTAAACATTCTCGCGATAATTTGCGAAGGTTAATTCCGCAAATTCCGCCCACCCCTAGTTGCGTAGCGGGCCCCCTTTTACTCGTGCATCGCAGCATTCTTAGCTTTTCCGCCGCTTTTTGGCTTCTGTAAAAATATAGCCGTGCGGAGTGCTGTAGGTACGAATCGTACTTGCTGGTCCGTAAAACGCTGCCTGACTCCGTGCGCTGTCCAGGATCAGAATTGTATGTATTTTTTAGCCGTACGGTGTTTTTTACGATTCGTACGGAAATGGTATTTCTGTACGAGTCGCACTTGCTGGTTTGTACGGTGGAATTCCCGGGTACGAGTCGTACGGAGAAAACGCTCCGTACGACCATTTGTACCCGGGTTTTACAGGATCGGAATCGGCACCTAAATAATATAAATAATCAAATTAACTAAAATTATAATGTAATCTTACATTTTTTACAGATTATACAACTCCACCCAAAAACCCCAAAACAAACATTATGTTAAAAGAAAATACAAAATCAAGATAAGAGAAAAATATAATACAAAGTAAGAATATACATTAACCAAAAACTAGACCTAACAATGAAAAAACGATAAATTTAATAAGAAAATGACTTATTACTGACAAATACTTTTCCATTAACAGCTTCCACAAAATTCAACAAAAAAAATCAACGAAAGAAATTTCACCAACTGCATTCAGTAAGCATTTATTCTTCAATTAAATATATAGACTAAAAACACAAAATAAACAAATATACTAAAATTATAACCTTTTATTTTATATTTCACAGATTACACTTCAGTAAAAATCCACCTTAAAACATCACAGTAAAACTTAACTTTAAAAAAAAAGACAAAAGCAACATTACAGAAAAGTATAAAATTAAGTAAGTATATAAATTAACCAACAAACACAACAAACTAATTAACAAAATTAAAATAAATTAAAATGCCAATATAACTAACAAATATTTTTCTCTTGCCAGCTTCCACAAACTACAACCTACAACAAAATCATCGAAAAAAACATCATGAAATATAGTAAGGGGCCGATTCCGATTCCGGCTGCAAAACGAACCGACCGACCCGGACCCGGACCGGATACCGACCGACACGGACCAGCGCCATACGACCCATGCAGTATGATGCAACGTGTGTGAATTACAACCGACACGTACGGAATACAAGCCGTATGACCGAGCCGTTCGGAAAATAGTGATCCGGACAGAAAACCGATGCGAATTTCACCGACCGACACGAACCCGGAATGAACCCGACTGACCCGTACCCGCGATGTCCGATCCGCGCCGTACGATGCAATGCGTGTAAAACCAGACCGACTCGCACGGAGACAAGCCACACGACCGACATGCACAGACAACCGGGCCCACAAGCAATAGAGACCTTCACGACCGATGCGTATGAAACACAGAAGATAGGCAGTGTGAACGAGGCGGAGAAGCCCGCCCGAGCCAACATCAGCGTCCATTTCCGTCAGATGAACGTCTCCTTCATGCCTACAAAACCCAAAGGAAAAAAGACAAAAAAAAGGACCAAACAAGCAATGACAAAGCCAATAAATATATTTAAAAAAACTGGGACAAAGACACACCCACAACTATAACTATATAAAGGACTACAATCACTACCATCATCCCTTGCAAACAGGAGACACAGCCAGCAGCAATCACCATTACAGAGCAACCACAGACACACTCACAACTCACCCATCACACAACCCACACACCATCAGCACCTCATCCAAAAGCACACACACATACAGCCAGCAAAACCAACACCAACCCACCCTCACTTGCACCCTCACACACACATCCCTCACCACCACCACCCATCACCATGACCCCAAAGAAGAATTCAAAGTTCACAGATAGTGAGTTAGAAGTGCTGGTAGACGAGATCATCAGAGTAAAGCCACATTTGTTTGGTACATTGGTCCAAAGGACCCCCATGTCACTGAAAACAAAGATGTGGGCCAGGATTGTGGACAAGGTGAACGCTCAAGCACCAGCAAGGCGCACAAAGGACGATATCCAGAACAGGTGGTATGACGTGCGCAGGAGGGTCAAGAAATTCATCGAAAAAGATCACGCCCTGAGTCAGTGCACCGGTGGTGGCCCTCCTGCCAAACCAGTCTACTTTAGGACCTGGGAGGAGAAGGTGCGGGACATCCTACCACCAGAGAGCGTCCATGGGCTAACAGACATACCAGAGCCTGGTGAGTACACAAACAACATACCCAAGATTGTGTGGCAAGGGGACAGTGAAACCATGCACCGCAAGCAAAGCTACAGTAACCAATAGATAATCATACCAAGATGTGTATGTCAGGGAGATAAACACAATACCTGCCATCTCATAGTGACTTGGAACTGTGTCATGACATGCACCAACCTACAAACAAATAGAGCAAGGCAGTGGCACAAGGCTAAATAGACACTGCCAGACAGTTTGCCACCACAAACACACTACCTCAAAGTGCAGCTGACTGACAGGAAGGAATTGTGGGGATGCAGGTGAAGTGAGTGTATCCAAAAGCATGAGGGGGCCTGTAGTCACAGATAATGCTCCCCCTCCTGATTGGCCCATCAAGACCTCTCTGAAACATGCCCACATCACAGGGAGTGGAAAATGACTGACAAGATGGCTGACACTGGCTCCTGCTGTGGGGAGCACAAGGCCCTGCTAGGGCATGTGTGCAAATCAGAAGCAGGACACCACTGACTGACATCCTGAAAGACAACTTGCACGCCCCACACTGGAAGCACTTTTCATGGTGGGATGTCTGGCCGGGTGGGAAGGAGGACTGACAGCTCTGACCATACTTACCAGCATGTGGAGACACACACACCCCTCAACACAAACTCCACACAACTCACCGGGTAGAATGCATTGACTCACACCTCTGTGAAATATCAGCAAAAGATACACCATACTGGGTGCTGCTGTGTGAAGCACAGGGGCTCTTGTTGGACTTGTAGCCAAACAAACACCAGGATTTCACAGGCTGCCATCTTGCCATTGCTGTCACCCCCCCTCACAGGGAAGCAGAGTCAAGAGGGAGGAAGTATGGGCATGCTGGGAAGGGGGGTGTAGCCAAGAGTATGATGGGAGTCGCAGTCACAGACAATCTACACCCACCCACATGGCCCAGCAAGTTCTAACTGAACCATACTCGCCCCACAGGGAGTGGGAAGGGACTGACAGGATGTCTGACACTGGGCTTTGTTGTGGGGAGCACAAGGCCATGCTGGGAACTGGGCAACAACAAACACCAGGACTTCACAGTCAGCCATCGTGCCATTGCTGTCACACTCCCTCAGGGAAGCAAAGTCAAGAGGAAGGAAGTATGGGCATGCTGGGAAGGAGGGTGTAGCCAGGAGCATGATGGGAGTTGCAGTCACAGACAATCTACACCCACCCACATGGCCCAGCAAGTTCTAACTGAACCATACTCGCCCCACAGGGAATGGGAAGGGACTGACAGGATGTCTGACACTAGGCTCTGTTGTGGGGAGCACACGACCATGCTGGGAACTGGGCAACAACAATATCAAACTCTGTCCGTGACAAGCTGGGAAAAAGGAGTGTACAGGCAGGCATCTGTTCGTAAGTAGAAAATGTCATGTTTGTGAACCATCGATGCATGTAGAAACATAACTCACATTGTGTGTCTCTTCCAAACACAGCTGGTGCTGGGCACCCAGCACCAAATTAAGAGGATTCCCAGTCCTAGACTCTGGTGGACACTGAGCTCTCTGGTTTGACTCTGTCTCTGTCCTCTTCGGATGGCGACGACCAACCTGGCACCTCCGGTGTGAGTCATCATGCAGAACCATGAGCATCAACATCTGTACCCCCTGTACCCACGCCTCCAGCATCTGGAAACTGACAGGGCACCCCGCCAACACGGACAGACCAAGGCCACTGAACACCCACAGCACAGGGACACAGGACCCCCCGGAAGCTACAGCAAACACCACCAGCAACACCACCCAAGGGGTCCCAGTGTCATCTGTGCTTCCCGCCGCTGATCCTGCCCGTGTGGATAGGGGTGCTGGGAGGGGTGGGAGGCAGAGGGCGCGCCTTGCAGAGGGGTCTGGACTGCATGATGACTCCCACCTGGCACGCTTCAAGGAACACGAAAAGAACCCCTTTTAAGAAAATAACCTCTCTATCCCACAGAAGAAAAACAATCTGCTATACCATTCTTTTGTTTTTATTATAAAAATATAAAGTTATGTATCAATTTTTCTTTTTTGAATAAATCATTTCATTTTTTGTTCAGAAACATAACAACAAGCCAGCTATTCATCAGGCTAGGATCGACGAAGCAATACAAATATTAGAAGATGCATAAACAATTACAAAATCACATCAAGACAATAACAGTTAGTGCAGTGCATACAAAAGTGAACAATTCGGTAAAAACATACAAAACAATCAAATACAAATAAAGAAACAATACATAAAACATGAAAAACACACAAATGCGCCGACGCGCGTTTCGGAGTCTTCCTTCCTCAGGGCACTGATGGCATTTCTCAGTATAATTTAATACAATAGACCTAATCAAATAAATCATTCAATTTCATAAGTTTTCTTTTATGCCTCGTCAGTCTCATCTGTGGGAATAGTGATAGCTCAGTTACATTTTATTGAATAAATCGTAGCTTATATACATTAGAGACATTGAAAAAACTTCATAGGTGCTTGGATAAAAGGAGAGATATAGTGCAACCTACACCAGGATATATTGGTAGCAAGCTAAAGAGCAAAGTATAAAAAATGTTATGAAGACATAATGAGCCATTAGTGAAAAGAAAAAAGGGTTCAAACACCACCAAGTGCTCCCACAGATGAATATAGATATGTATAGATTATATTTAAATAATACACACTTGTTAAGCCTCAACAACTTCAAGTAAGATGTAATCCTGAAGAGTCGAGATCGATCTCGAAGTAGAGTTGAAAGGGGGATGGGGAGGGAAAGGCTTCCAAGAATAGTGTACACTCTAGTACAGCATAAGGAGATACTGGTAATCCCAGATCTAGGGTGGAACTTCACCAAACTGGTTCCACAGTACGCCTTAAATGACTGTAAAGAAAGAATAGCATCAGTAGTCTAGATGTTCAAACGTTGTGTCCTGGCTAGATATAAGGTCTACCTAGCGGTATATACCATTCATGCAATGTTAACCTTTGCTACAACCACATAGGGAAAATGAGAAATAAAAATATAAAAAATATATAGGGCCCGATTCACAGAACTAACTTAAGACAAAATCCTAAACTTACTACCATTTTGGTATTCACAGAAGGCACTTACTCATTTTGGTATTCACAGAAGGCACTTACTCATTTCGGTATTCAAAGAAGTTAGGAGTCATAACATAAGGACTCCTAAATGCCTTCTGTGAATACCGAAAGCCTTAAAATTAGAATTTTTCTCAGTTTAGTAGTAGTACAGTTAGGACTCCTAACTTTAGGACTCCTAAATGCCTTCTGTGAATACTGAAAGTCTTAAAATAAGGATTTTTTTCAATTTAGTAGTAGTAAAGTTAGGACTCCTAACTTTAGGACTCCTAAATGCCTTCTGTGAATACCGAAAGCCTTAAAATTAGGATTTTTCTCAGTTTAGTAGTAGTAAAGTTAGGAGTCCTAACTTTAGGACTCCTAAACTGAGAAAAATCCTAATTTTAAGACTTTCGGTATTCACAGAAGGCATTTAGGAGTCCTAAAGTTAGGACTCCTAACTTCTGTGAATACCGAAGTGAGTAAGTGCCTTCTGTGAATACCAAAATGAGTAAGTGCATTCTGTGAATACTAAAATGGTAGTAAGTTTAGGATTTTGTCTTAAGTTAGTTCTGTGAATCGGGCCCAAGATCTTTAATGGAATGCTGTTTCTCAAGCCAATGTTTAACCAGGGGAGCTCCCACACGTTTGTTGTTAATAGCAGATTTATGTTCGCTGAATCAAACACGCATCTCTCTACTAGTCTCCCCCACGTAGCCTTTGCCACAAGGGCACAAAATTAGATAAATCACATTTGAAGTCCTGCAGTTCATCATTTCTTTAAAAGTAAAAGTCTTTTTCCCCTATTTTAATATGGGGGTAGTTTTAACAGAAACACACGCATGGCATCTGCCACATTTATGTGTGCCAAACATCGGTAGGGCACCAGTAATGGAACGCTGGACCATAAGATTTTTACTTGGCAGTATGGATTTAACCAGTACATTTCTCAAATTTCTATTTCTGCGGAAGGCAAAAATAGGTTTGGGCAAGTTGTTCTGTTGATTACCTGAATTCAAGATATGCCATGAAGAGTTGATCGCTTGGCGAAGTTTGTTATTGAAATTGGAGTGCTTGGTTACACAAACCAACTTCTCCTGGGTGTTTCTGCTCTTAAGAGTCAGCAGGACATCTCGATTGTAATATTTAGCCCTTTTGTAGGACTCCTTAATTATACTGTTAGAGTACCCTCTATTCCGCAACTTAGTTTTAAGGGTCTCTGCATGATTTTCAAAGGATTGTATACAAGTACAGTTCCTGCGGAGATGCAGGAACTGGCTAAAAGGGATGCTGTCCTTTTGACTACGTGGGCGGAAGCTATGATATTGAAGAAGGGTGTTGCGGGTCGTAGGTTTAGTGTACAGCGATACTTCAATGTGCTCTTCAATGGCCTCTATCCAAATATCTAGAAACTCGATTTTTTCTTTGCTAGTTTTGGAGGTGAATTTCAGATGTGAATCACAGAGGTTGACCCAAAGGATAAATTCAGAGAGTTGTTCCTCATTCCCTCTCCAAATAAAAAAGATGTCATCAATAAACCTGTAATAATGGGTAATGTTCTCAGAGAAAGGTGCTACCTCATTGTAGATAAACCTCTTCTCAAACACACCCATATACAGGTTAGCCACATTTGGAGCACAAGCCGCTCCCATACTGATGCCCAGAGTCTGTTTGTATACAACTCTATCGAATTCAAAATAATTTTCATGTAGGACAATAGCCAAGCACTCCAGAATAAAAAGATTGTCCGTGTTGTTCATACTTTCAGTCAAAACTCTTCTGACGGCTTCCAAAGCCCCAGTCAGAGGTATGTTAGAATATAACGCCTCAATGTCCATGGAGACCAGGATATCCGTAACAGGGTTAAACTCAATGCCCTCAATTTTAGTAATAAGGTGTCCCATGTCCCTCACAAAAGCTGGCAAATTACTGACTAGTGGAGCCATAAACACATCAACAAATTTAGAAAGAGGTTCGGTAAGTGAACCAATAGTGGAGACTATGGGTCTAAAAGGAGGCCTATCCAAGCTCTTATGTATTTTGGGGAGACCGTATAGAACAGGGATCTGAAAATGTTCTTTATTCAGATATTCAAATTCTTGTATACAGATACTCCCCATGTCTAAGGCTCTTCTAGTGATATCAAGGATATTGCTCTTAATTCTCTGATCAGGATAATGCATAACCTTAGTATAGTTTTCCGGAACATTAAGCATACTATAAATTTCAGCTTTATATTGGTCACAGTCCATTATAACGATCCCACCACCCTTATCACTAGGTTTGATCGTTATTTCCTTATTGTTCGCAAGCGATTTCATAGCTTTATATTCGTCATAAGTCAGATTATAGGGAGGTTTGGGTACAAATTGCATCATTTTCTTAATTTTTGTGTTAACAACTTTTTCAAAAATCCCTACCTCGGGGCCAATCTCATCTAGACTTGGAGTAAATATGGACTTGGGTTTAAGTCCAGATTTGTTCTCACTCTCTCGCAGATCCCGATTTTCAAAAAATCTATTGAGGCGAACTTTTTGAAAAAAGGATTGGAGATCTTGATTTAGTTCAAACTGATTTAGACCCGTGCTAGGTATAAATGAAAGACCTCTCACAAGGAGATCCTCAGTGCAAGTGTCCAACACGATCTTAGAAAGGTTGAAAATGGGGATAGGTTCAACCTGGAATGAGGGATCTATTCTCTCCAATATTGGTTCCGTCTGGTTTGGAGGAATTGTGGGGGATTGTTTTCTGTCTGTTGGTACCGTCCCCTCTCCTGTGTTCTGTATCTCCTTCTCATATTTCCCCGTCGGTTGCCTAAAACGAGAGTTTCTTCTTTGTCCCTCAAAAGCACCTCTCCTATTGCTATAGTTGTCGAATGAACTTTGACCTCCTTCCCCTTCAGACTCTGACGTGTCAGAAAAAGTTAGAATTCTATTACTGGACCAATATTGATGATCTGGCTGATTGGTATAGTCTCTAGAGCCATTATAGTATTGTGCTCCTAAATAAGGATAGACTCTTTCTTCAGAGAAATATCTTATATCCTTACGAAGTTTTTCTGTCTTTTTCTTGATAAGATAATCACTAAAAGAGCTCAGTTCAGTATTGATGTCTTCAAGCCTCCGTTTAGCATCTTCCACTGGGCTGTTTTTCTTCATAGTCTCCTCTATCTCCGCAATTTCTTTCATAAGCACTTCGACCACCTCTCTGGCCGTCTCAATTATCAGGATCATAAGATCTCTTGAGCATTTGTTGGCTATAAGCGACCAACGTTCAAGAAACTTCCTGATTTCTATAAAGAGACCTGGTATGTTCCTGATTCTAAGACCATCATAGATGCGTACCAGGATAGCACCGGAGGATTTGGCCAGGTAGTGGGGATCCTCAAGGACATGCAACAAGAGCAGGCTGCCCACCGTGCCTGCATGGAGGCCAAGTGGGATGCCCTTACTGCGGTGCATCGGGACATACTCCAATGCCTCCACCAGATCAACACAAACCTGTCCACACCTCCCTGTGTGGCCACAACATCTGTTGCAACACCATCTGCCAGCGCCACAGGGAGGGATGAGGACTCTGGCGGAGAGTCCCCTGCACCGCAGAGGCCTGTACCTGAGGATTCCCCTCAGGAAGAAGAGGGGTCGTCCGAAGAAGGACATGTGAGAGGCAGATGTCCCAGCACAGCCCCCAGGGCCTCTAAACCTCTTCTGGACAATGTTCTTTGTGCACAACACTTTCACCTTGTCCAATCACCCTCAACTCGGCCACATGACATGGAGGGTTCATGTTGGGCCAATGTAGCAGATGATTATGGACTTTACTCTGGACATTTCATCTGCCAGCACATCCAACTCTAATGTGAACTGTGGATTCTAAAACCAATGTACAGCACTCACTCTCCTGTGCACTTTCCTCACACATGTTTGAAAATAAACTCACCAGTATACCATACTTGCCTCTGTTGTGATTCCAACTTGTCATGTGTCATGGCGATGTCGATCTGCTACACAACACAGTGCATGCCAAATACTGCAACAATGTGACCAACGTAAGGTGAGTCATGGTGATGTGACACATGTGAGGGAGACACACCACTATGGCACCACAACACATACTCACCATGGCCATGTTACTCATCCCACATAATGATGTTGACCTGAAACACATTGGCATGCACAGACACAACACTAACCCCAGTCAGTGTTAACAAGTCCACAGGTGAGGTAAGCAGATGTCAGTCAGATGTGGGAAGACAGACAACGCACTTAACAAAGCATAGCACAGGCTCATTACACATCAGCAACATGTTTATTCCACAATAGTTGCAAGGTAATTCTACGTAACAGTGGACACACGCTCACAAAGTGTTGGAGAATTGAAGTCTAGGGATGTGTGGTACATCAGTTGATGGGCATTGACAACTTCCACACTGGTGTTGGATTCTGGGTGTTGGGTGTCAGTGTTAACCAAACAACAGGCAAAGTACCCTGGGAAGGACAGACACAAGACACAATCAAAAGCACAGCAGATTAGGAGAGAAATGCAATACACATGGACAAAACATGTCGCAAGAAACCTGCACAAAAACAAGTTAACAGTACTACCCTATTGTGGAGTACACACCACCTGAATGGACACATCACTGCACGCAGCCAGTCAAGTGGCACACAGACACACTCAAATAGCAACAGAGAAGCCACAACACATTCCAGGCTACCTCCATACATTGACATAACAACCCTGGAAACTCACATTCAGGTGAAGAAGTTGATGAGCTGTGAGCGGACGTCACCCTCATCCTCATCATCACTGGCATCTTGGTCCAGGCCGGGATCCTCCACAGGTGCCGGAGGTTGGTCGTCGTCATCGTCATCCTGGATGAGAGGCACCTCCTTCCGCACCGCCATGTTGTGTAGCATGCAGCATACAAGGATTATTTTGCACACCTTTGCAGGATCATATAGGAGGTCCCCTCTGGTCTTGTCCAGGCAGCGAAAGTGGCTTTTCAGGAGGCCGAATGTCCACTCAATCACCCTCCTGCTCCGACCATGTGCCTCATTGTAGCGCATCTCGGCTGGTGTCACAGGGTGCCGGAGGGGTGTCAGCAACCACGGCATGATGGGGTATCCAGAGTCACCTACACACAAAAATTAACAAGTAGCTGAGTTTTGTAGGAGTGCGGAAGACAACATTGACAAACACACACAATGAGAAACAGTCAGTACACACCGACAAGCCATGCATGCTGAGCTGGCATCTGTGACATCAGCGTTGCAATGCGACTACTCCTCATTATGTAGGCATCGTGCACCAAACCAGGGGACCGTGCACACACATGTGTGATAGACATGTCAGCAAGACATACCACCAGAGCATTGATGGAGTGGTAGTGCTTCCTGTTCCGGTATGCCTGCTCATGTGCCTGTGGTGGTATCAGGGCCACATGTGTCCCATCAATAGATCCGATGACGTTCGGCATCCTCCCCAGTGTATAAAAGGCATCCTTTATTTCAGGGAGTTCAGCTGGGCTCGGGAACTTGAAGTACAGGTCTAGGAAATGCAACATCTCCTCCAAGACATCGCGTAGCACCCTACTAAACATCGTTTGCAACATACCACCAGCAGTAGCCACAGTGTACTGGAAGGTACCAGTAGCAAAGAAGTGCAGGGCTGCCATCACCTTCACCTCTGGGGTCAGTGTTGTAGGGTATGTCCGGCCAGATAGCAGATATGGCGCCAACTGCTCCGCCAACTCCTCAATCAGTGGCCTGGTGAAGCGGTACCGTCTGATGCAGTCGCGTTCCTGCATGGTCGCAAGGTCTGGGAATGGTCTATGGACAGCTGGTGCCCTGCAGTACAGAGATGCACAAAGGAAGATTGTCAGTTCATTCACCCATGTGGCCATGACCAGCCTCAATATCACATGATAGATCATGACATTACACAATGTACTGAGGTGTGTGCTGTTGGGCATGGACACATATGTCACCTACATGACCATCACCTCACATCTCAATTCCACATGTACACATGAGTCCCATGTAGTGCAATGGCCAATCATCTGGCTGTGTCACCCAACCTATGAACTGCTGTGACGTTCCAAACACACACCACAGTGACAAGTGAGGCCTGATGTCTCCCAGGCATCACAGATCTTTGCCATGCAGAAAACCAGGGTCCCTGTATTGCCACATCGACACTGGCATGGACATAGCATATCACGTACACACCACAAGCCAAGCGTAAGTCCCACAGGTAGTGGCCACTGTTGTTCCTGTAGGCCCTACATGTGCGTCTCTTAGACACACACACACACCATCAAGGTTGATGCATATACCACATGGATGTGGAGACTGTCACCCATTGGGCACATTTGATCAGACACATCTGAGACTCAACATGCACACAGACTGTGGGTGCACATCAGTATTGTGGCTACAGGTCTCACTGTGATGTACATGCCATCACCCCCTGGACTCAGGGTGTATGTGACCTGCCCCAAACATATCCAACATGAAACTGTGTCCGTGACTCATGTCCATTACTGTACAATTGCACATCACAGTGGTAATGTGCACGACACACAAAGGATTCTGCCCCCATGTACACGTGCACAACCTGGGAGTGGCTGCACAAAAGTGCCACCCAAAAAACCAAATGTGCCCCCCCAAACACCCAGGGAATGCAGCCTCACATGCCATGGGACACTGTGTGGTCAATGCTGTAGTGTGGTAGGTGTGCACAGGTGTCCCTGGCAAGTAATTGGGTGTTGAATTCATAGAATAGTCACACCAATGAGGTCCGATACGGGTGACAATGTGTACGCATTGCACGGATCATGACCGAGCCGTGCGTACGCTTTGCCATTGAATGCAATGAGGTCCGACGCAGGTGACAATGCGTACGCATTGCACGGGTCATGACCGAGCCGTGCGCACGCTTTGCTATTGAATGCAATGAGGTCCGACGCGGGTGTCAATGCATACGCATTGCACTGTTCATGACCGAGCCGTGCGGACGCTTTGCCATTGAATGCAATGAGGTCCGACGCGGGTGACAATGCGTACGCATTGCAAAGTTCATTACCGAGCCGTGCGTACGCTTTGCCATTGAATGCAATGAGGTCCGACGCGGGTGACTATCATGCATACGCGTCAGGCAGGCATGGTCCGAGACAGGCGTACGCCTTGGCCATTGAATCGTATGGAGACGGGTGCATGTGTATTTTCAAAATACTCGTTGTACAGTCAGTTGACCGAGCTGGGCGCACCTATTGGCTCTGGACTGTCATGGAGACGGATGCAGATTCAAAACTTGTACTTGGGACACATGGCAAAGATTCTGCCTCTGCAGCACAGATATAAGGCTGGCTGGATCCCAGGGAGCTCACTTGCCTGCACTACATGCTACTGGACTACATCCCTGCTACCACTGCTGCTGTCTCTGCATCCTCTGGCTCCTGTTATGGCACGCACTCTGGAGAGGGCCCCAGCCTTCACTGAGGAGGACAACCAGGCCCTGCTGGACGGGCTCCTTCCACAGTACAGCAAGCTCTATGGGAAACCAGGGGAGCAAGTGAGTGTGCAGTTCACTGCCTTCCTAATTATGCATGTTGTCTGACTAGCAGTACTAGCAGTGTGTACACCAGTGACAAGCATTCTCACTGACTACTTTCATCCCCCAAAGTGTATAGGTACATGTAATGAATAGGTGTCCTGCTGTTAAAGTGCATTAGTGCAAGCTTAAACTATCCAGACATTGTTAACATGTCAGACATGCAGGTGATTTGTCCTTCCCCATGGCTGCACTACCTATTTAACTTATTTCCCTTTGTGATGATGACATATATATCCAAATGTGTGCAGCACAAATATGGGGCATGTGTGTAAATGTACTTTTAACTTTGTCATCCTCACAGGTTGATGCCCACCAGAAGCAGGAGATATGACTGACCATCGCCCGGGCTGTTCGTTCTGTGGGGGTCTACAAGCGCCGGATCCGCAACTGCCAGAAGAGGTGGCAGGACCTTCGGGGCTGGACCCGGAGGATAGCTAGAATCCAGCTGAAGCTGTCACCTCCGCACAGGAGGGGCAGACACCGGACCCTAAACCCCCACATGCTCCGGATACTGGCAGTAGTCTTCCCAGACCTGGACAGGCAACTGAAGGCCAGACAGTAGCAGGAAGGGGGTAAGTCCATGCCTAATCTGTGTACTATGTCTGACATGCTAATTGCAGTCTTTTGGCCTGGTCACACTTCCACATTATGTAGGTCTTGTAGTCCAATACTCTGGTCCCTCAATTGTGTGATGCATCCTCCTCATCTGTTCCACAGGTGTGGCCCCTACAGTCTGTTGCTTGTGTCACTAGGGCACTGTGTCCCTGCAGTGAGCTATGCTTCATCTACCGGACAGCATCTGTTCCCGTGACTCTGTTGTGTGTTTCATGGGTGGGTCAATTGTTTGCCCAATGCCTGAGATCTGACATGTGATCTGTGTGTACCCTTGAGATGTGTTCCAATTGCTGGTCTGACTCGCCACATGTGGCTGGGGTATTCCAAACAAACCCATGCAGCAGGGGACTCCAATTTTGGTGCCTCAGGAGTATGTATATCAAGTATGTCACACTGGCTTAGCCACCTGACTACTGTCCAGGGCCAAACACTGTTTCATGGAGACTTGGGCAGTCATGCCTCCTCAAGGGCATTTAGAAACACTCTGTAATCCCACTCCTGTGGATTAAATTACAGGTTGTGCTTAGTGACATGTGCCCTCAGATATCTGCCTCTGTTTCATTAGGGTGTGGCTTGTTGTTACGTACAACTGGGGTGTCCATGATTTAGAGGGTCAGCAGGACATCTGAGATGTGACTGTGAGAGACAAGACCTGTGTGACATATAGGTGTGTGATCATCTGACAGCACACAATGGTGTATGCAACTGTGTCCTTCATGCAGCTGGGTTACATGCATGGCAGACTGTGATGTGTTAATGTACAGGGAGTTGTGTTTGCAGAGACTCATATGTCTGATTTGCATGATGTGGGGTCTTCTGGGTCCTGTATATGTTGTTTTGAGGGGATGGGCAAGTGCGCCGGTCATCTGCAGAGTTAGCTTTACCCCTGAGCTAGGATTGTGAGGCAGTGCATATTGTTGTTGTCTGGATGCCCTGCCCCTGTGACAGTGTTGACTGACTTTCCGGGCATGCCAGTGCCATGGCATTTAACTTGCTATGAGTGATCCTGCATTGTGTTCAAGTGTGCACCATGCACCCCATTGTGGCATTGCACATCAGGACATGAGAACATCATAGTGTGTGTTGCTGGCATGCATCACAAACATGTGAAATGAGTCTCTGCCCATCCCTTCATCCGGACACCTGTACTGAGTCAGTAGCAAGAAATGTGCTGTGTGTAAAGTGACATACTCCTACATGTTCACTTGCATGTCCAAATAATGTGTGGGTGGTGCATGTCGGCACATTGGGATATTAGCATCCAACATGCAACAAACATATGTGTGCAAGTCAAGGAGGGATATGTGTGCCATGGTTGATGTTGAGAATGACAATTGGCTTATGCTAAACAGTGTTGGCACTTTGAGCTGTGTTCAGCTGATGATGCCAGGGCTTGCCCTGTGATGTGATGTACTCACTGTGGTGTGTGCAGTCGGTGCAGGTGACTGATGTTGTTCTCTTACTTCCTATTCCTATCCAGATACATCCATGGCCATAGGAGGGGACAGCTCCACGGACCAGGAGGAGCCATAGAGCCTGACAGGGGCAGAAGGAAAGGAGTCGGGGGGACCCAGTGGCACGGAGGGCGAGTGGAGCCACATAGAGGAGTCATCAACACCATCACCCCCAGCTGAGGGCCACAGCAGCTCTGAGGATGACTCCCTTGTGGAGGTGGGTATCAGAAGCCACCAAACCCCAGCTAGTGAGGCTGTCGCCACCACCACCATCACCACCCTCCCATCGGCTCCCATCCCAGAGGTCCCTGTAGGCTCCTGTGTTCATGAGCATGTCTCCTTTGTGCCAGGCACCGCACCCCCTGCCCCTGTGTCCCCTGCTGCCCTGAGTGAGGAGTCTGTGGACTAACATAAACAGATCCATGTAGGGCAGACGTCGATGCTGAAGGTCCTCCATGCACACACAAGTCTGTTGACACAACTGGTGTCGTTCATGGAGGGCATTTCATCGGGCATGTCTGCCCTACAGAGGACCAATCAGTCCATGGCTTCCTCCCTGACGACAGCAGTGTCCCTCCTCCAACAGTCCCGCACCCCTCCTACCCCTGCACCACCCACGATTCCTAGCAGCCTACCTGTCCCAAGCACACAAACACCTGAACATTCTCACAGAGCCATAGACACGGGCAGCACACAAACATCCAAACCAAGGTCTAGACGTGCACACAAGCAAGCGCAGGGGACTGATACCACACTCACAGGGGATGGTTTGCAGACACACACACAGTCATCCACAACCACTCCGCAGTCCTCCGAAACCTCTCCCTCCAAGCCCCCTTCCCTTGCCTCACCTGCAACACCATCTCCCCAGAAGCTCTTTCTCTATGACCTTGGCCTCTTCCCCACCGACCCAGCAGATCCTGATTACAAGGGAAAGAGGAACTCCCCACACACAGAGGGAAGTGTCCCTCACACCTGGACACCCTCCCCCAGGCGCAGTCAGACTGAGACCCCCACCCACAAGTCCCCCCGGAGCCGGAAGAGCAAGACCCCCCGCCACCACACAGCTCCAAGGCAAAGTCTCCATCCTCCATCCCCCAGGCCACCGTTCCAGAGGTTCCCCGCCACTCCCTGCCCCGGGTTCCCCCACCCACAGATACACCATCCCCAAAATGCTAAGGCCCTCCCCCCCACCACTTGCGCCTCCACACCTGGTCAGACGGTTAGTGCCACTGATGTGGGGACCGTGTCCCCCCCTGTCCTGCCGACCTCACCTGCACCCCATTCCGCTCCCATGGAGGTAGGCACTGCAGTGGAGTCCACGACCACGCCGTCTGACGTGGGCACTGCAGTGGGGACCCAATCAACTCCATCTGACCTGCCCACTGGAGTTGTGCCGGCACCCCCCCCAATCTGACTTGTGCCCCACAGTTGTGACTGCACCCACCACTTCAGTTAGCTCCACTGCAGTTGCAAGTGTCTTGCCTGCATCCACCACCTCTTCACTGCCTCCTTCTGCTGCGCCCTGATCCTGTCCTTGCAGTGCCTGGCCTGCCCCCATGTATTCCCCTCCGAGGGGATAACCCCAGTCCTTAGCAGTGCAGGCAAGCAACGTGTGACAGTTGTCACTCTAGTTCACTCTTTGGCATTTGGACATGGACTGGCCATTGGCCTTTTGTTTGAACGGACATTTAACTTTTAATATGCTGAATAAAGCTTTTTTCTTTATCCCTGTGAACTTGATTTAGCTGTACATTATGTTGCTGATGTTTAACATGCCCTTGCACCTGTAATGCTTGGTTTCCAATGTTGAATACTGATGTGAGGTACTCCATGTGGTCCATGAGATATGTATCCTATTCTGGTGGGTATCCATGTCATCCTTTGCACCTACCTGGGTGTGTCATGATCAACTATTTTTGGACATCTCTGTGAACAATTTCATGCGCATGGTCATCTCTGTGAACAATTTCATGCGCATGGTCACATCTCTGGCTTGCACCCATGCACATATGATGTACTTCCCATTGTCCAATTTGTCAATTTCACAGACTTTGTGCGCATCACCACTGGACCTACAGGTGTGGGCATCATTGGTATAGGAGCAATTGGGTCCTCTGTGCAACTTGCTAGACATATGTTTTGAGTATGTGCAGATGACTTAGGGGAGACTCACGTACCCAGGCTGTTGTGACCAGAGCCTTCATTGTGTGGTAACTGATGGCTGACTGACCAAGTGTTCTGCTGACATGAGTGAGACGTGCTGTGAATATGTTTGGCACAGCTGGGCTTCCACAGGAGTTTGCGTCCCCTCAAGTAAGTGTGTTGTCCCGTGACATAGCCTGGGCCCATGGTGTGTGTTGTATGAGCATGTGTGTGTGTCCACATCCCTTTTCATACACAGGCAGTGTTCCCTTCATATGTTCCTGTTGTTGATGCTTGCTGAGTGGTACTGGGTTCATCCCACTACTTTGCCATGGGCTACCAGATGTGTGGGTGCATGACACACTACTGTTAATAGGTGTATCATCATTGGGATTTGTCAGTTCTGAGTGGTGATGATGTTGTCAGACACAGATGGGACACAGGCACTTGTTTATTCGCAATATCATGTAGTTGTCCCTAGGTGGTACCTTTCAGTGAGTGATTGAGTATGTGTGTGTGACTGCTCCTACTTGTCGGGTTCATGGCTGCAATGTTGGCAGGTGTCAGCATGTGTGCCTTGTGGTTCTCCTTGGCTTCTGCATTGTCCTGGGATTGTGGCAGGTATTCTGAAGGTTACGTGAGCTTTGATGTCATGGCAAGGTACCGCATACTGTGCAGTATGTCTCCTATTCCCCAGGGTTGTAAACTTTCCTTGTGTGATGAATCTGTGCACCTTAGTGCCTCCTAACATACCTGTGTTTGTCATGGGTGCATGTGCAATGTCACCTGTCCATGTGGGCTTCACTGATGCACATTGTTGCTGTTCAGGGTGTGTGGTGTTGAGGGTGGACTGATGTAAATGTTTGCATGGATGGTCCCCAAGCTCCGTTTGTCCATGGATGAGGAGCCATGCTGAGTGATTTGTGTTTGTGTATGTGTGATGTACGTTTGTGGAACAGGACACATGTCTGGGTTTCCCAGTTTGTACGACGTCTGCCTTTGTCATCACAGTGGAGGTGTCATGCATGCTTGTGTCAACCAAATGTACGGTCACTGGTGTAGTGCTGTTGTGTGTCAGTCTCTTGCTGTGTTAGTTGGTGTTCATTCAAGCTTGTGTCACATGTGTCTGTTGTGCTCCCTCTCATCTCACAATGCCTGATTGCCCACTAAGGGTGTCCCTCCCAATGATGGTTTACTTTTATATGGCACTGTGTTCACATCTGTGTGACTGTGGTTCAACCCCCCTCATGTGCTGTGTAGTTGCCTGGGGATACTGAGACTAGGGGTGGGCGGAATTTGCGTAATTGCGTTACGCAAATCTCCGTGAAACGGTAAAAAATCTCCGCGAACACGCAGAAATTCCGCGAACACGCGGAATTGCTTGCTCGCGATGCTTTTTTCCTGTTCACAATTGCTGTTTGCATGCTCGGGGAGAAATATCTCGCGAACACGCATTTTGAGAACGCGAACAAGCAAATAATTTCGCGAAATCGCGGAAAGCAGACTTTTGAGCAATTTCGCGTTCTCCGCGGAACGCGAAATTACGCAAATTCCGCAAATTACGCGAGCGGAACGGAATTTACCGCCCAGGCCTAACTGAGACACACACACACATGTTGTATCAGATGTGCAGTGTGAGGTTGCCTGTTTGTGATTGTGCATCTGCATCAGTGCATTGGTATTGCTGTCGTGGGCCATTGCCTGGATGCTGTTTTTGTGATTTTCCCTGCTGTCCCTGTGAGTCATATCACATCATTGTGCACATTCATCCTGGTTGTTAGGTGCCCTTGCTGGCATGGAATGGGAGTTTGTGAGCTGACACCTACAGTCTACACAGGTTGTTTTGATTAGTGTGTCTATTTTCGAGATGTGTGTATGCTTTGTGATGGTCACTTCTGCTCTTGTGTCATTGTACACTGTATGCATTATTAGCCCCCATGTGTGGTGCCTGTCTGCACATGGCCGAGAGTGTGTTATGTTTTCACAGCACTGTTAGCCTCACCACATCTCTGTGGGAATGGGACACAACCACTACTTCGCCCCAGAAGTGTTTAATGTGTTGGGAGCAGGGATCATACATGCTGTTTGTTATTTGCAGCTTTGACCATGATTACACTTATCTTTTGGTCACTGTGATGAGGGGGGGTTTAGACCAATCACCACAATGCTCAACACCTGCTGCAGTTAGGAAGACCACACTTAACTTATGTTCTACACAGTGAGGGGGTGTTCTTTTTACATTGACACAGTGCTATAGTGATGCTTGCCTTGTGTAGGGCACACTCATTTGTTGGTCACACATGTGCTGTTAGTTACATGGTATGTTCGAAGTCATAATCACTGTTGTGGGCATTTGTCACAGACTACACACTGTTGTCATGATGTTAGGGGGGATGTATTTTGCTGACATACCTAATATTGGAGTATGATGGATGTGTGGCGCATCACCCATCCTATGAGTGGGGGTGGCAGTAGTGAAGGGCAACAGGTCCCCTATGGCTGGGGGTGGCAGGAGTGATGGACAACAGGTCCCCTATGAGTGGGGGTGGCAGGGGTGATGGGCACCAGGTCCCCTATGAGTGGGGGTGGCAGGGGTGATGGGCAACAGGTCTCCTATTGGTGGGGGTGGCAGTAGCGATGGGCAACTGCCCTCTATGGCTGGGGGTGGCAGTAGTGATGGGCAACATAAGCCCTATGAGTGGGGGTGGCAGAAGTGCTAGGCACCAGGTCCTCTATGAGTGGGGGTGGCAGGGGTGATGGGCACCAGGTCTCTATGGATGGGGTGGCAGTAGTGATGGGCAACAGGTCCCCTATGAGTGGGGGGTGGCAAGGGTGATGGGCAACAGGTCCCCTATGGGTGGGGGTGGCAGTAGTGATGGGCACCAGGTCCCCAATGGCTGGGGGTGGCAGTAGTGATGGGCACCAGGTCCCCTATGAGTGGGGGTGGCAGGGGTGATGGGCAGCAGGTCCCCTATGGGTGGAGGTGGCAGGAGTGATGGGCACCAGGTCCCCTATGAGTGGGGGTGGCAGTAGTGATGGGCACCAGGTCCCCTATGAGTGGGGGTGGCAGGGGTGATGGGCAACAGGTCCCCTATGCCTGGGGGTGGCAGTAGTGAGGGGCAACATATGCCCTATGGCTGGGGTGGCAGTAGTGATGGGCAACATAAGCCCTATGAGTGTTGGTGGCAGTAGTGCTGGGCACCAGGTCCCCTATTAGTGGGGGTGGAAGGGGTGATGGCCAATAGGTCACCTATGGCTGGGGGTGGCAGTAGTGATGGGCACCAGGTCCCCTATGGCTGGGGTGGCAGTAGTGATGGGCACCAGGTCCCCTATGAGTGGGGGTGGCATGGCTGATGGGCAACAGGTCACCTATTGGTGGGGGTGGCAGTAGTGATGAGCAACTGGTCCTCTATGGCTGGGGGTGGCAGTAGTGATGGGCAACATAAGCCCTATGAGTGGGGGTGGCAGAAGTGCTAGGCAACAGGTCCCCTATGAGTGGGGGTGGCAGTAGTGCTGGGCAACAGGTCCCCTATGGCTGGGGGTGGCAGTAGTAATGGGCACCATGTCCCCTATGAGTGGGGGTGGCAGGGGTGATGGGCAACAGGTCACCTATGGCTGGGGGTGGCAGTAGTGATGGGCACCAGGTCCCCTATGAGTGGGGGTGGCAGGGGTGATGGGCAACAGGTCCCCTATGGCTGTGGGTGGCAGTAGTGTTGGGCACCAGGTCCCCTATGAGTGGGGGTGGCAGGGGTGATGGGCAACAGGTCACCTATGGGTGGGGGTGGCAGTAGTGATGGGCAACAGGTCTCCTATGGCTAGGGGTGGTAGTAGTGATGGTCACCAGGTCCCCTATGTGTGGGGGTGGCAGGGGTGATGGGCAACAGGTCACCTATGGCTGGGGGTGGCAGTAGTGCTGGGCACCAGGTATCCTATGAGTGGGGGTGGCAGGTGTGATGGGCAACAGGTCCCCTGTGCCTGGGGGTGGCAGTAGTGATGGGCAACATATGCCCTATGGCTGAGGGTGGCAGTAGTGATGGCAACATAAGCCCTATGAGTGGGGGTGGCAGTAGTGCTGGGCACCAGGTCCCCTATGAGTGGGGGTGGCAGGGTTAATGGTCAACAGGTCACCTATGGCTGGGGGTGGCAGTAGTGATAGGCACCAGGTCCCCTATGGCTGGGGGTGGCAGTAGTGATGGGCATCAGGTCCCCTATGAGTGGGGGTGGCAGGGGTGATGGGCAATATAAGCCCTATGGGTGGGGGTGTTAGTGGTGCTGGCCATGCAACCCCTATGGTGGCCTGCTGTTAGTGGCCAGGATGTGAATCCCCTGTGTGTGTGTGCCATTTTGTGGGTACGTGTTGTTTGTTTGTGTGGTAGGTGTCTGACTTACCACCTGCACCGTCGGCGTCGGTTCCTGATCCGGTCATAGATGTAGAGTACTGGTATGACCTGTGCGATGGGATTCATGATGTGTTCGTTTCGTACACGCTGCTTGTTGCTCCGTCTCGTACCCGCTGCAAGCTGGTCCGTCTCGTAGCCGTGGATTGAGTTGTGGTGCGAATCGTAGCAGATATGCTTGTTTTCCGGATGCTGTGACGTGCCGTACGTGGCGACCCGTCCGGCGCATAGGAAGTACGCATCATACTTGTCAGGGCGGAAGCTGCTATGGATACTGCTTCCGGCCGACTCGGTTCGGCGTTCAGAGTTACGGCTCAGAAGGAGAATGGAGCTTGAATCACAGCCTATGTGCCAGTCGTGTTTTTGGCAGTTATGCGCATTGTACTTCCTCTACAGGACGGACCGGCTACGGGTACGTGTCGGTCGCACGGTAAGGCTACGGACAGCTCTCGGAGAGCTGTTCGACCCGGGATCGGAATCGGCTCCTAAGTATTTTTTCTCAACTAAATAAAAATCGAAACTAAATAAATAAAATGACATAATGACACTTTAATAACAATAACATTTTGCTTTAAACCAAGAGAAAAAAACAAGTGGATAAACATCAACAATCAAAATAAAATCCATCAAGAAAATAAAATCAAAAAAATTTAAGTTTATTTTCAGACATATTAGTTATACAAAATGTTTACTGTTCAAAATTGTATAATTAATAAATATATATATATATATAAACATATATTCATAGATTAACCCCAAAATGGCTGAAGGAGCAACATTCATTACTTCACAAAAGGGGATACTGCTTCTGTGCTACATAGGCTACACTTATACACAAGAGACAATGAGTGGAAACAAAACACATTGGAAATGCTATAAATATTACTCTAACTTGTGCTATGGGAGAGTCACTACAATAGAAACCAATGTAGTAAATGTCAAAGAACACAACTACCCCCTCCCATGTAACTGAAAGTGAGGTTAGAGATGCTCTTGAGACAATCAGAGAAGCAAGTACCAGCTCCCATCAAACAAGTACCCAAATACTTGTTAACTAGGGTACCTGAACATGTCACAGGAAAACTACCATCTATCTCCACTCCGAAAAGATTAATTGCCTGAACTAAAAAAGTTACAGCTCAAACACCAGCCACCCCCCAACCCTTTGCTGAAACACAAATATTACCAGAATACACCATCACTCGCAGATATGAAAAATTCCTTCTTCATGACAGCAACAGTCATAAAAAATGAATTTTCATGTTTGCAACAAATAACAACTGATAAAAACTTAAAAACTGCGAGACGTGGATGATGAATGGCACATTCAAAGTTTGCCCCTAGACTTTTTATCAATTATATACAATCCACGGCGAATATGAAGATTCTAACACATCCTTCATATACATACTACTCCCTAGTAAACAAAACACCACATACACAGAGCTCCAACAATATTGAAACAATACATCGACAACTACTTTCCGCAATTAAATCATCATTGATTTTGAACAATCAATGATTCAATTAATTTTAAAAATATACCCACACACTGCAATACAAGGTTGCTATTACCACTTTAACCAAAGTATCTGGAGGCACCTACAAAAATCTACTTTAGGTATAGATTGCTCAACCAATAGCAACTTTGCCTACCAAATTAAAAAATGTATAGCCCTGGCCTATGTACCAACAACTGAAGTAGCAAACCATTATAACCTACTTCTTGAAAGCCTCTTCTATCAAGCAAATGAAACTAAACTAACTCCCTTCCTAGAATAATTTGAAGATACTTGGGTGGGAATGCTACATAGGTCAGGGCACCATAGGCAACCCAAATTTCAAATACCCTGGTGTAACGTATATGATAGTACTCTAGCTCAAAAAGCTAAAACAAACAACGCGGTGGAATGATCACACAATGGCTCCCAAGCCACAATAGGAAGAGGACAATCAACCCTATATAAACTAATATAAGCTATCAAAAAAGAATAAAGCTATTAAGAGCTATGGCTAAATCAATCCCTAACTAAACTAAGTAAACAAACTAAAACAATGTATGAATACCTACAACACAAAACTAGACTATTTGCAAACACCAAAGGTCTAGAATACCTACACATGATAGCTAAATCTATACTGTAAAAATGCTAAACACCATAAACATTTTCAAATTCCCAAACATTTAAACTGCATAATTCTACTCTTTTTTAAATTAATAATTCTATGTCATGTAAAAGTTTAAAAAATAACACAAATATATATGACATAATATATTTATTAAAATGAAAAGGAAACAAACAAATCAATGTAACAAAAAACATTTTCCACCCAGAATAATAAAAAATATCTTACAGTTATGCAATCCATTAAATCCATAGATGATACGTCGAAAAACAAATCCATTCAAAAAGAGAACCCCCCCAAATAATGCATAAATACAACTGTAGAAAAAGGATCCAATCACGCAATCCTCTCAAAACCAAAACCCACAGAAACCCTAAAATTAGTTTAAAAAACAAAAAATAAACTGTTGAAAAAAGGCTTTAATGACCCAATCCTCTCAATAAGGAAACCGTCAAAAACCTGAAAAATAAATTTAAAAAAAATGCTCCAACAAACCCAAACAATAAAAGCAAATGTAAAAGAACTTGTTTTAAATAAACAAAACACATTTTCCTTTTTTTTTTTAAAAAGAGTTGACCCCACCTTCTGTTCACGATCAGGAAAATCTGTAAAGAAAATAAAAGAACACCCACCCACAATAACACGTACAAACCCACAAACATTAAAATTAACAATAAACACAAGATAACACAATTAAACAACATATAACTAACACTACATAACACTCTACTCTAATCCAACACTACGACAAACACATTAAACACTAAACTACCAAAACAACACCTAACTACACAAGAAACGAACAAATACAGTTCTCACAAAGCTAACTACACTACTACTACCTCGGCCCTACCCTAAAACTACCTTAAAAGTAAATTAAATCAAACTTACTATAAGTTATAAAATGCAGCTCCCAACCACGAGGTTCCATCTTTCAAAATGACCTAAAAATGAAACAGATAGCTAGAAAAGTGAGGAAAGTAGAAAATAAATGATTGTGTAATAAAAATGAAAAAAAGGCTTACGACCCATAGAAAAGAATGGAGGAATAATTTTAAAATGCAAAAAACAAATGTATATTTTTATATATTGTATTTTTTTTTTACAAATGTTCCAAAAATATACAACACTTTTTAAAATATATATTAAATAATATGTTATCAAAAGAAATCTATATAATATTTAATATATGTTAAAATGTATGTTTCTTTCGTGTACTGTAAATGTAGCAAAAATATTAAAATGTATAATTAAAAAATATATGTGAAAATATATATTTGTAAATTATTTACTACATTAAATATTATTTGAATAAAAATAATATTCAATATACAAACTAATGAAATATACAAAAACATATGTAAAAATGTATTATATAATTACAAAATAAACTTATATAAAATGTATTACAAAATTGTTTAAAAAAATGAATAAAAATGTTTACTTTTTGTCATAAAAATAATTAACAAAGTCAAATTGTTTATAATAAATAAAATATTAATATATTCACTTTACTTTTACATGACTATACTTAAAAAACAAATAACATTTTTCAATTGTTAAAAAAATTATGTAAGAATATTTTTAATTTTCCGATTATATATAAAAATTGTATGTTAAAAAATATTGTTCATTTTCCAATTGTACATGAAACATTATTGTAAAATTATATTATACTGTGTAATAAATTTTAAACAACATCAAAATATCTGAATATTGTATTCAATATTGTGAAAAAATGTAAAACAAAACCAAATGAGAACAAATAAACTGTAAAATTAAAAGAAAATGTGTTAACCAATAAAAATGTTTACAATAATAACTAACATACATTTCCTTTCTCATTTATATGTACATACAAAATATAAAAATAAAATAACTAATGAACAATAAAATTGCACTTTTTCTAACTCCAAAACCCTCAAAACTCAGGGAAAGTGCTGGATAATAAACCAAATTAAATTACTGTTCCAACTCCAAAACCAACAAACCTCATGGAAAGTGTTGGATAATAAAACATAACAAATTACTATTCCAACTCCAAAACTAACAAAAACTCAGGGAACGTGCTCGATAATTAATCAAATTAAATTACTATTCCAACTCCAAAGCCACCAAAGCTCAGGGAAAGTGTTAGATAATAAACCAAATTAAATTACTATTCCAACTCCAAAACAAACTAAACTCAGGGCAAACGCTGGAAAGTAAACTAAATTAAGGGGTTGATTAGGATGACGGTCAGAAAACCATTCCGACCACTGTGGTAGCGGAAATTAACATCCGCAGGTACCGCAGCAAAACTGGCGGTCTGATTAGGATCAACAACCAGAAAAATCCGACCGCGGCAGACCGATGCCACGAAAGACCGCCGGTAGTGTGTGGAGCAGGTAAAAATCCGTCCGCGGCGGTCGGATTCACTGCTGGAAAACCCAAAACAGTCAGTGGATTGACCGGACGTGCATATAGTATTCCATTGAGGTGACAGCGGAACGATCCGCAGTTTCTGATCACCGTGATCGCAACCATTGATGAATGTGAGAGCCGGAGGAAGGGCGGTTGTATACCCAGCGCCACGGTCGCTCTGGAACAGTGAGGCAGTCGACAAACAAAACACACAACAAGACTACCAAGTGTACCCATTAACCTGGCTCAGCCTCAAAAAACACCTAACACACCCCAATGACACATCCCCATGGCACTTAAAAAAATACAAATCCGAGGCCAACCCACACAACACACCTGACAGCAATACTCCATTTTGACACACCCACGCAGCTGAGAATAAAACCAGCCCCTTCACTGACCAGAATCGTTTGCAATACTCCACTACTGAAGGAACCAACGCCACAGCACAAAGGAGAGGCTAATCTGCACACATCACACCATCACACCAACACACACACACCACCACCACCACCACCACCACTCTCACACCTGCACCTTTAACCTATTTGCACATTACACACCATGTCACAGAAGAAAATGCCAAAATTCACTGACAATGCGTTGTCATTCATGGTAGATGAGGTAATCAGAGTAGAACCAAATTTGTTAGGAAACCCGGTACAACAGACACCATTAGCCACGAGAACGCAAATGTGGGCAAAGATAGTCAGCAAGGTCAATGCAGCAGGGATCATACTGCACTCCAAGAAGGAGATCGTGAAGCAGTGGCATAACCTCAAGAGCAAGGTGAAAGAGAAGAACAACAAGAACAGTGAGCTGGGTCAGAGGACTGGCGGTGGCCCTCCCATTCTAATACGAAAATTCACTGCATGGGAGGAGAAAGTGCTTGGCATACTGCATTCAGAGAGTCTCACAGGAATACCCGGGGGAGTGGAGGCTGGTAAGTACCAACAAGTGTCTACCATCACAATGCTATGTACTATCTTGCACAACTACAAAGCGACACCTCCTTGGCCCAAATGCATTCATGTGCACCACACTCTCCCAACACATGTCTCAAAGATCCAACATTTACTCCCTCTGATTCACCCAAAAGGTATCTAGCAACATTACCTTGGGCGCATGTGTACAGGCAGCCAGCACTACAACTCCCACCAGGACCCCTGTCCCAAAGCTGAGCCAGATGGTAAACTCTACCCCATTCCCACAACCATGTTGCAGACATTGTGTTTCACTCTTCAAACTTACAGGTAGGTAGCCATCTTATGCTTTCTTGTCCCACCCCTGAGCAGGTTGGAACACTCCCCCACCCAAGAGCTATGTGTAACCATTCCCTTCCTCTGCTCCACTTCATAGGGAGGTAGCTGTCTTAACAGGGAGGGGTGTTTGTGGGTGGGAGCCAGCACTACAGCTCCCACCAGGACCCCTGTCCCAAAGCTGAGCCAGATGGTACACTCCGCCCCACACCCACAACCATGTGGCAGCCATTGTATATCACTCTTCAAACTTACAGGTAGGTAGCCATCTTATGCTCTCTTGTCCCACCCCTGAGCAGGATGGAACATTCCCCCCACCCAAGAGCCATGTGTAACCATTCCATTCCTTTGCTCCACTTCACTGGTAGGTAGCCATCTTAACAGGGAAGGGTGTTTGTTAGTGGGAAGACTGTACCGCAACTCCCACCAGGCACTCTTGTCCCACAGCTCAGCAGGATGGAGCACTCCCCTCACACACAGAAACATGTGTAGCCATTCCCTTCTTGTGCTCCACTTCACAGGGAGGCAGCCATCTTGACAGGGAGGGGTGTTTGTGGATAGGCAGCCAACACTACAACTCCCACCAGGCACCCTTGTCCCACAACTGAGCAGGATGAAACACTCCTCACACCAACAACCATGTGGCAGACATTGCATTGCTCTCTTCAAACTTATAGGTTGGTAGCCATCTTCACAGGTAGGGGGGTTTGTGGGTGGGAAGCCAGCACTACAACTCCCACCAGGCACCCTTGTACCACAGCTCAGCAAGATGGAGCACTCCCCCAACCAAAACCATGTGGCAGCCATTGCATAGCTCTCTTCAAACTTACAGGTAGGTAGCCGTCTTATGCTCTCTTGTCCTACCCCTGAGCAGGATGGAACACTCCCCCATCCAAGAGCCATGTGTAGCTATTCTCTTCCTCTGCTCCACTTCACAGGGAGGCAGCCATCTCAACAGGGAGGGGGGTTTGTGGCTAGGCAGACTGCACTACAATCCCACCAGGCACCCTTGTCCCACAGCTGAGCAGGATGAAACACTCCATATACCCACAACCATGTGGCAGACATTGCATTGCTCACCTTCACATAACAGGTAGGTAGCCATCTTAACAGGGAAGAGTGTTTGTGGTTGGAAAGACTGTACCACAACTTCCATCAGGCCCCCTTGTCCCACAGCTCAGCAAGATAGAGCACCCCCACCCAGAAGCATGTGGCAGACATTGCATTGCCCTCACCAAACTAACAGGTTGGTAGCCATCTTAACAGGGAAGGGTGTTTGTGGGTGGGAAGACTGCACCACAACTCACACCAGGCACCCTTGTCCAACAGCTCAGCAGGATGGAGCACTCCCCCCACCCAGTAGCATGTGGCAGACATTGCATTGCCCTCATCAAACTAACAGGTAGGTAGCCATCTTAACAGGGAAGGGTGTTTGTGGGTGGGAAGACTGCACCACAACTCCCACCAGGCACCCTTGTCCCACAGCTCAGCAGGATGGAGCGCTCCCCCCACACCCAGAACCATGTGGCAGCAATTCCCCTCAACTGTGTCACACAACAGGTTGGTAGACAGTGCATGCACCATGCAATTCCTCTCAAAAAGCATGGAGCCATATGAGCACACCAGCCCTCACATGTCACCCAACTTGGCATAAAGCCAATAGTCACTTCCAGTGTGCAGACTGCTATGCGTATGTAACTGCCACAGAAATTAAAGTTTGACTCACCAAATCACATGTTGAAGAAATTCAGGGCACAATCATGCACAGCACTGAATGCCATCTGTAAGTGCCATGGGGGCAGAGCATCAAGGCCCATATGAACACAAAACATGCATGGTAAGTTGTAAAAAGAAAGCAAAGTACATGATATGACAAAGGATGCAGAAGATCACAATGGCTACTACATGCTCAGATGTAACATCTTTCATGCAGAGTAAACAACAAAGATGCTTCACATAAAGTTGTCGTGCTGCTAGTCGTCAGATGACGACATGTCATTGTAATCACACAATCTGTGTGTGTAACATGTTCTCTATTGACAATTTACACCATGGATAAGTAATGTATGTGCCTCCACATCATGTCATGATGCTCAGTACCGTGCAGACATAAATGTGATATCAATGTAAACTGTGTAGTGTATAACATGTAACAACCAAACATCCAACACCAAGCTTGTAGGGTGCACTTCAATTACCAATTCATCTCTGTCTGACAGGTGACCAACAATTGACTGCTGCAGATGACAACACCAACCTGCAGAGCCAGTCTCCCCCCCCACCCCACTGGAACATGGACTCTTGGATGCAGACTCCCTAAGTTCCTCGGATGCGGAGTCCGGACCTGGCCAATCAGGACTGCCAGGGTGCACCTGGTCCTAGGCCCCCACTGTCCCCACCACCACCACCTCAGCAACAACAACTGAGCTGACCCCTGCTGCAACGACCTGTGCGGCCTCAACCACCACCAGTGCTGCCTGCAACACTCTCCCTGCCTCAGAGGATACTGACACCATCCCACAATCTCAGGATGTCAGGGAGAGTCTGTGGGTGTGTCGAGTGGTGACGCCACAGGTCTGGGACAGCAGGGCAGGTGGGAGGGCAACTGGGCAACAAATTCAACAGGACACTGGGGCCAAAGCCCTGGCCAGCATCGCCAGAGTCCTTGGGGCATATGAACAAACCCAGGGACAAATGGGCCAGGTTCTGGAAGAAGTGCGTGAGGTCCAACTGTTGCTGAGGTCCATTGACACTCATATGGGCCAAATTGTGGACCTCATGGGCCAGCTTGTGGGTGTTCTGAGGGACAGGCCTGCGCCCCAAAGGACAGCTCAACCTCCCTCCAGTGACCCGCAGGATGACAGTCCCACCACCTCACCTGCGGCTATTGAGAGGGGTGAGCTGGCAGAGGATCACTCCTCAGACACCACTGAGCCCGCAGCAGAGGCCCCCCTCCCAAACGCTCAAGGGGCCTATCCGAGGTAAACCACGGGAGGATCACGTGGCAAAGCACCAGCCAAACGCCAGTCAAAGAGTCAGCCATGATGGCACTTCTCTTCACTTTGACATTGACTTTGTTGACTATCCTTACCCACACTGCCATTGAATGATGGCAGGCGTCTGTTGGACTGTGTCACCACATCAATGTGGTGACTACTCTATTGTCTCATCTACCATCACTGACAACTCATTGATTCACTTTGCACCTTTTTGTAAATAATCACTTTTCTGTCACAAATACTTATTGTAAATAAACACTCTTAACACACCTATGTTTTTGTGTCAGCTTCATGTTTATCACAGGATGTACAATGTGGACTCTGATTCCAATGTACCAGAAGTACTGAATTTGAGAGGCAGAAGAGACCTAGAAAGACACAAGAGAACAACATTCACTTGTCAGGTGTTGACATCACAGCCATTACACAACACATGTCATCAAGGTACACAAACCAGCACACATTACAATGAGCAACAATATCGACATAGACGTTGCCACAAACATTAGCCATCAGCACCGAGCCAACAACAGGCAGCAGTCAAAAAAGCTCCCCTAGGCCTTTTCACCAGCATCAAAAACAGCAGACAATGGCACTGTTGTACAATGTCACTCACCTTCAAGGTAAGTAGTGGTTGATGAGCTGTTGACGCAAGTCAACACCTTCCTCCTCTCCACTATCCTTGTCACTGGACATGTGTAGGTTTGCAGGCGGGGGCATCTGCTGCTCATCATCATCCAGGATCAGGGGGATCTCTTTGTGCAATGCCAGGTTGTGGAGCATGCAACATGAAACTACGATCTGACATACCTTTTGGGGAGAGTATATCAGTGCACCTCCGGTCCTGTCCAGGCACCGAAATGGAGACATAAGAAGACCAAAAGTAAGCTCCACCACACGACATGTCCTCCCATGGGCATCATTGTAGCGGACTTTACTCAGGGTCCTGGTATTCCTCAGTGAGCTCAGCAACTAAGACCGGTTGGGATATGCAGAGTCACCTAGGTGTGAGATACACAGACCAATTTTTTACTATAACTGTGACAGAGAACAGAATGTCACACATACAGCACACTACTTGACTCTGCGTACTCACCCACAACCCACGCCCACTCTGGATGCAGATTTGCCATCAGCTGTGGTACAATGCTGTTACGCGGGTTGTAGGAGTCATGGGCTGAATTCAGATATTTGGCACACACATGCGAGATTATCATATCCGCCTGACATACCACTTGCACATTGATGGAATGGAAATGCTTCCTGTTCCTGTAGATGTGCTCACGTGCCTGTGGTGGAACCAGGCCAACATGTGTGCAGTCAATGGCACCAACAACATTAGGGATGAGGGCAAGGTCATAAGATTCACCCTACATAGCTGCCAATTCATGCCTTCTGGGGAAATGGATGTACCTGTCCTTGGAGGTCATCATAGCAGCCAGGACATCACGTAGCACCAAGCTGAACATTGGTTGAGACATCCCACCTGAGCTGGACACCGTGCACTGGAATGAACCAGTTGCAAAAAAATGCAGGACCGCCATCACCGTACACACCTGCTGACAAAGCAGTCGGATAGGTTCTGCGTGGCCTCAAATGGGGCTCCAACTGAGCACATAGGTCCTGAAGGGTAGGTCGATCCAAATAGAATTTCCGTATGATGTCCTCATCCTCCATGTCCGCAAGCAATGTGAATGGATGATGCACATTTGGTCACCTCCTAGGTAGGATGAAAGGGGACACTGACTGGGGGTGAGTGCTTGCAATGTTCAACACTCCATCCATCATCCCCTTTGGTTTTGCTTTGTTCACCCTAAGTTGGCAGGGTATGCCCAGACGGGGTCCCTTGCTCACTTTGCCACTGGATTCAAGATAGCCTGGCTGATGACGGCTGATTAGCCAGAAACCGGTCCCAGGATGCTTGTTTCGGGTCCAGGGAAGACATGGCTTGGCAGTTCGGGCTGGACTGTTCCCATGAGGCACAGGGTCAGAGTGATTTGCATATGGCCATGTCTGAACTGGGGTGGCGGAGTGAGCTAAAGAATGATGATGGATTAAACCCAGATCAGTTGACTGGGGGTGAGTGCTTAAAATGTTCAACACTCCGTCCATCATCCCCTTTGGTTTTGCTCTGTTGACGCAAGTCAACACCTTCCTCCTCTCCACTATCCTCGTCACTGGACATGTGTGGGTTTGCAGGCGGGGGAATCTGCTGCTCATCATCATCCAGGATCAGGGGGATCTCTTTGCACAATGCCAGGTTGTGGCGCATGCAGCATGCAGCTATGATCTGACATACCTTTTGGGGAGAGTATATCAGTGCACCTCCCGTCCTGTCCAGGCACCGAAATGGAGACTTAAGAAGGCCAAAAGTACGCTCCACCACACGACGTGTCCTCCCATGGGAATCATTGTAGCGGACTTCACTCAGGGTCCTGGTATTCCGCAGTGGGCTCAGCAACCAAGACCGGTTGGTATATGCAGAGTCACCTAGGTGTGAGATACACAGACCAATTTTGTCCTATAACTGTGGCAGAGGACAGAATGTCACACATACAGCACGCTATTTGACTCTGCATACTCACCCACAATCCACGCACACTCTGGATGCAGATTTGCCATCAGCTGTGGTACGATGCTGTTACGCAGGTTGCAGGAGTCATGGGCTGAATTTAGATATTTGGCACAGACATGGGAGATTATCATATCCGCCTGACATACCACTTGCACTTTGATGGAATGGAAATGCTTCCTGTTCCTGTAGATGTGCTCATGTACCTGTGGTGGAATCAGGCCAACATGTGTGCAGTCAATGGGCAAGGTCATAAAATTCACTCTTCACAGCGGCCAATTCATGCCTCCTGGGGAAATGGATGTACCTGTCCTTGTAGGTCATCATAGCGGACAGGACATCACGTAGCACCATGCTGAACATTGGTTGAGACATCTCACCTGAGCTGGACACCGTGTACTGGAATAAACCAGTTGCAAATAAATGCAGGGCCACTATCATCTTACACATCTGCTTTTAAAGCAGTCAGACAGGTTCTGCGCGGCCTCAGATGGGGCTCCAACTGAGCTCATAGGTCCTGAAAGGTAGGTCGATCCAAATGGAATTTCCGTATGATGTCATCATCCTCCATGTCCGCAAGCAATGTGAATGGACGATGCACATTTGGTCGCCTCCTAGGTAGGATGAAATGGGACACATGTCAATTCAATTTCCCTCTGAGATGTGTCCAACATCTTACGTTTGACTGACACAGCACCAACAATGAATGGCCTGAAACTACAGCTTAAAGCACAAGTGACATGTAGAGACACTTTGATCTAAAGTAGTTGTACACTTGTCCAATATTTACACAGCGAGTACCCCAAAACAGATTCAGACTATGTGAATGCCAAAAGGTACATTCCAACATCTTGTGTCACCGGCCCTGAGAGTAGTTGACACAGCACATTTCTGAAACAGCAACACTGCTGGCTTCTACGTCGCTGCTGTACCTGCCACACCTTCTTGTGTAAGTTGGACAGGGCACACATTACCAACACAATGAGCACAGTGTGTGCATAAAGATGTATGAACATGAGTTCAGCAATCTACACTGTGAAATAGGCACATTATGTAGTCAATCCTTCATTACTGTGGGTTGCTTAGCCATCTCACACATTGACATGTGTACATATTTGAGAGTCCATCACACCACAGATCTGTGTACATGCACAACAATATCATAAGTGACATGTGAGGGAGTACATGCCAATGCATGTAATCCTGTGCACTGTCATGGCATGTGTAGTCATCAGTGAGTTAAATGTCACACTAGCATTGAATTTCACTATCTGGTGGCATGATTCATAGTAAGTGTCTACTGTTCAATGCTGAGAACTGGCCATTGCCATTGCTACAGCATGATGTGTCCACAGGTGCCGTAAGCGTGAACCGCCACAGCAATAACGGCCATAGGCACTAATGTCAAGCTGGCAAATTGTGGTAGCGACTGCCGGGGCCCGCGGTGTGACACCGCCAATGCCCAGGCCCATTCAACCAATGGGAACCACAATCGTGGTAGTGATATACACATTTAATAATCGTGGTAGGCGTGCACCGCTACCGCTGGGCCAGTCATTGGATGCTATTGAAAGATGCACGATTGTGGTAGCGCCCGCCTGGCCCCTGCGGCATGTCACCGCCAACGCCCATGCCCTTATAGCCAATGGGAACCGCAATCGCGGTAGTGATATACATATTTGAAAATCGCGGTAGGCGTGCACTGCTACTGCTGGGCTGGTCATTGGCACCAATGTTAAGCTGCAAAATTGCGGTAGCAACTGCTTGGGTCCCGTGGTGTGACACCGCCAATGCCCATGCCCATTCAACCAATGGGTACCGCAATCGCGGTAGTGATATACACATTTGAAAATCGCAGTAGGCTTGCACCGTTACAGCTGGGCTGGTCATTGGATGCAATTGAAAGATGCATGATTGGGGAAGGGCCCGCCTGGCCCCTGCAGTGTGTCACCGCCAATGCCCATGACCTTTCAGCCAATGGGAACCGCAATCGCGGTAGTGATATACACATTTGAAAATTGCAGTAGGCGTGCACCACTACCGCTGGGCCAGTCATTGGCACCAATGTTAAGCTGCCAAATCGCGATAGTGACCATCTGGCCCCTGCAGTGTGTCACCGCCAATGCCCATGCCCCTAGAGCCAATGGGAACTGCAATCGTGGTAGAGAAATGCACTTTTGAAAATCGTTGTAGGTGTGCTCCGCTACTGCAGGGCCAGTCATTGGATGCAATTGAAAGATGCACGATTGCGATAGTGACCGCCTGGCCCCTGTGGTGTGTCACCGCCAATGCCCATGACCCTACAGACAATGGGAACCACAATCGCGGTAAAGAAATGCACTTTTGTAAATCGCAGTAGGCGTGCTCAGCTACCGCGGGCCCTGTCCTTGGTCACATTTGAAAAAAGCTGACCTGGAACACCAAGTACAGCAGCTGAGTACTACTGAAACAACCCCAGGGGGGCTATATATGTCTAGGAGAGAGCCACACATTATCACTGTTTCCAGACACTGCTGACTGACACTCTTCACCGCCAACTGCTGCTGTTCCTGTCTCCTGGACCCAGTGATGGCGAGAACTGAGAACATCAGGGCCCGTCCCTTCACCACAGAGGAGCTTGAGGTCCTGGTGGATGAAGTGCTCTCACAGTATGGGAGGCTATATGGTGCTCCTGATGTCATGGTAAGTGTTTCAGAGTGAAAGTAGGAGAGTTCAGAGAGTGCTCACATGAAGTTGATCTGCTGCAGTATGTGCCTGAGACTGTGGGTTTGTGTGATACACTGCCTACCATGCTGACTTCAGGTAAATGGGGTTTGTAGCCTAATTTCCACAGATCCTGGGCTACATTTCAGGATGGGAGGGACATGCAGTGATTTTGAAGCCATACAGTGACACAGCTGGTTTGGAAAGTGGAAGTCAGAATAGACATTGCCTGTGCTAATGGATGTCTGAGTCCATGAGGTTTTCACATGCTCATTTGTGACATTACAAAGACTTTTCGTCCAGAGGGTACTGATGGAAGTGTGATTGACTTTTATATTGCCACCATGGATATGTACGCATTATGCATAAGAGTGAAATGCCTGAGGGTGACACTCTTAGTGAAAATTCACGTATGACACAGCAGATTGTTGTACTTCTGAAACATCCCCCTTCCATTCTTTTCATTATGTGTACTGACTCATATGTGATGGTACTGTTTACCCTCTCATATTGTACATGCATGTGGCTGTTCTGCTGGCCCACGTTTAACCTCAGTGTGAGCCCCCTGGCCTGCACAGTTACTGCCCCATTTGACAGGGACCCATCACTGAGTGGGCTGAGTGAGACATATGTGTTGTCTGCCGCCCTATTCATCAATAAGCTATCTTAGGCCTGTGGATGGCACAAGACAGACCTTGTGAGAAGGGTGTGAGAATGTAAGATCATGTTCCTAAATGTGACCTCCATGACACAGTGAACCATTCACCGACCAAGGACATTGAGGGGTGTGTAGTATTGGACACAGTGAGTCTGCCCCAACACATCATTTACAATGTAATGTATGTCTTGCTCACTCACAAACTGCATCGCTGATGTGAACCTTCTTCACATTGCTTTCTGTGCTGGAATTCTGCATGTGTATGAGATGGCCAGGTACTGTGTCCATCCTCATACCTGCATTCATTTAGGTACAATTATCTGATGCTAATGTACTATGTGTCACGCTGTATGGCCTCTGCTAAACATATCTGAACAGCTGTGCTAAGTTTGTGCATGCTCCTGTACTGAGACACAGTGGTAAATAACCCAGTGTCAGTGAAATTTCCTCCTCTTGTCTCCCATGCCTTCAGCTTAAGGTCCACCAGCGTAAGGCCTTATGGAGGGCTATTGCACGCAAGGTGCGGGCTCTGGGTGTCTCGAACCGACAGCACACACAATATCACAAGAGGTGGGATGACATCTGCCGGCTGAGCAAAAACGTGGCAGAGATTACGCTGGGGCTGCTCCATGGGACTGGCAGGTTGGCGCGCAGGAGTATGACACCACTAATGGCACGCATCTTGGCAGTGACACAGCCAGAGCTCGATGGACGCTTGAGGGCCCATCAGCAGCAAGTTGGGGGTGAGTATTCTGCAAAGGGTGACTTTGGGTGTGAGTGACTGCATGTATCCCAACCCTGAGCCAGTGCGGAGCTCTGTGATGTTTCTAGTGTATTGCAATGGTTTGTAAGTGGCCTCTGTTGAGTGCAGCTTTCATGCATTTACGCTACATGTATTTTCTCATGTCTTTAATGTAATGGCCCTTGACATTGCATGCTGAGATGTGGCCTTATGGCATCGGCTGCATTAGTGGAATCATTGACATCCCCGGGCAGTGAACAGCAGTGTGCCTCATCTTAGTGTTCTTTCGTCAATGTGTGCAGTGCCTGACCTCGAAATTGTGAGAACTACACATCTGACACCAATGTGCAACGGTCGTTGTGCTTCAAAGCACAACATGGTGGACATCTGTAGTTCATGGCCATTGTAAAAGGACATTTTGGAGTCAGTATCTGTGTTGTCCCCTTAAAGTGACTCCATATGTGACTGTGACAACATGTTGAGATGTTCATCTTTCTCACTTATAGGCATGTAGGTATGCTTACAGGAATCTGTATGTCAGGTTACATGGAGGCACGGGCAAGCTATTTGGCTGTGTGAACATCACATGGGTCATTAATGCCAATATGCATGTTACCATGCATCTTCTGATTTTTGCAATAAGGTTGCACATGCAGTCTGCACAGGGGTGTGTGCAACATGGGGTTATGATAATCTAGTTTTAGTGTTTTGCTTGCATATGATGTTTGTGAGTATGAACCTACATCTCTGTCTCTTGCAGTGTCTACCGAGGGCACAGAGGACAGGGGACGGACACCAGTGGTGAGGCATTTTGCACGACTGCTACACATGAGCTCACTGACACTGATGTGACCAGCGCCTTGGAGGAGGACAGGAGTGCCCTTGAAGAATCACGTCCAGAAACACCAACCTCAACGTCATCTGATGCCAGAGGTGACTCCTCAATGTTGGCGGGCACAGGGAGTGGGAAATCTGCCTCTTCTTCCACCACACATCGTCCAGTGCCCCCCCTCCCGGCTACTTCCACTAGCGCTGCCCGTGCCCGCAGCAGTAAGAAGGGTAGAGTGTCCTTCCCCCCCAGGCACCACTGCCCCTGCCCAAGTCTCCCCTACTGCCCTCAGTGTTGAGGTGGTGGACCTTTTGCACCAGCTGTGTGTGGGTCAGACTACTCTCCTGAATGCCTTTCAGGATCATGACAAGAAGTTGGCACAGGTAGTTGCCTTCATGGAGGGCATTCATTCTGACGTGGGTGGGCTACACAGAACTGTCCAGTCTTTGTCCTCCACAGTGATGGCAGCCATTCAGCTGTCACAGGCTCAGAGTCCAGCTCCAGTCCCTTCGACAACCACCCTGCCAGTGGCAACATCTGACGGGAGTGACCACACACCACAGCCCTCAGGCTCCAAGTACTCCACACACAGCACACAACAGCAGCACTCCAAGTGGCCCAGAGCGCAGACACCATCCCCAAAACAAAAAACAGTCACACAAGAGCGCAAAGGCAAAAGCCCTTCAGGTGACACTCAAGGGCATCAGGCCAAGAAGCAGGCCTCAGGCTCACATGCGTCCAAATCAGCCCCATACAAGGACACTTCCGTCCCCAAGCCTGCTCCCAAAGACAGACAAACAGTTGCTGTGCCTGCTGTGAAGCTGGTGCCTGCAAAGAGTCCGCAGAAACAGCTCTCTAAGGCAGATTCACCCACAACCTCAACTCTCACCCACACCCCTGTGAAGCTGGGACAGGGGGGCAATGTGGGGGGTTCACCTGGCTTACAGGGGGTGGAGGGGAAAAGGCAGGGCCAGGCGAAGCGTACCACCAGATCCAGCAGATCCCCACAAGGAGGGCCACCACCTGCACCCGATGCACCTTTGGTGGAGAGTGTGCCTGTTGTACCCGCCCCACTTCCCACTCTTACCAAGACAATTCTTGGCTATCGAATCCCAAAGAAGTGGAGAGGCAGCCCTCCACATTCACCCTCACACACTGTGTCTCACGGCAGCATGTCTCCACCTCCCTGTGCCACCACACCACCCGGTCCAAGCAGCCCTCCAGCTCTCAAAGCCACTGATGCCTCTACCTTAGCTGGTCCTCTCTTTCCCAGGTCCAGTCCTCCAACTGGCCCCGACAATCAGCCACCTCCCAGTTCGACTGACAGCCAAGTCTGAGTCAAAGTCCCCTTCCCAAACCTATCTCTCCCACAGCGGTGCCTGGACTGCCCATTTGTATCTCCCGAGCTGTGGTGATTCCCATGGCAGTGTATGGTGTCACCCATTCCCTCTGTAGGTTCTCATGCACACATGTACGTGCTTTGAACTGTGGTCTGGCCAATGGCCTTGCTCTTTGTCACTTTGGACGCCCATTCCCTGTGCAGGTTCTCATGCACACATGTACATACTTTGACCTATTGACTGGCCAATGTCCTTGCTGTTTGTCACTTAGGATGCCCGTTCCCTGTGCAGGTTCTCATGCACACATGTACCTACTTTGAACTATGGACTGGCCAATGGCCTTGCTGTTTGTCACTCTGGATGCCCATTCCCTTTGCAGGTTCTCATGCACACATGTACATACTTTGAACTGTGGTCTGGCCAATGGCCTTGCTGTTTGTCACTTTGGATGCCCATTCCCTGTGCAGGTTCTCATGTACACATGTACTTTTTTGATTTTGTACTGGCCAATGGCTTTGCTGTTTGTCACTTAGGATGCCCATTCCCTGTGCAGGTTCCCATGCACACATGTACCTACTTTGAACTATGGACTGGCCAATGGCCTTGCTGTTTGTCACTTTGGATGTCCATTCCCTGTGCAGGTTCTCATGCACACATGTACATACTTTGAACTATGGACTGGCTAATGGCCTTGCTGTTTTCTACTTTTGATGCCTATCTGGGTGATATGTAATAAAGACAGTTACTCTTGATGTCTGCTTTGTCAGTGTCCTTGCCAACTAAAATGTTTTCTGTATGGGTATGGTTGTTTGTGACAAATGCTTTGAATGCCACTTTAACATTGCCAATTGCTTATTTTACTTTTTCAAAGTTTGCCAGAGGTGAAAGGCACTTTAGTTCTTCTTGACTATGAGGCTTGAGGGTGCAATGATGGTTGTTTGTGATAATCTACTATTATCCTACTCATCATATGGTCATGTTTGCTAAACTGTACACATGTCATGTTATGATACAATACCATAACAGGTGTCTTCTATCCACAGGATTACTTGTGTGGTGGCCAGGGTCCATCATATCTATGTGATCTTTCTTGATGTGTGTAGTGTACAGCAGTGTTGATGTGTGGTCATCTTGTGATGGCCTGTCTTCCTAGTCGCATGGGTACATTTGAATATGTGTACTTGAGTAGTCATACAGTGTTAATTGAACTGACATTGTCAGTAGTGTTGATGTGTGTGTGCCCCTGCAATGCCAACTGCACAGATGTATGACCCAGGTAATGAGTGCCTGTTTGTGTCAATTGTCTGCCATGAGCTTCATATTGTGGGCACATGTAGGAGTTGTAGGTTGGGCACGGTGCAGTGTGTCGGTGTGTCCTTGCACTCCTGGGGACATCTACTTGTTGTTTGCTGCCAGCTGTGAGTATGCAGTGTGTGACTGCCAAGTCTGTGTTGTGTTTTGTTGATCAGCTATGTATCTTGTTACTGTTTGTGCTCATTGTGCAGACCTGCTCAGCAAAACTGACATTATTTTCTCATGCATTGCTATCACTTCACACATTTTTGGCTCCAGTAAGGTATGTGGTATGTGGAGTCATGCCATCCCCTATAGGTGCTTCTGATGCCTACACATTGTGAGTGACTACTCTATGTGTTTGTGCGCAGTACACCCCTCACCTGTCTACTACTGACATGCACACCACTTCAATCTCATATCTTCCACCCCATGTCTTGCCAGTGTGTGAGCCTCCCCACCACTTCGTTTGTTACACTATGCTTTGGGATGCTGAACTGTGTACAGGACCAATGTTCCACTCAGGACTGTTTCCCAATTAGTTTTGTGTTATTTTATTATACTGGTTTGCTGTCATGGTTGCTCATATGTTTGAGTAGCACAGTCCTCTGGTCATGTTGTTTGCACCTGGGTGTCCCTGAGTTGTGCATCTGTGGGTGATGGGCAAGCTGTATGTGTGTTTGCAGAGGGACTGCTACCCTTCCTGATTGTGATGTTCTCTGTGTGTTGTGATGATTTGTATTGTGGGAGTTCATGGTGTGGCACTCAGATGTGTGTGCTACTGATTTGGTTGGTGTGCACACACTGCTTGGTGGCATGCAGTGTTGTCAGTGTATGTTGCCTTGTACTTGCTTGTTGTGCATCCCCCTGATGCCCAGCTGAGTTTGCAATGTGATGGATTGGTCTGTGCATCTAATACATTAAACGACAGAGCACAGCACCAAGAATAAATACTTTCTGATCAATTCAGGTCAGACTTGTGTTTTAATGTCCCATGTACAACACAACATATTCCAATCCAAGTAACAAGAAATAAGCAGCATATATTTGTAAATAAGCGTTGACACAACATTGTAGAAAATCCACAGTGCATCTGTTGTGTTTTTGTTGTAGATGCATGCAGTTTGGCCTCTGTTGGCTCTTTCTACTGACAGCTGCTATGTGTGTGTGATGTTCTATTTGCATGACGTTGTGTGTGAGTAGTTGTTGCTGTGTGATACATTCAGATGTGTGTTGCAGATGTAGTGTGCATTACTTGTGTGTCTGTCACATGCAGCAAGGTGGATTCTTGTTACTGGGCTTGTTTTCAGTGCACATTGGTGGTTTGTCCTCCTATTTTTGACCTGTCACTTGTCAGGATTTGTGCATGTGCATGCTTGTGGTACATTATGGCACCTAGTTCACTTTATGAGTGGAATGGTGTCTCTGTCTGTGTTAGCTGATTGTCCCATTGATCCCAGTTAGTGTTCATGATTGATTTTTGAGGATGTACTTCTTGTTTGTATTGAGGTATGGTGTCTGTGCATTGGCCCTGAATGACAGTGTTGTGTACTCCTGTTCTGTCTAGAGTCACATTGCCTTTCTACTGTTTGGCTGCCCATGTGTGGGCTTGTTGGACTTCTGTGTATGTTGTTTGTGAGCTTTGTGTTTGGCTATTGTTTCTGTGTCTGCATTGGTTCAGGCATCACTGAGTGTGAATGTGGTGTTTGTGGATCCACCACAGGGAATGTGATTGGTTGTTATTGAACTCACAGGACACCATTTTGACCAATATGTGTGTTTATCACATGTGTTGAGTGCTGCAGGTGTGAGGTGGGTAGAGGATGGGTATGTGTGACAGTCCCACATGTGTTTGACAGTCAGGGAGTGTGACAATGGGCCATGTGTGTTGTACTGATGACATACACATGCCAAGTAAGTCAAAACAGATGTTTGGCTGGTCACTGTATGAGTCAGACACTTCCTATCATTCCTGTGCCTATGCATGGTTTGCCTTGATATATCCCTGAGTTGTTGCACAGAGGTCACTGTGGTTTAATTTCACTCACTGTGCCACCCATGTCTGATTTGATGGCCTAAGGGTGGTGTGATAGGTTCCTTCTCTTGCATGTGATGTACAGATGCTATGTGGCTTGCTCCATGGTTTTCCAGCACTGTCCACTTCACTTTTGGCTAACCCATTCATTGTCCTCCATTGCTGCTGACCTATGGTATGAGTATGTGGCTGGGTGTCAGTGTTGGGTGTTTGTGAGTGACTTGACAGGCAGTGTGAACAGTTCAGTGGATGTTCACATACAGTGTGAGTCTTCATTTTGTAATCATACTCAGTTTGCTTCACATGAGTGGAAGGTTGGTGTGAGGAGGAGGGTTGTCCAGCCCCTGAGCTTCTGTGCAGGGTGTTCCTCTTTACCCCCACCTTCCATGTCAGGCTCCATTGACCTTTGGTGTGTGAGGTTCAAGGTCTGGCTAAACCTGGCAGATGAATTGTGCAGGGGGGCACAGGAGGATCACACAGCATGTACCCAAATGGGTGAGGGAAGAGTAGTGTGTGAAGGGTGGAGGTGGAGCCCTGTAAATCTTTGCGGACTGCCCATGCCTGGCACCAGGTCTGCCTACTATATTGTGTGTAGGTTTTCCCACATCTTCACCGCTGCGGTGACGTGACCGGAACATTGCAGTGATTTCGCGGTTAATAGGTGACCCGGATGCGGAGGGGTGATTTTCTGACAGGTACAACATGTGTGGGTACACTGGGGGATATGTTCCTGTCCCCACCATAGTGTCTGATGTGGACAGGAACAGTATGTCAGCACAGGAGTTGTGTGTTGTGCTTGCGTGCGGAGTTGTGTTTTTGCGTACCTGCGGCATTGTCCGCGACGGAGCATTGCTTGCTGGTAGTGGATGAGGTACAGCAGCGGAATGGCTTGAAGAGCTGGATCCATTGCGGTCAGGACCGGGTGGAGGGGACCGGGAGTCTGGTTTTGCGCTCCGCTGTCATGCTTCCACCGTCTCTGGGTGGGTGGATTCTAAGCTGCGGTGTAATGGACTGTTTGGGGCATCGTGAATTGTACGGCAGACGGGACGTCATTCTGCATGGCAGTGGGTCTCTATTGGCTCCCTCTGCCGCGGTGGCAGGCGCATATTTCTGGCGGTTCATGTCACTCCGCGGCAGACGGAAAATGAGCTATGTTTGCCCATTGTTATATGGCGGGCTCGAGGACCGCTGCTGGAGTGCGGAAAAGGTCATTTTCCACCACCACCAGCACCGTGGTTGTGCCTCCGCCCACCATCCTAATGAGCCCCTAAATTACTATTCCAACTCCAAAACAACTAAACTCAGGGAAAGTGCTGGATAATAAAATATAATTAATAACTATTACAACTCCAAATTTATAATTAATAAAAATTAAATGTTATGCCAAAATTATCTTTATAGTACAATTTTAAATTAATAAACTAATATTATTTTTTTTACAAATTCATCTTTTAAATAATTTACAACAAATATAGAATAATCTACCCAAAAATTAATAAAACCTCAAATTTTTATTTTTAATTTTAAATGTCATTTTTTTTTTTTAAATTACAATCTTTCAAAAAGTACTTTTAACACAAAACATTTTTAACAACATTAAACAACTACTCCATACCCTTATCCCCGATAAAATCAACATCACACTACTAAATTCTCTCAAGAAATTTCCAAAAATAATATAAATTTACAAACAATATTTTCAAAACACTCCACACCCTAATCCCCTATAACACAACATCCCACTACTAAAAATTTACAAAAATGTTGACAATATTTAAATTTTAATCCTAAATTATTAAATTACTCCACACTCTTATCCCCTATAAACCCAGCATCCCGCTACTAAATATTTCATTTATTTAAAAAAGTTTTAAAAAAAGATTTTTAAAAAAATCTAAATTACTCCACACCCTTGTCCCCTATAAACCCAACATCCCACTCCTAAAAATGTACAAAATTTTAAGAAATTTTTACATTCCATCCCAAATTTTTTAATTACTCCCAACCCAACATCCTGCTACTAAGGGGCCGATTCCGATCCGGGTCAGAAGGGCACCGAACGCGATCCGGCTGGAAAAACTACGAGCAGTACGCGTGTTTTCCGCCCGACTCGTACAGCTGTACGAGCGAGCCAGTACGATGCGAGCTACATGAAATTCACCGACCGAGTTGTTTCCGGGTCCGAACCGCTCCGTACGTCTTGGTCGTAAGCTAACCATGGCGTGCAATGGCTGCAATTCAAAACCGAGCCAGTACCATGCACGCGTCGGAGAGCCTGTGCGAGCCGGAGTGTCCGGCTCGCAAAAGCTCCCAGAGTCGGACTTCGGAGGTCCACGTCGGACCCCCTAACACTCGCAGCCGTACGACTCGCACACAGGGGGAGACCCATGGGTCTCCCCCACACAGGCATGTACAGCACGGATGGCACCGACACGTACCCACTGTAGGGGGCGCACCTGTTCGAGACGTACCCATTCAGTCAATGGGAGCGCATGTACGAGTCGTACACCTGGCTCCCATTGACTTCTATGGGAGTCCGACCGAACCGAGTCCGACAGCATACATGCACATCGTACTCGCTCGGTCGGACTGTAGGGGTCCGGCTCGGTCGGAAAACACTCCGGATCCGACTCGGTCGGAGTGCTTTCCGACCCGGATAGGAATCGGCCCCTAAATATTTACAATATTTAAAAAAATTCTACAATTTCCCCCCAAAATACTTTTTAATTACTCCCTACCTTTAACCCCTATAAATCCAACATCCTGCTACTAACTATTTAAAATATTTAAAAATATGTTTTAAAATATATATTTTTTTACATTTAATTTACTCCCCACCGTTATCCCCTATGAACCAAACATCCCACTCCTAAATCTTTTAAAAAAAATTAAAAGTATTTAAATTTTAATCCTAAATTTTTAAATTAATCCCCAACCTTATCCTCCAAAAACCGAACATCCCGCTCCTAAAACTTAATAAATAAAATATATTACCATAATTTTTCTAATAAAATATATCATAACTAATAATAAATTAATAATAAAAATTACCAACATTAAACAAAAACATTTCGCTATAATGTACAATATTTATTACATTGAAATTTACAAAATCGATATTTCTGTTTTACATAAAAATCGATATTTTTAACAACGTAAAAACTTACCACGATATTTTACACCATCGATATTCTTGACTCGATATTAATGCAATTCGATATTTCCACGTCTATATTCTATCTCTACACCTTTTCAGTAATAACAGCAATACTTTTCCATTGCAATTGAAAATTATCTCACCTACATCTTGCACACAGGAGCAGGCTGGGGTTTTGCAAAATGGGACCTGCAGGGCTCCATTACTGTGGATCACTTAGGCACATAGAACATGCACTACACAAGCCACAAACACACACAATCCACTTGGATGTTAGTACTAGGTTACACATTGATGCAGACCTTTACATAAGGGGGGCCAGCTACACAGATAGAAGGTCTGATCAACACTGGGGATTCACAAAACGTGGCATGCTACCACCACCTTTATACATGCTAAACCTATGACAGCAGTTCACCCATCCAGGTCACAGGAGAATTGCAGGGCTTCTTTTGTGTCAGAGACAAGGGTAGGTCTGTGCACATGTTATATTAGGATGTATCTAGAGCCAAAATAAATTTTAAAAACTGGGAAATAAGTGAGTCACAGTCAAGCACTTGGAGCATGGCAACAAGACTACATACCCCACAGAGAACATTCGTAGTCCAATAGCATGTTCAGGATTAATTATGTGTTTCCTAATTTAATACTGTTTATTTTACAGTCCTCTTACTACATATACTTGACTCCTATAGATGTCCTACTTTGTGGATACTAAACAAGTGCATATTTGTGTCTCAATGTGAGGGCTGGACTGGCCATAGCGGTAGCCGGGTGCCGGGTGCCTCCCCCAACACACCCGCCGCTCCAGCGGAATTGCAAGGGCTGGTTTGTGTTCCCAGTCCGGCCCGGCTCAATGTATATTCATTGATGTAAATATACATTCATTCCAAACATTGTCCATCTCTACACAGTGCACACATGCAGGAATAGCCGCTCCTCACCCTCTAAATGGTGAGTAGCTTGAATGTTTTGTTTTTGTTTCTTCACAAGAACGATGAGTTGTTAGCAAATAAAGCTGACTGCACCAGTAAAGTATTCATTGTGACTTGGTGGCTGCTTTGCTGATGGGAGACAAGCTCTTTGTCCTGGCTTTCTGATCTACAGCCTGCAGAGAGGAGAGTAGCCATGAGCCCTTAACATGTGGTCGAAGATTTGAATAAAGAGAGTTGTTGAGGGGCCTTCAGACCTGATGAGAGGCCTCAAGGTCACAAACAACAGCTCCATCAGAAGATTTCATAGGAAAAATGGTCTGCCAGCCATAATACAAGAAGTGGTAGTACCTTAGAACATCCTGATTCCTTGGTAGTACATCTGAAGTGCTCCTCACCACTGGCCCTTGCTGTTTGTTGGGCAATCCTGCATTACGTCTCACCGACCAATTTCACTCTTCTTGCATCCCTTCCTTCTGCTCAGTCCCAATTGCAGAAGCTCAATATAGTTTACCAGATCACAAAAAGGACAGAAAGAAAACATACAGTCACTCACCTTTAATCTCATCAAGGCTTCATCAATCCTTCATCGATGTTGCAAATGCATCTGGGCCAGCAGAGCTGCCTGCAGACCTACCTCAATGACTAGCTCGGCAGCCAATCTACTCAGAAAAGCCAACACGTCATTAAATACAGATATTTTGACAATGGAACTCTAAATGCCTTACATAAAATCCTCCCTAAACCAAACAGGCTTTGAGCCAAGAGATCATTCTAACCACAGACCAATAACAGACTTGATTGAAAGATCTGCCTCAAAACATGTAACTACAGTCAAAGAAAATAACCTGCTTTTAGTTTTCCAAACCAGATTCTAGTATGACTGAGGCATAGAAGAACCAATGATTTCCACATGGGATGATTTTAAAACAACAGCGCATTAAAGCTGGAGTACCACCACAACTATTACTTGATCTCTCCATCACCTTTGATACTGTTCACCTTCCCAAGCTTCTACAGAGACCTGACGACATTAGATTGCAGGCTCATAACTTAAGCAGAATGCATCTTTTCTTTCAGACAGATTGTCATCTCAGGGCTTCCTTCATGTCAGCTCCATGAATTCACAACTAATGCACCAAACATCTTTACCCTCTCTTTAACATTTACTTTAGCTCTATATTGCACCCAATCTGCTCCTTCAATTTAATGTGTTACTGTTAAGCAGATAATAAACAAATCATACTTGAGTATGAAAACTCATCAGACTTTGACTCCTACTCAATCGGATAATATTACAAAGTCAAATAATGGAAGATAGCTAACCACAGCAAAATAAACACATCTCAAATCTATATTTCCATATGCAGTACATGGATCAAACACCACCCATGAACAATATGGCCTCAGCAAGTAGGCCCGCCACCAAACAATTAAACCTAAGTGAGGGATCTAGTGGTAAATTTGGACTCCAGTCTGTCACTCATAATAAGACTGTGTTTGTCTAATACATTTAAACTGCAGTCTGACACTTCTTTCCCTCATATTGGCCGTAAAGATATCTCCGCCTACATTGGTTGAAATGCTTGTCCCGCCCCACTGACTCAAGAGTTAGCTCTCACCCGAAAGTCGGGTCTAGTTGAGCCCTTGTTTTGAATCAATATACAATGATGTTAAGTTGGTAAATGTAAAAAAATGTAAATTGATACTTGTATAGCGCACTACTCACCCGCAAGGGTCTCAAGGCGCTTGTACGAATACCGCTGTGGAACCCATCTTGGCTTTCCCTGTGATGTGTCCACTCCTGGGCACCCCCAAGGTGGAGGCCAGGCATCCTTAGCGTTGTGGGGGCTGTTGTGGAGATTAAGCAAGCTATTGCCCAGAGTTGCAGAGTGGGACTCCATGATTGGAATAGGTACCAAGGCGAGAATAGTAAGGTCCGTGGAATATTGAGCCCAAGACCCGCCGAGGCGGGGAATTGAACCATGGTCCCGGGCCAGACCTCTGGATCAGGATCTGCCGCTCCAACCATTGAGCCACACTTCTCCAGTTGGTGAATTAATTATATAGAACTCTTTAATAAGTACCAGTAGCAACAGATTGTGATATCATAAATAAACAACATTGAAAAAACAAATATCAAGAATTGTCATGCCTGGGACACACATCGTGTATGTGCACATCAAACATTCTTTGAGAGTCTTGTATTTGTTTATTGTTTCAATTAATTAAAATTGTTACAAAAAAGACTGGTTGGATTCAATCATAAATAAACATGGTCATTTCATTTAACAAGACTGTTAGACGTGTCTAAAACATAATCATTTCATGGACCCATTCTCATAATTACAGCAGTAAAAGGTGGATTGAAACTACAATTTGTCTCTAGTCCTTGACTGAGTCGTTATGTAGTAGTTATTTCACCTTATGTGCTAATTTTGCTAGTCTTGCCAATTCCATTGGAATCTCCATCTTAAAGAGAAATTCCATAGCGTATGTACAGGTGCGTATCCCATATTTTAAAAACAAGGGTTTCAGTAAAGTGTGACGTGCATAAGTCAAACGATGGCATATGCAGATCATGTGAATCATGGATTCCTCGTACTGGTGGCACAATCTGCAAGTGGTGACCGACTCTAGTGTTTTCCAACGTCTGTGATGTCTTTTACCGGTAGTACCATCAATCTCACTGACAGAATTTGTTTTAAAATGGACTTGTTCAAGGCAGAGTCAAGGTATGGCTGACTCAGTTTATCGTGGAAGGAACTGGCTAGTAGACTGATGTTACTGCTAGAGGACTCTAGTTCCTTCATGTCCTCTTCCTTGGATAGTAGTCTGACTTGTTTCTTTAAAATGGTTTTTAAAATTCCAGGTTGGTAAATAAAATCCTGCCAGTTGGACAAGTCAAGGTGCAATTCAGTACAAGCAGTTAAAAGGCCATTGGCCAACGAGTTGTTACTTTTCACCAAAATTTCCTTCAAGATTGCCTTCATTGTGGTTGAGGGGGTAGCACAGACCCCTCAATAATACCGAACAATCGATGCCAAGTGTTCATAGCGCTGTTTGTTTAGCCTAAATTCAAGACGTACCAAGCGGGTATATGGAAGATCTGTTTAAATGCCCGGCAGTTGGCATGTTCCATGATGTTAATTGATGCCGCGGGGAATGCTAGTTGGCCATATGTAATTGAAGGGAGTAATTTACCTCTTATGACCTTTCTAATGGGTCCAGTTGTCGGACTACTTAGTTTGGAATTCAATTTGCAAAGGCCATACCTTTTGATTTGATGGATGCAGTGTATACTGCCGATTTCCCACTGCTCATAATCGAAACCCCTCAGTAGTTGTATTTGGTCGTTGTTGCTATTTTCAGGTTACCCATTCTCTATTGTTTGTTTAGTTTATTTGCATACTTCCCGAAAATTACTACCTTTGTTTTTCCTGCATTTGCTCTTAAGTCATTTTCGTTGTTATAGATGCTTAATGCATCCAGTGTTCGTTGCATGCCCGTTTTGGTATGGTCTATGAGCACCATGCTATCTGCATACTGCAGTAGAAACAGTCTAGTAGAACCAATTTTCGGGGGTAACAGATTGGCTTTGGATACTGTTTTGCCAAGGTCTGCAGTGTAGAGATTAAAAAGCAAGGGTGCCAGTAAACACCCTTGTTTTAATCTTCGGTATGTGTAGAGTTTTTTTCTTTTCTTTGAGAGTCGTTCTAACACAAAGAGAGAAGTAAACACCGATTTAACATGGAGGGCCAACAGGCATACACCCAAGTATGAGGATTATTGTAGGTATTTATTTCATTCATTTGTATCTTTGTGTAAACTGCAGGAAGCTTCAGGGCACTTTTTAAAAATGTGAATGAATCATAACAACAATCCATAACACAGCAACTCATGCAGCGAGGACGATACCAACCATCAACACAATTGATTGATGGAAATATCAGGTCTTAAATCAGTCACACGATGGCTCATTATTCATTCTTATTCTTATTCGGCGACAGTATATGCTTACATTTCCACCACAGTACAGTGTATCACCAACTTAACTTGCTTGATAGTACTCTACAGAGCCAAACAAGAAATATAGCCAAATACAATGGAAAAAAGATGGGTAAAGAGGTTGAATTTCCAATTTACAGGATAGAGATTGGGGTTACAGATGACGTTGTGAAAAATAAGTTGTAGTTGAAGACAAAGAATAACATATGGCACAATGTGGAACACAAGAGCATTGATCAATACCCCATTCCCATAAGGTATGAGGATAAGGATTTAGGAGGACAGAGAACAGAGATGTTTCAAACTGTTTCTAGTGCTTTCGAAGCTCAAATGTAAATTAGGTGCATAAATGTCAGGGACAAAGGAGTTCAAGATCCTGAGGGCACAACCTGAGAAAGATTGTGCATTGGCATAGTGTTTCTTAAAACCTGGCCCCCAGTGGTGGCCGGCAGGGAATGGTGGCAGGGGGAGGGGGCGTGGGCGAAAAAAGAAAGAAGACTTACCTGCTGGTCACCAGCCACTGCCTCTCCTCCCTCCTTGCTGTTTTCCTGGCAGCACTGAAGCACCCAGGCTCCCAGACTCCCCTAGCCAATCACAATGCTGCTGTCACCAGCATGACAGAGAGTGGGAGTCTGTGCATGTTCTCCACCCAGGGGGTGCAATAAAGATGGGCAAAGAACATGTTGAGTGCCCAAGATGGCCGGCTAAGCTGTCATGGGCACTTATGTTGCACCAACCACTCCTCCCTCTGACGCGAGACCAGACCCGCCCTACCCTGGCTCCAAGCTCCATACTAAAAATAAAATAATTATAAGGTTCTGTTATTGTCATTATATTATTCCTTTGCACTGCTTCAAGAGCAGTGGGGCGACGCTCCTCTGCCTTAGTAGAGGAGCCGCCGCTGCGTGGTCCCTGCAGAAATTCCTCCAGGCTCTGCAGTTTCCCAAGGCACTGTGAGAGGCGCGGTTTTGCACTATACAGGGTGGAGTGCTTGCATGCTGAAACGTGACGGTTGATTAGTAGATGCACCAAGAGGTAGATAAAGTGAAATTTTTTCAAAGAGGATGCTAATCGCTGAATCTGCATCTCTTGTGTTAATATCAGTGATGAGGTATAAAGTGAAGTCATAAGAGGTAGGACTGACATGTAAAGAATTCTGCCCCTGAATGTACATGAAGTCAAAGTCGATGCTGAGATGCAGGATGGTTGTTTGCATCCCGCTGGGACGGTATGTGCTCCGCATTGCTTTATGCATGGTGTTCAGGTCTCTCGTAGGCGGCTGGGTAAACGATGACCGGGCGCTGTAACCTTAAATCATACCGTCATGAGTGCAACAGCCCTTCGCAGGGCGGCTGAGGGGCGCAGATAACGAGGTGTGTATCGGTGGTTTCTTGAGTGCTTATTTAGAGACAATGATTTAGAGGAGCCCGACTTTCGACACCCGAAGCCTACAAATTCATGGCTTGACAACTTAATTAAAGGATCAATTAGCTGCTTTCTGTGGCTGCCCGTAAGGGAGACAGAGCGCGAGGCGGATGACTTATCGACGAAGAAGAGAAACAAAGAGTTATGTACTCAGATGAAGAGGTAATGGAAGAACGGGGGTGTTTGACAAACAGGAGAACCATGGAAAAGGAAGTGTTAGTGATGTGAGTGAGACTGGAGAGAGAGTGTGACAGAGAAATAAATGAGATCCAGGAAGAAGGCGTCATGAGGACAAAAGGGAGAACCAGGCCCAGGGCGGGTGAGTCGTGTCGGCAAAAGAGGTGCGCGAGAGCTCGATATATGAAGGTGCATTGAAGAATGAGTGAAGAACGCAGAGGACGAGAGGTATCCCTTATTTGGTTTGTGAGGCGCGAGCTTGTGACGTATTACAAATTCATAATAAAAGTAAAAGTGCCGGCAGCACTCCTTCATGAATGCTTGTCCCATCGAGTTTGCGCCATCAAAGGTAATTTGTGAAGGTGTGTTTTTTAGCGGGGCTGGGCTCAATTTTACAGGATTGAAATAGAGGTGCATTGATGAACCAGAGCAGAGGGGCGGAGAGAGTGGTGCACATAAGTTAATTTAGAAATAGAGAGAATGGGGGAGATGGAGGACTCAGAAAGAAAAAAACATGAAAGCGAATAACAAATATTGCCAACGTTGGAAATTAACGAAGTCTCAATTGGAACGTACAATATGTATTACTAGCATCAATCCGTAAGGCATACATTTATATTGGCGGCTGAGGGAAACAATGCTGATTTAATCTGTGGAGCAAAGGCTTCGCACAGATCTCTGCCGCAGGCACGTTACCCTACGAGCTGCCTGATCAGCGTAGGGAAGGAGGGGAAGCAAACGAGAGCGAGAGAAGGACAGTGAATGAATGAAAAAAGAGAGGGGAGAAGAAAAACACAGAGAGAGAAAAGAACAGATAGGGAGGGGAAACGAGGAACAAGGACACAGCGAAAACGGTGGGGGTGAAAGAGTGGGTGTTGTTTGACGAGCCCAGAATAAAGAACATTTTGTACACAGGGAATCCTTGCGCAGTGGCGTCGCGTTACAGCTGGTAATTTACTGGCTTGAACACCTAGGAAATGAGAAGTGGAGGCGATATAGCAAGTCATTTATTAGGTAAGAAATAGCCCACTGAGTAATAGCCGGGCTGGAGCAGTACAGTATGTCAGCGCCCGCAGTGAGACAGCGGAGAGAAAGTGCTCGACAATATACCGTCCTACAGGGATGTATATCAGCGCCGCCTCCGAGAGACGCGGTGTAACGACTCCGGGAACGAGGACTCGGAGGGAGGCCCGGTCTGAGCAGGGGCTGCTGGGTAGGCAGCGGTGGGTGTACATAGAAAAAGTAAGGGAACTGTGATGCTGTGCACAATGGGGGGGGGGGGGGGGCGGGGTCAAAGGCGCGGCTAAACAAACAAAATATTCTGAAACTTTTTTCGGTCTTTCAACTTCACGTATGTACACATAAAATAACACGCAGGTTAATTGTAAAATACATGCCAGTTAAGTTAATTAGTTGGAAATGCACTATCGTGCTGTATGAAACCTCTTTTAGTTCATGTATGTAAGAGGTCAGTGTCTGTAGCCAGACAGCCACGGAATTGAATCCTGATTTGAGCAGAGGGGAATAGTTAGGAGGGTGACACAGGCCTCTGCAGCCCCTTCCGTGCACAGCTGGCCTTTCAGAGAGGCAAGCCTGTCTACTATTTTTGTAGGTAGTCCACCTGTGTACCTCTCCTTCATCAGGAAAGAACTGTAGTTCCAGACAGAGCTTCACCGCTGGCCTCAAAATATTATGATTTTATTTTTTAACTAGTTTGCTTACAATGCGCTCAATAGCACACAGCTTCCGCCTGTAAGAGCTAGGAGAACAGGGTAGTGAGATACCATTGCAGGTAATTAATCAAAATAGTCCATAGGCCTGAGATATCTGTCACTTACGGATCTAAATCATAGGATGTTTTTTGGCAACTGTGGGTGGGTGGCGCAGGCCAGAGCGTCTGACTCGAGGGTGGGGCTCGCGGTTCGATCCCTGGCACCGGCAGCAGCTCAGCTCAGCACTATGTGACTCTTGGCAATAGCTCACTTAATCTCCCTGACGGCCCCTGTGTCTTGAAACCTTAAGGGGTTATACAGTTGCGCTTTACAAATATGGATTATTATTATTATAGGTTAGAAGGAAAAGCCTTACAACGTTCCCATTAGAAATAAAGTGGTTTTAGGTCTCAGACCATTTAGGGGACATGATGTGTTCTGACCTGATTTATGAAGTGAAGAGCGTTCTGCAGGCCATAGGGTCTGGTCAAGTATGAAAAGAGCTTTTCCTCTGTAAGAATACTCTGGAAAAGAAAATAATCCCTTTGGGTACAATGTGGTAGTTACATTAGTGTTATAAGAAGGAAACCTTTGGGGGGAAAGGTGATGTTCATTTTTGCATTGTGATTAAATTCGTGAAAAATACAGTATAAACCAATATTTACATTTGATCTCTTTAACCCCTTCTCAGCTAGGCCTTTCCCCCCTGTGCTAAGCCTTTTTTATGGCCATTTGGGGTAGTTTGCGCTCAGGCCCCTGTAACGTTTTGCCCACATAAGGTATCCAGGCCAAATTTGCATCCTTTTCTTCCAACACCATGGGGATTCTAAAGGTACCCAGGGTTTGTGGATTCCCCTGGAGGGGACCCAGAAATTAGCCAAAATACAGCTAAATTCAATTTTTTTTGTGGAAAAATGGGAAAAAGTGCTGCAAATGAAAATGTCTGTTTTTTCCCTGCAAATGGTATCAACAAAGGGTTTGTGGGGCTGAAATCACAATTTTCCCAGCTTTCAGGGACTGACAAACGCTTGTCAGAAACCCTACATTTTTTCCACAGTTTTGGCATTTTACTGGGACATAGCCTATTTTTGCTATTTGATGTGCTTTCAACCTTCTTCCAGTTAATGGTACACATGGGTATAAAAGCAATAATGGATCCTGTAAAGCTATACATTTTGGAAAAGGAAACAAAATTCTGAATTAAGCAAGGGGTCATTTGTGTAAATCCTTCAAGATTTCTTTATAGAAACTAACAGTTGAAAATAGGAAAAATTGAAAATGAGTTGAAAAAACAGCCATTTGTGCCAGCATTTTTCACCTGTAACTTCTTCTAATTATGACAGATGTTTGAAAGCAATATAATGTTACATCCGCTGGACCTTTCTGGTTGTGGGGATTTATAGGACTTGTAGGTTCACCAAGAACCCGACGAACCCAGAGCCAATAACTGAGCAGCATCTTGCAATGGTTTTTTATAATGTGCCAGGTATATAGCTATTCATTTGGGAAAATATATATAGTGAATAATCGGGGTGAAAGACACCTATGTATTTCTGAAATAGGAACAAAATATAGAGTTTAGAAACAGTAGCTATTTCCACATTACCAAAATTGTGAGTACCCATACTAGCATGAGAATTATAGGGCATTTTTCAAAGTGACTTCTTTTTTACATATTGTCTTTCATTTGGAAGTCAGAAATGCTTCGAAAGTCAATAGGTAATAACGGTTGCTCTACAATTCTGTGTTACCCTAAGTCTCCCGCCGATAAAAATGGTACCTCACTTGTGTGGGTATGCCTATTGCCCACATCAGGAAACGGCTCAAAACGCAACGTGAACTCGATTCATTTTTACAGTAAAAACTGACCCTTTTTTTGCAAAGTGCCTAGCTGTAGATTTTGAACCCAAGCTCTGCCGGCACATAGGGGAACCTAGCAAACCTATATATTTTTAAAACTAGACACCCAGGGGAAACCAGGATGGAGTGACTTGTCTGGCTCTGACCAGGTTCTGTTACCCAGAATCCCTTGCAAACCTCAAACATTGTAAAAAAAAACACATTTTCCTCACATTTCTGTGGTGGAAAGTTCTGGAATCTGCGTTGATCCACAAAATTCCACCCACCCCACATTCCCAAAGCCTTCAGAGAAAAATGTACCTCACTTGTGTGGGTAGGTTTAGTGGCCGCCACTGGAAACAGCCCAAAACGCAATGTGGACGCACCACATTTTCACAGTGAAAACTGACCCTTTTTTCGCAAAGTGCCTAGCTGTAGATTTTGAACCCTAGCTCTGCCGGCACCTAGGGAAATCTATCTAACCTATACATTTTTTAAAACTAGACACCCAGGGGAATACAGGATGGGGTTACATGTCTGGCTCTCACCAGGTTCTGTTACCCAGATTCCCTTGCAAACCTCAAACTTTGTAAAAAAAACAAATTTTCCTTACTTTTCTGTGGTGGAAAGTTCTGGAATCTGCATGGATCCACAAAATTCCACTCACTCCGCATTCCCCGAAGTCTCCCAAGAAAAATGGTACCTCACTTGTGTGGGTAGGCCTAGTGACCGCAACAGGAACGGCCCAAAACTCAATGTGGACACACCAGATTTTCACAGTGAAACCTGACCCTTTTGTTGCAAAGTGCCTAGCTGTAGATTTTGAACCCTGGCTCTGCCGGCACCTAGAGAAACCTAGCAATCCTATACATTTATTAAAACTAGATAGCCAGGGTAATCCAGGATGGGGTGACTTGTCTGACTCTCACCAGGTTCTGTTACCCAAAATCCCTTGCAAACCTCAAACTCTGTAAAAAGAAAAAACATTTCCCTCACATTTCTGTGGTGGAAAGTTCTGGAATCTGCGTAGATCCACAAAATTCCACCCACCCCGCATTTCTCAAAGTCTTCCAAGAAAAATGGTACCTCACTTGTGTGGGTAGGCCTAGTGCCCGCAACAGGAAATGGCCCAAAACGCAACGTGGACACACCACATTCTCACGGTGAAAACAGACCCCTTTTTTGCAGAGTGCCCAGCTGTAGATTTTGAACCCTAGCTCTGCTGGCACCTTCGGTAAACCTAGCAAACCAATATATTTTTGACAACTAGACACCCAGGGGAATCCAGGATCGGGTGACTTCTCTGGCTCTCACCAGGTTATGTTACCCAGAATCCCTTGCAAACCTCCAACTATATAAAAAAAACACATTTTCCTCACATTTCTGTGGTGGAAAGTTCTGGAATCTGCATAGATAGATACCAAAAATTCCAACCACCCCGCATTCCCCAAGGTCTTCCAAGAAAAAATGGTACATCACTTGTGTGGGTAGGCCTAGTGCCCGCAACAGGAAACGGCCCAAAACGCAACATGGACACACCACATTTTCACAGTGAAAACTGACCCTTTTTTTGCAAAGTGCCTAGCTGTAGATTTTGAACCCTAGCTCTGCCGGCACTTAAGGAAACCTAGCAAACCAATACATTTTTGAAAACTAGACACCCAGGGAAATCCAGGATGGGGTGACTTCTCTGGCTCTCACCAGGTTCTGTTACACAGAATCCCTTGCAAACCTCAAACTTTGTAAACAAAACAAATGTTCCTCACATTTCTGTGGTGGAAAGTTCTGGAATCTGCATAGATCCAGAAAATTTCCACCACCCTGCATTCCCCAAAGTCTTCCAAGAAAAATAGTACCTCACTTGTGTGGGTAGGCCTAGTGCCCCTGATAGGAAATGGCCCAAAACGCAACGTGGACACACCACATTTTCACTGTGAAAACTGATCCTTTTTTTGCAAAGTGCCTAGCCGTAGATTTTGAACCCTAGCTCTGCTGGCACCTTCGGGAAACCTAGCAAACCAATATATTTTTGACAACTAGACACCCAGGGGAATCCAGGATCGGGTGACTTCTCTGGCTCTCACCAGGTTCTGTTACCCAGAATCCCTTGCAAACCTCAAACTATATAAAAAACACATTTTCCTCACATTTCTGTGGTGGAAAGTTCTGGAATCTGCATAGATCCCAAAAATTCCAACCACCCCGCATTCCCCAAGGTCTTCCAAGAAAAAGTGGTACATCACTTGTGTGGGTAGGCCTAGTGCTCACGACAGGAAACGGCCCAAAACGCAACATGGACATACCACATTTTCACAGTGAAAACTGACCCTGTTTTTGCAAAGTGCCTAGCTGTAGATTTTGAACCCTAGCTCTGCCGGCACTTAAGGAAACCTAGCAACCCAATACATTTTTGAAAACTAGACACCCAGGGAATTCCAGGATGGGGTGACTTCTCTGGCTCTCACCAGGTTCTGTTACACAGAATCCCTTGCAAACCTCAAACTTTGTAAAAAAAACAAATGTTCCTCACATTTCTGTGGTGGAAAGTTCTGGAATCTGCATAGATCCAGAAAATTCCTACCACCCTGCATTCCCCAAAGTCTTCCAAGAAAAATAGTACCTCACTTGTGTGGGTAGGCCTAGTGCCCGTGATAGGAAATGGCCCAAAACGCAACGTGGACACACCACATTTTCACTGTGAAAACTGATTCTTTTTTTGCAAAGTGCCTAGCCGTAGATTTTGAACCCTAGCTCTGCCGACACCTATGGAAACCTAGCAAACCTATACATTTTTGAAAACTAGACAGCCAGGGGGAACCCGGATGGGGTGACTTGTCTGGCTCTCACCAGGTTCTGTTACCCAGAATCCCTTGCAAACCTCAAACTTTGTAAAAAAAACCAAAGTTTTCTCACATTTCTGTGGTGGAAAGTTCTGGAATCTGCGTGGATCCACAAAATTCCAACCACCCCGCATTCCTCAAAGTGTTCCGTGAAAAATGTTACCTCACTTGCATGGGTGGGTCAAGTACTCACGACAGGCAAGGGCCCAAAACGTATTGAGGAGACATCAAAATTACCTTTTACAAAACAACCTGGTTTTGCAAGGGGGGGTCACCTGGGTTTTTGGCCCCGGTGCGGCGGCCATCTTGGGAAACCTACCAAACCCATATTTTTCTGAAAACTAGACACCCGGGGAGTCCAGTAAGGTATGACTTGCATGGACCTCCCAACATTTTCCTACCCGGATCCTCCCGCAAACCTCACATTTAGCTGAAAAAATAAACATTTTCTCAAAGTTCTGTGTGTGAAAGTTCTAGAATCTCCATGGATCCACAAATTTATTACCACCCAGCGTTCCCACTGGTCTTCTGATAAAAATGGTACCACACTCGCGTGGGTGGGTCAAGTACCAGGGACAGGCAAGGGCCCAAGACGTATTGAGGAGACATCAAAATTACCTATCACAAAACAACCTGGTTTTGCAAGAGGGGTCATCTGGATTTTTGGCCCGGGCTCGGTGGCCACCTTGGAAAACTACCAAACCCACACACTTCTGAAAACTAGACATCCGGGGGAGTCCAGCGAGCTTTGGCTTGTGTGGATCCCCCAAAGTTTTCCTATCCAGAATCCCCAGCAAACCTAAAATTTAGATGAAAAAGACAAATTTTCCACATATTTTTGTGTGGAATCAAATTGCCAACACAAATGTCATACCCCAGAGCGTTCCCCTCATTCTCCCGAGTAAAATGATACCTCACTTGTATGGGTGTCCAATGCAGAATTGGCTAAAAAAGTATTTTTTTAAAAACATAGCGCTTAGAATTCTCGGTGCTATACCCTTAGTCCCTATGTTTTTGGCTCTTCCCAGTCACAGGCCCTTGCCCCACCCACCCAAGTGAGGTATAATTTTACTCGGTAGACTGAGGGGAATGCTGTTGGGTAGGACTTTTGTGCCAGCACGGTGATTAAACAGATAAATATGTGGAAACTGTGTTTTTTTCAGCTAAATATAAGGGTTGCAGGGGATTCTGGGTAGGAAAACTTTGGGGGATCCACGCAAGCCATACCTCACTGGACTCCCCTGGGTGTCTAGTTTTCAGAAATGTGTGGGTTTGGCAGTTTCCCGATATGGTCGCTGAGCCCGGGGCCAGAAACCGGGGTGACCCCCTTGCAAAACCAGGTTGTTTTGTGATAGGTAATTGTGATGTCTCCTTAATACGTTTTGGGTCCTTGCCTGTCACTGGTACTTGACCCACCCACGCGAGTGAGGTACCATTTTATCGGGAGACCTGGGGGAATGCTGGGTGGTAGGAAATTTGTGGATTCATGCAGATTACAGAACTCTCCCACACAGAAATTTGAGAGATATGTAATCTCTTTCATCAAATTTTGAGGTTTGCAGGTGATTCTGGGTAGGGAAACGTTGGGGATCCAGAAAAGCCATACCTTCCTGTGCTCCCACGGGTCTCTAGTTTTCAGAAATGTGAGGGTTTGGTAGGTTTCCCTAGATGGCCGCTAAGTCCGGGACCAAAAACTCATGTGACCCCACCTTGCAAAAGCAGATCGTTTTGTGATAAGTAATTTTGATGTCTCCACAATACGATTTGGACACTTGCCTGTCGCGGGTACTTGACCCACCCACAAGAGTGAGGTACCATTTTTATCGGGAGTCCTGGGGGAACGCTGGGTGGTAAGAAATTTGTGTCATCCTGGTGATCCTACAGCCTTCCCACACCAAACTTTGAGAAAAATGTGATTGTTTCATCAAAATTTGAGGTTTGCAGGGGATTCTGGGTACCGAAACGTTGAAGGATCCATGCGAGCCATACCTCCCTGGACTCCCCTGGGTCTCTAGTTTTCAGAAATGTGTGAGTTTGGTAGGTTTCCCTAGATGGCCGCCAAGCCCAGTACCAAGTGAGCAGCCCCCACCCTGAACTTTGAGGGAATTAAATCCTTGGTGCCTAGGGGGCTTTCTGCCCCCAGGGGGGGGGGGGCAGATAAGGGGCTATTATCCCATATGACTCCGGGGGGGGCAGAAAGACTGTGGCATTTTTTTGAAGGGGGAGGGTTTGGCATGCCCATTCTGGGCAGCCCCGCACCAAACTTTGGAAAAAAAAATCATGGTGCCTAGTAGGCTTTCCGCCCCCCGGGGGGCAGAAAGGGGCTATTGCCCCATCTGCCTCCCAGGGAGGGCAGAAATACAGTAGCATCTTTTTGGGTGGGGGCATTGGCATGCCCATTCTGGGCAGCCCCCACCCCTGGCTTATAAAAAAACTCCTTGGCACCTAAGGTGCTTTCTGTCCCCCTGAAGGGCATATTGGGGGATACTGTCCCCATATGCCCCCCAGGGAGGCATAAAGGCTATCTGGCATAATTGTATAGGGGGGAGCAAAGTCCTTTGCCCAAGGGCCAGCTCCCCCCCGGTGGCTAGCAGGTGGATCCCTGCTTGGGGATCCCCAAGCAGGGATCCACTAGGAAGGGGTGCCATTGGAAAGGGGAGATTCTCACCTTTCCAACGATACCTCTCCCATGTTTTTCGGTGCTCGGTGGGCTGAGCTAGCCCCACAAGCACTAAAACTGTGAAACTGAAACTAAGTTTCAGTTTCATTTTCATTGTAATGACGACAGTGTGTCATGCACGCGATTGTCATTACAATGAATACACAAACCATGTTTAGGAGGCTGGGGAAGCTCTTCCCAGCTCCCAAAGCAAAAACAAAAACAAATGGAAATCCCTCTGCTGTTTACAGCAGAGGGATTCTTTTAAAGTGTGCCCATGACGGAATCGTTCCGCCATGAGCACACTGGCACATATGCTCATGAGGGAACTAGTCCGTCATGAGCATAGAAAGGGTTAAATGTGGAGTTTTTTGTTCTAGGGGTTAGTAATAACGCAGTTTTGGATAAATAGCAATGATGTAGATGGTGCCAAAATGGGTTGAATGACAGAATAGCAAGAACCAAAATTTTGTGACAATCGAATATCGTATGACAAATTTCACCTCTGAAAAAAAATATTAAGTATGCGTGCTGCCAAAACTTTGAGTCAAAAATATTGTGAATCAGAATATCAACAAAAAAGTAAGTATGTTGAAAAATTAATATATATCTCTTTATGGATGATTTATTTAAAATATTAACATACACACCAAAACATAAATAAAAAAATAGTTCTAATTAGTCACATTAATTAGTTACATTAATTAGTAATGTAAATTAAATATTTAAATAAAACACACACATACATAGTAACGTTTTTACAATTCTGCAAATGTGCAATATCGAGTTAAATATTATTTCTGGATTTTTGCCATTCTAATGATACATAGAGTCATAACAGATGAATTAATGATGTTGCATTTGAAACAAGTTTACTGAGTTGTTTCGAAATGTAATTAATACTGTGAAAAAATAAGACATATTTTAATGTAAGATGCCATTTGCTTCAATATGGATGCACTGTTAGATATTTTGGTGTTCTACTCCATTTCCTCCTGCTCATCCCCCCTCCTAATTGGGTGCCGATTCCGATCCTGTAAAACCCGGGTACGAATGGTCGTGCGGAGCGTTTTCTCCGTACGACTCGTGCCCGGGAATTCCACCTTACAATGCCATTTCCGTACGAATCGTAAAAAACACCGTACGGGTAAAAAATACATACAATTCTGATCCTGGACAGCGAGTCCGCGTCGTCCGCACGAGTTAGGAAGCGTTTTACGGATCAGCAAGTACAATTCATACCTACAGCACTCCGCACGGCTATATTTTTACGGGAGCCAAAAAGGGCCGGAAAGGCTAAGTATGCTGCGATGCACGAGGAAAAGGGGGCCCGCTACGCGACATACACGCCATCACCCACATCGTACGTGTCATCATGTATGGTGCGTACCCCAACATTGCATATGTACGGACCGTACCCCCCACCGCACCCCGTTTGTACAGACCGTACCCCCCACCCCCCGTACGTCCGCACCGTACCCCCCACCCCCCGTACGTCAGCACCGTACCCCCCACACCACCTGTTTGTATGGACCGTACCCCCCCACCCGCGTATGTCCGCACCTTACCACAGGCGTACCCCCCCACCCGCATATGTCCGCACCGTTCACCAGGCATACCCCAATCCTCGCGTATGTACGGACCGTACAACTGCATTTAATTGAAATTGTAGCAAAATGTGTTGAACTGTCTAACGTAAACAACACAATGTAATACCATAGCATATACTAAGCAACTTTGCATAACAATTTAAACATAGCAGTTTAAAGCACAACAAAACAAGTCAAAACAGAGCACTGCACACATACTGCAGAAAAGCAGAAAAATCAGATTGCAATAATGTAGCACAAAATACAAAAGAACACATCACCACAAGAACAAAATGTCACTTAGAAAATATGCGGAAACTTTCTTATCACAGATTATCACCTTCAGAATCCTGTTTTCATAATTCATTGGCATAGGCACCATCTAACTTACCACCAAGAACATGAAAGAGCCCAAGTCAAAAACGTTTTACGATTGCTATATGTTTAGTTTCCAGGACTTATCTGTTCTGCATCAGAGTAGAGAGAGCTGATTGCATAGAAGTTTCACTAGGGTATATCTATTGACTTTTACAGGTAAATGTAGGACTGTTAAGGTAAGATATGAAAGATATCCTTGATTGCCGCCACATAATTCATTATGCTTTGCAGACCAAAGTCAGAAGGGATGAGTCAGAGTGTCAGAGTCCAGTGTCTCTGTGTTCTCTCATCCCATTCTCCTTACCCCATTTTTACCACTGGCACCCATATTTATATGCGTGTGGTCATTGTTGGAGGCAGTGAATGATGGAAAAGTGCATTGCTCCCATTGGATCGTGAGTGGAAGGTTAGTGTTCCTTGGGAGATAAGGATAGGTGATCTTCTGAGGTGCATGCTGACTTTTTAAAGATGTGTGAAACGATCAGCAAGGACTGAGGGGTAGATCTTAGACAAAACAGCAATACCAGATTATCTACTAGACATGAGGAAGGTACCAATCTGGACTCATACTCGAGAGCCACAGTAACAGGTGTCAGGCACTAAGGGCCTGACTCCGATCCAGTCCAGAAAGCCCTCCGTACGGCTTGGATCCGGAGGGCTTTCCCGACAAAACGTGCTCCGGGTGTCCGAGCAAGCGAGTACGATGCATCCTTAAGCATACGGACTCGATTCGCTCGGACTTCCATTGAAGTCTATGGGAGCCTGCTACAGACGCGTACAGAGGCTCCCATTGCAGAAAATGGGTGGGGAAAAGCGTACACACTGTGGTGGGCACACCACGGTGCCCGCCACACTGTGCATGCTTAGATCGGGGGGACCCATGGACACCCCCCCTAGACCGATTCGTAGGGCCCCGGGTGAAGGGGGGGGCCTGCTATGGCCCACCGAAGTACGCTTCCTGGAGCTTTTTCGAGTCGGAGGCTCCGACTCGATCCGGCTGATCGATGCGTGCATCGTACTTGATCGCTCGGAAACCGGACCCATTGTGCTGCACGAGTCGACCATGTTATAGTCATCCGGAGGGCTTCGCTGACGGGTACGAGTCGCTTGGAGTGCAAGGCGATATTCACATCGTACTTGCTCACACATACAGGAGTATGAATCATTCAGAAACAGGGGCACGAATCAGACGTGCTCGCTACGGATCCCGTTCGGAGCCCTTCCAAGTGAGATCGGATTCGGGCCCTAAGTGTAAGCAATAAAGCTTTGAATAGGAACAGAGGCAAAATAAATAGACATAGAGGCTGGGTATCACTAGTAACCGATGCGTACGGAAATGGTCTAAGGTGAAATATGGGTATGCAAAAGCATGTTGATCGAATCTAGTTCTAGTACTCCTCTAACAATATACTAGAATTTATAGAAATACATAATTCAGGTGTTATTTTTCCAGGCTTCTAATTTAATACACACACCCACCCACATAATTTAGTTAAAACTCTAAACAGATCAGGACTGAAACAACCTTCATTTACTAATTCAAAATGGAAATAATGAATGCAATATTTATTATTCAAGTAATTCAAATCATAACAAACATTCATAGACTTATTGGTACAGTAAAAAGGCGTTGATTATTTTGTCTACTAAAAGTTTCAAAATACTTCAATAATTAATTTTTAAACGATTGTCCTGCATAGCTCGGTAATATTTACGGTCTTCAAACAATAGCTCCTTAGAGTTGAAGAGGCACCTTTTTTTTATAAAAATGGGTGTCAAAATTATTCATCTTTCCTCTTTGGTCATGGGGCAACAACAAAAAACATATGGTATAGTTTTCTCATGGTAGGGGCACAGTCTGCATTGAAATTGTTATTTTGCATTATTTGCCCATCGTCTTCTGAAGTCTTTTGTTGGTAACAAATGAAAGCACATTCTTATGACGCTGATCCTATTATGCTTTTTATTGTATTTACTTCAAATAGTATTGCATTGTTAATGTATTATGAGCCATTAATCAAGCCAGCATTACTAAATGGGATAAAAGAGGTGTAGTCATTAACACATGAAATAAGCTTAAGTTGTGTCTTCAAAATGGTTTTGAGAGATTCTCTGGAGCCTGTCACTCCCTTCTCAAGTGAGTTCGATTTCTTTGGTAGCTTTACCTTTGTGGGGCCATCCTGACCTTTGATCAATTCTTGCAGGTGATACTTTAAAGTATCCACCTTTGCTTTTATGATACTGTCGCTGAGTTTAAAGATCCTGCCTTGCATACTAGGTAGTATTTTCTTAGGCCAAATCACAGATGGATCTGTGCTATTTCGGTGTTGTTAGGGACTGAGAAATCTTTCCTAAAAATGTTACATTGTAGTGTATCCAGCAGTGGAGGGATTCTAGTTGGAAAGATGCACTGAGCGTGTGAGAGAGAAGGAGGAAACTTGGCTCCTATTGAGGTTGGCATCCACCGACAGGCTTTGCAGCTTGGCGTTTATCCAGCAGATGACAAATGTTAAGGCGGACGCTTTATTCCTGATGCTTGCCAGTTGGTACCTCGAAAAGCCATTATTAGATAGCCATACGCCCAAATAATTACATAGTGGTTGTACAATGCAGAATCCAGCATTGTTTTGCTTTATTTTTGTATTTCACAAAGATCACTATTTTCGTTTTGGCTTCCTCGGCTGTACGCTTATTTAGCTGAATATAGATAAGTAGCTCAAATAGCTTTACCTTTGTTTAATCATCAGGTAATAGCAGATCATCTGTATTTTGAAATATCTGGATCTTTTGCAATCTGATCTTAGCGGGAAAAGATCATGCTTTGTCCATGGCTGAAGCTATATCTCTAGAGTAGAGACTAAATAAGACTAAATAAGAGTAGTGGCAAAACGCAGCCCTGTTTAAGCTCAGAATCTGTTTGATTAGTTCATTGACATGATAACCCATCCCGGTCTTCATTTTAAGCCGCGTGTCTGAATGTAAAAAGATGATGGCTCTCAGCAAGGATTTTGTAAAACCCAATTTTTCTAGTTTTGACCCCAATATTCTGCGATCCACTTTATTGGGTGCAGCTGAGTAAGCTATAAAGTATGCAAAGAGAGGTGGGCCATGTCTCTTGATGAAGTTGTGTGCTATATGAATTAGTGCTAAACCATTACCACTAGAATGCAATTAAGAACTGCACATATGCAAATAATCTCTGAAATTGATCATATGCACAATTATAGCTAGCATATCCCATTTGGATATTCCGAACACCATGCTGGATTTTGCTGGTTGACAAGGAGTTTACAATCTAAAACATATTGTGGATGGCGCACAACCCTAGGCTTTAGACAGTGATTGCATGGTTGCAGAGTAGACACCTGTCAGATCTCTAAAGAAACCGAAAACTCCTAAAAGATGCAAACTGTAGGAGTAGAATGCAGGAAGAAATTAGGGATGCACTGCTGTAGAACAAGCTTCTGCAGTAGACACAGCTGGCAAGGTATATGGAAAAATGTTCAGTGGTATTATCTGCTATTCAAAAAATAAGTGTAGGAAAGTGCCCCGTCTTTGCATGGTTACCACCGTCTGATGCAACCCGACTTGATGTGTCCTGGGACCCTGCCAATCAGGTTCCAGGGGCCTGTGTTCATTCCCAAAATTGTACCTTTGTATCCACAATTGGCACATCCTTGGCCCCAGGTATGCCCCTTGTAAAAGGTGCCATGGGTACCAAGGGCACTGTGACCAAGAAAGACCTCTGAGGGTTGCAGCACCCATTGTGCCACCCTTAGGGGCCCTGCACCTTAACCTACACACTCTGCCACAGTAGGCTGCATGTTTTGGTGCAGAGAAAAGTGAAGAGTCGGCATGGCACACACCCCGGCGTTCCATGCCTGTAATCCACTGCCTAAGGCCTAGGTATGTCACTCCTCTAGCGGGGTGCATTAGTCCTAAGGTGAGGGTACAGAGGCATGAACCCTATACCCCTTCAGGGTCTATGTCCATTCATAGACATTGTAAGTGTAGTAAAGCCATAAATAGTATATGGTCTGGGAGGTGGTCGCTATGAACTCCACAGCTCCATAATGGCTTTCTTAAAACTGGAAAGTTTGGTGGCAAACTTCTCAGCACATTAAACCCACACTGATGCCGGTGTAGGATTTAAAGTAAAATGCATCTTAGAGATGTCCCCTGAAAGCAGGCCAGCCCTGATGTGGTTCCTGAATGGCCGACCACCATTGCAGCCACCAAACAGGTTTCTGGACCCTTGGATAGAGGGCCTCCGCTCTCTGGGACCAGAAACAAAGCCCATCCTGGGTAGAGGTATCATGCCCCCTCCCCCAGGATGGGCTGCGCCCACGAAAGGGTAAGCTTCAAAGGCCTATTGATGCTGTCCCTGCCTTTTGCTGCCCCCAGCAACTGTCTCCCACTGGTTCTGATCCCCACTTGGGCGGGAGAATCGGCGGGAAATCCAAGTTAGGAAAAGAGTTGTGCCCCCTGTTGCTAACCCCACCCCACAGGTGAGGGAAGCAAAGTGAAGCACACATCTCAGTCCCCTCTATCTTGGAGATGAGGGGACTCAGCCAAATAGGAAGAGGCTCATGCCCCCTCCCACTGGAGAGTGGCATAATTGGGGGTGTACCCACCCTCTGGAAGGGACCCTTGGCCCCAACCTACACACCTCTTTAATACCCCTAAAATTAGTATTTAGGGGCGACCTGAATCTTGCCTCCTAAGGTTAGAGGAAGAAAGAAGAAGGAACAAAGAGCCGAGCTGACCCAGGAAGAAACCGAGGACACCAACTGACTGGGCCCCAGCTCTACCAGCTTGTCCCAACCACGACCTGCCTACAACAAAGAAACCAGTGTGTCCCGCAGCAGCAGACCCCCAGAGCCTGGAGGACCTGCCCTGCCCTCAACTAACAAACTCTGTCTACCGTGAAGACCGGATTTTCTCAAACCAAAGACTAAACCGCCAGAGTCCAGATTCTGTGATTCTGCACCACTCTGCATGTGGCCGCCACGGCCCGAGGGCTAGTGGCCCCATACTCCAAAGAAGTCCCCCGGCAATTCTAAGTTGGGATCCAGTGACCTCTGTCCTCCTACAAGCTTCGAAAGTAAGCTTGCAGCCTTTATTTGAAGGGTCTCCCCGGCCGTGACCAAAGGCGGTAAGAAACTGCTCCCTAGACCAAAGCGGTCCAGGAATTCTGACCACATCTGTTTGACTGACGCCGACCATGACCGATCGAAGCCCAAGTAACTGACACCAAAGACACCCTAGTCTTCAACGCATTCCTGGCTTTGGGTGACCCACCCGACGGTGTCAAAGCATCCTCCCAGATCCCCAGTTGCCTTCCCAGTCGTTGGGTGCCTCCAAGAAGTCCCCCCTGACCGAGCCTGCAGCTTTCTGGAACCATTGGTCTCCACTGAGAAACCCAGGGGACCGCAACGTCTGATTTCCCTCCTGCATCTGGCCACCTCGGTGCCGCTGGTGGTGCAGTTCATGTGTCGGTCGCTGGCCCCTGCAGTTCCGACCGCAACCTTAGGAGCTTTGCTCCCACACTCAAGTGGCCTGCTTGCACTCAGACCCCAACCAAAGGAATATGTTTAGCTGCTGGCTACTGGTGAACCCCTGCACTCTGCACCCGGCCGCTCCAGTGCCTCTGGTGGTGCAATTAGAGTGTCCACCTGGACCTTGGGGAACCTTGGTCCTAACCCCGAAACCTCAACCTCGTAAATCAAATACTTACCTCCAAGTTTGATAACCTTTTTTCCTCCCACAGAGAAACATAGAATGAGATTATGGGTCTAGAAACTGTTCTATGTAGAACTGCTAATTTATGGAGAAAAGTGAGCACTATTGTAATATAATCCGAAAGTAATCAGAGAGTATTTACGGTGCAATACCAAGTATTCTGAAAAGTGATATCAACCTGTTATTGTTGCAATTACCAGAATAACTGTATTTCTTTGAACGGTCATGCATTTGAAAGTACTTATTACCTACCTGTACCAAGCCCTGCTTGATTCTATAAATAAACGATAAGTATACCTTTTTTATACTTACCTAATTGGTCTGGATTCTGTCTCTGAACACGTGACATCAGCCTTGATTGAGTGAATACAACAAATGCTTAGTACACCCTCCTGATGAGCCTAACTGCTCAACCACACTACCATAAATAGAGCTGTTAGTGATTAGCCAATTTAGCCTCTGCTATACCTCTGGACTCTGTGCACACTTTACATTACTTAGGTATAATATATGCAGAGCCAGCTTCCTATGGTAAGATACAATTCAGTGTGGTGAGTGCACCATATCTATAGCTAATATTATATTCATATTTTATTACTGTCAAACCCAGTCAGAGCTTAGGATTCAGAACAGGTCTTTACAGGCTTTCACACAAACATAGACTTAGAAGAGATAACGCAAGATATTAAGAAATACATAGGGACCAAAACAGACACTGCCTTGTGACCTGTTTATAAGTGAGCCATAATTACAAACCACCAACAAGTGTAGGTTTTACTGTCACATCTCCAGCAGTTTGCCTCTTTATTTTGAGTACTGGCTGATATTTCTCTGCCTCTTCCACTGGCTTGGTGAAGGTCTGAAAGTAGATATGGGATAAATGGTGGCGCATCAGTGCCTTTAATAGAGAGGTTAGTCACCCACCAATTACGGAAGAGTTCTATCAGTTAGTGGCCACCAACTGTTAATATGGTGTCTCTAACATACTTGTAAATAGCTCTGTCTATGTTGGACCTGATACGTGAGCATGACCAATCTGGGGGTACATCTCTTCTACCAATCATTGTGGTGCAAATTCCACCATCTGATATGGACATTGGAAGATATTCTTTTCCAGAGTGGCTCCTACCACAAAATAAACAGCCAGTTTGGTGATGAAATCTTTGATGGCATGTTGAACACTTGTGCCAGATTTTCCTCAGTGTGATGGAAGAGATAAAACCACCACTGTAGCAAATGGAAAATCTATTAGCATAACTTTAAATCAGATCTAGATTCACTTGTAGAATTCAGCAGATCACAAAAGGCTGCATGGAGACTCCAATAGTCTGGGGAGCAAAGGCTTTTTAAAGACCAGGAAATATATAGGAAGCAAATGGCCAGTTGCAAAAACATCAGAGACATCACAGCATTTGAAAATACAGGATGATGAGGAACTGCCACCATATTTCTCTTCCACCTCAAACCAAATGGTAAATGTTTCCAGAGCCCCTGAAATGTGTGAGAAAATGGTTAAATCCAGCAAACTCAATGCAGCAACACAAACACGAAACCAATTGGGAAAAAATAAATTCAACCATTTTATTAAAATGCTAATCAACATATTTAACACAACTATTTTTTAGGGTTTAGAGAGGGTCATGGTAGTTTTTAGGGCTCAGGGGTCTGGGTAGTTTTTAGGGCTCAGAGTGGGTTCATGGTACTTTTTAGGACTCAGGGAAAGGGGGACAGGGTAGTTTTTAGGGGTCGGAGTGGTTTTTAGGCCTTGAGGGATTCAGGGTAGTTTTTAGAGCTTAGGGTGGGGTTGGGGTACTTTCTAGGGCTCGGGGGGGGGTCTGGGTAGTTGTTAGGGCTTGGGGGTTTTGGTGTAGTTTTAAGGGCTCAGGATGGGATCAGGGTACTTTTTAGTAAGGGTGGGCGTAATTGGCGGAGTATTACTACGTGGAATTCCATAAAGTTGAACAAAAACCCCTGTGAATTCCGCACTCGCTGGACTCCCAATTAAACAGAAACCTCATATACTTTTGGTAAAATAAGAAGTATCTCTGTCTTTACATGCTAAAATGCATATAGTCATTTCACAAAAGTGAAAATGAACATTTAGCAAGCAGTGAGAGAGGTGATGATTTTGGGATCCCTAACCTAGGGGGAGAACCAAGCAGATGCCTTGAAAACAAAGAACACATCTTGCTGAACGATTCAGTGGTGGTCCCATCCTCTTCCTTTCATGAAGCTGCAGTTCCACTAGTCGTCACTAGGTGTCCCTCATGAGTCAATTGCAAAAGCATTTGACTTGAGGGACACCTAGCAACAACTAGTTGAACTACAGTTTGATGTAATAATTTCAATGCTTTTGCATTTGACTAGTGAGGGACACCTAGTAATGACTAGTTGAACTGCAGCTCTTTGTAGAATTATTTTGATATTGGATACTATAATATTCACTGCCCACTGCTAATCTCGTCCCATAATGCTTTGCAGGGCCTTTGGTTGGGATTGTATTTGTGCCCATAACTGTACTTGGGGTGGTCATAAGAGGGTGGGACCACCACTGAATCATTCAGCATGATATGTTTTTTGTGTTCAAGGCATCTGCTTGGTCCTCACCCTAGGTTAGGGGGGACCCCAAAATCATCACCTCTCTCATTGCCTGATATTTTTCATTTTCAAAGTTCACTTTTGTGAATTGATTATATGCTTTTTAGCATGTAAAGTTGCTTTATCAAAGCATTTGTGGGTGCAGTTTAGTAGCTGACTCCGCTACATGGAGGTGTTTTTCATGGAATGCGTAGTTAACAAATCTCCGCCAACTCCGGCAGCGGAGTGGAGTTCATTGCCCAGGGTTACTTTTTAGGGCTCATGGGGTGTTTAGGTTGTTGTTAGGGCTAGGGGCATGTCGCAAAGGATGTGAACTTCACCACACATTCCTATATCAGTCATGCTTTTACCTCGAAATTGCATGATAAAAGCATGCGTGATAAAGATATGTGTGATAAAGGAATGGGTTGCTCAGATGGTTTAGCCATGCATGCTTCTCTCATTCAACCATTCTGTATCATCTGGAGCCTATAGATCTGATAAGCAGGTAGACCCACATAAAGACTGTTCGCGTAATCCAAATATGATGTCCCAAGAGCATAGATGACAGTTTTTCGGGTCTCAGGCAGAAATAGGTGTAGCAGCTTCCCAGCTGATCTGGCCTTCACTAGGAGCAGTATCACCACAGTCTGCCTGAAGTATCCACCAACACTGGAGTCTATAAAGCAACAGCACATGTCCCACACCCAGAAAAGAAAAGAAATGTAGATGAATGAAAGTCCTTAATAACCTCATCCAACTCAAAGCACATCACTGAGCCTGCAGCTCACTTATTAACTAATACAAAGCCTCCTTCTAAAAGACTACCATCAATGACGATACTAACAAAAGCAAAGCTCTCTTCCAGGCAGTAACCAGAATTATAAAATGAGAATAATTTGTGAATCTGATGCAAAGGAAAACAAGAAAAAACATGTAAAGAGGCATACTCTCATAGAGGCAAAACAAACAGGCCATATAAAGGGTCGTGCCTTTCATAGAGCAAACACAAGGAGATGCCTTTCATAGACATACACAATGTAATATATGCATCCACAACAAAAAAACACAACGCTTCTCATCATACCATGTCACCGCATAATAAGAGATAATGCAAACAGGAAGGTCATTGTACTTTTTCTAAACATACGTTTTCAACACAATAAGTTCTAATTTAGGCAACCTAGGCTTTTATTTTAATATAATACGGGGGGAATACAAATATTGCCTATTAGTCTTAAAGCCATGTCTGTAAAAGAATTGCTTCACAAAACTTATGTATTTTCCATGACAGTAAATAAAATCACATTCACCCATGTTATTTTATTTTACCCATGTGAGCTAGCAACCCACACTTCAGGTAATCCTCACTATACTTTATCATATTAGTATTCACATTCTCTTCCACAAGAGAAACAGTGACACTGTCTGCAAAAGGAAAAAGTTTTGAGGCTTGATTTAGAGCTTGGCGTATGGTTACTCTGTCACAAATGGGACGGATATCCTGTCCTCTTTATGGCAAGTTCCTTAAGATATAAAGCACTTGTAATAGGTCAGACACGATATCTGTTATGTTTGTGATGGAGTTGCCTGTCTGCTAAACTCTAAATCAGGCCCCTAGTCTTTAAAAGGAGATTAGAGATTTTGGATTCACTTTCTTTAAACAGATCGCATTTTCTTAAATTTGGAAATGTGTTGCTGTTTAATCACATTGGTAAAATGTTCTTTTGGGGCAGGGAAAGGGTCCAAAATGCAAAGCTCAGTGCATAACTGCGAGTGTGCCTACATAATAATCAATATTTTGCTTTTTATAACAACTGCCTGTGGAAAGAAACAGTTGATTTAATTCATCATATTGTTTCTGTCCTCTTTGACAAAATCTACATGATCCCACAGCACAATCTTTGCGGTTCCAGGTGCTGGGATCTCAGCATGAGAGCTGGCCTCTCTATTTAGTAAGAAATCATTAGTCCTTCAACAATTAAACCTATAGCTGAGCAAACAGATGCCTGTTTCCCCCCTCAATACCTTTCCTTCTTGCATCCCACTTTCCACAGCTGATGACATAGGTGTGCCTCACCGGAGAACAAAACTGTTGAAAAATATACTGGAGCACAAAACTGTTGCCTCACTGGAGAACAAAACTGTTGAAAAACATGCTTTAGTTTACTCCTGAAAAGTCAGAAACCTTTTGAAAAGCAGTGAATGCTGCATTTTCTTTTGTCAGTAAGCTGCCTCTGAAAACTGCTTGTGGTTATATATTCCTGGCACTAGTAGTCTCTTTCCCTATTACTTGTTTCTTCCATCCTCAGAGAGCTGCGCCTGTCTCCTTCTAACCAGGGTGGAGATGCACAACCATTTTCTGTGGTCGCAAACGGGAATCCGGCCCGTATGCGACCGCAAAATTGCTCAGTTCCATGTACAAACCATATTTTGCGACTTGCTAACCTATTAGCGACTCGCAAAATATGGTTTGCGACTCGCTATTAGGAAGGAGCCTGCCAAGGGCGTCACTTCCTAATAGCGAGTCTGACTGCAATGTACTATTGTTTTGCGACCGCATTTGCGGTCGCAAAACACTCACAGTTTACCACCTACTTCAAGTAGGTGGTAAACCATTCGCAAACGGTAAGGGATCCCCAGGGGACCCCTTCCCCTTTGTGAATGGGTGCGCAAATACTTTTTAGGAGCAGGCAGTGGTCAAAGGTACCACTGCCTGCCCTTAAAAAATGAAACTGAAAACGAAACTTAATATTGATGAGGCATGCAATTTGTGACCCCATTGGGAATCGCAAACAGTGTCTGAGACACAGTTGTACATTCAGTTTAGCGAGTCACATATTGAGGGTTGCAATTTTGTGCTATTTTTGATACTCACTAAACTGAAAGGTTGTACATCTGGCCTCTGAAGTATTCCTCTCCTTTTCATTTGATCTTTTGATCATATCCTTTTGAATAAGACATATATATGTATTCTAATGGTGCATGATTCTAGGGTTAGAGTCCAGGGTTTATGATGTTGGTTGGGAGTTTATTGGTCCGGAAGGGGGTGCTTCATCTGGTCTACCAGGAGACCTGCAGATGGACCCACAAGGGAAGTCAATCACCTTAGGAACCTTAAAAAAACAAAACATAAACGCACTTCCAGTGGACAAATAGGCTACTCAGAACCATTTATGTATTTATTTATTTTATCCTAAATAAGGTATTTTTACAGGAGTCAATAGCTCATGTAGTTTTGCTCATTCACTGGTGGTGAGCACCAAAATAACTGAAAAGGACCTGTCCCAATTAAATTTACTTGGTGCTTCCGGCCTCAGTTTTCGCTAATGTCTCCCTTGAGCCTCCTTGTTAATTTTCAGCAAACCCATGGCTGGCCGTATATTAGTGTCTTTGGCTTGACACCCATTTCTATTCACTGCTGAAAAAAATGTACAAACAATCCTCTCCTTCCACCCTTGTATCTCCTTGGCACCTTCGGGCCCCTCAGTTACTGCATTGATTCAGTGACATACTTATGGCTCAGAAATGGCCTTGTGCATTACTACACATTATGAGTTGTGTTATGTTTCGACAGTCATGAATGTTTGCAGTAAGTCTATGAGGTCTTCCATTGTCTGCTAGCAGCAGGGACTTCAAAATAGGTTGAATTGTGAAAATACGCCCACAATAAATAGACTTCAGTTGGCAACAGTATGGTCTCTTAGTTTTTTTTTTATTGGAGCCGCGGATACTCAGAGGATCCCGGATCTGCTGTTCCAATAAAAGAAATAGCGGTTTTCTGCCTTCATAAAAAAAAAATCCATGCTGGGGCAGGGCCCAGTGGCATGGCACGAAATAATTTATTTGGAAGGGACGTCCCCTCTTGTAAAGAACAGCTTGTGAAGAAAGTGATGAAGCGGTTAATATTGTTTATATTATTGCCTATAATATAGATGAGCAATCACATAGTCTTACTGGTCTTTAAATTAAAATCATAGTCATTCATTAAAATGTTTTGCACAAAGGAAATATATGCAACATTATTTTCAAAAATGTTCTCTGAGCAGATAAGCTAAATATTTTGGAGGACTGACTGCTTTTGAATGATTGACTAGGCCAAACTAACTGAGATTTATGGGAAATGTTAAAGTTATAAACATGTCTGGAATGGTTTAGTACTTACGACTTTACTATCATTAAGTATCACTTGCAAACCCTACAGTAATTGTTTTATGATTGAGAAAAAAAAACAGCATCACCTACAATTAATCTCTCTAAAGTGACATTTATGGAAAAAGATGTCTAAAAAGTGAAACTAATTTAACCGTTTCTCTTTTAAATGTAAACTCCTAACTGTATGCCAAGGTAATGGAGAGCAGGTTGAATAGTTATAATGTGCACCTAAGTCATGTTGGTTAGGAATACTCTCTTCTGGTCTTTGACCTACTAGAATCAGTGATGAATGTGATAGACCCCAGTCAACATTACTTACTACTTTTGGATACCATTGTATAGAATGCAAAAAGTCCCTTGACAGGGTCCGTTGGATATTATCAAGTAGACCATGTTTGAAATGAGGTTGATCATAATTTTGTAAGAACATTAAGTTTCCATACTACTCCAGCTACAGCTTTGTTTAATATCATCCTTTGCACAAGACACACAGCTAGCATACCCTCTTTCACAGTCCCTTTGTTGGTTTGGTGTCAGCCAAGTCCTATTGATGTTGTTTTTGTTTTTAACCTCTTCAGCGCGGCGCGGATTTCCGCGCCACGCTGAAGATTCCGTGCGCGGGCGGGGCCATGACGGAACGGTTCCGTCATGCGCACAGCGCAACCGACGTGCATGATGGAACCGTTCCGTCATGCACATCGAAGGGGTTAAAACATAAGTATAATACATAATTAGAAAGGTCTTTCAGCCAGCTTTCTTTGCACATTGGTCTGTTGGTGTGTCATTCACAATTTGCTTCCACCTACTGCAGCATACAGCATGGCAGGTGGTCGGCCCAATTCAGCCACTGGATAACTTCACTTTGAATGACTGCATTTTGCTAATTAAGAAGGAGCACCTCCACACACAAGCTAGTTCCCTTCTGTACCAATGTTTTTGATGTTGCCTTTGTGTTTAGAGTCTGATGTGACAGCAGGACACTTTATACAAGATATGAAGCCACATGCCATGCTTTATCAGGTATTATCTCTTGTCAATGCTATTGTAAATTACTTTTGGGAAAGTCATTTGGTCATCTGATTTTCTCAGATTAACAAAGGACATTACAAAAGGAATTTCACAGCATAACAGATGGCATACATTTGAAACTGTTCTGTCGTAAGTTATCGAAAGCTGCAATATTATACATTTGAATTCATTAACATTCAATTGCCTGTTAATTAATTCAATTGTGTAATTTGATTATACATTTATTCTGCACTCTATTTCACCAATGGTTGTTTAATAAACGTTGCCCATGAAGAAAGCCTATATCGTGTTTAGTTTACAGCACTTGTAACACTTTCGTTTATTGCTTTTCTGTTTGTTTGTTTGTTTCATTCTTTCTTTCTTTCTTGCCTTTTGTCTTTCACTCCTTCCTTTCCTTTTTCATTCCTTTTTTCTTAATTTAATTCCTTCTTTCCGTCGTACTTGCTTCCTATTTTTCTATTATTTCATTTTTTCTTTTTTCTTTCATGCATTCTTTCTTTTTCTTCTGTTTTTCCTTCATTCTTGCTTTCTTTTCCTCTTGCTTTCTTTTTCACTATTTCCCTTTTATTTCCTTCTTGCTTTCATGCTTTTTTCCTTCTTTCTTGCTTTTATTCCTTCTTTATTGCTTCCATTCCTTGATTTCCTTCTTTCATTTATTATTCCCTTCTTTATCTCCTTCTCTCTTGCCTGCTGTCTTTCTTTCATTCTATCTTCCTCTAGTTTTCTTTCTTTCTCTCCTTTCTTTCTTTCATTGTTTCTTTCACAGTATCCATTGCGGATGTTACATTGTGTCAACTAGGCAACAAAGTATGTAATACAAATAGAAATCTGTAGACTCATGACTCTGAGGGCCATATTTTCAAGAACGGCGATAACAGTTTCCTGCCGCTAAAGCGGTGAAAATGTTATTGCTGTTCTTGATGATATGGCCCCATGTTTTTATTGGATTCACTTCTTCCAGCCCCTGGGGTTTGGTGCCTTGTCATCAACAGTGGCCTGTGTAAGGGCAGACATGTCATACCCAGAAGTGTGTTGGCGTGTATGCCTGGTATAGCATGCCTCCTGCATAGATGTGCCACTGAGGAGAGAGACCTCTTCGCTCTCAAGTAGGGGCAGAATTTTGGGGACACTGTTGTTGTGGGTCTGTATATTTTCCAGGGCTGTGGTCACTTGAACTAGCCCACGTGCAACAACCTGACAACAGTACCCCATGTCAGTCTGTATGTTTACAATTTGCATTGCCAGGGTTGTTGTGGCCACTGCCAATCTGTAAATGGAATGGATGAAGGCATCAAAGCATGCCAGGTACTGCCTGTACCTCTGTCTCTACACATGGTGTTCTTTCTCCATGTCAGCAATCCACCTGTCTTGCCCTTTCTGCAATCACAGTGTGGAGCATAACATTCTTGGCAGATGCCTATTGACAGTCTTGATTTTCTTTTGCTTTTTTTGCAGGTGCTGTACGGCCCACCAAACAGAGAAGAATTCTCTGCCATGTCGTCTGACACATTCCCATTGTGGACTGTTACTGGTTGCCAATTAATCGAACAATGATGGCCAGGGTAACTAGCTATCTCACAATCTCGTGTAGTCTGAGGTATTTTCACAAGCAGACAAAAACAGTTTACAATTGCCCACCACAAAGTATGGTTTGCCATCATAAAACCACAAATAATTGAACAAGAAAAAAGCTCAGAGAGGCAACATAAACAAACTCTAAAGTGTTCAAAGCACAAATGCTGGACATATACACATGAGTGGAGAGGAAATCTTTGAATATTCGAACGTTTTATTTCAGATATTATACTGGACAGCCAATACAGCCAGCAGGTTTCACCCATGGCGAGCTTCTTCAGGGCATCCAAAAGGAGAAGAGCTCCTATGGAAAGTGTTTTCGGTTTTTGTATAAATTGTGAGAAAAGAGAACCACAAGCTGTGTCTTTCAAATATCTTTCATATGGTCCAGGGTTAACAAAAGATTTTTTTAAAAGATTCATCTTTGTTCTAACAAAGAGCTTGAATATTGTGCACATCCACAAAGTCTGGTAGTGGTGCTACGGGTGTTCTCCGAGAAGTTGGAGTTGGACATAGGGGTTGCTGATGTGCTGTCATCCATTTTGGCGTATTTCAGTAGCTTCTTAATCCTCAATTGTTTCTGACACATCCTGGGAGTGATCTGTGGAAATGAATATATATAGTTAGTGTAAATAAATGGGTAATGTCTGTTCACAATATTGTTGTAACAGTGCTTCATGTGTGTGACATTATGGTGATGATGTTCAGGTCTGTCAAGTGTAGTCTTTAGCCCACAGTACAGCATGCAACTATGGTGTACTACAACTCCTATGATGCATTGCCAAGGTATTGCAAGCATCTCAATGGAGTCTGATTTGCTGTGATGTTTTATTTGAGTAATTACAAATATTATGTTATGTTAAGTAAGTAAAGGAGAGTTGAATTACCCTGGTTGGTTGCTGCAGCATTAGAGGTGTTAATGTCAGACACTCCCACCAAACCTCCCTGTTCCAGTGGTCCCTCGATGAGCATCTCCATGGGAGAGGAAGGGGGATGTTTGAAAGGTCCACCACCTGTGCCACGACCCTCAGCCATCTTGCTGGCCACCTTCTCCGTTGTGCATGATCTTAGGTCATACCACCTTTTGCAGATCTCTCGGATGGTCCTCTGTGTTACGCCAAGGGAATTCCCCTTCTCCAAGATGCTGTTCCATATCTTGGTCTTCAGGCTCTCAGGTACAGGGATAGAGGCCTTTCAGAAGAGCTGGTCCATATGGGGCACACATTCCTCTGTTAAAAGCTCCAACTCCTTTTCAGAGAATTTCACCTTCTGCTTCCTGCTCCAAGATTCGATGTCCCCATCTTCTTTGGACATGGTGCAATGCAGTCTGAGGTATTCCCTTGCCAGTAGTCAGATAGGTGCACTCTTCCCTTCCAGCACCTTTCTGGGCCTCTGGGTTGTGGCCACACCCTATATTTGGAACCTACCTGGTCTGAAATCACCATTCTACATCCAGAATACGACATTTCCTAATGCAATTTTGAAATTTTTAAAATTGCAATTTCCTAATTGTTAATGTGAATCCATAGGAATCGCTGTTATTGGACTCACTGGTTACATACATCTCGTTTTGCGACTCCCTTATAGGGATTTCTACGGATTCACTATTTAGAAATCTCAAATCAAACATTTTGTAGTAATGGCCCAATGTCTCTATACTATGGAGTTTGTGTTGGCCTAATACATAGTCCTCCTATATTTGTAGAAACTGTATCGCATGGCACCTTCAATGTTTTAGGTCTGGTACTTATTTAGTGGGTCTCCTGAGTTGTTTTCTCGCGTGTGTCCAAGGCTCCTTTTTCACCTCTATATGGAGATATCCATGGTGAAAGGGAGTTATCCTCCTCAGCTTGATAGGAAGAACCTAATAATGTCTGTGGGTTGTTCAAGCTTGTACCTTTAAAAAGATCATCCCACTGTAGTGTTAACTATCTTTGAGTACCATTTACTTAATATGGCGCTGGCAGCGGTTATTCTTGTAAATTGTAGGCAGGCTGTACCTGCTCACTTAACTACACATGGGCTCACCAATGGCGGGGGAGATGTTACCTTCATGATTGAGCACACAAAGCTTATAAATGCAAAGTTTACTGTTCCTGGGTAAACTTTCCTGCTGTCAATTCTACCACGCAAACATTTCATGCTTACACAGAGGTAGCAGTTCCAGAGTTTATGAATACTTAGAAATACCATTAACATACCAGGAACATCAAAATTGGTTCCTAAGCACCCGTCCACACACACTATAACATGTAAGACTGGGTCCTCTCAGCAATGGCAGGGCAGCATGGCTGGTCTTAACCAGCTACACACTATTTCTAAATGCAGGTACATTAAATAATCAAAAATGGTTTCGTCTTTACACTTAATGCAGTTTGTTATGCATGCAATAACAATTGCCCAGAAAGGGCTGTTCAAGCCGGGAAGCCATAGTTAGCTGTGCCTACCATTAGTTCAGTTACTATTAATGCCATTATGGGTAAAGTACTGTATTAATTAACCAGGAAGCAGGAGATCTCTTGAGTAGTTTATTTGTAGGTTACATGGATGAAGCGCCAGATTAACTATATCCAGCTCCAACAGACACCAACTCAAGAATGACACATGTACATTCTAATGTAACTAAGCACCATAAGAATGTCCTTAAAGAAACACTAGACTAGAAACTAACCAATGGGTACTGCAGAATACTACATTATCTTCCCTTCTTATAACAACAACAACAACAAAAAAACACAACAAAAAACTCAATACAACAGAAGAGTACAAAAGCTTAATTATCTGAAACAGAAAGGTTAGATGACATTACAAAGAGTTCAATCCCTAAACCTTTCAGGTTTTTTGATAGTGCGAGAACTTCCTCTGAAGATTCCAGTGGCATGTCCCACTCTATAAGAAGTATTTTTAATAATTGTTTAGGATACCTGTTGGTTAGAACACTGAACCTTAGCTACTTTGCTCATGTTCCACCAACAACCACCCTCAACTTGAACAGCATTCCCAACAATTTTATAAACTTTAACAAGAGGGCCAAATTTACTTTCACCTTTGTTGACATGAATAGATTTCCTTATTTTAACCGTGTCCCCAACCTTCAGGATAACCCTTTTTGACCCCATCTTGGTATCAAAATTCAGCTTCTGCTTGGCTTGGGTGATGGAAGCATTCCCTTTTACCAAACACATCAATTTATGTACATCTGACTCAGTATTAAGCCACTTGGACATCCACTCTGGACGGAAAGAAGTATTGGGCTTCCTTCCCCTCATCAATTAGAAAGGAGACACTTTCGTGGAGGAATTCGGGATGGTTCTATAAAACCATATCATGCTATTAAGTGATTTCACAACATCATGATTACTGGCTTTTGCCCACTCTACAGAATCCCCAATCACCCGATTCATCCTCTCGACAAGTCCATTTTCTTGAGGGTGATAAAGAGAACTTTGTATGTGCTTTACACCAGAGGAGGACAAAAATGATTCAAAATCCTTGCTGATGAATTGTTTGCCATTGTCAGAAACAAGAGTCTCTGGCAACCCTTCTCTAGACCAGACCTCGCTTAGAAAATATATGATGGTTTTAGTATCGGCTTCCCTAACTAACTTGTATTCGGGCCATTTTGATGCATAATCAACCAAAACCAAAATAAATCTACAACTGCCACTGAGAGTCATATAGGGTCCCATGATATCTACACCAAGCTTCTCCCAGGAATGGTCAGGACACTCAACAGGAATGAGAGGAGGAACCGAGGTTTTAAGAGACTTGTCAGATGACTTGCATATACAACAATCCCTCACAAAATCGTCAACTTCTGAGTCCATTCCTGGCCACCAAACCGTGTCGCGGATGCAACACTTAGTAAACGAAGATCCCAAATGACCTTCATAGGCCCTAACAATAATACCTTTCCTAAACGAACGTGGAGGAATAAGTTTGTCATTACATAGTAGAATATCATCCTTCACTGATAACTCATCTTCAATTTTTGAAAAAGGTTGAAGAGAGGGAGACAAGACTTTTCTCTGGGCCAACCACAACTAACGAACTTACAAACTTCTTGAAGAATACAATCATTAGCAAAAGCTAACCTCCACTCATCTTCAGAACAAAACTTTAATTCCGGAATGTCCACACCTGCTACAAGGCAATCTTCACAATCCTCATTAATGAGGTCAGAAAAAGAAACTTCATCTTCACGGGAGTCTATGGAGGGAAATCGAGAAAGAAAGTCCACTCTACCATTCTTACCTCCTGAGATATGCCTGACATCAAAATGATATTGCAATAATTTAGTGACCATTCTCATAATTCTGGGTGTGCAACATATTGTGAGGGTTCCTCCCAAAATAATGACTAATGGTTTGTGATCAGTTTGAAGCAAAAAACGTTTTCCCCACACATAGGAACGAAATTTCTCAATTGCCCATGCACAAGCTAGTAACTCCTTTTCAATGACTGAATATTGCAATTCAGGTGATCTCAAGACTCTAGAAGCAAACCCTATTGTTCTTTCAACTCCATCCTCTACTTGTGTCAAGGTAGCGCCCAAACCTACTTGACTGGCGTCAACAGTTAAACAGCACAGTAGACTGGGGTCAAAGGGTTTGAGAACAGAACTCTCACTTAAGAGGTTCTTAACCTCCTGGAAAGCCAAGACACATTCATTACTCCACACAAATGTAGTTTCTGTCTTAAGAAGATTGCTGATCGGACGAACTATCGTAGCATAATGAGGAATGACCCTCTAATAGTACTCACATAATCCCAAAATGGATTTGACTCCAGTTTTATCTGTAGGAGTAGCGGCATTTGAGATTGCTTCTAAGAGACCAGGTCTGGGCTTGATACCATCTTGAGTGAAAATATGACCTAAATATTCCACTTCTGTACAAAAAAACTTACACTTTTCTAATTTTAAAACAACTCCATGCTCTTGGAATAAACCCAAAACTTTGTGTAGGATAAGATCATGTGACGAAACATTCTTTGCAAAAATGAGTACGTCATCGTGGAAGACTAATACTCCGTCAACTCCTCTAAGGATGTTGCTCATCACTCTTTTAAATACCGACGCCGCCCATGCCAACCCGAAAGGCATGTGCAGATATTGAAACGTCCCCAGAGGAGAGATAAAGGCAGTAAGATGACGCGACTCAGGATGCAATTCAACCTGGTGATAAGCGCTAGCCAGATCTAGTTTAGTGAAGAACTTTGCACCTTTGGTTGATGAAAACAGATCATTGATTTTAGGAAGAGGATGTAAGTCTACCCAAATCTCTTTGTTTAGGGACCTTAAGTCAACACACACTCTAAGTTGGCCACACCTCTTCCTAGCAACCACCAAAGGTGAAAGCCAAAGTGAGGACTCTGCTGGCTCAATAACTCCTTTCTCACACAGTTGTCTTAGTTCCGTGTCTAAATCTTCCCTGACACTGTAGGGTACACCCCTGAGTTTGTGCTTTACAGGCAAACATCCTTCTTTAACTATTATTCTGTGTTTGAATCCCTTAATTTTACCTAGGTCAGAATTGAACACAGAGGGAAATTTATCTTGAAGGACTTGGACTTCATTTGAATAACCACAACAAGTACTTCCTCTTTGGTTACAGGTTTCAGGATCATCTTAAAAAGTCCTTGGTGGAACCAACCTAAAATATTAAGACCTTTGACAGAAACATAGTTCAAACATAATTCTTCTTCCTTTGAAACACAACACCTCTTCAAAATAAACCACAAGATCAATTTTCCAACCTTCATATGATACTGGTGCGCGGTCGGGAGGAAGAAGGGGTTGAGTACCTTCCCAAGTTTCATCAAAGAGTTTCTGGGTGATCATGGTTATTTTGGCACCAGAGTCAACTAGAAGCTTGATACATTTGCTTCCAATCTGCATATCCACTATAGGATCAACACAGTCTTTGGGATCCCCTTCTATGACTTCACAAACGGAAAGGTCAGTAATAACAGAAACAACTTCTGAGTCGGAAGAAGATTCAGAATCAATCATGCAGACAGTGGGTTTCTTAAAATTCTTTTGACCCTTTAACTTGAGACAGACCTTTGCAAAATGTCCGACTTTTTTATAATAATTACAGGTGACATTAGAGGCAGGACATCTCGATCCCTTAGAATGAGGCGAGTTACCACACCTTATACAAATTGCAGTATCAGTACTGACAGGCATGGAAGACTTGGTTGACTTTACCACTTTGTTAGCAAAGGATTTGACAGCCTTCTTATTTGTTTTAAGGGAAGAATTAAGGTTAATGGCATTAACAGGTTCTACAACTTTCTCCTCCAACTCATTTAGAGAGACCATCGAGATCTCAATGCTTTTAGCTAATTTTATAGTTTCATCCAAAGAAGGGTCACCCATAGTAAGTAGTTTCTGTCTTATATTCTTGTCCTTACAATGGCACACAAACTGGTCTCTGATAAGTTGGTCGGTAAAGTTTTCAAACCTACAATCAGCCGCCAACCTTCGTAAAACTGAAATATATGAGTTGACATCTTCACCTTCACATTGTTTTCTCTTAAAGAACTTATGCCTGAGAACCATGAGACTTGGTTGCTTGTCAAAGCGCAGTTTGAGTTTTTCAACAGTTTCTTGGTACACATCGTTCAGTGCAGGATCGCCTTCTGGAAGACTTGGTAAGTGTCTAAAAATTGACCTCCCTTCGAAACCTAGAGAGTGTAGAAGTAGGCTTTTCTTTCTATCTGCAGCGAATCTGGATGCACCTATTGCTCCTAAGTAGGTTTCAAAGGCATCGTGCCAAACTTCCCATCTGATTGGTGGTTCCGCAGGAGTGTCCAAAAAAGCTGGTGGAGGATTGACTGACTGAAAAGTACACATTGTTAAAAATAATGTGTCTGTAATCTTAAAAAGTAGGTAAAGCTTTGCTAAAACTTATGAACTACAATGGAGGAAGGAATGTTAAAATGGCATATTGAAATTTATACAATGTGTATGAAAAAGGGAAACAAGTTAACACAAGTAATAAAAAAATGAAAATCAAAAGGCCAATGCGTGTTTGAGTGGAATCTCAACGAGTTTGAACACACAGTCGGCAAAACTACTTGTACAAGTGATGAAAGAGGAGCTGTGTATCAGAGTTGTGACAGATAAGCACGACAAACACACACCAAAAGCTGTGCGTGTCAGCGTCGTAAATTCCGCAATTTAATAAGAGCACAATTAAACAAGGTGTGTGTGTCACCGTAGAATGCACACTGAACAGATAAAATGGTGTGAAAAATCACACACGAAATATACAAATGAGGAAAACAAGCTGTGAGGAAGCTGTGAGCAAGCTGTGTATATCGGCATCAGATTTGCATGACTGAGCGCAAAGAATAATGTAATTAAGGTTAGCTGTGCGCATCAGCGTGTGTTCCTGTGAATCAAATGCCAGAGAATTACGAGCTTGAGGTAAGCTGAGCGCGATGTGAGACAAGCTGTGGCCATCAGCGTTAACCTTGGCAGCTCGTTCGCAACAGGCGAAGCTTGCGTGTCAGCATTGATGTAGTTGCTAGGAAACAGAAAGCGCCACAAAGCATGTTGCCGTATCGCCGTGCTGACGCACGGCTGTAAGACGCTGCAGCGATGACTTCACAAGAGGCGTATCCCGTTGATTTGAATCACTCGTGACCGGAGGACAGGACGCACAAAGGATTCCAAGGTGAGGCGCGAGTTACTTTTCAAATAATGCATTGAGAATGAGCAGAGCGAAGTCCTCTTTCATTAGTTATTACGTGCAAATTAGATATAAAGCGAAGAAATGATAGAGTAGCGCAGCAGGTCAGGAACAGATCAAAGAGTTCGTATAACAAATTGTAGCCGTTAACGGGGTGAACAGTCAAAGAGCACACTGCGCAGGGTGAAATCCAATACGAGAAACAGAAGAGAACACACTCTACCGTGTCTGCTGACTTGACATGCCTTGACTCACGAAAAATGCTGAAATAGACTGTTGCAGATCAGAAACAAAACTTGAAGCTGTGGTTTGAGGCCTGAGATTGAAAACATCAGGTTGAGGCTCTAGGCTTGATAGAAGATAGTCTCACAAAAACAGTCTTGCACGCTGGGTTCTCCATGTAACCAAGATCGTCGCCAATAAATGGAGTAATTAACCAGGAAGCAGAAGATGTCTTGAGTAGTTTATTTGTAGGTTACATGGATGAAGAGCCAGATTAACTATATCCAGCTCCAACAGACACCAACTCAAGAATGACACATGTACATTCTAATGTAACTAAGCAGCATAAGAATGTCCTTAAAGAAACACTAGACTAGAAACTAACCAGCTTGAAGCAGTGTTTCAGATAGTTATTCAGACTCTTCAAGAGTTTCTGGTGTTGAGACGGACTTATGACTATATTCAAGTTGAAACTCCAGATCAGTGGCTGAACCCTCCTGAAAGACATTATGATTAGGACATCCAAACACAGGGTGATATACTGTGTACTATTAAAGTAATATTCTGGCAGAACTTGTCTAATCACTATGACATTCTCTTGGCTGAGGTAGATTGGCCACCTAGTTTGTTATAAAAGTCCCATAGGGGGAGGTGTTTATATTACCATCCTTTCTTTTTGGTTCTTGTTCCTAAGGAAGATAAAGAAGCGTATGCCACAGAATGGGCTCTTGCACAAGCCCCTGTGTTATATTGCAATCAAGCAGGCTGGGTTAAAGACTCACCTCATCATATTATACACATAATGGCCAGCCTGCAAGTGCAACCACAGTACCCTACTAAACATAAAGCTAAACATCCTGTTAGAAGAATTCTATCACAACTAGAATATCGAGGCATAAGTAGCCTTGCATCTTTCCTATGAATATTCCTTTAGTTTTCTGTAGCCAAACACGATCATTTTTATCATATGGTCTTAGGGGTACATTTACTAGGAGGTATATTTTGCGTTTGCACCACACAACATGGTACATGCACATTGCAAACCTTAAGTAATATTTATTTATGAAGTCAGGCAATGCCACTTTGCATGGCCCTGAGTGACCTCATAAATCTGAAGTAACACAACACAGTGCAAATTGCTGTGTTGCGTTACACTGCCCTGTGAAAGCATTCCATGGGTGTTACATGGGTGTTCCTCTGCCACGCCCATGGCTTTTCAGGCATTCCCAGAGTTTCCAGAAATGGTAAACCTGAGAATGCACCAAAAAGTTGCGCCTTCCCAGGGGAGGCGTAATGAGGAAAAATTACTCCTTGTTTTTTCCTCTTTGTATGTGTGCTATATTCTGCAGCACACATACAAAAATGACTATGCCTCCTAGGATTATTTTTGGGCAGGAAGGTGCCCCATCATGAACAAAAACAATCCTACATGCAATGCAGGCACACTTGCACCTTGATGCAGGGGTTCATGTGTTGGTGCTGGACAGCCCATTGGGCGCCAGCACATGGGAAAGGACAGGAATATGCCATATTACATTAAATACAGCTAATTCCTGCCCTTTTCCTGTCACGCAGTGCTGTGCATCAGGGTGACTTGCTTCTCTGCACTGTGTATTTTTTTCATAAATATGTCCCCTTAGACTTTAGACAATTTAACAGTCAGACACTCACTTGTGCAATACAAAATTCCCAAGCACATCTTTAATGAACAACACTGTTAAAAATACAAAACTACATTGGGCATTTCTAATGTTTTTTTCTATACAAAATATAGCACCTGTAAGCAGAGATTTGATGGAGTTTATCACTTTAGGGATGCCCAAAACATTCTGTCAGCTCTCATAGGGGCATACGAACAGCCCAGCTCTGTTTGCTGCATGTGTAATGTCAATTTTCCAAGAAATTGACTCAGAAGCATTGTCTTATGTTGATGACATTTACCTTACAGATGAATATTTAAACACACACCTGGCCAGAGTGGATCATATAATTCTGGGATTCACTGAACATGTCTATAAAATACATTAAAACAAATATAAAATTGTTTTTCTTAGTGTACCATTTTTAGGATATGAACTATCAAATAAAGGCAGAAGCCTTGCCCCACACTTCTTTAAGAGTCTAGCTTTCTCCATCCACCAAATACATTAAAAAGCTAGAATCAATGTTATGCTTTTTAAACTTTGGTAGACCATAGATACTAGATTATGCACAATGGGTTAAACTGTCATACGATTTAATTTGTTCTGATTTTTCAGACATACATTAAACTAGAGAACATACTACTGTTCTCAGTACATTGCAAATAGACATGCTTGCAACCAAACACTTGCACACTCATGTAAACTAAGGGTGGGCGTAGTTCGCGAAGTAGCACTTCGCGAAGCTACGCAAAGTGAAGTTCGCACTACGCGAGCTACGCGTAGCACTTCGCGAACTGCGAAGTAACATGTTCGCACTGTGCAAGATGTTGTTTTCAATGATTGCACAGTGCGGACAAGCCACCGGCACTGTGCAATCATTGAAAATGGCATCTTGCACAGTGCGAGCTGTAGTTTTCTGCTGCTCGAGTAGATTTTTACTCGAGCTGCAGCTTTCTCAACGCGAACTGGTAGTTTCTCATCGCGAGCGGTCGCGAGCATACGCGACCCCTCGCAATGAGAAACCTGACCTTCTCGCGTTGGGAATCTCGCCGGGAGGTTTATTTTCCATGCTCGCGATCGCGAACAAGGAAAAAGTCTCGCCAGGATGTCATTTTGCTTGCTCGCGGTCACCAACTTGACGTTGAGGACCGCGAGCAAGCAAAAAATGACCGCAGCACTACGCAACACTACGCTACTCGTGTTCGCACTGTGCTACGTGCAGTTCGCGTAGCGCGAAGTAGCGCGAACTTCGCAAACTACGCGAGCGTAGCGTAGTGCTTCGCCCAGGCCTAATGTAAACCAAACGAATTTAGTCATCCGCATCATTGCAAGTTCTACTGGCTAAACATTTGTGACCTTTAATGAAGGTGAAACACTCCTGATTGGATATAAATCGCAGTTATACTCTAATGAAGAAATACATTTTGCATTGATAGAAAAGATTCTGACTGCTGTTCAAACAACTGTTGTAAAGGAATGTTCATTTTCACAGGGGAAACGCAAACTTGTGGTTGATCCCATTCCAGCTGTAGAAACTGCTACAAAAGCAAGTTTTCCCAACGCCAAAGCCTTACATCCATGATGGATCCAGTGGGCCACTTCCTAGACAGCTTCTGATGTAGATAATGTCTCTGACCTTACACTAAGAACATACTAATTTCTAAAGTATGAACAAGAATACCCCATGGCAAATTAAAGTTTGCCTCTAGATCAGTATGATTTTATAATATATACTGATGGTGCAGCCTAGCCGATTGGTACTAAGCATAAATACTCAGTAGCACATGATGCAGTGAAGGGTGTCATGAATGATATTGAATTTCAGGCACAAAAAACATATATGGAAACTTTGAGTGACTGTACCGCTCAGCTGTCTGAACTGAAAGCTTTGTTTATAGCACTGCTGAATACGGATCCAGAATCCTCATAACTTATTGTATGTGATTCTATTATTGCATCCAGTCCTATCATTATAACCTACACTATTGGTGCTTGAAAGGATTCAGAGGCTGTAAAGGTAACACCATCAATCATTAGTTGCTTTGGGGAAAGGTGGCAGCTCTTAAAGATGTTCTGCCACTGGCTCATGTGGCTGCCGAAGCTGCGGTTCAGACTGTTGTAGTAGCTGCGATTACTTGTTCACATACAAGAATAGATGATGACTTTATGGTTTCGGTCACAGCCTTGACCTATGGCACACCCCTACCTAAAAAATGTCCACAAATTACTCTTATCTGTTGAGTGCCCACACATTTCTTTTGCCTGCATCCCCTGGGTAGGTGATTGAGAGATACCCAACCATGAACCACGAACGCTGGTCAGAGCTAGTAATTATTTCAGATGAAGAATTAGCAACTGCCCAGCTGGTGTGGCGGATACAGTTTCTTTGTTACATAAAGTCTACTGGTGGCAGGGCCTTTCTAAACAGACTATACAACATGTCCTTTAATGTGACATTTGCCAATAAATTAAAAGTTCCACCGCTGTCTGACCAACACAGACACCCCTTCTAATATCTAATAATGACTATGATATGTCTATTTGGATCATTGCAGTTCACTCCATTTGGATGGTGCATTTACATTTATTTTATTGGCTGTTGATTCATGTTCTCGAATTCTATGTTTGTGGCCACAGCGATCAGCTAACGCTTGAACTGTTATTAAAGATTTGTGAGTCTTTATCGGTGCATTTGCCGCCGGCAAACGATCTGGACATCATCTGACACCGCCGTAATGCCGCCTCTGGGAGTCGGGGTCCCTCAGGGCTCTATATTGAGCCCGACCCTTTTTAACATCTTTATGACCCCTTTGGCGGCGGTGGCGGAGTCATTTGGTGCCCGGATCGTGTCGTATGCCGACGACACCCAGCTCCTCTTCTCTTGCGAGAGAGGGGCTGACTTTGACGGGGAGAGTATCCAGAATTGCCTTGGGGCTGTGTTCGCATGGTTCCAACTGAACAGCCTCAAGTGCAATTCCGAGAAATCGGAGGTACTGGTGGCCCATCGACATGTTCCCTCCGTCCGGCTCTTCTCCCATGGCTAAAAACTTGGGGGTTAAGATGGACAAGGGGCTGACGATGAAAGCCCAGATCTTGGGGGTAACCGGCACTTGCTTCGGCCTGTTAAAAATGCTGCGGAGGTTCTTGCCTCTCTTGTCCGAGGAGCACAGGAGGCTGACGGTGCAGGCTCTGATAGGCTCCAGGTTGGATTATGCCAACATTCTTTACCTGGGCCTGCCAGAGTATCTGCTACAAAGGCTTCAAGCTGCACAGAACGCGGCGGCCAGGGCCATCTTTGGCCTAAGTAGACAGGCCAGCACCTCTGGGTTGTTGGTGACGTTACACTGGCTACCCATCCGCAAACGGATTGCCTTTAAGGCTCTGACCTTGGCCTACAAAGCGCTCCATGCTGTGGGAGCTAAACATCTCCAAAAGAGACTGACCTTTTACCATCCGACTCGCTCGTTGAGGTCAGAATCTCTACTTTTGGCGGCTGTTCCGCGTGTGAAGAGGGCTCGCCTTGGGGGCCGCTCTTTCAGTCTGTTGGCCCCACAGATGTGGAATGCACTACCGCTCCCTTTGCGGGGGGCGTCTACTCTCCTTGATTTTAGAAGAGGTCTCAAAACCTGGCTGTTTTCCCAATAGGTCTGCCAGTAGTTTTGCTTTCTTTTTGTTTATCTTTTAACCTCTTTTAGCTGTGTTGTGTTATTCTGAAATCTGTTCCCCTTACCTAAAAGCGCCGGGACACTCTTTTTGAGTAACCGTTGCGCTATACAAAAGAATAAATAACATAACATAACATAACATAACAGTAGCATTCCACTCAGGCCAGGAACTGGCTTTTGCCTCTGAGGCTTACCAGGATAACATGGGCAGCCAAGGGTTGCTATACATTATTCCTTTCCCTGTCAGACTCAGAGAAATTCGATTGTGGAGCGGAAAAACCATGACTTAAAGCAGTTCTTAACAGCTAGAGTATTAGGTTCAGGTCGTAATTGTATTCATCCCTATATGAAGTCCAGAAAGCTTTAAATAATCTGCCTAGAGGATCTCTGGGTGGTCAGACCCCCTATTTGGTGCCCCGATATATGTTCCAGATCTTGATAACACTGGCACAGTGGAGGCTGATGCGCACATTGACATTATTGAACATTCGCTCTCTTACAGGAATTACAAGACTTCCGAGGTAGGCACTCAAATGTGAATTCTAAACATTCTGCCACTGATGGATTAAAGGAGCAATCAGCGACTTCTGGCTGGATTCCTAAAGTTGGGGATCTAGTCTGGGAGAAGATTACAGATAAGAGTGAATTCAGCCCACCCCACCATGCCTCGGCGCCTGTACTGGTGTTCAAAGTACTCAAAGCAATGGGGTTTCCATTGATTGAATTAAGCTCCATCATGAGGCCAGTCTTAAACAGCAGGCCACTCCATGGCCTGTCTTAAACAGTAGGCCACACAGGAACTGGGTAGTTTGTTATCTTTTCTTCTTACCCTGCAAGAAATCCCTTAACATGCACTAAACAGTTCTAATTTAACTACTCCCTGGCTGGGGACTTCTGATTATGACAAAGTAAAAACCAAAGGAAATGATGGACGGAGTGTTGAACATTGCAAGCACTCACCCCCACTCAGTTCGGGCAGTTCGGGCTGGACTGTTCCCATGAGGCACAGGGTCAGACTGATTTGCATATGGCCATGTCTGAACTGGGGTGGCAGAGTGGGCTAAAGAATGGTGATGGATTAAACCCAGATCAGTTGACTGGGGGTGAGTGCTTGCAATGTTCAACACTCCGTCCATCATTTCCTTTGGTTTTGCTTTGTTCGCCATAAGTTGGCAGGGTATGCTCAGACGTGAGTCCCTTGCTCACTTTGTCACTGGATTCAAGCAAGCCTGGCTGAAGACGGCTGAAATGCCAGAAACCGGTCCCAGGAAGCTTGTTTCCGGTCCATGGAAGACATGTCTTGGCAGTTCGGGCTGGACTGTTCCCATGAGGCACAGGGTCAGACTGATTTGCATATGGCCATGTCTGAACTGGGGTGGCAGAGTGGGCTAAAGAACGGTGATGGATTAAACCCAGATCAGTTGACTGGGGGTGAGTGCTTGCAATGTTCAACACTCCGTCCATCATTTCCTTTGGTTTTGACTTCTGATTATGAACATGCACTCATACCTGTTTCTCGGGCAGCCCCAAAAATATTAATTATGTATTATCAACCACTTTTGAAGATACCTTTGGAGATACCAACGTGCTCTTCTTTGCCTAACAAGGTTCCTGTTTTTGTTCAGACTGCCTCCAGATACTTTGTAAACATTGATGATTCTTCTACAGATTCTACACATACTTCCTTGCATGGTGCACACGCACTGTTCTCTTGGTTAAACAGACTTATCTGGTTCCTCCATGGTACTGCCTTTGGAATTTCCTTTCCTTGGTTTTCCTCTTCATCTGGATTGGATTTGTTAATGTGTTTTTCTGCTATTGAACGTGCACTATCTCCCAGAATGTTCTTCTCCAGAACTGGTCGCTGCAGTATTCTTCTTCACATAAGGTCCGAAGAGATTTGCCCCTGGTGAACATTACTGCATTTCCTGTCCATGATGGTATTGTTTGGAATAAGGTCCCTATGGCATTTTTGGTCCCACAGAAACGTATCAAATTCCGTATGTTTTTAATATTGCTATGGACAATTATATTACTCCAGGTTCCATCTCTGATGAATGGGATGTTGCGACTGTTTCAAACATGTTATCTGAATCAGAATCCTATATGGTAATCGAAAATAAGGACTTGTAGTTAAATTCTACAAACTATGGTGAAATGTTTTGCTAACATCATTATGCTCATCATTACTTTCACAGAGCTAGTACTCCATGTGCTGTTTTTAACTGTACACAGTGGGAGCACTTACTAATGCCACCTGTAGGGAGTCCCCAACAGTATTTGAAAATGTTTCCTAACTTTACTAATCATGGTGGGCTTTTCATTAACAAGTGTGACATTGTGGTTTTGCAGAAGACATGGGCTACTTCTTCTATTTTGCACGATGGGTACTCTTGTTACTCAAGCCGTATGTTTCCCTTTCCCCAGGGAAGAGCGGTGGGAAGTCTCGCGATTTGGATTAGTTTAAACCTTTGTTTGGAAGTCATATCCATTGACACTGGGTCTTTATCTTTTCAAATTGTACATCTCCAGGACAGAGTTACTCGATTTGTTTTTTAGTTGGTTAATTATTATAACAATTATTTTTTTAATTCTAAGTGTGTACATTTCATTCAGTTGTTTAATTTTCTCTCTAATTTGCAGCCTCCGAAGGGTAGCCCATTTGTGAAGCCCCTTATTTGCTGTGTTGGGATTTTAATCCCAAACTGGTTGACCCATTGGAGAGGGATGGAACTTAGGGAGGGGAACCCCACAGAGAATTTAGTGTTGATCGGGGAAGTGAGTTGGCCAGTTTTTTGTTCGTGCATGATTTGGTTAACTTAGTTGAGTCTTTCAGAGGTGACGAGCACTGTCTTCCCACTTTTAGAGGACACAGCCGTCTCTCCACCGTTGATTACATATTTGTAACCAGGAATCTTCTACATTTCATTACCAGAGGTGGGTTTAGCATTCTGAAAGGGGTGACCACAATGACCGGGGCAATTGCCTTTAAGTAAACTTCAACATAACACACACCTATGACTTTTACTCACTTAATATTTTAGTGACTACCTCTGGTTCTCTTGGCATCTTAAACATCCTACCGACACCTTAAAGTCTTTCCTGTGCCTGCACCAGGGGTTATTTCTTAATTGTCTGTTAGAAGCTTTTGGAGCCACTATGTCAATTCAGTATAATAGTTTAGCCAGGCCATCAAACAGTTTCTTCTTAAACCTGTTTGGGCTGGTAAGGGGGTCCCATGGTGGTTTGATGAATCTTGTTCTGTGGCTAATTGCAGATTAAGGCAGGTTTTGTCCACTACGCCGACAGTGCAGGATGATGTTCGGGTGGCTCGCTTGTCATACCAGACCCCCCTAAAAACTAGGAAGGTGGTCCTGCACTAGCGGGACTGGGAGCTATTGGAACCAGCTGTGGTGGGGAGTAATAGTAGCACCTTTTGGGACACAGTGAAGACAAAAAGGTTAAAGAACGCCCCTGTAAGCTAACTGCTGTGGTGCAACATCTTAGGGTCGGATTGGGTTTCACATTTCTTCGCCATCTATCGCCTCGAACAGAACGTTGAGCTAACTAATTCTTTACAAACAAGGTTATCAAACTCTCTGACACTTACAGTGTCTTTTCCATAAGTGGAGTTATGATATGAGTCATATTATTGGAATCTAATACCCATATGATAAACAAATGTTTTTGTTACACTCAGGTTCAGAATTTATGCTAACTGAACAAATTAATCAGTTTGTGTTTTGATACACTTGATAATTCAGTTGAGAAAAACGAAATCCCTTCTAGGCACCTTTTTACTTATCATATAACTGCCCAAGCCTCCAAGGGTATATTGGGTTTCCCACGTTCTTTTACTATAAGTGGAGTTAGCCATACACCAGAGCACAGGTGGGGAAGGGCCCGGGCCAGACGGGATCCAAATAGATCTTTTAAAATGCAACATAGAGCAATGGGGCCCTTTGATTACAAACATTTTTAATTGTTCTTTAAATACCCATATCCCATGCTCCTAGTCCGATTCAACCATTGTGCCCATCTTAAAACAAAAAGGGGATTGTATGGCGCCTAAGTGCTAAAGGCATATTAAACTCATTGATTTGCTGTGAGCCGACACCTGTCTATTACAGGGACGGCTGGTGACATTTGAAAATGGCGGGGCGTAAAAGTGCTGGAGGAGTGCCCCATAACATAACCTGGACGCTAGCTTACCACTTCGGCGCAAAGGTGGGAGATAAAGCTGCCAAGCCTGGTGTGGTGTACATGCTTCCGTTTATCCTCGCCACTACCTCTCCTCACCTCTCTCTCTCCAACCGCTATCTGTTTATTTCTATCGCTCTAGCTTATTCGTATCCCGCACACCTGCAATTACCCAGTACAGGCAATCTTCGCCAATGGCACAAAATACACCTAGAAAACAGGGCCAAATTACCCTTTCCTCTTCAACTTCAACCAAACAGCTCTTTTTCACACAAACTAGACCTTCCCACCATTGCTCCCACACCCCTAAACCCATTCCCAAAAACCTAGAACACCCTAAATTAACATCCCAAACATGTGCATTACCGCCAGCTCCCAAAGGCCTAAAGTCGCGTCAAAACGCACTCTGAAACTAGGCCCAAAACACACCTTCCCCTCCATGGATTTTCTTCAAAACACTTGCAATCAAAATTAGACCTTCCCAACTCTGATCCCAGCTAAGCAAATCCACTCGGAACCACCTGCAACACCCTACAATCGAACCCCAAAAACATGCAAAACTCACGTTTAACATGGGCTCCTATGGCAGCTCTTTCCCTTCCTCGACTTTGCCAAAAAACACCCTTCCCATCGATCGATTCCTCCCAAACTTCCTGCACACCCATCAATTCCACCTCCCTGCCACTCACAGCAGCCCCGTTCCTGTTGATCCACTGGAACCCCCTAAAAAACACTTCTCCACGCACCCCAACACCGCCCATTGGATAACATTGCAATCCGGGCCTTCGATCATCTTCAAACTCACTGGGACACTAGTTCCAGCCATTCCCAAGAATCTCAGCAAGAATTACACAAATCTATCCACTGGAAGGGGTACGACTTTTCACCCAAACACAAGCCCCCCGCAAACCCACAAAAACACCCCAAAATCAGCCAAATCTGTATGGAATTTTGACAAACCACCCTAAAACCTTCCCAACACCAACCCAGCCAAATCTGCATCAAATCCAGCCAAACCTTCCCAACCCCAACTCAGCCAAATCTGGATGGAATTTTGCAAAACCACCCTAAAACCTTCCCAACACTATTATGCACGAACCTAAATCGGGCCCTGAGCCCTAGACTCCGGGAACCCTAGCAAATTTCAACCCTAAACACCACCCCAACCCTACCACCTAACCCTAAACACCACCCCAACCCTACCACCAGCAGCGGGAGAACTGAATAAAATTAAAACAAAAACTTACCTGACCGCCTCTGCTCCTGGTCCGCGTTGGCGCCTCTGCCCCCTTCAAACCGGAACACCACGTCAGCACTGGAGTGGCAACCCCTCAGCCAATCCTGGCGCTGCTGCAGCTCCAGGATTGACTGAGGGTACAGCTTACGCTACGCCCGCCGCCTGCCCATTAGGAGACCGAGGGGCTCCTAATGGGCATGCGCAAGGCAGTAAAAACACAAGTACCATGACTGGGCACGGGCTAAAAATTACTCTCCATGCCCACTCATGCTCACTTGTGCTGCAGTGCTGCCTTTCCCTGGCTTGTCTGACAATGCATGTCAGTCAACATGACGCCGGACCGCCCACGGTCCGATGTCATGCTGACTGACATGCATTGTCAGTTCTCCCCACCCTCGGCGTCTCCGAACTTAAGTAAACTAAGTTCAGAGACACCGAGGAGGGAGCTGCGGGCGCGGGCGGGTGGGGGGGGCGGGGGGGGGGCAATGCCCCAACGCCCCTATGGACGCACCGCGCCTGGTCTATTATATGGTGTAAGTGTGCAAAGTTCATACTCCAGACCACCACCTCCTAGTGTACTGATCCACATTCACTTGTTTTTTGTTTTGATAATTGCTAAGCTATTTTATTGTGCTCTCTGAATGAAGTAGTAGGAATTACTTACTAGTATTTTATCAACCTATGTTTTAGCACCTTTTCACAACAAGTTGAAGTTTTATGTATTGCATTCTACAAGCGTATTATTTACTGTTGTATTTTCACACAAATCCAGAGATTGCTGGTGTTAAAATAGAGATTATTTAACCACTGTGTGCGATTCATGAAGGAAATGTGTATTTATTGGTTGTCTTTTCAAAACCTTCTGTGTCTGTGCTATTTCTTTGTTCAATTTAATTCTGCTGAATTTGTTTTTATGATTAACTTTGTTGGTTGATAACTGAATAAAGTTCTTTTGAATTGTATTGACAGGAGTATCAAAATTACAGGTAAAGTGATTTACTACCGTCTAGCTGAGTGGGTCGAAGAGCACAACATTATTTTCCCCTTTCAGTATGGATTTTGACCAGGGCTGAGTACAGCTGAGCAGTGCCTAAATTTAAATTTAATTGTTAACAAATATATTTCTGTAAGGCACAGTGCCTTCATTGACCTCTCTATGGCATTTGATTCCAGAAACAGGTCCAAATTAGGTATAATGTTGCTGGATCTAGGCTTAGAAGTACCTCTAGTTAATTTTCTGCATAGTCTGTATGCTGATCTGGCAGGTAAAGTGCATGTTAGTCCTAATGGAGAAATGTCCCCTGAGTTCTGTCTAAAGCGCCATGTGCGCAGAGGGTGTAGTCTGACCCCTCTACTTTTTATTTTATATATAATCGGCCATCTGATCTCAAGCTCGGTTGATACACCTAGAATCGCAAGAGGTGAGGTCCCTGCATTTCTCTACGCGGATGACGCGGTCCTACTGGCTTGAACTCCCAATGCCTAACGAGTGATTGTGGACTGCTTCTTTCTTTTTATGAGCAATCTTGATTTAGTAACCATCAATGGTTGGGCCTGTGGGCCCAGCAAAAAAACGTAAGCAGACTTGTAATTAAGGATTAGCCTTTGAATTGTGTTAGAGTATTTAGCTATTTGGGAGTTATATTTAGGTCCCTTGGTTCCTGGCATTCCCAGATGACATCCTCTCATCTCATGCTTAGTAGACTGGTGGGAGCTGTTTTGAATCTTTCCGGCCCTACAAACAAAGGCACCATTTCACCCATTTTAAAAGTGTACAATGCCCAATGTGTCCTGGCAGCTGGTCACGGGACAGGAATCTGGGTCTATCATAATGGTTCTTCGCCCCAGACTGAGGAAAATCAGATTTGCCTCCCACCAACCACCCCTAGATAAACTAGCAGTACATTATGGACAGGGTCCATTTGGCTCCATTGTTGGTATGGATTAGCATATGGGTCAATCCTTGAGCTAAGTTCTGCAGAGACATCATTATGGATTGCCTCAGCATGGACAATGGTCATGCTATACCATAGCTGAGTTATATATCAACATCTTAACAGCCCCTGTTGTTGTCTTCTCTCTTCTCCTCCCCCCTGAATATAAAGAAAAAAGACGAATTGCGGGACAAACAATTATTTTTGCAATTTTGCGAAGATAGTAGACTTTGAGTCGAGCGAACAAAATGCAAGTGCAATCCTTTTATAGGTCATTCGCTTCTGCTGAGCCCGCTTTTTATCTTTCACTAGAACTCACCCATTGAGAGAGGTCCCTTCTGTTTCATTTTAGACCAAGCACAGTATGGCAGCTTCTGTGCATTGATAAATCTTCTGTTGCTCTGGGGAGATCAGACCCTCTCCGTCCGTGCGATGGTCTTTCTGAGCAATCTCTGCTACATTCCATGTGTTTCTGTAACTACTTCAATCATGCACTTAGGTGCTTTCTTAAACTATTGTTACGAACTCTTGGCCGTCTTGCGTGTAGAGAAGCAGTGTTTCACTTGCAGTTGTTGAATACCCCTGACATATGCTTTAGGGTGAGCTCCTTCCTCAAGGCTTCTATTAAAGCCAGGAAAACCATGGAGGGTAAACACCTCTAGTGGGGTTGAGAGAAAGTAGGTCGCACACCGCTCGTCACACCAGCGAGTTGCCCCAATGAACTGTGGGAAATGTAGTGGCGACGGCGGGTACGCCTGTGCCACAAAAAGTCAAAAGAACAGTATGTGTATGCGTTAGCCATCCCTGGACACGTGTTTCGAGGTAGTTGCCTCTCGTCAGCAGGGAGCAGGTCAGTGTAAGGGGGTGCCGCGTGGACTGCCATGTAATTAAAAGCAGGTCAAGTACCTCTCCTGGCGCGCAGGTGCAGACACAAGGCTCGTCAGCCCGCCAGCCGAAGCCGTTTAAATTGAGAGAAAGTAGGTCGCACACCGCTCGTCACACCAGCGAGTTGCCCCAATGAACTGTGGGAAATGTAGTGGCGACGGCGGGTACGCCTGTGCCACAAAAAGTCAAAAGAACAGTATGTGTATGCGTTAGCCATCCCTGGACACGTGTTTCGAGGTAGTTGCCTCTCGTCAGCAGGGAGCAGGTCAGTGTAAGGGGGTGCCGCGTGGACTGCCATGTAATTAAAAGCAGGTCAAGTACCTCTCCTGGCGCGCAGGTGCAGACACAAGGCTCGTCAGCCCGCCAGCCGAAGCCGTTTAAATTGAGAGAAAGTAGGTCGCACACCGCTCGTCACACCAGCGAGTTGCCCCAATGAACTGTGGGAAATGTAGTGGCGACGGCGGGTACGCCTGTGCCACAAAAAGTCAAAAGAACAGTATGTGTATGCGTTAGCCATCCCTGGACACGTGTTTCGAGGTAGTTGCCTCTCGTCAGCAGGGAGCAGGTCAGTGTAAGGGGGTGCCGCGTGGACTGCCATGTAATTAAAAGCAGGTCAAGTACCTCTCCTGGCGCGCAGGTGCAGACACAAGGCTCGTCAGCCCGCCAGCCGAAGCCGTTTAAATTGAGAGAAAGTAGGTCGCACACCGCTCGTCACACCAGCGAGTTGCCCCAATGAACTGTGGGAAATGTAGTGGCGACGGCGGGTACGCCTGTGCCACAAAAAGTCAAAAGAACAGTATGTGTATGCGTTAGCCATCCCTGGACACGTGTTTCGAGGTAGTTGCCTCTCGTCAGCAGGGAGCAGGTCAGTGTAAGGGGGTGCCGCGTGGACTGCCATGTAATTAAAAGCAGGTCAAGTACCTCTCCTGGCGCGCAGGTGCAGACACAAGGCTCGTCAGCCCGCCAGCCGAAGCCGTTTAAATTGAGAGAAAGTAGGTCGCACACCGCTCGTCACACCAGCGAGTTGCCCCAATGAACTGTGGGAAATGTAGTGGCGACGGCGGGTACGCCTGTGCCACAAAAAGTCAAAAGAACAGTATGTGTATGCGTTAGCCATCCCTGGACACGTGTTTCGAGGTAGTTGCCTCTCGTCAGCAGGGAGCAGGTCAGTGTAAGGGGGTGCCGCGTGGACTGCCATGTAATTAAAAGCAGGTCAAGTACCTCTCCTGGCGCGCAGGTGCAGACACAAGGCTCGTCAGCCCGCCAGCCGAAGCCGTTTAAATTGAGAGAAAGTAGGTCGCACACCGCTCGTCACACCAGCGAGTTGCCCCAATGAACTGTGGGAAATGTAGTGGCGACGGCGGGTACGCCTGTGCCACAAAAAGTCAAAAGAACAGTATGTGTATGCGTTAGCCATCCCTGGACACGTGTTTCGAGGTAGTTGCCTCTCGTCAGCAGGGAGCAGGTCAGTGTAAGGGGGTGCCGCGTGGACTGCCATGTAATTAAAAGCAGGTCAAGTACCTCTCCTGGCGCGCAGGTGCAGACACAAGGCTCGTCAGCCCGCCAGCCGAAGCCGTTTAAATTGAGAGAAAGTAGGTCGCACACCGCTCGTCACACCAGCGAGTTGCCCCAATGAACTGTGGGAAATGTAGTGGCGACGGCGGGTACGCCTGTGCCACAAAAAGTCAAAAGAACAGTATGTGTATGCGTTAGCCATCCCTGGACACGTGTTTCGAGGTAGTTGCCTCTCGTCAGCAGGGAGCAGGTCAGTGTAAGGGGGTGCCGCGTGGACTGCCATGTAATTAAAAGCAGGTCAAGTACCTCTCCTGGCGCGCAGGTGCAGACACAAGGCTCGTCAGCCCGCCAGCCGAAGCCGTTTAAATTGAGAGAAAGTAGGTCGCACACCGCTCGTCACACCAGCGAGTTGCCCCAATGAACTGTGGGAAATGTAGTGGCGACGGCGGGTACGCCTGTGCCACAAAAAGTCAAAAGAACAGTATGTGTATGCGTTAGCCATCCCTGGACACGTGTTTCGAGGTAGTTGCCTCTCGTCAGCAGGGAGCAGGTCAGTGTAAGGGGGTGCCGCGTGGACTGCCATGTAATTAAAAGCAGGTCAAGTACCTCTCCTGGCGCGCAGGTGCAGACACAAGGCTCGTCAGCCCGCCAGCCGAAGCCGTTTAAATTGAGAGAAAGTAGGTCGCACACCGCTCGTCACACCAGCGAGTTGCCCCAATGAACTGTGGGAAATGTAGTGGCGATGGCGGGTACGCCTGTGCCACAAAAAGTCAAAAGAACAGTATGTGTATGCGTTAGCCATCCCTGGACACGTGTTTCGAGGTAGTTGCCTCTCGTCAGCAGGGAGCAGGTCAGTGTAAGGGGGTGCCGCGTGGACTGCCATGTAATTAAAAGCAGGTCAAGTACCTCTCCTGGCGCGCAGGTGCAGACACAAGGCTCGTCAGCCCGCCAGCCGAAGCCGTTTAAATTGAGAGAAAGTAGGTCGCACACCGCTCGTCACACCAGCGAGTTGCCCCAATGAACTGTGGGAAATGTAGTGGCGACGGCGGGTACGCCTGTGCCACAAAAAGTCAAAAGAACAGTATGTGTATGCGTTAGCCATCCCTGGACACGTGTTTCGAGGTAGTTGCCTCTCGTCAGCAGGGAGCAGGTCAGTGTAAGGGGGTGCCGCGTGGACTGCCATGTAATTAAAAGCAGGTCAAGTACCTCTCCTGGCGCGCAGGTGCAGACACAAGGCTCGTCAGCCCGCCAGCCGAAGCCGTTTAAATTGAGAGAAAGTAGGTCGCACACCGCTCATCACACCAGCGAGTTGCCCCAATGAACTGTGGGAAATGTAGTGGCGACGGCGGGTACGCCTGTGCCACAAAAAGTCAAAAGAACAGTATGTGTATGCGTTAGCCATCCCTGGACACGTGTTTCGAGGTAGTTGCCTCTCGTCAGCAGGGAGCAGGTCAGTGTAAGGGGGTGCCGCGTGGACTGCCATGTAATTAAAAGCAGGTCAAGTACCTCTCCTGGCGCGCAGGTGCAGACACAAGGCTCGTCAGCCCGCCAGCCGAAGCCGTTTAAATTGAGAGAAAGTAGGTCGCACACCGCTCGTCACACCAGCGAGTTGCCCCAATGAACTGTGGGAAATGTAGTGGCGACGGCGGGTACGCCTGTGCCACAAAAAGTCAAAAGAACAGTATGTGTATGCGTTAGCCATCCCTGGACACGTGTTTCGAGGTAGTTGCCTCTCGTCAGCAGGGAGCAGGTCAGTGTAAGGGGGTGCCGCGTGGACTGCCATGTAATTAAAAGCAGGTCAAGTACCTCTCCTGGCGCGCAGGTGCAGACACAAGGCTCGTCAGCCCGCCAGCCGAAGCCGTTTAAATTGAGAGAAAGTAGGTCGCACACCGCTCGTCACACCAGCGAGTTGCCCCAATGAACTGTGGGAAATGTAGTGGCGACGGCGGGTACGCCTGTGCCACAAAAAGTCAAAGGAACAGTATGTGTATGCGTTAGCCATCCCTGGACACGTGTTTCGAGGTAGTTGCCTCTCGTCAGCAGGTCAGTGTAAGGGGGTGCCGCGTGGACTGCCATGTAATTAAAAGCAGGTCAAGTACCTCTCCTGGCGCGCAGGTGCAGACACAAGGCTCGTCAGCCCGCCAGCCGAAGCCGTTTAAATTGAGAGAAAGTAGGTCGCACACCGCTCGTCACACCAGCGAGTTGCCCCAATGAACTGTGGGAAATGTAGTGGCGACGGCGGGTACGCCTGTGCCACAAAAAGTCAAAAGAACAGTATGTGTATGCGTTAGCCATCCCTGGACACGTGTTTCGAGGTAGTTGCCTCTCGTCAGCAGGGAGCAGGTCAGTGTAAGGGGGTGCCGCGTGGACTGCCATGTAATTAAAAGCAGGTCAAGTACCTCTCCTGGCGCGCAGGTGCAGACACAAGGCTCGTCAGCCCGCCAGCCAAAGCCGTTTAAATTGAGAGAAAGTAGGTCGCACACCGCTCGTCACACCACCAGTGGGGTTGTGCTGGCATCTGCTGGTGATATTTTCATACTCATGCTCTATAAAGTTCTAACTTACCATTTCTTATTTGGTCTTTTAAACTGCTGTTTTGACTGTGGTTTCAATGTTTTTATCTGTAATATTTACACATCTTATTGTAAGCACTAGCACATTACATAATTAACTGATGGTAACATTCCTGTTGTAAAATTCCTGCAATGTTTTGATGTTTATTGGTTTTACTTATGATGGTTTTCTAAGGTATTTTTAAATTTTTTACTTTTATGACCTGATTGGCTGAATAGAGATCTCTTTGAATTGAATTGAATGCTAGTCATGTCCTCACAGACCCAGTTCCATTTTATTATAAGCTTACACCTTCCCAAGCAAAGAAAAACATGCTGACACAAGCAAAATTTATTTATTTGGATTCTTTTATTTCAAAATTGACCATGCAGGGATGTGATTTTTGGAGAAACAATATTCATTTGAAATCAATTTGGGGTACAAGACACTGGCAGGTCAAGACATTGATGCCTTATTTAGGGCTTGTTTGACTCCTCAACAAATGATAGATTTAAACAGGACAGTACAACAGACATATGGGCACATGCATCAACGTAAGGAATTGCAATTCCGTAATAGCGATTTTTAAGGAATCGCTATTAAGGACTCGCAATTCCCTATGCATGTAGGAATCGCTAAATAAATTGCAATTCCTACACATTCCCTATTAGCGAATCGCAAATTGCGATTTACTAATAGGGAATGCCTTCCCATTCATTCCTATTGGCCTTGAGGCCCATAAGAATGACTGTAAAACCACTCGCAATTTACGATTACCAACAAGGTAATCGCAAATTGACCAGGCAATTTCATGGGTGCTAGGGGGCCAAGAGGCCACCCTGATGCACCCCCAAAACGGCATGACTGCACATATAGCGCACACACATGCGGGCCTGTGTGTGCGCTACATGGCACTTATAAAGATGCAATTTTTACCATTTTTCTACGGAAATGCAAATTACAATCAACTTGAAGTTGATGGTAATTTGCGATTCCTTAATGCAAAGTCGCATTCTCAGAATGCTTCTTGCATTGTATTTAGAGAATCGCAAATTGCGATTCCCTAACTGCATTCGCAAAATAGGTAATCGCCAAAAATATGATTAGCTATTTTGTGAACAGCTTAGGGCTTGAAGCATCCTGAAAGGCTAATTACCTATTTTGTGAATCGGCCCATTTGCGACCGCTAACAAGCTTGATGCATGTCCCCCTAAGTGTCTAAGACTAGCTAATGTTAAGCACTTAAATACAGCTAGCATTCCCTCTGCTGCACAATTTAATACATGGCAACAGTACATTAATATTACAGCGGAGAAACTTAATGAAATTATGAAGATTGGTACATACAACTCTTCGCTTTATGAAGCCTGTTTTTTTTATTTATTAAGCTATTTTTTAAAATGATGTGCATGGTCTTACAGTTAAGGTACGATGATGTTAAGGAAAATCAGAGTCGTCAGTGAAGGGGAGACCCTAGTCTAACATTCATTGCTGCTACACCAATGAAGGTTTAGTTCAGTTACAGATGAACCAGAAGAGTTTAGTTTTAATATTCTTGCTGTTACTCATGATCTTTGGTTCAACTTTCAAGCTATTGGTGATGACCACGAAAGTGACTGCGTTAACCAGACCCAGCAGAAAGCTGGGTAGAATAAATACAAAATAAGGCTTCCTAGTTTGCTACAATGTATACTTCTTGCCTACCTGATGGAGAGAGGAATCTCCAGTTATGCCATGAATCCCTTGGTCTGGAAAGTTGCCCAACTAGTGGGACTTACTTCTTACTGTCAGTAAAGGTCTCATGAGTCCAGATCCTTCAAATAAATCCTGCTTGGCCCTCCCAAAAATGATCTTCTTTATCTGAAGGGTACAGATGTTTCACAGACTAAGTGGTTGACTTGCCTGAAAGAATACCAGTGGGCATTTCTTGTGCCTTCCAGTTGTGGGAGCATAACCGCAATATTTCACAGTTCTCCAGTATTTCAATCAGCCCAGAATTGACCTCTAGCAGCTTGGCTCCTTTGCCCTTGATGTTGTGATAAGAGTCACCACCCTCCTTGACATCAGGGCCAGCAATTTAACACAGTATATAAAAATAGTGACTGTGACCACTCAATAACTTAGTTCTAGGTTGACAAAAAGTTAAAGGGTTTTATAAAAAATCTCAAAATGGGCAATGCAGAGAAATGTAAAATACATGCCATGAAGGCTCAGATACGGGGTACAAAGTCAGAAATGAGCGTTAATCTAAATTCCAATTAGCAGCACAATATCATAAATGGAACGGATAGTATCCCTAGAGCAAAGGAAAAGTCTCCAAGTTCTTACTGTCAGATTCACAAGGAGCAAAGACAGCATCTCTAGTAGAAAGGGATAGTCTCTTCATAAATGGGCAGCGTTCTGTTAGGTAAACGAAAAATCTCCAGTTCACCCCAAAACCAAGAGTTATATGCACATTTTATGTATAGGTGCTAACCAAAAACTGGAAATTCAGCAGTGCATGACTAGTGATAACCCATATCAAGCAGATCAGAATAATGATTATCATAAGCATAAATATAACACTAACATATTTCTAAGGAATGGAAAAATCCATCAGCTTTCTCAGCAACAGTGCAGTCCGGAGATGTATAACAGAATATGAAATGTTTTCAAACACTCGTACACTAGGATATGCTAGCAGGTCTATATCATAACTTCCAATGGATCTATCCTTCAAAACGATACATTCAGTACACAAAGAAAGTTTAATTCACAATACATGCTCTCTAAAATAACCAATCGTGTCACAGTGTGGTGTGCTCTGAGAGGACTGTGGGGAGAGAAGACACTCAGGGGGACTTTGATTGGGAGGGGTAATGAGCACAAGCAAGATGAAAAGAAAACCAAAACAGCATCCATATTAATAAAATGGTGTCTCTGCAGAAATATGGCACACCTAAACTATATAAATAAACTCACTTCTAAACCTCTAAATAAATTTTTTTCAAGTGCAATATTAATAATTCATCAGCTATGACTATAGTCATCATAAAAATCATTAGTATTCAAAATAATTAGTCAGCCAAAATTGCTCATTTAGAAAAAGCTTTGACCCCATGATGAATCTATTTCCTGTGGCTGTGGTCGAGAAGGCTCTTTTCACAGAAAATGCTGCTTGAGGGATCCTGTTGACCCACTGAAAATGGGACATTTTGCATTAAACTTGTATTGGAGTTGTGTAGAGCCTCCAGGTGAATAGGAAACATAGACTGATTGGAAACCAATGACTGCATTCATGCTCTTACCCACACTCTTCAAAACTGAGCCATATTTTGCAAATCAATGGGGTCTATTAAAATGGGCAAACTTTGCGTCAAAGGACAAGAATGCTTCTTTCATATTAATGTGTATGTGCTGCTCTAAAATTACCAATATCACTCAACATCTCCTTATGTTCATACAGATGGACATGGTCACCACACCAGATGGAACAGGAAAAATTGGCATTTAGGTGTAGCAGGTCAATTGTAGCACATGCCTTATTATGTTATACTTTTATCAGAGCATAAATGGAACAGACTTAAAAATTAAAAATAGATGCCTTAATGGAAAAACCTTTAGCACCATTCCCATATAGATCTAAAACCCACGGACTAAGCAGCTACCAATCTTAATTCTTAAGTGACGAACAACAATTGGAGTATTGCTCCAGAGTATTGTAGGAATGAAAGTCAATTTGATGGAAAATTAAAAATTTGCGAACATACGTGACAAGAATGCTTATCATTTCTTCACTTTTATTACTCAGCAGCCAATCAAAGCACTTATATGTATATAAAGAAACTACAAATCCCATGAGTCATCAGCGCTCATGATAACCATAGAGTATAACATATAAAAGTCCCAACAGAAGCAACTTCTTCCTCTTTCTTTGCCTGATCACAGCTTATCTAAACGAAACCTTGCTCAAACAGTATCTCGAAACAATGTCCCAGAGGGAAGAGTCCTTCACAACCCCGACCCTGGATGGATGAAATTCAATCCGCAGAACATGAAGACGAATCCATGAAGCTCCAGAACTCGGCGAGCAAGCGTACCATAACTCCAGAAGGAATAACATTTTGACTGAATCAAGGTAGAAGAGTTGTACCCCTCACTTGCCATCTGAACCTGAAACAGAAATAAATCTTCGTAATACCAGGGAAAAGGCCACGGAAAACATAGTTATGAAAGTAAACAACAAGGGAGGGAAGAGAAAAAATGTATACAGTGTAACACTCTAAAGGCATAGTAATTCAGCATTATACAGAACAACAGTAATGTATCTTTGGGTGGGATAATCCTCGCCTCCGTTGTCCTTAATAGAATTGAAAATTCTTGTCACGTATGTTCGCAAATTTTTTATTCTATGTCAGGATCGGAGGCTCTGATTATGCTTGTTTAAAGCTGAGCCACCACTGCAGACGCTACATCCAAAATAGGCTTATAGTAAAATGTCTTGAATGTAGATTCAGCAGACCAGTCAGCTGCATTCATAATATCAGCAAGACTTATACCCATAGAAAAGGATTTGGACGCCATCGCCCCTCGGACCGAATGTGCGCCAAATGACATCAATGCCCGCTTCTTCCATGAGCCTCCGCACCCACCTAGCTAAAGTGGTGGGTGTCTCTGGTCGAAAAGGCTTTTGCAAAGCAATGAACAATTGACCTTTCATATCAGACCTGAATTCAGCCGTACTTACCTCGTACGCTTTCAAGCATTGGACTACACATAGCTTCAGATTGTCCGGGAACGTCAGATAGGAAACAGAGGTAGAATGGCTTTTAGTTCGTCGGGAGATAAGAAAAGTTACCCGTTCAGGAGTGAACCGACGGCCCGCAAGATCAAGGGCGCGGATATCTGAAACCCTCTTGCAGGAGACCAGACATAACAGCATGGCTAACTTCGCTGAAAGCTGTCATGAGATACTACCACTCGGGGACAACTTCCCATGAGAAGAATGTCGTCTAAATAGACGATTAACCTTACCCCGCGCGCTCTCAAGGACTCTACAACCGGGCGAAGCAGCTTTGTGAAGCACCACGGTGCAGAGGAAAGCCTGAAAGGGAGGACATTGTACTCCTAACACACGCCTTGCCAAATGAATTGGAGGAAATGACGATGCGGGCCGTAATAGGAATGGAGAGGTAGGCGTCTTTGAGATCTAGACGCACCATCCAGTCCCCTTCTCGTAAAAGATCGCGCCACAGATGGATGCCCTCCATCTTGAAATGGCAATAAACAATCCAGCCATTGAATTCCTTCAAATTGAGGACCAACCTGGACCCACCCCCTCGCTTCTCCACCAGAAACAGGTTGCTGACAAAACCCCTCAGGTGGAGACGCGACGGGGCGATAGCCCCTTTCCGCATTAGGGAATGGATCTCGTCTGTGATAAAATTCTGATCGTGTTGGGAAAACTATATTGGAGGGGGTAAGGAGCCCTGACTGGGGCTGTTGTACATCTCTAGCTTGTAGCCCTGAACGGTCTCCAAGACCCATGCATCTTGCGAGACCGTGCGCCAAACTGGAAGAAAAAATTGAATGCGTCCTCCCAAAATTACCTCTGAACATAAAACCAGTCTCACCTGAAGTCCTGGTGTCGTGTTGGTTGGCGTGGTTGCCGTTGTATCTGCCCCTGCGGAATCTACCCCGAGCTCGCCTGGTGGGGTAGAAGGAGGAAGTGGAAGAGTTGGAGTAATTGCAATCCTGACGGCCTCCACGTTGTTGGTGGAACTGGCCCCTTGGGGTGCCTTGATTTCCTCGGCCGAACGACCGCCCTCTATATTGCCCGGCCCGAGTGAAAACCGGGCGGAAAGCCCGTTTCAAAGACTCTTGTGCCTTATCCAGGCCACTGAAGGTCGCCACAAACTTTGTGAGTTCCTTTAGGAATGGCTGACCAAAGAGGAGGCCTTCCGCGATGGGCCCTGCCTCCGATGTAGATAATTCCGCAAGCTTGGGGTCTAATTTAAGTAAAATGGACCGCCTCCTTTCGCTGGACATGGCGCAATTAGCGTTGCCTAGCTGGCATACGAGACGCTGTGCCCAGCCAATCAATTCATTGGGATCGAAGTGGGCCCCGGATTCCTTGGCCTTGTACCCTAACTCAAGAATTTTTGTGGCGGGGCCAGACAAGTCGAGAAGTTTGTCCTGGCATGACCGCCAGGCACGGTCAATGCCTTTTTTCGAGTGCTTGGCATACTTCTTCAAATACATGAACATGGTGGGATCCACCTCGGGTGTATCTGCCACCTTTCCCGCCAAATCCGGCCTAGGACATTCAGAGCGTAGTCGGGCCCTGACGTCTTTATCGTAGGGCCGACAGAGGTGTGATTGCACATAGTCTGCGACCTCTGGTGACGGGAGCCACTCCGTCGAATTGGGATGGATAATATCAGCCGGCTCAAAGGTAAGTACCCTAGGTTGGACGGGGGCCTCCAAATGATGTTCATTCCTCTTTTTCTTGGCGGGCTCGGCCGCCTCCTGGTCATCCGACTGCTGATCGAAGGTAGCATCATCAGGATCCCCATAGAGAGAATCCGAGGGATCATCCTGAGCGGAGGAAGCCTGATCCTGTGCCAAAGAATTGTCCAACTTTGCAAAATCCTCCTTATGTGGATTAATAACTTTTGCTGTGCTAGGTTTAGGCTTAGGAGGGTTGGGCGTGGCGGGAATCCATCCCTGCTGCAAGGCATATTTATTCAGATGTCTCTTCAATGGGGCGATAGCCCTTACCAAAGCAGAATTGATGGACCTCTGGACCCCAGCATCTAAAGCTTCTACCAGGTCCTGCTCTAAGGAACTAGCAGGTTCGGATTCATAATAATACTCGTCCTCGTAAATATAGTCCGCCAGGATAAAGTCCAGTGAATTTAGCTACGCTATAGGTGAAGCGCACAGGGGAGGATAAATCCTCAATCAACGTCCAGGGCTGGACAGTCAGGGGGAGAGGCACTACCCCAGGCAAGCCAAGACTTAATAAGCCTGTAATTGATATGAGTGGAGGGAGGGGATTGCCAAAAGCCTCTCTAGGCAATGCCTATGCACCAATTATACAGCCAACTGCCTTCACTAAACAGCTGGTTTAGCTGGGGGCTTAAACGGGCAAACACTATTTGAATTTGTGTCCTTACCCGCTTTAAAACAGAGCGCTCGGGCTTCCCGGAGAAATTAATTCAAAAATGGCCCAAAATGGCTGCCGCCGTGCGCGGGAGCTACTGCCCGTGAAAAACAAAACAGAAGCCCCCTGACTCCCTCTCCAAACAATAGAACTGCTCGAGGCGCATCGCGCCCGGCAGGGGAGGCCGCCGCGCTCCCAATCCCAGAACGGGGAAAAGAAGTCGGAAGCGCAGCACCTGAACTGCGAGGCAAAGCGGATTCGCGAAGAAGAGCGCGAGGCAAGCCCGGACGTCGCCGCCACGCTGTCCTTACCAAAGGAGCTGACAGGCGACTCCTCACAGCGGACGCGCAATCGCGCTACACAAGCTCAGGTACGATTTAACACAATTCAGCGTACAATCCAGCAATAGAAACACAAAACGACCACCCAGAAGTCAATACAAATAGATAATGTAAGAGGCACTTAACTGGCTGCGGAGCAGCAAAGAAAGAGGAAGTAGTTGCCTCTGTTGGGACTTTTTTATGTTATAATCTATGGTTATCATGAGCGCTGATGACTCATGGGATTTGTAGTTTCTTTATATATATAAGTGCTTTGATTGGCTGTTGAGTAATAAAAGCGAAGAAATGAGAAGCATAAGCATAATTGGAGCCTCCGGTCCTGACATAGAATTGGCTTTCGTTACCGCTATCTAATATGCTGTTCTTGGCTTGCTACTTATGTCCTTTGTGGACCCAGTCATCAATTAGAAGGTGTGGGCTGAAGCAGGGATAATCAGATGAAGGTACCCCTACAACCCTGTACCACGTAAGAATTGTCTGGTGGCATTTCTTTTCCAATGTGTGCATGTCCTATGTATCACCATATTGACGTCTGCCACCCTCCCTCTCCCCACTATTCTCCCATCATGGACAGGCAGCCTCGGTATTTGGGCATTTACCAACAACATCCATGGCATTGGAATTATAAAGTGTTGCAAGTGGCAAATAGACCTGGAAAGTGGTGTGTCTCTGCCCAGGTCTAATTGAGAGCAATGGACTTTCTAGATGAAGTACCCTGTAGAAATATATTCCTTTGGTAGGCTGATATAACAGAACATAAACTTCATAGCATATAAGCTTAGTCCACATATGCCATCAGTAAGGCTCACTAGTAGAATTTGTTTCACAGGCACTGGGTACATTTAGTGCTATTTACTAGGGAATTACACGTAAATTAAATGTGCCAATTAGGTGTAGGTCACCTTTACCATGTTGGAAGGAGAGAGCACAACCAATTTAACATTGGTTAGCAGTAGTAAAGTGCACAGAGTCATAAAGCCAACAAAACCAAATTCACAGATAGAAGGGGTGCAGGCAAAATGTTTGAGAGTATACCAGACCAATGACGTCAGGTCTAACAGATACCATCCCATATTCCATTTGTCAGAGGGCTTAACTCAGCTAGAGTGCATCTACAGAATAATTATTGGTTCCAACTGGTCATCAGGATTTTCCTGTGTACAAACCCCTCTTGTGCTCTCTGTACAGTGGGTCTGGTGATCAGAGTTCATGTGGTATTATTCATGTGGCACTAAATGGCCTATTATGAAACTGTGGTATGTATCCTTCCCCAGGGCCCATGGACCAATTGAGTGTGTTGCACCTGCTGTAAACTATGCCTTGGTTTGGTTTCCTATTGTGCACTCACATGTTTCTTTTTAAATTGATTTTATTGTTTGATTTGCACGTATGTACAAAGAATGTTAATAAAAACGAGAACATGTGAGAAAAAAAAGGAAAGAGCAGTTGCAATGCATTTGTCTTTGCGGGTGGGGGGAGAGATGAAGCATCAATGCGAAGGGAAACAGATATGGTGGTTATGAAAAACTAAGAAAGAATCAAGCATGTAAATCCAGGATACAACAAGCAAAGAAGGATTATAGCCCAGTTCGGCAATGGACGGTCCTTACCAAGAAGACAGTGTACAAAATTAGAACTTGGTGTGTTTCAATTGAGGAAAGGATAAGAGGAAAGAAAGAAGAAGGGGGATGCCCCCATGGACACTCTAAATAAACGGGTATAAGGGCCATGAAAGAACCCCAACAAACTGTTTTAAGGGGGTGCTGGAGAGGAAGAGATAATGTAGGCGATTGGGAGTATGGCAAGTGTGAGGCAGACATATATCCTCATAAGGGCAATTCTGAGTGTGGACGTGGGGAGCTCGTGGATAGTGATCTATTCTGATCAGGTAAAAGTGAAGGGGATGGAGGGGGGAGATCTGTTGCGACGGGCGTAGGTAGTGGCGGTATATATGACAGATATCCTTGGGTCGTGAGGTGGGGAGTTGGAGTGAGGAGTATATTTCGGTCTGCATATCGCAGTAAGTCCTACTGCGGAGCTATGTCTCCTTCTTGGTACATTGTCTAGTGCCCCAGTGTAATTTCCCTTTTTGCTAACAATAGCGCTATGGCTATGAATCTACGGTAGCTGAATGGTAAACAGCTAACTAATCCCAGCAAAGCTAGTTTGGGAGAGGGGGGAAGTGGCATAGTGATTATATCAGAGAGCACCTGAAATATTTCGGTCCAGTATGCAGATATGAGTGGACAGGTCCAAGTCATGTGTGCAAAATCAGCTCTGGTGGCTTGGCATATGGGGCAATGGGATGATTTGGAGGGGTCATATCTGACCAGATCTACTGGTGTGACGTAGATTCGGTGAATACATTTAAAATGAAATAACTTATGTCTGTGATTAGGGGACACCCTCTTAATTTGTTCATGGCTACAGGTCCACTCTTTGTCAGACAGAGGGTGGCCTAAATCCTCCTTCCAGTGGCGTCGCGCTCCTCTGTCCTGCACTTTTTTGAGTGCCATACATGCTTGATATAGCTTGGTGACCAGATGTGCACCTTCCTGGTCGGCTATTAGAAATGTGAGAGGTGCAAACTGCTCCGGGGGAAGGGGAAAGAAAGGAGTTGCCGAGCAGAGAACACAGAGTAATCTAGTCGCTATAAATTTATCCATGTAGGACATCTCGGCCCGTTTAGTCAGGTCAGCCATGGTTAGCACGTGAACATCAGGGAATAGGGATCCAATGGTGTGTAATTGTGCTGGACCACTTTCTCGGTGGTGGGTGGAATAGACGGATTCTGCGGATTCTGCGGCAATGGTAGGTAAGCTGAGTATAGAGAGCCAGATCCAAGGATTAAGCTGAGCCTGCGCAAGGCCCAGCAAGTGGTAGATAAAGGCTGTATATCATTTGGGTCAAGTCGCATGTCCAATGAAAATATTGATCCTATGGCAGTGGGGTCAGACAAGTGCCACTCAGGTTTGGTGTACTGTATAAGAGCATCAGGATGGAACTAGTGATGAGTGAATTGGACCTGTGCGACCAGGTCATATAGATGCAGATCAGGAATGGGGAATCCTCCCCGCTGATAGGGGAGCATGAGAGTGTCCTAGGCTATCTGCGGCATCCGCCCACCCAAAACAGGCAGATTAGCAAGCCAGGGAGAGTTGAGAAGAATTCCTTAGTTAATGGGATTGGTATGCAGCCAAATAGGTTTTTGAAACTAGGGAGGACATTCATTTGAATAAGAGTAATGCGGCCAGCCATAGTTAACGGTAGCTGAATCCATCACTCCATCTGTAAAGTAAGCAATTCTATGGCTGGTCCATAGTTAAGGCAAATACCTTGTTCTTTGTTTCTGTGCAGGGTGATTCCTAGGTATTTGGTAGTATCCATCGCCCATTTGAGGGAAAGATTGCCACCTGCCGGGATAATCGAGTCTTTGATTGGAAAAAGCTCCGACTTCTCCCAGTTAATGTGCAGGCCAGACATGTCTCCAAAGCGACCGATCTCGTCTATGAGAGGTTGCAAATTTGTGCCGGGGTCTCTGAGGAAGAGCATGTGTACATGGATAATAGCAAGGGTCCTCAATGGAATTGGAGGCCACGGTGCATATGTTTTTCTTGGAGGTGCCTGACTATTGGATTCATTGCTACTATAAAGAGCAGGGACGAAAGAGGGCAGCCTTGGCATGTGCCGCGGGAGACCCGAAAGGGGGGAGGGAGAGAACAGTTCACTCGGAGCCTGGTCATGGGAGAAGAGTTAAGAGTGCAGTCAATGCAATAAAATGTGCTGGTATGCCAAGCATACGTGGTGTGGCAAAGAGAAAAGGCCACTCTAGGGAGTCAAAGGCCTTCTCTGCATTGAGAAGAGTCGGTCAACACATCAGCATGTCAGCTGGGGTGTCAAAAAAGCGAGGTTTGTAGCCCACTAGCACCCGCAGTCGTGCAGGGTAGAGCATGTCATACTTGAGACCACGTGTACGAAGCTGCACTTAGCGTCCGTAAATTTACGACGGGCTTCTTGAACTGCGGCAGTGAGGTCCGGATTAAAGGAGAGTGTGGAGCCTTGATACTGTATCAGTGCATTTTCTTGGGCCAGGCGGAGAGTCTTGTCCTGGACCGTATCGTTGAGTAGTAGCGCGATTATAGGCTGTGCAGGGGCACCTGGTGGAGGGCAGGGGCCCAGTGACCTGTGCACCCTCTCCATGAGTAGGGTCTTGGATAATTGGTCTGTTCCAAAAAGTTCTGTGAGCAATGTCTAAACAAAGAGCTTGGGCGCACAGTATTAGTAGATTCCGCCAGGCCCAAGATACGAATATTGTTTCTCCGTGATCGGGCCTTTAAGTCTTTATTCTTTATTGCTACGGTCTTCAGCAATCGCTCCAATTTTTCCAATCAGCACGTGATGTCTTTGGCCTGGTTTTCATGGGTAGAGATACGTTTTTAAGCCTCATCGAGCTGGGTGTTGTGCCCATCAAGGCGCTCTACCATTCTGTCAAGTCGGGAGCTGAGGGAGTCAAATCTGGAGTCAATAGCGCAAAACCCAGCGCAAAGCTCCGCCATGATAGTCGCCATGCCCTCCAACTCCAACTCGCCCTCCACAATGAGGTACTGACCAGAGCACTCCAATGTGCCTTTTTTGTCAAAGGTCAGCGTAGGCTGTTTTGGATCATATTGACCCATTTCTTCAATTTAAACAAGGGTGACAGCCAGATAAGGCAAGTGAGGTATGGTGAGAGCACTGTGGTGTAAAAGCAGAAGGGGGTGCTACAGCAGGGAGTCACCAGTCCGATGGACCCCAAAGAAAGGGGAATCCCAGGGGAAAGGAGGGTGCCGTGGCGCCCCTGCTCAGGTGCCAGAAGGAGCAAGGCCCAGGAGATCAGCAAGATAAGGGGATTTGGGAGCACATGAGGGAGGTCGCACTCCAACTATGCGGCCTGGTAGGTATTGTTCTCCGTAAGAAGGCAGAGTACAGCTTGTGCAGTTGGATGTGCAGGAGTAAAACAAAAAATAGATGGGTCTAGCAAGGTCCCAATGCCATGGCCCAGGCAGTGGTTTCCCTCTCCTTGTTCCCCCCAATCAGTAGCGATGCGCTCGGTCCTAGCACAAAGAATAGGAGGGGCGGTCTGCAAGCAGTGCCATTGCAGCTACAAGGATCCCACAGGGAGTGTATGCCACACAGGATGAGTCGGAGTCCCACCCTGGGCCCGCCACCGGTACGTGCAATCAGTGTGGGGCCTCTTCCCACGTTCCTCCAGCCTCCACACCAAAGTGAGGGAGTGTGTGTGCAACACTGCAGTGAGGTGTGCAAAGCCAGCGCAGGTGTCCTGGGGGGTGGTGCTGGGCCTGGGGAGGACAGCGAAGTAAAATCAGGCCCGCGCTGGCCTTTGCGCTTGGCCTGGCGTGTTGCTAGCTCCGCTGTGGCCTATTTCATTCACCCGGGTCCCAGATGCAGGAAGTCTCGGCTTCCTCCCATGACGTCACCGGCAAGCAGGTCACCACGCCTCCGGCCGAGGCCCCCCAGGGTGGGCAGGGGCCCCAGCAGAGCACCGCAGCTCTGGCCTCAGGCTCACCCGCAACCCCTTTTGTCACAGGGCCTCTGAGACAGGTTGGGCCGCCACAAGATGGACAAGGTCCGGCGGTAGCTCGATCGAGTGGAGCCGGGCTCCGTCGCCCTCAGTGGTGCCACTGAGCCATCGGGTGTCCATTTAGTGACATTTATAACTGTGGGAATGGCAGAATCATGTAGTTTTTGATGAATGAGGGGCACTAGGTACCGGAGCTTCAATGCCGTGCGGACCATCTTGGTCGATGGCTCGGCCATGTCCCCAACTCACATGTTTTCTTGATTTACTGACACATGTTCTCCCCAGTGCCCCATTATGGACCTTCTCCTCTACCACGTACACCATGGGCCTCAGGGGAGTGAGCTACACCTGTTGGAACTCCGGCGCATTATTTAAACTGCGCCCAAGCCCAGAGCCAGTGCTTTGCTTCACTCCTGCTTCGGGACAAGCATCACTCTTCCCCACTCACCTGCTGAGCAGGCCTGAATCGATCAGAGCTCTAGACTTCAGCAACCCAAGCTTACTTGCAGTTCCCGTTATCCCTGTGATGCCTCTCTCACCTCCACTTCCTGCATGGCCTCCGGATTCCTGTAAAAAGAGAAAAGACATGGCTAAGTACCCAGTCAGAGGCTAGTGCACACTAATCAATCTATAGGCAAAAGGCAAGACTGAGAAAGAACAGTGTCTTTAGAGTTATTGACTAGGCGGAGTTAGAGGAATTTAGTAATTTCATGTTACTCTCGTAAAGCAGAATTACTGATAAATTTCATCGCTCGACTGGCGGAATTAATCATTATCAGCATTAGAAAAAACTGTTGTGGCCCAGGTTTAAGATGGCAGCTGCTTGAGTATTTGCATGCTTTCTCGTGTTGACCCTCCCTATCTGTGTGGCAGTTATGCTCATGTGTGTTGCCGAGGCCCATGTAGTTGTGGCCGCAGGAAGGGTAGACAATTCCAGTGTTTTTCTTGTTTCTTCGGCTGCCACCACCGGTGCCGCTATGACGATGATGAGTAACCCCGGACTCCCTCCCACTGCCATTATCCAGGTCAACAGCCTGTCCACCACTGTCACCAGTGAGCAGATGCACACCCTCTTCATCTTTTTGGGGGACATCGAAGAGCTGTGTCTCTATAGTGCGGCCTTGGTGGCCAGGGAAACTTCACTGACCACACTCTGGTGGGCATAGCTCCACTCCAGATGATGACTGCTAGAAACCTGGGGTCATATGACAGCTCCAAGGGTCTCGGGCTGCCATCTGCCCATTGTTTTACATGTGTTATTGAAAGCTGTAGGTTAGATGAGATCTGAGAAATGACGAGCGGATCGCGAACCTGCTTGCCTGTGACGAATGGGGTAGGCGGATGCACCATCTGGCTGCCGCGCTGTGCCTGGACCTGCGCGGGGACTGCCACCATTGGATCCAGGCCAGCGAGCCCTTTCGTAGTGAAGTTCTGGCAGCTGCCTTCACTTGTGGACTCTGACTGCTGTGAGGCCTCCGGGCCGGGTGGGGCTTGCCAGCAGACGAGATCAGAGCCTTGCGGCCTAGCTTTGCCCAAGACGCCCTGGGAGCGGGCGCCTCCTTCTTCCCCAACCTTTCTGGTGGTCCCGCTGCCGCGGCTCCCTGGCCTCTCGGGAGGGGGGGTCTGGAAAGGTCTGTAACCCGTTCCAGAGCAGCGGTGGGCTGGAGGTGTGCTTGGCGAGGAGGCTCGATTCCCCCCTTGTGAGCTGCTTCACCTGCACACGCTGGCGGTGCATCACCGGCGGTGCCCTGTTTCACCAGCGTTCGTTGTAAGGAGCCACATATCCCCCAACAGGGTCCCGGGGTGGGGAGCACGCATTCCAGGTAGGCCTGGGCGATAAATTCCGTTCCGCTCGCGGAATTTGCAGATATTTGCGTAATTTTGCGTTCCGCGGAGAACGCGAAATTGCTCAACAGTCTGCTTTCCGCGATTTCACGAAATTTTTGCTTGTTCGCGTTCTCAAAATGCGTGTTCGCGAGATATTTCTCCCCAAGCGCGCAAACAGCAATTGTGAACAGGAAAAAAGCATCGCGAACACGCAATTCCGCGTGTTCGCGGAATTTCTGCGTGTTCGCGGAGATTTTTTACCGTTTTACGTAGATTTGCGTAACGCAATTACGCAAATTACGCCCACCCCTAATTCCAGGCCTCCACTGTGTGGGTTGCTGAGGAGACTCGCTGGTGGGCTTTTACGTGGAGGGGGACGACTTTGAGAGGCCTGGCCCTAGCAGACCTGACTTCCACGCATTAACACAGGCCCAAACCTCTCTGTTTCCTCTGAGGCTTGTGCACCAGGAGCCCCCCTAGCCTATATAGCAGTTACTTGCATTGCCTCCAACCCTGAGCAGCTACGCATCCTGAGGGGCCCAGCATCTAAGGACATTACAAAGCAGGGCCCTGGTGAGGTGCGCCGAGACAGTGCTGGAGTTGTCCTGGAGACCCCTGGTGCCTGTTCTGCGCTGATGCCCTGGATCCTTTGGGGACGGCCCGAATTATTGCATGTTCGAGGTGGAGCCTGCTGCTGGTGATCCTAGCTGTACTTGGTCGGGGTGGGTGCCTACGTCGGGGCTGGGCGAGTCTGGTCCCTGTAGGGGGTCATCCTGGCTATCCTTCTCAAGCGGTGGAAGCGTCCGGTCTAGGCCTGGTGCAGCTTGCTGTCAGGGAGGGCGGATTCTGTGAGGCCTGGCATGGAACCCTGCACCGGTCTAGTTTGGGACAACTGTCTGTGGTGCAGCGGGCCCCGCTCGGAGGAGCCACTTCCTGGGGCGTGGGCGGACACGGCCATGGTGGGGCGTTCTGTCCCACCTGCAGCACCTGTCCTAGACGCAGGTTTCCTACCTCACATCTCCACCTACCCCCCTTTCCTTCCCACAATAGGGCAAGGACAAACCTGGGGCGGCTGCCCCCAAACAGAACACGATGGACCATTATACCACCACTCCCTCGGGAAAGGAGGGCGCCGAGGGCCTGTCCCTTGATAACGCTACGCTGCTTGCAGCCATTAATTAATCACAGACAGCGCTTGAAGCACAGATTGGGGCCGTCGGGTCTGAGGTGTCTTTCCTCCGCCAAGATCTTCGTAAAGCCGTGGATCGGATAACAGAACAGAGACCAGGGTCTTCACAGTCGAGGACACAGTGGCCACTCACAATAAGAAGGTTGACAAACTTACCATGGTCTCAAAGGAGCTGGCCTCGAAGGTTGAGCACGCCGAGGGCAGGGTGCGTTGCAACAATATCCGCCTGGTGGGCTTTCAAGAAGGATGCGAGGGCACATCCATGGATGCCTTCCTCTCTAGTTCGCTCAAATATTTGCTTCATCCGGAGGCTCAGTCCCCCTGCTTTGTGATTGAGAGAGCCCGCCATGCCCTGACCAAGAGGCCACCTCCTGGGGAACGCCCAAGGCCTGTGATTGCCAGGCTCCTCAACTATGCGGACCGCGATGCCATCCTCCAGATTGCCCGGACCCACAAGGACAAAATGACATACGATTCACACACAATTATGGTATTCCCCGACTATACCAGATTGGTGCAGCAGCAGCTCTGAGAACTTAATCTGTCCTATGCTCTATTATTTCACGCCAGAATGAAAGTAATCTTTAATTCCAAGACCCACTTTTTTGACTCTCCACAGGAGGTGTTCGCCTGGACAGACGAGAGACGCCAGCTCAAACCACACTCGCCGACGCCGCTGGACTCTGACTCCTCACAGGGGTCTCACAGAAGCGGCTGACAGGGCAGAGGCACACCTGCTCAGCAGCATAGATCTCGTTCCAACTGGAGAGCCCATGATCAATCAGGAACCGCTGAATAATGAGGATTCAATTAGTCCTGTGGTTCCATGTTGTGGCCGCTGGCCTGTCTCACAGGATATCCGAACCTAATGTACTGGGGCCCTACACACCGGCTCCAGGCAAAGATGGAATGTCCACGCCCCTGGACAGTTTGGGATATGTTTTGTAAGTTTGGGTTGCGTGGGTTCTCTTGGGAGGACTGCCCGGGACTTCAAGTTCGGGGTCCGAGGCACGTTTCCACGGCGACAGGTACTCCTTGTTTTTGGAAGTATGGGGGTGGGAGGAGGTGGACGCAGGGTGCTGGGGTTGTTGTTGTTTTTATGTTCTTGGCACCAAACACACGGTCACACCTTATGCCACAGACCTCACACTTGTCGATGCAGTCTTTGAGAATGGGGTATGACACACCATATGGGTAGTTCACCACTGGGAGAGTTTAACATAGTTTCTTGGAATGTACAGAGCTGTTGAACAAGATTAAGCGAGGGCAGTCCTCCACTTGGCAAAGCGCCATACCGGTTAAATCCTACTGCTACAGGAGACTCACCTCCTGGGCAACAAGGCCCCCTGCCTTACTAGATTTGGTTTTACCACTATTTATCACTCTGGCTTCATGCGGGGTGCACGGGGCACCGGGATCCTCATTCATCGCCAAGTGCAATTTCACATTTCACAACACTGGCTAGACCCTGGCGGGCGCTTTACCATACTCTCGGGCACAGTGGCTGGCGAGCAGATGACAATAGGGAGTATTTATGCTCCCCCGCCGCTGGGTCAAACATTCAAAGACAAAATAACGCAGCTATGGGGAGTACTTACCGGCGGTTTGAAGTTCCTGGGCGGCAACTGGAATAATACCATTACCCCCCAGGATTGATGGCGTGCGGTGACGTCTGGCAGGCTGTCCCCTGTTTCCAAGCTGAGTACACTAGCGCATACACTAGGCTGGTCTGATTCATGGCGCGCGTTGCACCCGACGGAGGCTGGGTTTTCTTATGCCTCAGCCGTACACCCTACACTTTCGAGGCTCAATTATATATTCCTTCCCCACAGCTATGTACACAGAATAGTGCATACTTCTATCTTGCCTAGAGGCCTTTCAGATCACTCACCCGTTCAAATTAAGTTGCGCCTATGGACTCATCAGACCCCGTACAGATGGCGCATGTCCCCGTGGCTCCTCCAGGATGCTAAGTATCAAGAAACTCTACGCCTCGTCATTGTGGAATATCTCCGGTTCAATGTGGGTACATCTCCGTCACATATAACAATCTGGACGGCTCTTAAGCCGACGATCAGGGTGGCTGACCTTAGTTTTTGCACCGGGGAGAAGCGGCCGCATCCAGCACAGGTGCTGGAATTGGAACACTGCCAAGGACGGTTAGAGTCCCAAATGCTGGAAGGGTCAGACACTTGCTCTCTGTGCAATCTATTACATGTTCAACAACAAATTCATCAGCTCCTTACGGATGGGGCCAAGGAGGCGTTGGTGACCCAACACAGGATTTATCAATGGGGCGATAAGTCCAGCCATATGCTCCATCGGTTAGGCCAGGTCAGCCCCGGTACAGGTTCCCCAGTGATTTTCTGCGCCCACAAATGGCAACCTTGGGTCCACTTCTGCTCGAGGCACTGCATGAAGCCTTAGAACCGCACATTCTGCCAATTGACTGGTGGCATGCCAAAATCATTGTCTTCCTCAAGCCCGGTCGCCCTCCCGAGGACCCAGCCTCTTACCGCCCTATTTCATTGTTGAACTTTGAGCCCAAGCTTTTGGGGAAAGTTCTGGCTGACAACCTCCGCTCCTGTATTCAGGACCTTATACACCCCGATCAGTCCGGCTTTATGCCACAGCTCTCCACCAGACACAACATTAGGCGCGTCCACAATGCCATCGCGGGTGCGCCCAGCCTGGGTTGCCTGGCTGCCGTCTTACTCGCCGACATAGACAAGGCATTTGACTCCCTGAGCTGGACCTACCTCTTCAAACTCCTGACGGCCATAAATCTGGGTCCTCGGTTTATAGCTTACACGCGGCTGTAGTATACTGATCTCACTGCCTCAGTCCGTGCTGCAGGGTGCTGTTCTACCCCCTTTCCCATCCGCCGGGGTACGCAACAGGGATGCCCCCTGTCCCCTCTCCTGTTTGCCTTAGCGATAGAGCCCCTGGTGGCTTGGGTGCGCCGAGACCCCCTAATCAGGGGAATGGACGGGTCACAGGAACATTCCGATAGAATCGCACTCTATGTGGATGATGCACTTTTTTATGTTGGATCTGTCATTCTCGGGACCTTGTGTCCTCCAAATCCTTTGCGTCTTTGGCGAGACCTCAGGGCTATATGCCAACCCATCCAAATCTATACTCTTTCCAATTCACAGGGACCAGAGAAGTTAGGCCTGGGCCTCAGATTTGCTCCTTGCCGAAATGGGCTTTAAGTATCTGGGGGTTTTTATATCGCTGTGTCCCACGGTCTCTTGGTTGCACAACATCGCAACGAGACAACGATTTGGTCTCAACTACCCTTGTCTCTGTACGAAAGGTCTGTGATTTTCAAGATGGTGTCCTTGCCGCGCCTACTTTATTGGCTCCAAAACTTTCCCTACTCTATTCCTCCGTCGTGGTTCACTTAGCTTAACGCTCTCCTTAAAAGATTCCTCTGGAATGGGGGCGCGATCCGAGTTGCCCTTTCTACGTGTACACAATCCATGTACGGTTGAGGCATTGCAGCGGCCTCGCACCTCCTAGTGATCTATGAATGGTGGTACAGGTCCCAATCAGACCCAGTCTATGCAGTTGAGCAGATCGCCATGTCTGGCACCCCCCTGTTGCACTTCCTATACATGCCCAAAAATAAATAAGGATAAATACAGACCGAAATGGCAAAAAAATAAATACCATAAAACCGGGAGCCCTAATTATAATGTGGCTGAAAAGTCATATTACATGTACATGTAATGCTTAAATAAGTATGTTTGGTGTGATTTGGGGGGGGGGGGTTTCTTTCTTCCTCAGTCTGTTGTTCTGAAGACGATATGGGTTCTGTATGATGTACCTAGGGATTTTATTTTATGCATTTTCTCCTTGCTGGGCTTCACCCATCTGGTACGTTGGAAAATCAATAAAATTTGTTGCTAAAAAAAAAAAAAGAGAAATGACTGGAGGCACCGACTTTTCAAAACCACCCGGCTTAATGAATAGTACATTTGTTCCTTGCTTATGCAGTGATGGGTGCAAACATGTGCTCTGTTCACACCATGTTTGTACATCTGGTAAAAAGTTACACCATGGTCAGTGTTTTTAGAGTTTGCTTTAAGACACACTTGTCTCCCCCAGGCTAGTTCTGCTACACGCAGAACTCTGCCGGTGTCTACTGTGGCTTTGGCAGCACTGCTTATTAGATTGAGCCTGGCAGCACAAATGCTCTGTCTGCAAGACATTCTGTATTTACTAAAAGGACTGTGATCCCGCCTGCTGCTTATCATAGGTTGACTCCAGCGTCGTTCTCCTTTGCTGCCTACTAATTGGTTCACGACCCGAGACATCACTTCCGTTTTCTTGCTGAGGGACACCGCTTAACTATAGATTAATTGCCCTTGGTTAGTGGCCGTCCGCTTTGATGCATATACTATTTCTTCTACCCCTACCATGCCCCTGCCTTCTTTGCAAGTATCACGTGGGGAGATTCAGAGTGTGTGCTCGTTGGTCTGTGTGTTTCCCAGGCTCCTTCCCCTCAGTTACACCTGCAGCCCCTTTCGTCCGGCCAACAACACGGCTACCTCTATGCTGATTCAAGTCTCGCGCTCAAGTTCCCGCAGAGGCAGAACAACAGGAAACCCTCTCAGCCCCAAGTGCCTTTAACAGCCTCAAAAGAAATTGGCCGATGCCCGGGGGGCGCTCAATGACATGGCCAGGGAGTGCGCACGGCTACAGATAGAGCTCAGCACTGCGCCCTAGGCACGAGCAACTTCAGAACAGGTTAATTTTTTTTACGAGATCTGCATGTAGAGGATAAATGTAGTGTATGATGCATCTTTGTGCAGTAGGTAGCGCTCTAGTCGTAGTTAACAACTCTATGATCGGAAGCTACCAGTTCCTGGAACCACCGCTGTTGACTCTGCTTTACCCGATGTCCCCTCAGTGTCAGCGGAGGTTGTTGTTGCCTTCCCCAAAATGGCAATTTTCAGTGTCTTCCTTGTCAGTAAGGCTTGGGGACTCATCTACTAGCTCGACCACTTTCTTCCCCACTCCGAAAATGCATTCAGGGGAAGATTTACAAGTTCTGGCGCATCTCTGCAAATCACCAGGGATGCGCCAGAAAAGATGCGATATGCAATTCCCTCCCTACGCCACAACAAATGCGTCGCATTTACAATGCGGCGCGCTGTGGCGCAAGGATAAGGGGATGCGTGTCGCATCTGATGGCGTAAGGGCGGCGCATTGCTGGAGTCGTGTCGTAAGCGTGACTCAACTCCAGCAATGCTCGGGGGCACTCTATGCCGAACATGCTGCGTCACTCCTTACGCCTGCTTCAAGCAGGCGCAGGGTTTTGACGCAGCATGGACAGAAAAGTGACTCAGTGAAATCTTGTAGATTTCACTACGTCACTTTTACGAGACATTCCTGCGACAGAACGCCCAACCTGCAGGAACGCTCACATGAAACCTAACGCAGGTTTCATGTGGCGCATGGCTTTACAACGTGACGCATCTCCCTAGATGCGTCACTTTGTAAATAAGGCGCAACGTGGCACATGGTTTACGCTGCCGCTGCATCACAGAAGTGATGCAACGGCGTCATAAAAGTGTCGCAAGGGGCTTGAAAATATGCCCCCAAGTTTCCCTCTGGAGCTCCTGCCCAAGGTGCACGATGAGCGGGTATTAGTATCCTTTGAGTAGCGAGCTGGGATTTGAGGTGAGGAAAAGCGCACACACATTCACATACCCTTTGCATTTAAAGAACAACTTTACTTGGGTCTATTACCTTCCTGTTACGCATCTCTGCTACAGTGTCCACTTTCTGAGCTATGTTGGCACTATCAGGCTATGAACAGTGGCTTTCACAAAAGATCGCCAAATCAGGGGTATTATCAGACCTATTGGCAATATTGAAGACACTAGCTCTGTTCACATACAAAGTGTGATTGTACATAGAGCCTACAGAGTACATCGAGATTTCTGCATTTGGAAGATTCACCCACTTAACTAGTTCAATAGCACTTTGCACATGTTTGATTGGAAGGACCATATGACCTGCAGGGAACTCACAGCTCTGTGCTGCCGGTGCATCAGTCCACTGCCCCTTTCTGCATGCTCCTGCCATCAGCATAGTATGTCCATTTCAAACGTGTGAAAGAAAGGGTGCCGCAAATCTTTGCAGCTGTAGCTTTAGCCCACTGCTTTATTTCCGCACGCCTTCAGCATTTGCACATTTGAGCTGCAGGTTACACTTATTTACAGCTGGTGGTATTAACCCAGTGCGCCTTTGCTCACTCTCCCCCCATTGATATGGTCACTGGGGTGAAACCTCTAACCTGCAGAGTACATGTTAAATGTGCTTTCCGAAGAAATCAAAAATGCTTGTATACCAATGTAGAGGCTTCCACCGCGTGGTCACTGGAAACTGTCAGTCCAATTATTTATATATTTATTTATTTTAACATTTCTAAAGCGCATGGTTACGCCCACTGACGTGTCCCCGCGCTGAAGCAGACTCGCTAGTTGGAGACGACGCTAGACACCTCACAACAAATTTACCAACTAATACATTCCTGTGGCTCTCCTTTACTTTAGTACGCAGAGAAAAATAGCCATGTTTTTAGCTTTTTCCTAAATTTACCTTCACATGATTCCATTCTTATAGATTCCGGGAGCCCGTTCCAATATTTTTCCCCAAGGTAACTGAAGGACCTTGCCCCCATTCTTACACTCCGAGCTCTAGGAACCTTCACTAGCGACCTTCCTTTTGATCGCAGATTGCAGTCTGGGATATAATGAGAGATTAGAGGATGCAGGTAGCGTGGTCCTTTTTTTGCAAGTATTTTATGGCAGTAGCACATTGACTTAGAAAGGACCCTTTCCTCCACCGGCAACCAATGCAAATCTTTCAGGGCTTTCCTTGTGGAAGCTCTTCTAGGGAGACTCAAAATAAGCAGTGCTGCCGCATTTTGCACCACCTGTAATTTGGCTAGCCCCCTTTTAGGTGCTCCCAAATACAGTACATTTCCATAGTCCAGTTGTGCTGTCACCAGGGCATGCACTATGGTTTTCCTTGCATTAGGTGGTAGAAGGTCCAAAACTTTCCTCAGGATTTTTAGGATTCCAAAACATTTACCCACTACTTTCCATATTTGGGCCTCGAAAGACAATTTAGAATCGAACCAAACTCCCAAATTTTTAACTTCCAGTTTGGGAGTAGGAACTTGTCCCAATGTTTCCGGACACCATGCAGAGGAGCATATGTTCGGTGCATTCCCCACTATCATTACCTCTGTTTTACTGCTGTTCAATTTCAGACAATTTTCAGACATCCATCCTGCTACCTCTTCTAAGCACCTGGTGAAATTAATCGCTTTCTGTTCATTATTTCCTGATAATGTCACAATTATCTGAGTATCATCAGCGTACGATATGATGGTAACATGATGTTTTTCCACTAACTATGCCAGTGGTCCCGCATACAGATGAAATAGCGTGGGACTCAAAACTGATCCTTGTGGGACTGCCTGGGGCAACATGATACTCTTAGAAAGTTGTGACTGCTGCAAAACTTGGAAACTGCGTAACGATAGGAAGGATGTCACCCAGCGTAAAACAGTACCATCTATACCACATTCCTCTAGTCTATGCAGAAGCAGCCCATGTGAGACGGTATCGAACGCCGCACTCAGGTCCAGCAAAATCCTTGCCGTTGTCTGCCCCTCATCCGCACACCGTCTCATTGTGTCTGTGGCCAGGAGCAGAGCTGATTCTGTCGAGTGGGCTGCTCTGAAGCCAGACTGGGAGGGGTGTAGAAGATCATGTTCCTGGATAAAATTGGTAAGCTGCTTATTGGCTACTTTTTCTGCAATCTTTGCGACGAATGGAAGCAACGAATTTGGGCACAGATTTTCTAAGACTGCTTGGTCTACTGACGATTTTTTTTTCAGTGGACGTACTATTGCTTGTTTCCAGCTGGTGGGGACTTCTCCCTTCTGGAAGAAGGTAGTAATGAGCTCATAAACGTAAGGCATGATAAGTTCTGCTCCCATCAGTAGTTGTTCTGGGTGGGCCAGATCTCCGGGGGAGCCTGATTTAATTCCTTTGGCTATTATTTTTAATTCCTCTAGTTCTGGCATTTTAAATTCATTGAACCTGTCCCCTGTGGGATTCCTCTCCTTCTTAGTTCCAGAGCTCTTCCCCTGGCATACTTTTACTGGGAAGGCATTATATATTTTCGCCACCTTCTCTGCAAAGAATTCAGCAATTTTATTGCAGTTATCCACTGAGGCAGTTCCTTCTTCCGTTTGGTTATCATAGGATTTGAGAAACTTTAGTATAGTGAACATTTCTTTGGATGAACTCCTCGCTTTTTCTATTTTCTCCGTATAGAATTTGCACCTTGTTTTCTTAATTAATGCATGATATTTTTTAATTTCACTTTTATATTGATCTTTGGCCTCATCACAAAAGTTTTTATGCCAAATCCGCTCCAATTTTTTGCACTCTTTCTTAGATTTGGCAAGAATTTCATTATACCAATGAGCTGATGCCGTCTGTCTCTTAGGACTCCTAGTGTTCCAGGGGGCTATCTCATCTTTGGCCCCTGTTACCCATTCCTCAAATTGGTCATTAGCCATATTTATATCTGTTCCTAATGTCAGTTTATTTTTTGCCAATGCCTGTGAAAAGGAACTGGGATTAAAGTTGGCCCATTTCCTATATGTGGCTTTGCTCCCAGTCCTTCTATCCTTAAACTACTCATATTTATTGAGAATGGGATTAGATAATGGTCTGTCCAAGGGATAGGCCATGGTGCTTCCACCTCTATTTCCTTTTGGTTAGTGAAAATAGGCTCAAGAATATGGCCCTTTTGGTGCGTTGCTGATTTCACCTGTTGAATAAGGTTCATTGGCAGGATTGGCAGGATTTCACATCACAAACTTTACACCCTTTACAGTCAGCCACAAACATTATCATATGCACAAGACCATATACAATCAATGATCTATATTGTTGAAGACTTTTGTGCACTCATATTTTTGGACATCATCAATCAGAATGCAGTTTTTCACTAGATGACACTGAACATACTGATATTGGGCTATTATGTTTTAAAACAATTTTCCTATAACATTGTTATACTTTGTTTACTAGGCCTCAATTTAAGCCTGAGAGCCATTTTTCTTTTAAAATGGATGCCTTTCTGTCTTCCCTGCACATTTCACTGTTCGTTATTTCTGATGCACACAGTCAAGCAGAATCATGTCTATTTCCATTGACATTGTTCTTCCTGGTTTGGAATATCCCTAGCCTACTCACAAAACTGTGTTTTATGTCAAGACCCTTTCATTGCCTCACTGTGCCCTGTCATTCTTAATAGCTTGCTGTTGTTCATGTATCTAGTTTGTTTTACCATCTACAGATAACATTAGCATAGAAACTTGCTTTACACACAGTATGAGATTGACTGCTACAAAATGGTTTAAGATCAAATTATGCTTTCAAGATGTACACTGTGCTCTCTTGGGCTTATACCACTCCGTTCCTGCTCTGCTTCTTGTGTATAATGCTGCATTTTTCTCATCGGTCTCCTTCCTTGTACCTCCTGCTGAACTACAGTTCCTCTTCCGTTGCCCTAGATGCTCTACTCCTGTTTTGGTTTGCTTACTTCCCCTTTCCCACCCACTCCTTTCATAACTCTGCTCACACGTTGATAATCCCTACCCTCAGTTAGCCTCTATTTTTTAGCCCCAGCTGAGCTTCTTTCTTGGGTGCCATTGCCGTCTTCCCTTGCTCACTGGTCCACTTGAGCCTTTCTCGTTCTTATCTGGAACAATTACCACCACCCCCCACTCCCTGCATTGTGTGCTTACTCCTTAAATCCCCTTCACGATTATATGGTCTGTTCATCTTTGGCTGTTCACTCTCCTTTCATATGCTTCATGCTACTCCACCACCAACAATTCCAATCCAACCCACATAATTCCACTACACACCATATACATACATCCATAACACATGGGTAAAAGACATTGCCATTTACAACGCCAAAAGCTCTAAATCAAACAAATGCGAGACTTTTTGCATTTCCTGTGCTTGCTCTTGTTACAGGCCTGCTTTTCTTTCTGTGATGGTCTGTCACTCACTCACAGGCCCAGAAGAGTCTGTGTCACACATGTAGAAAATTCAATCTCTCTGTATCTGATTGTAGCACTGCAGTCCGTCTAGAATGAAGCATTGTAGCATCAGTCACTGCACAGAGCTCCCTTAGCTTGTCTTTGAGTAAAGTCCATTTGGTCTGTGGCTGAACGAGGCGCTACATCTTCTGGCATTGAAGGCAGATGCACAGTTGTGCTAAGTAATGCGATGCCCGATTTCTAACTGAGCATTGCATATTTAGCCTGTTGTGTAAAGTCTGTCTGATCTATCACCAAATGAGGCACTTCAGTATGTATCACCAAGTGAAGCACTTTAGTATGTGCCACTGAGAAAAGCACAGCAATAAGTCAATGAGTTTAGCCCCTGCAAAATAGGTCACTGAAAAAAAGCGCTTCAATGTCTGTCAATAAGTCTAGCGCTGCAGAGTCTATTGTTGACTGAAATATGACTGTCACTGAGGGAAGCACTGTACAGTGATGGAGTGAAGTGATGGAGTGTCTGTCACTGAGAGAAGTGCCTGAATACCTGTCAGAGAGGGTTATATCGAATTGTCTGTAGTTTGAAGATTGTGGGAGGCAGCAGGCAACGCAAGGGCCCAATGCAACGACCTCGATAATGGAGACACCCCAGCAGTGAGAGGAAGTGTTTTGGCAGTGGCGTAGCTAGGCTTTTTGCCACCAGTGGCGGTCCCAGCCTTTGCCACCCTGCGGTGGCCGTAACAGTAGGGAGGGAGTGCTGCCGAACAAATGCTGCGTTTGTACCCGGCGTAGCCGCAGGTATGAGGGGGTTAGAGACCTCTGCCACCAAAACTCATGATGTCAAGGGTGCACCGCTGCCCCATATCACTTGCTATGCCACTGGGCGATAGGTTAGGGCAGGAGAGGCGGTCTGTTATCCGCCTCGGTATGGAATAGTCAGCCTTTGCGTACTTCATCGGTCTCGCCCGCTGAGGACAGAACCCTGACGGCAAATGCGGCCAATGGTGTGCTCCCGGGACCTCAGGCAAAATCCCTACAAATGTACAGGGCCCGGGCCACGCTGTATGATGCCTACCTGGCAGAATCTGTACTACTAAAATTAAAAGAAGCCTGACCATGACAGTGTAACACACTGTGCCTGGAGAAAGACTTTTGTGATTAGTAGTAATCTTGGCTGCTGAAAGATTCCAGCAATCGTTTGTAGGGGGCGGCGGAACTCATATGGCCTGGTACTGCCTAAGTCCCCTTCTACTTTTGGACCCATACCGACCCACCCTTGGATGGATGGGGACTCCCTCCCTCCTCCAAGGCAAGCATTTAACACCACACAATTTTTGGATTAGGGGGTGTGACCCCCCGGCCGTATTTATTACGAAATTAAAAAAACATTGATTAATATTGACATTATGTTCAATTAAGCAGAAAGTCCAGATACATTGTTAGACACATGATGCCACTTGACTAACTTTAAACATGTTCTAATACAGAGACCACTCCTACCGTAATGTAACATGCATATATTTACTTTCTGCGTACCTCCTCTAGAGCCTACGGCAAAGTCAATGACTGGCAGCCACCAGGTCACGGTAAACTACAAATACTCCATTGGAGTAAGCTTGCACAGGGGGTATGGCTTATCGGACGGATACTTTCCCCCGGGCCCCCCTAGGCCCTAATCCTTAAACTTTATAACGGGGGCTTAAAATTTGCATACTCACACCCTGATGCGCGTGTGAGGGTGTCCACAAGCCCACTGGAAAGAGTGACTCCCCTGGCTCCCGCACCCCAACAGCCTACTTACCGGCTCTTACTGCCCCTGGAGTAACATGGTCCTGACGGCTAAGGATCGAAGACTATGCTTACCAATCATGACCTTACCGCCACAGGACAGCATAGTTGCCCGACTATCTGTCTTCCCCCTCAGCCCAATAGGAGGTCATGCCCTGTAACTCGCGCCCTCCAACCATGCTAAAATGTCCTCCATGTATGCCTGATTCCCTCTGAATGATAGGTGAACCGCGTCTGGCAAAAAAGAACTGATCACCCCCGATGTACCCATGTCCTATTGAATTCAGTTTCGGGGTCCTGAACGGCTTATCAAACTTGTTGTTGATCCGCTTTACCGTGTGATCCGCTTTACCGCGTGATTCAATGCTTGCACTAACTCACCCCCTCTCCATTGGAACCTTGAGACCAGCGATCATAGCATTGGGGCACCTCTTTGCCAACCATCCAACCTCAGTGAGCAGCTCCTCAACTTAAACCCTTCGTCCTAGGCGAGCCGGGTCGTTACCCCCTTGGTGCGGGATCCTGCTTGCTGGTGGTCCCTTACTTTGTTTTAAAGCGCGGTTCACCAACTCCCTGAATCGCCCTGCGCACAGTCTGCCCTGTCCCTGAAACTCTATTCTTGTTCCCCACTTACGCGCCCTGGCCTCGTGACACTGCAAGCAAACATGAAAATATAACATCCGTCAGTGTATTGCCCTACTGACAGCCTAAAAACCTACACTACTGCACATGACACAATGTAACAGTGTACTGATGCAAACTTCTCCCTGAGTGACAGGATAAAGAAACTTGATATTCACATGAAACAGAAACAATGGGCTAGAGCATGTACAGCAGCACATAGCGCTTATAGCAGTTAGAGGACCACCTACCGATCCTCTTGACCTGCTCTTCCCTTAGACTCGTTGCCACTGCCTCGGTGGCCGCCCCAATTCTAAAGGGGTGGGTCTCAACGTTAGCCAAATCCAACCCGGCGTCTTGGATGGCCAAACCCATGACTCTTTTGAACTGAAAGATAGTGAGGAATGACCCATCGCCATGTAGCAGAAGTGGCCCTGACTGGGCCCACGTCCACTGTGTCATAAAGGCCTCTAGTCTGGCAATGGGGCAGCACGTATTTCCACCGCTTGCCACCCCCATTCCAGATCTTCCGGTCTCCCCACTTCTTGTCCACATCTCGCCGTCATTGCGGTGTGGATCATCTCACAGATATCACATTCAAGGATCCACCATACATTGAGGAACATAAAAAACACAGATGATTAGTGCTCCTAGCCTTTGTATAAGAGATATGGTTTGCTTGCCAGGCCCATTGACTACATAATGCTACTGTACTCCCCCTTACCCCCCATACCCTCAGCTCAGGGTGCATAGGTACTGTGTGACACAACGCGGACATCAAATGCGCAACCACATGGATGCATAGGTACTGTGTACCACCACATATATATCGAGTGCAAAAAGTGTACAAGCACAGGGTGCATAGGTACTGTATAATACGACCTTGGCCTCTGATGCAGAGATGTGCCCAAGAGCACAGGGAATAGGTACAGTGTGACACAACACAGGAATATAATGCTTTTGTACCGCTTTGCTCGCCATTAGTTGGCAGGGTATGCTCAGACGTTGAGTCCCTTGCTCACTTTGCCACTGGATTCAAGCAAGCCTGGCTGAAGACGGCTGAAATGCCAGAAACCGGTCCTAGGAAGCTTGTTTCCGGTCCAGGGAAGGCATGGCTTGGCAGGCCGGGCTGGACTGTTTCCATGAGGCACAGGTTCAGACTGATTTGCATATGGCCATGTCTGAACTGGGGTGGCAGAGTGGGCTAAAGAACGTTGATGGATTAAACCCAGATCTGTTGACTGGGTGTGAGTGTTTGATTGGTTCTGATGCTCTGCCCATCACCACCCCCTTTTGTACCGCTTTGTTCACCATTAGTTGGCAGGGTATGCTCAGACGTTAAGTCCCTTGCTCACTTTGCCACTGGATTCAAGCAAACCTGGCTAAAGACGGCTGAAATGCCAGAAACCGGTCCTTGGAAGCTTGTTTCCGGTCCAGGGAAGGCATGTCTTGGCAGTTCGGGCTGGACTGTTCCCATGAGGCACAGGGTCAGACTGATTTGCATATGGCCATGTCTGAACTGGGGTGGCAGAGTGGGCTAAAGAACGGTGATGGATTAAACCCAGATCTGTTGACTGGGTGTGAGTGTTTGATTGGTTCTGATGCTCCGTCCATCACCACCCCCTTTTGTACCGCTTTGTTCGCCATTAGTTGGCAGGGTATGCTCAGACGTTGAGTCCCTTGCTCACATTGCCACTGGATTCAAGCAAGCCTGGCTGAAGACGGCTGAAATGCCAGAAACTGGTCCTAGGAAGCTTGTTTCCGGTCCAGGGAAGGCATGGCTTGGCAGTTCGGGCTGGACTGTTCCCATGAGGCACAGGTTCAGACTGATTTGCATATGGCCATGTCTGAACTGGGGTGGCAGAGTGGGCTAAAGAACGGTGATGGATTAAACCCAGATCTATTGACTGGGTGTGTTTGATTGGTTCTGATGCTCCGTCCATCACCACCCCCTTTTGTACCGCTTTGTTCGCCATTAGTTGGCAGAGTATGCTCAGACGTTGAGTCCCTTGCTCACTTTGCCACTGGATTCAAGCAAGCCTGGCTGAAGACGGCTGAAATGCCAGAAACCGGTCCTAGGAAGCTTGTTTCCGGTCCAGGGAAGGCATGGCTTGGCAGTTCGGGCTGGACTGTTCCCATGAGGCATAGGGTCAGACTGATTTGCATATGCCCATGTCTGAACTGGGGTGGCAGAGTGGGCTAAAGAACGGTGATGGATTAAACCCAGATCTGTTGACTGGGTGTGAGTGTTTGATTGGTTCTGATGCTCTGCCCATCACCACCCCCTTTTGTACCGCTTTGTTCGCCATTATTTGGCAGGGTATGCTCAGACGTTGAGTCCCTTGCTCACTTTGCCACTGGATTCAAGCAAGCCTGGCTGAAGACGGCTGAAATGCCAGAAACCTGTCCTAGGAAGCTTGTTTCCGGTCCAGGGAAGGCATGGCTTGGCAGTTCGGGCTGGACTGTTCCCATGAGGCACAGGGTCAGACTGATTTGCATATGGCCATGTCTGAACTGGGGTGGCAGAGTGGGCTAAAGAACAGTGATGGATTAAACCCAGATCTGTTGACAGGGTGCGAGTGTTTGGTTGGTTCTGATGCTCCATCCATCACCACCCCCTTTTGTACCATATAATGCTTAATTGTACAGGCCCAAGGGTGCGTAGATACCGTGACTCAACACGGACATCCAATGCATAAGCGTATGCGCACAAGGGTGCATAGGTACTGTGTGACACTCCACAGGCATATATTGCCTACGTGTACAAGCACATAGGTGCAGAGGTAGAGTGTGACATAACCAGCTTCCACTGCATACGTGTACCTGCGATGGGTACATAGATGCTATTTGACACAGACTCCTAATTCATAGGTGTAAAAGCACACGCGTGCATATGACACTCTCGAAAAGTGTGACAACAAGGCCTGGGATGTATTGATGTGACCTCACAAGTACTGAAGATGTATGTAAGCACCTCGCAAGACTGACATCAAAGACTTGGAATATATTGATGTGACATCACCACGGCTTGGCATGTCTTGATGTGACGCCAACCGTAAGAATAACGGGTAATATACCGTATATATACCTTGTTGGCTGACCCGAAGCAGGGCTTTTACCTTTTTTCGTTGAAATCAGACTTTCAATTCTGAACGCTTAACATAACCTCAGTGGCATTACATAAGGAACAGTGAAATCAGACTTTCAATGAAAGCGCCTAGCATAGCACCAGTTGCATTAAGTGATGAACATTGAATTCAAACTTCCAATTAATTAAAAGTGCCTAGCATAGCACCAGTTGCATTACGTAAGGAACATTGAAATCAGACTTTCAATGAGAGCGCCTAGCATAGCACCAGTTGCATTAAAGTGAGGAACATTGAAATTAAACTTCCAATGAAGAGCGCCTAGCATAGCATCAGTTGCATTTACATGAGGAACATTGAAATCAGACTTTCAATGAGAGCGCCTAGCATAGCACCAGTTCCATTAAGCGAGGAACATTGAAATCAGATTTTCAGAGAGACTTTGAGATCGCAAAGCATAGAACCTGTTTCATTACATGAGGAACATTGAAATCATACTTCCAAATGACAGCGCTTAGCGTAGCACCAGGGAACATTGAAATCTGAATACAATAAGCTCAGGATGGGGGAAAACCCAGGACTCACTTACTCCACAGAGGATGTTGATGCCATTCTGGCAGAATCTTCTTTGTTCGCTGATACCAACATCTCGCAGACAATCTCCCAGACCACTGACTGGGATTCACTCTCAGAAAACAAGAGGAACAGAATCAGAACTATTTTACATGGCACAATTCTGACAGAATATCTAAGGACGAATATGGCACCCAAAGGTCTCCTAGTTACTAATGCCCCACGAATTTTTCTAGATGACCCAGTTTTTAGAAGGGATTGGGCCCAGATAGCGTGGCACTGTACACGAGACTGGATAGTGCTGATAGTTAAAACCGCCAAAAGACTATCAGACGCTATGCTTATCGAAATACAGCTCACTGAGACACACATTAAAACCACCATCATGGGTTATAAGAAAAAACTAGAAGAAATTAACAAAGAACTCAACGAATACAAAGAAAACCTGACACAACAAAAGATCCAGAAATTCCAAAAAGATCTTAAACGGTTTTCATTTGTAAAAACTTATCCGTACTCAGACCCAGACTTCATTCCCCCCCCTAGGACTGACAGGAATTCAGATCAGTCGAGTAATGACTCATCCGATAGTAGTACCTCCAGCACGAACAGTGGTAGGTACAGAAACAAGGGCAGATCAAGACCATTCAGTGGTTGGCCCACCGTAAATCCACCAATGATGGGGGGACCACCCGTCCTTTTCAATCCACATCAGCAATATCCCATGTACGGTTGGCAACCACCTTTCATGCAACCCTCTTTCCCACAAAATATGTTTAGGCCGCCTTTTTTAGGGAGAGGCAGGAGGGGAAGAGGACGAAGGAAGCCGCAAAATCAACAACAGGTTCATTGGGAAGAAGACGAGGGGGCAGTGGGACACAACACGAGGAGCAGGACCAAGGAACCCCAGGCAGGGACGAGCAGCAACAGAGCCTAGTCACAAACCTGTCGAAAAAAGAGCTCACATCGGCAGAAAAACAAGTTTTGGAAAAGGGACTGGGCTTTGTCCCGACACCCAAACTAGATAAGTTCAATCTACACTGTGAACTTGCCACTTTCTTCCGTAAACTAAGACTAAAAGCGTTCTTTGCTACTAAAAGTAACGACATACCAATTGTTGACACTAATGAGACGGGCCTACGACTCAAATCTAGTTTTACACCACCACCACACATGGTCCCTGGTGAAATAAGCACCTTTGAACAAGCGGTCTTCAACTAAATCGAGAGATTACCAGACAAGAAGCCGTTTTTCAATCTCAACAAAGATTGCAAGATTGCTTTAGAGGGTCTTAAGAACTGTGAGGACATCGTAATAAAACAAGCTGACAAGGGTGGAGGGGTGGTCATACTGGATAAAGCAATGTATCAAGCAGAATGTTTGAGACTGTTATCTGACAGGAGAAATTACCTCCCACTCCCCTCTGATCCATCTAATGACCTAAAATGTGACATCAGTTCATTGGTTAACTCAGCAGCCTGTAACAATGAGATCTCCAAAATGGAGGCAGATTACTTGACAACCACGGAAGGCAAAATTCCTTACTTTTACATCCTCCCCAAAATGCACAAAGATAAGTTCCCACCACCAGGGAGGCCCATTGTCTCTGGGATTGGTTCACTCCTGGAGCCACTATCACGATTTTGTGACTTCTTTTTCAAGACTATGGTCCAACAATCGGAAACATATCTCCAGGATACCAAAAGTCTTCTGTCATTACTTAAAACAATCCAGGTTGACGAACACACCATCCTCGTCAGCCTGGATATTGAAAGTCTCTACACCAGCATCCCTCAGGATGCGACCCTAAACGTGCTTGAGCAGTCACTCGAGAACTCAGAATGGTCCCATAGAACCCCCAAGGGGTTTATCATCGACTGCGCCACTCTAGCCCTGAAACGGAATTTTTTTGAGTTCGAGGGTACCCTGTATTTACAAACGGGCGGTACTTCTATGGGTAGTACCTTCGCTCCTAGTGTGGCAGGACTCTATGTCTACGACTTTGAGAAGAAGTTCATCCTGACCACATCCAACCCCTTCTCTAGAAACATAACACTATGGCGCAGGTACATCGACGATGTACTCCTAGTATGGAATGGACCCCAGAATGTTCTCAATGAATTTTTCTTATGGATAAATACCTGCGATGACCATCTCAGATTTACTCACTGTAGTGACACCCCGTCCTTAGTCTTTCTGGACGTTGTGATCACTATAGAGAACGGGGCCCTTGAAACCCGCACACACTACAAACCGACTGCGAAAAACAATTTACTTAGGTTTGATAGCTTCCACCCTAGGCCCCTCAGGGAAAACCTCCCTTTCGGACAATACCTCAGAATTAGGAGAAACTGTAGCAAGAGCTCTGACTTCCGCTCCCAAGCTAATGACCTGTCACTCAAATTGTCAGACAGAGGATATCCCGAAAAGATATTGGCAACTTGCAAAAAACGGGCTGCTAATCAGAACCGTGAGGCACTGTTGGAACCCAATCTGAAACAAGTGACGGACACGCCTCTTACGTGCGTCACCACATACAGTACTATCTCGAACCAGGTCACAAGGACAATCAACAAACACTGGAAGATCCTGAATACAGGCAATCTAAAATGGGAAAAACCCTTGTTCTCTTTCAAGAGAGCAAGGAGTATTAAAGATGCATTGGTACACACCAGACCAAAATAACCAGAAACACCAACAAGATGTACTGTCCTTAATTCATGGGGACTACCTAACATTACAGGTCATTTTCCATGCGGTGACTGTAGCGTGTGCCATCTCACCACAGCCACAAAAACACTATCCCTAGAACCTGGCAGAGAATGGTCACAAAGAAAACATACAAACTGTAACACCACTAATGCAGTATATTTAATTACCTGCCCGTGTGAACTTCGTTACATAGGGATGACAACAAGGAAAGTGAAGCAGAGGATCTGTGAGCACAGGAGCACTATTAGATGCAAAAAACAAACCACGCGTCTAACAGAACACTTTCTTCAACACAATCACACACCCAACGATATGCGTTGGACGATAATTGAAACTGTGACTTGTACTAACACACAGAAATTTCTGTATGAAAAAGAACAACGCTGGATACACAGATTGTCCACCCACAAACATGGTATGAACGATTGCATACCTTGGAACTCTGTGCTGAACAAATAACCTCATTGTGCCTTGTAATTTTAACTGAATTACTGTTTTCCTCTCTGTAGCATTCCTCCTACGTGTGGAAGGTCCTATTCCATGTAAATATATTTTTAATAATCACTCTTGACTCCTTTTATTTTCTCACCTATGACTAGCCATTCACCGGCAGAAATCGACCTGTCGCTTTAAAAATTGTCTCCTCACTCCAGGCCACGCCCACTAGTCATGTGACCAGGAAGTGAGGAGTATTTTGTTGAAGCCTTGCTGCCCATTCAGTAACATCCGGGCGCCTGGGGGAAGCACAGCAGGTTTGTGGCAGGCAGTCGGTGAGCTGAGGTAAGAGTATGTAGGGAAGAGCTGGTGGCCACGCACACGTGAGGCACTTAGAGTTAAGTGTTCTGACCATTGCCGCCCGTGTTTTGTGTTTCTTGTCCAACAGTAATGCAGCACCGTCTGTCTCCCTTATGAGCCCATGACACGATTCGAGTAAGAATCGCGAGTGAGTCTTGAGTCGTTTCCTTTTTCCACCGTGTTCTGTTTTTAAATAATTTCCTTAGCGCACGCATGTCACAAATAGAGTTTTTTTCACGTGCGTCTTTGTCCGCTCTATAGAATCACACATCAAGTATACTCACAATTGCTGTGTAGCCGTAAGACACCCACGATTTCCACAATGATTTAGTGGGTTGATGCTAATCTCGCATAATATGGAACGAATGCTCGGTTCCAACAACCAATGGTAATTACATGGGGCGCATAACTCAGAATGAGGTGATTATATGCGCACAAATGAGAGTTCACACGGAAATGGGCACTGTTCATTCTAATTCTAAATGGATCATTTTCTGATTGCCCAGAACTGTATGTGCTTTTTTCAGGTTCATCTGTACACAGAGGACTCCTTGAACCCTTTTTACCACCTTCGCAAGTATATGTAGGTGGCACACAGACGCTCCAGGGTTGGATGCACCTTAGTGCGTGTAGACCGCCCGGTGTGTCGATAGGTCCTGACGAAAACCTGTGATTATACTCTAAGGTTGAAACATGTAGACCGTCAATATTTGGATAATACTTTAGGTCAAATTAAACCTACATTAGTATTACACTTCACCACTTTTTTAATCGTGACCCTGCTGCTCCATATTAAATTTGTTAGGGAGTACAGTAGGATTACTTTTAACTTTATTTCACTCACTCACACACGTCACTTACACGTACTGATATAATAACAAACCTGCTCCGCTGTAATCAGGCGTGGAAGCACACCCGAGTGGTATTCGACTGCTCGGGTGGACCCCGATGATGAACCATGTCACCAACCAGGTTGGTGAGTGAGGGGTTTCATAAAAAAGAAATATTTTCTCTTTTTACTTCTCTGAGAACTCTCTAACAGACAGAAGGTCTTTACCTTCTCTCATTTAAGGATACCCCCTTCTTTGTTTATTTTAACATTGAAATCTGGCCATGGCAGGCTGCAGTCCACTCGCGCCCAATGCCAACTGGGGCCAGATCACAAGATCTACGCCGAATCGCACTGTGTGCATTCTGACTGCTGCCTTGTACGCTTATTGCTTTGACCAGTAAACATGCCCTCATTAAAATCACAATCAGACAACTTGGTCGCAAAAATGGCATCCCATATATCGGGACCTTCGTTTGCTATGCATTATCACCGGTGAATTATAACGGCCATGTACCCTGGTGACATTTTTATTTCATTGTTATTAGTTACTCTCGGCATTACGATTAGTGTAAGAGTGTGTCGGCTCATTTCAGGTCTGGCTGACCCGAAGCTAAGGGACTTAGAGCGTTTTAAATATAGCATAGTTGAAATAAGACATTATGTTGAGAGCACTTAACATATCCCAATCGCATTACATGAGGACACATTCGTATTTGTTAGGCGCTGATAGATTAAGTGATCTCCTGCCTTACTCCTGCGTATCATGCGATGTAGCTGTGCTAAGACAGACATGATAATACGTGTTAAACCACCCCACATGCTGTAACACGTGGTAACACCCATGCGGTAACACCTACGTGGAAATACCCAATAACGGCCATGTGATAACATCACTGCAGCCACCTCCATGTGGTAACAGCCACTTTGATAACACACAGCAACACCCACACAGTAACAAACACTTGTAAACACCTAAGTGGTAACCCTTACACGGTAACAAACACCTGTTGTCACCTACATGGTAACACCTGGTAACAGTCACGATTTAATGTTCACGCAGTAACACCTACGCGGTAACACCCCCACGGTAAAACACCAATGTGGCAAACATCAAAAGCGGTAAACACCAATGCGGTAAACACCCATACGGCAAACACCAACGCGGCAAACACCAACGCGGCAAACACCATACGGCAAACACCCACGCGGTAACACCCATGCGGTACTCCGCTCTCCCGCAATGTAGGCATCTACACTTGAGTATCTAGGCTCCAACCTCACCAGTGATAACCTAAACATTTTTAATGTATCAAGATGAGATGACAGAAACGTGTTAAGAAACGTTCAGAGCATAAAACAGGCTGTGTTCACCTCTGCTAGTGCTAGAACACTTCATCTCGAGTGTGAGTCATGACACCCAGGCCCCAGAAGCTGCCTCGAAAAAACACCACCTCTGTACTGGACGAGAGGCCATGTGGTTTGACATATAATCCCATTGGGAACCATACATTAAGAAATCATAACAACAGTTATTCACTGTGCTCGGATATAGCCAGTACTGTGGCATGCAGAGCTACATACGACAATTCATCATTATTCACGGATGTCCAATACTATGGTATGAAAAGCTGCAAACATAATTTAGCATTACACACTCCCCAAAGCGTAATTAATACAATGTGTGCGGAGCAAAAAGGCAGCGTTGACGCTTTTCTAAACCGCAGCGCTTAAACGAGCCAGTGGACTGGAAGGAAACACGAGCGACGAATTCGGAAAATCCTCCGACCCCATTTGCTCAAAGTAAACGGATTACCCTGTCAATCACCTGCTATGCACTCCCATTCTGTACCAGGTATCGCGGTGTGCGCCAAAAAACTCCTTCCCTCACTGAGAACCCACAGCCACGAAAATGCAGGGGCCTCCGACTGAGGGGACTGCCTCCACCCTCCATTGTTGCGACGCTGATAACCCCATGGAACCCCTCACTGCTAAGACCAGTCAAAACCCTGACATGGGGCCCCCGTCCCGCCACAATCTCTACAACTGTCCACACTCAATTCAGTTAGTGAATGATGTGTGTATCACCTCACTGGAGAAACAGAGAGGAGTCGCCCCTGCCAGCTTCGCCCAAAAACAATGGAGAAAGGCATCTTGGGAGTGGCACTCAATTGTCTGCTCTGCAGCTAGCAGTTATATGTACTGTAACTAAGCACTGGAAGTCTGGGTCGGTTGGAGGGAAGTTTATTCACAAAAACTGGAGTGGAACTGGTGGTATTCAAAATCTGGAAAAGACTAGAGATACCTCATACTGAATTGGTGATTTGTTAGTGTTTCTCACTGCTTGGCCAAGTGTAAAAAAGTGAGAAAAGGCGAAGTGTGCTAGATGGACTTAGAATGCGGGCCCCGGGGGAAGTGAAGGTCGCAGACCAGTCTTCCCCCGGGGTATTCGCGCAACGGCCGGAAGGACATGGTGGGGATGGGATTATAGGAAGGAAGGGGGCGGGAGTTGGGAGGGTATATAGGTGTCAGGAGAGGAGTATCCGGCCTCTTCCTGACACCTGAGCACCACCGGGAGGGAGAAAAAAGTTTGTTCGGGGTTTAGCGTTATCATCTCGGTTTACGATGCCCCTGGGAAGAAATACGGCGCGGCGGCTGGCGTAGCCGTGCGGTGAGCGCGGGACCGATCTGCCGGGTGAAGAGTTTGCGGCCGGGCGTGGCCAGCAGGCCTGGAGTGTCGCGCTGAGGGTGGCGCACGTGCGCGGAACGGAGCTGCTGCGGCCACCACCGGAACGTTGAAGGTGGCAGGTAGGGAGGGGGCATCCTGAGCGGGGGAGAGGGAGCGGGAGCCGGAGTCCTGCCGCGTGTCCGCCGGCTGGTGTGGTGTCATGCTGCCTTCGCCCGCAGGGTGGGGGGGGTACTGGAGCCGGTGCGCGCGTCTGCTGTGGGCCCCATAGTGGCGGTGGGCGGGTTGCAGCGGGGATGGTGAGATCGGCTGCGACGCCGCATCGGTGGCGGGGATCCAGGGTTCAAGCCTCGAGGTCGCGTCCCCATCTTCTGATGCTGGGCTAATCTCCTACCCACCATGCGGGAATGTATAGCGTCCATACGGAGCTTTGTGAGGCGCTCCGGTGCCTTCGGGTCGAGTTCGCTTTCGCATCTGCATCCTGTAATTCCGGGCAAATGATTTAACCCCCCGTGCCTGAATGGGTGATGTACGCACGGAGCTAAGTACAGCGCTCCAATACCTTCGGGTCGAGTTCGCGCTCGCGCCCACATCCGGTGAATCTGGGCAAATCATTTCACCCCCATGCATGACTGTGTCATATGACCACGGAGCTCTGTACAGCGCTCCCATACCTTCGGGTCGAGTTCGCACTATGTAATTATGCCAAAAACCAATAAATAAAAAAATAAAAACAAAAAAATAAATAAATAAATTTAAAAAAAAAAAACTATATAGATCTGTATATACAGCCTTGTGGCGGTATCTCGCTTTCGGTGGCATTCCATCCCGGGCACATTGGGCATAGCAGGCGTCGCGCAAATTTGGGCAGGCCAGGGTTGGTGGGTAATCTTTATTGGTGAGGTGCGGAGCCGGCAGGAGAGCCCACATGTGGCTATCCACTACCAGCGGCGAGGTGTAGGTATGGGCCCATCAATTCTTGGACCTTCCCCATTTATTTTGTTTATGGTGCACTGGGGGCCACCCGGTGGTTTCGGCATAGGAGGGTTGGGGGGGGCAGGTGACGGGTTGTTGTCTGTGTCGGTCGTGTTGCGAGGGGTGTCTAGGACAGGGGTGAGGGACTGCCAGTGCGGCATGAGGCCCAGTGGTGCTTGGGCCCACCTGGTTGCGGCGACCCGGTGGGGGGGGGGGGATCCATGATTGGCGCATAAGGCCGGCAGATAGGGGGTGATGCCAGCAGGGCACACAACGGCTCTGAGACGCTGGCCAGAAGCAGTAGGGGGGTCTGCGGCGGCCTGCCCTCCTTCGAGGGATTCGCGCATTGAGGACTCCAACCTTGTGATCATTACCAAGTTTTGAGTATGTGCGGTGTGAAGTGTCGCATGGAGGGGTTGGGGGTGAGGATGGAGGACTGTGACGGTGTACGACGGAGTGGGAGTTGGCGGGCCGGATGCAGTGCGATAGACGGGGATGTCTGATGGGGCCTTGGAGTGGGTGCGGGGGGGGTGTTCGGGTAACCAGTCCAATTTGTTCTTTGTTTCAGGCGAGTGCACCTAAGACGGAACTCAAAGGGGGATGGCAGCTTCGCTTAGGAAGAGGAGGTTCCGGACGGACACTCAGGTACATGAATTGTGGGTTAAAGTCTTGGAGTTGTACTGGGAAGGTTAGGTGTTCACGCCCTGGTTGTCACCGGGTGCTCATGTGTAAGTGCATGCACTGGTGTATCCTTCAGTAAGGTTGAATTGGGGGTCAAATTTTGGAGTTGGACTTGGAAGATTAGGTTCACGCCCTGGTTGTCACCGGGTGCTCATTTATCAGTGTATGCAATAGTATTTCCTTCAGTACGGTGGGGACAATGCTGGGGGCCTGGGAATCCAAGGCCCACATGACGCACAGCGGGTCAGCTGGGGAGTTCGTGGTGATACCAGCAAGGAGAGGGCATTACATCAGACGGAGGGAACTTTGGAGGCCACGCAAGGAGAAGGTTTGGGTTTCGAACGGCCGATGGGGATATCAGGCGAACGGAAGGCTGGCTGCCAAAGGGTGGTTGGTCCCTATTTGCCGGGTTTAGCGGCTGTTTGCCATGCTTGGAGGGTGACTTTTGAGCTGGGGGGCCAATTGACGCAAGTTGTGGATATCGATCTCGGACACATGGGGCGGCATGTTGAAGGGCGCGGCCCAGGGACAGCTGGGGGTGTTTAGCAGATGGATGGGGGTGCCGGGCTGGAACAGTGGTGGACGGGTTTACGGTCAGCCCGAACGTAGCTCGACTTGGGGTGGTCTTTCTTCGACGTAATATTCAGCCGCTACCCACAGCTGGGAAGGCAGGCAGGCAGGAGAATTTTCTCGGCACTTCCGTGGATGGGCAAGTACTCAGACGAGGGGTGGACCTGGAGGGAGGGGGTGTGGGTTTTTTGGGGGAATTGTTCTGACGGACAGGTTACGAAGCCCTTGGGGGTAGGCAGGGGCCTGGAGGTCCTTATCGATAAGACTCACATGAGGCGAATAGGCGGAGGCAACGGGATTGCCGGACGGACGGTGCACACTGGGTGGGTGCTGAGGTCTGGAAGAAATGCGGGGCGCCGAGGCCACAGTCTCTGGAGCGCGAGCGTCGCGAAGCGTGCCGGGGGCAGTGTTGGACAGGGGGGACTTGCTGGGGAGCGGGACTGGTAGAGGTAGTTTGCTGGCCACGGGACAAGATAATCACCGTTCGGTAGGCATCGCAGTACAGGAGGCTGAGGGGATGCGCCGGAGGGGGTGCTGGTGAGATGGAGACGGCTTGGGCCGCTGCTTAGGGGACCCAGACAGGGTTAGGGGGCTTTCGGGCACGGCACGATGCGTTTGGGGTGGAGATGGTCACCAGGGTTGTAGTGGGCAGTAATTTGAAAGCAGGGATTCTGGCTGACAGGATGCAGTTTTTAGTCGGGGCGTGGACATGTGTTGTGTGTCGGGAGTAAGGAGCCAACACAGTGACACTGCTGACAATGTGGTGATTTCGTCAAGGGCATCTGGGAATATGGTAGTGCAGGACACAGGTGCCGCACTGAAATGATACCGGTGGGGCGGCAGACACTGGTGCGGGGACTGGGGTGACGGGCGGTTGTGCATGGCTTGTCTGGGTGTAACAGGGGCACGACGTTTTCAACATAGGGCAGCGTGGGGCTTGCGGCGTAGCGGAGAAGGAAGTGTAGCAGTGCTACAGGCTATTCAGGTTTCGTTCGAGGGCTGGGCCGACGGGAAGTGGCTCCCTTAAAGAGAGGCACGATTCTTCCGCCTGAGGGCTGGCACATAGGTGTCATCGGGAGGGCTGTGCGGGGGTGGGGGGGAAGTCAGTGAGTGGAGAGCTGGCAGTATAGTAGGGTGTGTGGTGCCGTTATAGGGCAAAGTAGGGGTTGGGGGGGTGTTTTGGAGAGACTGGGGATGGATGGGAAAGAGACATAATCCAAACGGGACTAATTTTTCTTTTTCTACTACAGGTAAGGGGAGTGGCCTGGGATCCAGTGTGGTCACATGGACAGGCGGACATTCTCCCGAACGTTGGGCAGCCACAGAGGCGACATGGCGGGTGTACGGATGTCCTCAGGCGGGGAACGCAGTCATTTGGGATGTTTGATGATGGAAGGGGAACAGTTGCATTGACTCAGGGTGAGCGTTGCGGCCAGTGAGAGTGACTGTGCCATACGATATGGGAAATTGCTCCAAGACCAGCAAAGGCGCTGGAGAGGCGGTACCAGGAAAGGGCAGGTCTGGTTTTTATCCGAGAGGCATGGCAAGGGAGATGTTTCAATGACTCGGAATTTAGGAAGCGGGTTATGGGGAGGCACTGCGCCTTGCGATGAATGGTCTCTGGGGACGTCTAGCATGCTTACAAGGAAATGGTCTGCAGCGATGGGGACGGTTTGAGGGGAAACTGGTGGCCTGGTGGGGGATGGGGCACTTTCAGGGCTGAGGGAGGGTCCTGCACACATTTCTTGTTTGAAGGGGACACTGGCTTTATGGGTGGATGGTCGTCCACCGATGGTGCCTTGCAGAGAATGGAGTAAGGGTGGATAGTCATCCACCAATGTTGCCTTGCAGAGGAGGGAATTTTTGGGGGCTGTTGAACATGCTTACCGGCAAATAGCTCTCAGGTAATGGGGACTGTTTGAGGGGACACGGGGCGATTTTGGTTTGGGGATGGAACGCTTTTCATGGATGGGGATTGCCCTGGAAATGTAGCCTGTTTGAAAGGGGCCCTGGCTTTCTGGGTGGATGGTCGTCCACCGTTGGTGCCTTTCAGAGAATGGATGGTCATCCACCGATGGTGCCTTGCAGAGGAGGTATTTTCGGGGGATGTTGAGCGCGCTTCACAGCTAATAGCTCTCAGGTACTGGGGACTGTTTGAAGGGACACGTGGCGATTTTGGTCTTGGTTTGGGGGATGGAACACTTTTCATGGATGGGGATTGCCCTGGAAATGTAGCTTGGTTGAAAGGGTCAATGGCGTTATGGGTGGATGGTCGTCCACCGTTGGTGCCTTGCAGAGAATGGAGTAGGGGTGGATGGTCATCCACCGATGGTGCCTTGCAGAGGAGGGATTTTTGGGGGATGTTGAGCGCGCGTCACAGCTAATAGCTCTCAGGTACTGGGGACTGTTTGAAGGGACACGTGGCGATTTGGTCTTGGTTTGGGGGATGGAACACTTTTCATGGAGGGGGATTGCCCTGGAAATGTAGCTTGGTTGAAAGGGACCATGGCTTTATGGGTGGAGGGTCGTCCACCGATGGTGCCTTGCAGAGAAGGGACTTTGAGGGCTGTCGAACATGCTTACAGGGGAATGGCCCGCAGTTACTGGGCTATTGGAGGAGGCACAGGTGGTCTTGTCTGGGGCTGGGACGCTCTTCAGGGATTGGGGATTGGCCTGGAAGGTTACTGGATTGCAACGGATACTGGCTGTATGGGTGGTTGGTCATCCACCGGGGGGGGGGCCTTGCCGAGAGGGGAGCTTGGGGGCGATGGACCAGGCCAACAGGGGGACGGTCCGCGGTTGAGGAGACGGAGGGAGGAAGACAGTGAAAACAGTTTCGTTTCAGGGTCCTACACCCATGCTATGGTGTGGGCACTGGTACAATTTTGTCACGGACGGGGTTTGTTTGGTAACTGCTGCGTAGTGACACAGGACACAGTTTTCAAGGGTGGATGGTCATCCACCTGGTGCCTTGAGGGGTGGGGAAGGCATTAGTAACGCAACCTGGGGGGACAGGTAGTCCTATTTCGAATAGGTGCACCTTTCGCAGTCTGGGGTGTCCCGGCAATAGTGAACTTTATAGGGGACGCAGGTTTAGGGGATGGAGGGTCGTCCACAGGGGCCGCAAGGTAGACGGGATGGAGGCGAAAGGTGTACTTGCACTGGGGGTGGGGCAGGGAACCGCCCTCCGGGGGTTTCCCTGGTTGGCGGTACTTTGGAGGTGTGGGTAGTCACATACGGGCGGATCCACCCCTCGGGGGGGAGAACGGTACACAGGTGACTGATAGCGGGCGCGGGAAGCAATGACCAATGAAGGAAATTACACAGAGGATGCTTGGAGGGCAAGTTAAGGTGAGAATGGGGAGAGGAAGGAGGTCACCGAGTGAATGGGGGAAGAGTCTAACAGGTGAGATGGTTTTGAGAATGGATGAAAGGAGAATGAGTCGGTATGGGATGGGGAAAGTATATATTTATTGCAGTTATGTACTGTTGAATAAAGTCTAAATGATTGCAACCATGTCCTAATAAAATGGCCTTTTACGCTTCAAGTAACAGCGTGGAGTGTGGTTCTTGCACGATGCGGGCCCCGGGGGAAGTGAAGGTCGCAGACCAGTCTTCCCCCGGGGTATTCGCGCAACGGCCGGAAGGACATGGTGGGGGTGGGATTATAGGAAGGAAGGGGGCGGGAGTTGGGAGGGTATATAGGTGTCAGGAGAGGAGTATCCGGTCTCTTCCTGACACCTGAGCACCACCGGGAGGGAGAAAAAAGTTTGTCCGCCCACCCACCCTACAGACATTAAGCGAAGGGTTGGGACAAATTTGGGCTAAGCGAGCCAGTTTACGGCAGGTTGCAGAGTAGAGGCGTCACGGTACTTTGGAGGGGTGGGTAGTCACATACGGGCGGATCCACCCCTCGGGGGGGGAGAACGGTACACAGGTGACTGATAGCAGGCGCGGGAAGCAATGACCAATGAAGGAAATTACACAGAGGATGCTTGGAGGGCAAGTGAAGGTGAGAATGGGGAGAGGAAGGAGGTCACCGAGTGAATGGGGGAAGAGTCTAACAGGTGAGATGGTTTTGAGAATGGATGAAAGGAGAATGAGTCGGTATGGGATGGGGAAAGTATATATTTATTGCAGTTATGTACTGTTGAATAAAGTCTAAATGATTGCAACCATGTCCTAATAAAATGGCCTTTTACGCTTCAAGTAACAGCGTGGAGTGTGGTTCTTGCGCGACAAGCGTACCTGGATTATAAGCACGTTGCCAAACATTCACACGAAAATAGCATTTGATCGTCTCCAGGTAATTCACTATACAACACAAACAATGAGAAATAAGACTACGGGTTACGGCAGAATCTTCGAGACCAGGGTGTGATATTACCCAAAACACGCAGGTAGTGGCCTTACTAATGGCAGGACGCATGCGATATAAAACTCTATTACATAAAATGACGGGATTCCCCTGAGGGCAGTGCCGCCTCCAGACTATTATCATCGGATGAAAATAGGCCAACCCCACCAGAAGCGCGGCAAAACGGTAATACCTCGAACGGACAACCAAACATATTTGGCCTGAAGCTACATGCACCCCCCAACATGCCACGCTAATATGCCACAGATGCGCGCGAAACGGTAACACGGTAACACTCATCGCCCATGCTCGTTGATAGAGAACAGGCAAAATTGAAAAGGCAAAAGGAATATTACGCTACGGTGGTCCCCCCAAACTGCTCCCAAACGTACTGATCACCTGTAACCCGCCCGAGCGGGCGAGCATGCACTTGCGATATCATGATCACTGTGCACCACCAGGAACTGCCAGGCGAATACCGCCGATCCTTCGCTGCCAACTGAGGGTCACCACTGTTGCGCGCAGCACCGCCCGGGAACGATGACAAAACCGAATTGCTGATTTGCTGCCCCGGCTTCTGGGCAGCGAAAACAAATTACGGGCCTCCGATGGCCCGGGTGTCATCTGGGGGGAGCGAGAGAACAAGAGACCAACCGTGTATCTTTGCTGTCCAGGAAGCGGCAAATATCAGACGGCTCACGGGCCCGCTCCTACTCTGCTCCGCTCGACACAGCAGCCCCATACACCGCTCCTCCGCCTGAGCAATGAGAAGTCCACCGGTGCTGCGACCCCGCTCCAGACTTGTTCCTCGTCGTTGATACTGGGGATTCCAGCGCTCTGTCACCAAACAGCTGCACCTGCAAAACAACATAAGAATAAGCATTGGCATAGCCAGTAGGTCTTGCTTTTGGGACCTTATAAGTGTTTAGCCATGCAACAGTTGCATAACTAAATACTTATAAGGTCCCAAAAGCGAAACCTATTGGCTATGCCAATGCTTGTTTCTGTTTATTACTGCTCTGTAGTAATGGCGGCACCCGTTCTTTAGCTTAAACATCTTAAGCTAAAGTCGGGTCCCGAGATTGCTTCAAAAGTAAAGAATTATCTATTTCTTTACATTTGAAGCAATCTCAGCACCCGACTTTAGCCTAAAATGTTTAAGCTAAAGCACAGGTGCCACCATTACTACATAGAAGTAATAAACAGGAAAAAAGAACTGGCTCACGGAGAACATCAACGGCTGCGAAAGTGAAAGTGATCGCGATCAAGCGCGGCACACGCGCGTGCGCACATGCACTGTAGCTCTAAGCTGGCCATGGTAGCACTTTTTTGAGCCCTCACAAAAAGTCTCGCCAGACCAGCGCATGCGCTGGGTCAGGCGAGACCTAAAAACGAGTTACGGGCCGCTGGTAGCACGGGCGGCGTTCTGCGGGGGAGCGGAGGAACAAGAGACCGTTACCCGCATCCCCTTTTAAAGGGGGAACACTGGGCATGACAGTCTAAACCGGTCTGCCCCAACGTTGTAGGATCATGTAAACCGGAAGCACGCCCCTAACATGCCCTCATTGGCTGCGCAGCGGAAGGGGGGGCGGGTCATCATCTGGCACGGCGACACCCCCAGGTCACCGGGGACCGTCACAACCGCCGTAATGGCGGCCCGCACTACTCAGTGCTCAGCCTTGCCCAACGGAATCTCACAGAGTTTTTATGTAACTCCATGGAATTCCACAGAGTAAAACTCTGCGAGTTCCGCCCATTCCTATCCTTGACAATATTTACTCCAGGCTTTCTACGTGATATTCACAAGCATTTTAGTTGTTTAGCGCTCTTGGGACTTTACAGACTTTGTGCTTCAAACGTAGATAGCGCAAGAACTGATAAGTGTGCATGATGTATGCATAATTTATATCGCACAACAGAGAATTATTATGCAAGGTGTTTCTTGGTAGTGCCATGAACTCCAGCCTATAATTTTGATTTGTACTTGCTCTCCTGCAGTTTATTTGATGAAACCTGTAATGTGTATTACTGATACAAGTTGCTTGATCATGGTATGCCAAGATTTATCATATCATTGATAGTAAAATTCTCTTCCTGGTAGTTCCAGTGCATTGCATCTTCACACACACAGAAGGTCCCAGGAGTGCCAATCCTGTTACCCAACATTGCAAAGAAGCAGAGCAGATCCCGTACCACAAGTCTCTCTTTTCTTGTTTTATCTCAGCCCCTCTTCCCTTCTGGGGCAGTGTGTGAGTCAAGGTTTTGGTTCCTTGATCCTCTGCGGTTCCAGGAAGGATAGGAGGTCCAGCTTTGTCTCCGTGGTTGGAACCAGGTGAATGCATGACTCTTTGCAACAGTAAGCAGGTGCACGAGGAAAGGCTTGTGGTAAAAGGAGAAGGTGAAGAGTTGTTTGCATCATTAGCCTGACTATGTCAGCATATAATACATACTAGGCAGCCCTTTATCAGTGTAGTACCCACAACAAAGAAAAGGGGGAGAAGGCACAAACCCTACCTCATCCTCCTCAAGAAGTACGTAAACACACACTAAGAGGTAGAGTGCCAAAAAATCGGCCTATATATGTTAGCAATTGCAAAGGGTTCAAGAGAGCACACACACTTTGTAAAAACTGCCCTCACCCACAACAAGTTATGGCATGCTTCATCATAGGGCTGCTACTAACGCCTCTGCGCAAACCCAACGCTAGAGGCGGAGCAATAGGGAGGGGTAAACAATACAACAGTGATATAATCAAACGGAAAAGACAGGATCCTAAAGTGCAGAAGTAATGAGTTTTAAAACTGGCTCAGGGATATCTCTATAATAATTTTATTCCTGGATTCCCTAGTCAGGATAAAAAAGGTATATAAAAGAATATATACCTAATGGATAGTGGTGGAATGAGTAAATTAAGTGCTCACCACCCCTCCATTCTGCATAGCGGTCAACATGTTTCAGTCGGTTCAAAGCTTAATCTCCGGCATTCCTCAGGACAATTTGAATCCCTATGCCCTTTTTCCAAAACCCCTCTTACTGCCCACTATAGTGGGCTATACTCCACCTGTAAGTCTGGAGTCTTTTCGTAACTTTACTGTTTCAATAGGAACTGAAAGGTAAAAGACAAAACATTAACAACAATTGTTTTCACATCAAATACAAAGACAATATTATTAAATGTGTGGGATTACACACATTTGTGGTGGCTAACCATAGCGTGAAAAGGGGTCTTATTTACAAGGCACCGTTAAGCCACATTTAGTGGCTTAACCCTGCCTTGTAAATAAGGCTAAGCCCCTATCACCATGACAACGTCAGAAAAAGTGAAGTTGTGGTGGCAATAGAAGCCCCAAAAAGTGATGGGAGAAATGCTTAAAAAAAAAAGAAGCTATGTAGGCAGAAGAACAATGGGCTCGATTGCGACCAGGAGCAATTGACAGTGGTTAGACTATTTTAAAATGTTCCTCCCATCACTTTTTGTGTGCTTGATAGAGCACCCTAAGTACCAAAGGGTATACCTGGACTTGTGTCCAGTGCTCTATTTAGGGATGGGGACATGGAGGTCTGCACCTAGTAGTATTGTTTACACTCAGAAATGGTGATTGGCAAAAAAGTGTAAAGTTACTTAATCTGGGACTGGTGAACAATATTTGTATGCTTAGATATTTTTCAGAACATTTCACATATTGAATGAAATGAAATGAAATGAAATGAAATGAAAGAGGCATTTATAGAGCGCATGGCTACCCTAAGGCCTCCCAGCGCTAAGAACCAGACGACCAGTAAGCAAATTAATTATACAGTAGGAAAAAGATGCGTCTTCAGATGCAGCCGAAAGGGCAGGTATTCCTCCTCCATACGGATGGAGTCTGGGAGGGTGTTCCATGTCTTGGAAGCGACATATGAGAAACAGCGACCTCCACATCTGGACCTGAAAATTCTCGGGACCATAGCCAGGCGCTTATTTCCAGAGTGAAGGTGCCTTCTGGGATGGTATGGAGAGACTATCCTTTGAACGATTAGAGGGCCGTTCGCGGCCATGATCTTGTGCGTGACACAGAGGGCCTTGAATTTAATCCTTTCTGAAATAGGAAGCCAGTGCAATTGTCTAATTGCTCCTTTCGCTGATTCTCTCCGCAAAATTTGCAAGAGAATTCTTGCCGCACAGTTCTGGACCTTCTGTAGTATGCCTATTGTGGACTGGGGGACTCCTAAATATAGGGCATTAGCGTAATCCAGACGTGACAAAATCAGTGCCTGGAGGAGTAGTCTTCTTGCATGAAACGGGAGAAGAGGCAGGATCTTTCGTGCTGTCTTCAGTATCCCGAAACAGCACCCAGCTACCTTGTTAGCCTGTGTCTTCATGTCTAGTCTTGCATCCAGCCACACTCCTAAACTCTTGATGTGGTTTTTAGGAGTAGGAGGGTTTCCCATACAACTAGGCCATGCCAACGGCATGTCTGGAGGCAAAGGATTTCCCAGCAGCATAAGGTCTGTTTTTGCTCCATTTAGCTGGAGGCAGGACTTTTCCATCCAGACGAATATTTCCTCAAGGCATCTGGAGAGATTACTTCCTGGCTGTCCTGAGTCTGTAAGGGAGACAATCAGCTGGGTATCATCGGCATACGTGACAATTTGTATGCCAAATGCCTCCACAATTTTGGCTAAAGGACTCATGTAAATATTAAAAAGAGTGGGGCTGAGTGATGAGCCCTGAGGCACTCCACTCTTCAAAGACACATTCCTAGAAGTCACATTCTCCTCAAAGACCTGGAATGTGCGGCCTTCCAGAAAGGAGGCTATCCATCTCAGTGCGGTACCAGTCATCCCTATCTCGTGGCATCTTGAAATAAGGATTTGATGGTTGACGGTATCAAAAGCCGCACTGAGATCAAGGAGGATTATTGCAACTGATCCTCCTGAGTCCATAATTTTCCTTGCCTCCTCCACTACGGCGATCAGGGCGGTTTCAGTGCCCTGACGAGATCTAAAACCAGTCTGTGTCGAGTGCAAGCAGTCATGTTCCTCCAGATAGGAGGAAAGGGTAGTATTGACATGCTTCTCTGCTATTTTGGCTATTCCCGGGAGCAGGAAGATAGGGCGATAGTTAGCCATTACCTCCGGGTCTGATCCTGTTTTTTTTAGCAGGGCCTTCACCATCGCTTCCTTCCATAGTGAAGGAACCTTGCCTGTTGCCAGTGAGGAGTTAATAAGTGTTGCGATGATGGGGGCTACTTCTAGGGCAACCTTCTGCAACACAGTAGGGGGCGCCTGGTCTTTTGGGGAACCAGATTTAAGTTTATTGAGTAAGGACATCGCTGTGTCTGAATCCAGGGGCGGGAAAGATTCCAGGCTCTGATCTCGACGGTCTCCAATTTCTTTCGTCTGAGAATCATGGTCGAAAGTGGCGACTGCCGAAAAGGCTGAGTAAATCTCCTGTACCTTATCCTGGAAAAACTCTGCTAAGTTATTACAGCGCCCTTGTAAATCAGTGGGGGTCACTGTGGTAAATGGAGGAATAGTCAGGGATTTAAAAATTTTAAAAATTTCTCTAGGGGTGTTAGGTGCTGATAAAATCTTTGCTTCATAAAACTTGGATTGTGTTTTCGTAATCTCTACTTTATACAATTTTAGTGCATCGCGATAGACTTTCTTTTTCTCGAGTGAGAAGTCTTTCCTCCACTGTCTCTCAAGTTGCTTACAGTTCCGTTTGAGATCTCTCAGCTCCACGGTAAACCATGCAACTTTTTTTGGGCCCTTTTTAATGTCCCTGAGTTTTATAGGGGCTAGTACGTCCAGTGAATTTTTGATCCAGTGATTGAATTGTAAATTTGCCATTTCAGGGTCAGGGTCGATACGGGGACGTGTTTCTTTAAGGATGGCAACCCATTCCTCCATAGAAATATTTGACCAGTTTCGGTTCAGGATTTTGGAGTGGTTTTCAGCCTTCCTGCTCGTGGAGGCTGGCCAGGAAAATGAGATTAGATAATGGTCCGTCCAGGGGAGCGGCTGGGGGCCCTCTACCTGGATGTGGGTATTGGTAAAGATCGGGTCCAGCAGATGTCCTTTGACATGAGTTGGACCCGTCACTTTCTGGGAGAGGAGTAACACCTCTAAGGCGTCCGATACTTCCTCCACATAAGTGGCGGCGCGGGATTCAAGGTGTAAGTTAAGATCTCCCAGAACAGCAGGGAGCTGACCAATAAAGATGTATTATCCACCAAGTCACCAATAAAGGATCCTATCGCACCTGGGGGTCGGTATATTAGCATGCCTGAGAAGGTGCATGTAGGTGTAAATTTGATTGAAAAGGAGCAGCTTTCGCAATCCCGGATAAGCCCGTCCGAGATCCTACAGCTAAAGGAATCCCTATGAATAATGGCAAGCCCTCCTCTTCTAAGAAGGCAACGATCTTGCCTCTGGATGGTGTAACCTTGGGGGAGTGCCTGAACAACCGCTGAATTAGACGAGTCCGTAAGCCATGTCTCAGTGAGAAACATTACATCCGGGCTGGTATCTTCTAAAAGCAGTCTCATTTCTAGCGAGTGTTTTGGTAGTGAACGGCAGTTTACCAGCTTCATTTTAAAATCAAAGTTTAAAGGACATATCTTACCCGCCTGATCCTCTGACTTCAGGGCGAAATTGCATTGAGCGCAGTGGATCTGGTCAAAGGGGGGGCCCAAGCAGTGGTGACATTTATGCGTGCCACGGAGTTTTCTTAGCTGATCAGACGTATAAGGGCGCGGTGCTACAGCTGCGGGAGCAGCGGTCGTGGCCTCTGGTCTCGTTCGGGCACGGACAGGCGCAGACGGGCGCAGACGGGCTTGCCTTTGGCGCGCCGCGCTCGCCACATCCGCCCCTTTTGAGCCAGGACGCGCAAGCTCTCTGCGGCAACTGCACCGCTAACCCCCACCTCCCAAGATGTCAGCCGCCCCCGGAGTATAACACACAACTCCGTCCCCAGAGCTCCACGCATCAACTATCCCCACAGATTCAAAGTGCAGGTAAGAAGTGCAAAATAGCAAACGTTTAAAAGGTTTTAAAATGAATGTTAAAAATATAACGCACAGCTCAAGAACACGCAGCTTCCTTCACTGCCGCCTAGGTTCTGAAGGAAGAGCTGTACAGTGCGCACAAATGCAATGAGTGAAATGTGTGGGGAATTGAATAAATTGATCCTACATAATGCCTGCCTCAAACAGCCATTGCTCTCTTATGCAAAGCTCTTTGTAGATCTGTCCTTGTTTCAAAATCCAAAGGTGATAATGTGGGAATGTCCAGGTGCACCCATGGAACTTTCCCTGGTTAAAAAGTGGTTCAAAGTAGGGCAAAGTAGAACAATGCACTAATTGCGCTACTTTAAAGGAAACTTTTCTGCACTATACTGTATCAGGACTTTGGGCTACTTTAGATCACTGTGCGTGACTGCAGCAGAGTGTGAGGTCTTCAGCAAAAATAACCTATCACACTTTTTTTCGTTTCCAAGTTCCTAAAGTCTCCATCTTTACAATTATGCATTTTTTCAGCCAGACCCAAAATGTTCAACAAAATATACGGCACATGAAGTGTAGTGTTGCTCTTTTTAAATATTTTCCCTAATTCCCAGATTCTTTTCCCTCATCCTACCTTTTCAATTTAGAATGATCTGACTCACTGACATTTCTCAGAGAGGTATTATGTGCCCCCATTAAGGAAGAACATTTCACACAAACAATTTAGCTATTTATTGTTGGGAAATAAATAAGATATTTCAATATGGAAGCAAATGGAGAAGACTGTATCTTAGATATTGGTGTTTCAGGGTGCGTTTGGAGATGGTTAAAATCCTTTCTTGATGGTAGAACGAAACAGACTTGGAGTCCCCTTTTTTCTTCCTCTTCCCAGACTGTGACCACTGGAGTGTCTCAGGGGTCTACCTTGAGCCCTCTTCTCTTTAACATCTATTTCACTCCCATGATGCAGTTGGCTGAGGAGCTTGGCTCTAAGATCATTGCCTATGCTGATGATACCCAGCTCCTCTTTATATGGAAAAAAAATGATTTGGATACCACGCTGGCTAAATTCTATCTATCAGCGGCTTTTTGATGGCTGTTCACTGCTCAGTTGAAATGTAACAAAGAAAAAACTGAGATCCTCCTTTTTGCTGATTTCCCTCCTCAGTTTCGGAAATCACTCTGGCCAGACGATTTTCCTTTGCTGAACTCGTAAGGCCTCCCCACAAAAGTTGAACTTCTCCGCTCAGATCAATAAGCTTGCTGGCCAATGCTTTGGCATTTTGAAATCCTTAAGAAAGTTTCTTCCTCTTCTTCCTAGGTCAGCTAGGGAAACTGTTATCTGTGCACTGGTATCCTCGCACCTGGATTACGCCAATGCCTTGTATGTAGGTTTGCCTGGCTACCATCTGAACAGACTGCAGGTGGTTCAGAAGCCGCGGCCAGAACTCTCCTTAATGTTCCTATAAAGACAAGCGTGAGACAACACTTGCGGGATCTTCATTGGTTGCCCATACTGGAGAGGATTACGTTTAAATCCCTGGTCCTTGCATATTCAGCTCTCTATGGACACAACCCTACTTACCTGAGAAAGCGCTTCAGGTTCTATATTCCTACCAGGCAGCTGTGCTCTGCAACGCAGCTTCTCACCTATGTCCCTAGATTTCACCTGAAGAGAATAGGTGGGAGCTCTCTTGCCTTCAGGGCATCTTCGGCTTGGAACCTTCTCCCTCTGGATCTTCACAGCATTCGGGATTCTAAGCTTGTTAGGAAAAGGCTCAGGACATTCCTGTTCATCTAGCCGTCTCCTCTTTCCTACCTTCACTCTTGCGCCGGGACACTCTTTGAGTAGCCGTGTACGTTACAAATCCCGAATACATATATATATACATACATAAAGGGGAAACAACCTTTTCAATGCGGATTTTACACCGCAATACAATCACAACGCGGTTGTTACAACGACCCCGTTGTTACCACGCAGTGCCATTACAATGCAAGTCGTTACAACGACTTGCGCTAGATGGCGCTCTAGACTAAGGAATAGTATGCTTTACTATTCCAACACCTTCCCTACTGTTGCATACACTGGAGTTGGAATAGTAAATCATACTATTCCTAAGTCCAGCGTGCAATCTAGCGCTAGTCGTTGTAACGACTCGCGTTGTAATAGCACTGCTTGGAAAACTGTTCCAGCGCTAAAGCGCAAATTTATATATTCTCCCTTTCTCACAGACTCGTCAACACACTACCTCATTCATAGATTCATTCATTGGTGGGGCACACATTACACCAACACTCCTATGTCTCACTCGAATCTGTGCACAGGAGAAAAAGAGCTGGACATGTGGGGGAACCTTGTTACCTATCAGGAGTAATTCTTTTACATTATATACATTATATACATCTGCACCTATAGAATCCTGACTTTGACATCAAGGCACTCCACCACTTGGTCGACGGACCAATTAGTTGGACTGGTTGATGGTGATTTAGAACCAGCTAAAACACAATTTAAAGCCTAGGAAACATTTGTTTAAATTGCAGTACACAGTTAAAGAATCACAAACTCATTTCTTATTAATCCAAATTTTGTTTATCTATTTGTAGTTTGCTCTGCATTAGCATTTAGGCGCTACAGAATATAACATAATTCGATTAATTTAAAAAAGACATCAAATCTTTAGAACATAAGCATAGATTTGCATTGCATTATATTTACCAAAATCTCGAAATGGGCAACCCTCCGATCACACAGAGGATTATTCAAGTCTCTGCGACAATCTCCAGGATAAACTGTCCAACCCACGACAATAATCAAACCATCAGATCGAATCACTCTCTTGAATTTAAAGTAACCCAAAGTAAACCATGAAATCTTCATCAGCTCCACACAGATTCAACGCCAAAAACGATCATCCCAGTGAACCACCCCCCTTTGCAGATCAGAGTCTTTTATACCCTTTTCCCCGCTGACTTTAGATCAATATGCAACAAATTTAGGGGTAAAACTGCTCCGATTGGCTACTACAATTCAATTTGTAAGTTCTCCGAGTTTTCTCATTTCCGACTGGTTTCCCATGAGACCTGGCATGGCAGGGAACAAATGTATATCCTTTTCTGTATTTAACAGGCAAAAGTTCCAGAGTTAGAATGGACTATTGTCCCCTTGGTAGTTCACACCGTTCATCACTTGGAAACCCTCCATGCTCCTATCCTTCACAAGGGACATGCCTGTACAGGAACTAAGGTCACTTGGAGATCTCCCGAGCCATCCGATTCTGCGCAGTAGACATCGCGCTCTCATATCGGCGGCATCTTCGGAGCTCCATATTAATTATTGCGGCCTAGCAGGCCCGAATGCCAACTTAAGCAAAAACAGACATAACAGTAATTAGAATATAGAAATGAAGATTCTAATGTTTAATCCCACACTAATCCCAATATATATTAGTATTTTCCTAGCTTGTAGCCACATTTAAAGCAATAATACTCACCATTTTGAATGTCTGAAAGCACAAAACATCACAAAAGCAACAAGAATCATGCAATTCTCTATTTCACCACAATCTAAAGTTAGTTTGCGTACCATAGTTAATTAATTTAGTTGTTCTGCCATGCAATTAGCATTTTAGTCCCACGTGTATCTTGAGTTTATCAAGGTGTAAGGATTGGTTAGTTGTTCCACTTCAAACTAATTAGTACGAGTTAATGCTTAGAATGATTACGTAACTAATTTCATGCAAATAGAGGAGGTATACAAAATTTTGTTTTACCTGCTCCATCAATCCCCCCTTTGGTGATTTTTAACATCACCACTAATCACAACAAAAATGTCAAAACTTTTCTATGGAAATGGTTACTCAGTTCCCTTGCATTTGTTAGGTTACATCATAGGGGCCGATTCCGATCCGGGTCGGAAAGCACTCCGACCGAGCCGGAGTCGGAGTGTTTTCTGACCGAGCCGGAGTCCTGCAGTCCGACCGAGCAAGTACGATGCGGCCGTATGCTGTCGAACTCGGTTCGGTTGGACTCCCATAGAAGTCAATGGGAGCCGGTCGTACGACGCGTACATGGGCTCCCATTGACTGAATGGGTATGTCGCGGGCAAGTGCACCCCCTACAGTGAGTACGCGTTGGTGCCATCCGCACCGTACATGCCTGTGTTGGGGAGACCCATGGGTCTGCCCCTGTGTCTGAGTTGAAGGGCTGCGGGTGACAGGGGGTCCGATGCGGACCCCCAAAGGCAACCACCTGGGCAATTTGCGAGCCGGACACTCCAGCTCGCACAGGCTGTCCGACGCGTGCGTCGTACTGGCTCGGTCGTGAATCGCATCCATTGTATGCCACGGTTAGCTTCCGACCGAGATGTACGGAGCGGTTCGGACCCAGAAACGAGTCGGTCGGTGAATTTCATGTAGCTCGCATCGTACTTGCTCGCTCGTACAGCTGTACGAGTCGGGCGGAAAACACACGTACGGCGTGTATTTTTTCCAGCCGGATCGCGTTCCGTGCCCTTCCGTCCAGGATCGGAATCGGCCCCATAGTGTTTCCCATATCATTCTCTCTTGTTTTCTTGTACATATTTTCTTTCAATTCTTCTACTTCTATATCTTCTACCTCTCTTTCTCTCATTTCCTTCTCTTTTCTTTTCTTAATTTCTCCTTTTATCTTATTTTGTAATTTCCTTCTTTTTATACACACACATCCTAGTCTCAATAATAACATTAATATAATCACAAAGGTCACAGGTATCAGTATTTTACCCACAAAAGAACTACCTAATTTAGTTAATAAATTCTTAATAGTGGAAAAACCTTTACCAAGTTTCTTCCAAACACTTTTAACCTCAGTGGAACGATTTCTTCATGCAAATCAGTTATATTCTTAATGTATTTCTTTAAGTTTTGACTTTCGTCAGGGATGTAAGTACAACAATGTTGCACTTTCAGCATTCCACAGACTCCTCCCTCTTTGGCCAATATAGTGTCACGGGCAAGTCGATTTTGCATAATCATAGCAACCATTTCAGTATTTACCATCAGGAACCCTCCAGCTGTGCTGGTTGATAAATGATCCACAACTGTAGACAATTTTCTAATTTTATGGGCATTCAGACATATTCCAACTGCTGGTATGAGTGCTCCAAAAATATCCCCTATAATTTCTGACCAACTCTCCCTCTTTCTACGTGTTAGCTGTCTACCTATTTCGTGCAAACCATCCTCTCCCCTTTCCACATGAAATATTTTTGGGAAGACCAGGCCTAGGTAGCAGGTTCCATACCAGTGATCCGGTAACCTATAATAAGCTCTGTTCCCACAGATGTAATATATTCCAGGGAATACCGGATCATGTCCTCCTTTAAATCTCCATCCTCCCATGATTGTATATAAGTCATGGCATTCACTTGCACCTACAAAGTAATTACCATAGACGGTATTATCTCTACTGATGCACAATTTCCCTCTCTGTGGCCAATCTAAAGCCATTGCTGGATTTGTTTCTGCCTTTAAATGATTTTCCTTTCCAACATCCCAAAATGTTGTTCCCATCTTTTCCCCAGACTCTTTCCTTTGCATCTTAATTCTCCTCGCCTCAACCTTGTTCAAGAAGGTCTTCTCGTCTTTTCTCAAACTACAAGTAAGATTATTTTTAAACACTTCTTCTAAAGTTAATTTCCTTGTTTCCAAGAAAAATTCACCTAAGAGTCCACCAGGAATCACCTTGTTTAGTTCAGGAACTACAGGTACTTGTGAGAAAACATTATCAATATCTGTGTAATAGTATTCTAATTTCCCAGTTCCATAAAACAAGCTAGCTAAAACACTACAAGTTATCCCATATGTCAAAGGAAGATGATGATAAGTGACACCTTCTGATACAGATTCAGGTAACTGCATGCAAACATAGCAATCCCTAACCTCCATGGTTTTTACATACTCATACAGTAACTTTGAAAAAACATTATTAGAAAAATCACTTATGGACTTATCTTTATGAAGTTCTGTTCTATCTACCAGTTTCGTAACATGACTGTCATAAATCTTTCCCTTGTTTGTTCTATTCTCGGTGTGTCTTTCTATATCTTCAAATGTTATTCTAAATGAAATTATTTTTGCCAATATGATCCAGACAAGCATTAGTAATCCTGTGCAACAAAAACACATTTTACACCATTTTCGGAGAAACCCACATGTAGGTTTTCTACCTTCTTTGTTTGCCATTTCGGTAATGATCAGTGTCATTTGACTTAGCCTCTTTTCATAAATTTTCCTTCGTCTAAACCCAAGGCTCGGACTGACTACTTGGTTCTTTTTCTGGTTGTGTGTTTCGTCCAAAGTTTTAATTCCTTGCGATTTTCTTTGTCATTTCAATCCATGCATGAATTGTCTTTGTCTTTAGGTTCACAATCTGTTTTCAGAACTTCCTGATCATCCGTTTCTTCTCTGATGTCAGACAAGATAACTCTCAGGATTTCCGAATCTTCTTCCTCTTCAACCACTCCCTGTACAGTCACTCCTAGACTTTCTTGGCAATCTGCTTCCTCTTGTATATCAGGAAGTGCCACATATGTCCATTCCGGTGACTTGTACTTCTGGTTCGGTTCTGTCGTATCTGGTCCAACCTGATGAAACACAGAATGAACTGTATCAGCCAACCCCTTGCAATAATACAAGATGAAGTCATCAGATATAGGCAGTAGTTTGTTGACTGGAATGAAAACATGTCTCATTGCTCTATCCATGATAATTTCATGGGGGCTCAGACCAGTGCTCCAATCAGGTATTGACCTAATAGTCATAATCCCAAAAGTCAAGACATCTGGCCATTTTAGACCTGTGGCCAAACACATTTTCCCCAATCTGTTCTTTATGGTGCCATTTACCTGCTCAACCACTCCAGAAGCTTCTGGTCGGTAAGCACAATGCAATTTTTGTTGTACATTCAATGCTTCACAAATCAATTTTATGATTTAATTTTGGAAATACATTCCTCTATCTGATTCAATCGTTACTGGGAAACCAAATCGTGGAATGAACTCTCTCAGTAAGAGTTTTGCTACAGTAACTCCATCATTCCTTCTGGTCGGGTAAGCCTCCACCCAACGTGAAAACAGACACGCAATCACCAGTACATATCTTAGCCTGTTACATGGGGAATTTCAATGAAATCAAGTTGCATTCGAGTGAAAGGACCTCCCTCCCGTCCTATGGTTCCCAAGCTTAACACCATTTTTCTTCCTGGATTATATTGCTGGCATATAAGACATCTCTGACAAAGACTCTCAGCTATAAGCCGAAACTTTGCATTATACCAGGTCTGTTTGAAGAGTCTGATCATGGCATCCCTACCTATATGAGCCTGCCCATGGTACATCCGTGCCATGGTAGAGATCATGCTATCAGGCATCACTGGTCTTCCATCGCGATAAACCCAAACTCTGTCTACCTCCCGTGGTGCACACCCTGATTTTATCCACTGTTTCTTTTCCTCTTCTTCTGCCTCTTCCTGTAACTCCCTCACCTCATCCCATGTATTCACAGTGTTAGTAAAAAGCAAGGGACATGACTCCATTTCCCTCTCCCGATTGCGATTCAACGAGGTTTGATTTCGCACACAATATTGTGCTATGTCATTGGCAAACTCGTTTCCCGCTGACACATAGTCAGTTCCCTTGGTGTGCCCTGCACATTTTATAACTGCTATTTGTTTAGGCAGCTGTATCGCCTCAAGTAATTTCCCAACCATCTCTGCATTTCTGATTGGAGTTCCACTCGACGTCAAGAAACCTCTTTGGGACCAAACCTGCCCAAAATCATGCACCACTCCAAAACCATACTGACTGTCAGTAACCACAGTGACTCGCAGATTCTTTCCTAACTTACATGCTCTAATCAGTGCAAATAACTTGAGCAGATCGTACTCCTTTCAAACAAGATGCTTCCAATACAGCCGCTACAGTACATACAGCATATGCAGCATTCAAAATCACTTCTCCAGTTTGCAGACATGACCCATCCACAAACATCACATAGTCACTCTCTTTCAGGGGCACATCTTTTATGTCCAGGTGTGGTTTGGTGCAAAAATCAAGCACATCCAAACAGTTGTGATCAACATCATCCTTCACCTCCGCATTCACGGCATCAGGTAGTAGTGTCGATGGGTTCACATTAGTGCATCTTACAAGACTCACATTTGTAGCACCCAAAATGACCTTTTCATATTTGGTCAGACGACTATGCGTCATGAATTGTGTTTTGCTCCTTGTCAAAAGGATCGCCACATCATGGGACACAAACACTCTCACAGGATATCCCATCACAATTCCTTCACTCTGTTCCAAACTTTTACACGTGGCTGCCACAGCTTTCAAAAAACCAGGCAAAGCTACGGCTACGGGACCTAGTATAGCCGAAAATAGGCAATCGGTCGTCTCAATCTTCCATGCCTTTGTACGAATACAGAAAGTACACATCCATCTCTCTCACTGCAATAGAGCTCAAATTCTTTTTCATAGTCAGTCATTCCAAGAGCTGGTATTTCACACAAGCTGTCTCTCAATTGTCTGAAAGCTTTCATCTCTTCTTTATTTAGTTCGAGGGGATCTTTCACATCACTTTTTGTTAAGCGTACCAATGGTTTTGCGATCAGTGAAAAGTTGCTGATCCACTGGCGACAATATCCTACCATTCCAAGAAACATTCGGACTTCTCTTTATGTCATTGGTGCTCTCATTCCTTTTATTATTCTAATTCTGTCCACAGTCCCCTTTCTCAGACCCTTTTCAATCTTATGACCTAAGTATTGTACTTCTTTTTGACAAAACTGTAATTTTGAAGGGGATACTTTTAGTCCTCCATCCGCTAAATGATTTAACAGTGCAACTGTGTCCACCACACATGCCTCTCATGTCTTCGATGCCACCAAGAGGTCATCGATGTATTGCACAGGCACTGAACTTTCGGGCATTTTTAAATCTTCCAGGGACTTCTTTAGAATCTGATTAAATATTGATGGACTTTCTGTATACCATTGAGGGATACGGCACCATGCTAAGATACGCTCACCGAACTGGAACGCAAAAATTGGTTGGCTATCAGGGTGCAATGGGATAGAAAAGAAAGCATGACACAAGTCAATGAGTGTGTACCATTCCGCATCATGGAGGATCTGATATAGGATTACCGAAGGGTTCGGTACAATGGAACAACATGGAACAACGATTTTATTCACTTTTATCAAATCCTGTACTATCCTAAAAGTCCCATTCAGTTTCTTCAAACCCATGATCAGAGAATTACATGGACTACTCAGTATTTCTCTCAGAATTCCTTGTTCGATCATTCTGTCAATTACAGGTGTTACTCCTGCAATTATTTCTGGTGTCAGTTTATACTGAGGAATATTCGGATAATTTACTCCTTCCTTTACAATTATTTTCACAGGATCTTCTCTTTTCATCAATCCAATATCTTCTGTGAAATCCCATACTTCGGGTTTTACGGTTTTCTTCAACTCTTGAGGCAATCCTTCCGGATCAAATACACCAAATGCCTCAGTGATTTCAGGTTCTAAGTTTGCCATTGTCATTCTATATAGTACCTCTTCATCAGGAGTTTCAAAAGCAATGCCATCGGGGTATAGAAAATAGTGCAATACATCTTGCACAACAAGTCTCTCCCCAATAGATTTACGGGGCTAGTGTCACACACGACAAAACGATACATGTCGGTTAATTTCCCTATTTTGACCTTAACAGGATCCGTAAGATAAGTTTTTATCTGTTTGTTTGAGACACCAACTACTTGGATTGTTTCACCAGAGAGAGGAAGATTTTTAATGTCAGCCGATCTAACAGTTGAACGAGTAGCACCAGTATCTACTAGGAAAGTGATGTTCTCTTCATTCAACTTTCCATCCACAAAAGGTCCTGTCTGGTCTACCTCTAGAGTTGCGCCAAGTACACACTCCTCTTCCTCTCCTAGGCACCGTCAATAACTCTCTTCTGACTCACTCTCATCGCGTTGCAGCCAATACTGCGAAACAGCACTAGCGCGCGGTAGCTTTGTTACCTGTTCTCGGTGTAGAATCCTGTCTCATTACTGTATCTCTAAGGATTTACGTGCTGTGGAAAAGGTGGTTTTGGCACCTGACACTGTTGGGTAACAACCTGCTGCTGTCGCAGCGGTTGGCAACTCACCTCATTCTGCACCTGTGGATTCAATGATGCATTATCACCATTAGCCCTCGTTGGCAATTTACACTCGGATTTCCAATGCCCTAATTTTCCGCAATTAGGACATGGCCACTTCTTTCTAGCTTCTTCTATGCTGACCTGTCCTTTTCCCTTTCCAATATTAGGCTTTAGTTTAACTTGGCCCATGCCATTAGCTTGTTCGATCAACTGGGCTTCTTGTCGCTCCGTTACTTTAACCTGTGCCCACATCGCCTTTTCTTTCAGTTTACGCTGTTTGGCTTCAATTTCATCACTGAAATATTTTGCATGTCGTAACACCTCATCTATCTTTTTATTCTGCCAATCTACTGTATGTTGTTTGATCATTTTACTAACCTCAGGTTTTAAACCATAAACAAATCTATACACCAAATGACTCAGATCCTTTTCGCTGAATTTCTCATCTCCACTGTATTGCTTAAAAGCTACCACAACCTTTCATAGTATGCTTGAACGGATTCTTTAGCCTCTTGGTGAGTTGCGTTGGCCAATCTATTGTAATTTTACATTCTGCCCATAAATCTGCAGGTACAATTATATCAAACAGACCATTCAGATCTATCCACAACACCTTTGACAGTTTGACAAACCTTTCTACCTGCCAGTACCATTCAACGGGTTTTTCTCTTAACCTAGGGAAATTATTGGTAAATGACAAAATATCCTGTCTGGTCCAGGGAACATGTACGTAACCTTCTCCTGGGATTTCCCTCATGGGACATTCAGTTACCACTGGCTCCTTTTCTCTCACCGGGAATGCTGAGAAAGTCTTATCTGTAGCTTCCTCTCTTTTTCAGAACCATCTACTCTTCCATCGATCTACATCACCCCATTTCCTCAGCAAGGCAATCAGTTCTTTAATTTGAGTCAATCTTCCTGTCGTATTCAAGTTCTCAATATCCTTTTCAGAAAAATCAACTCTATATGGTTTTTGTAATGAACCTTAGTTTCTCAAAATCCATTCCCATTTCACTCGCTGTCTCTTCTAATTTTTCGTGCAAAGTTCTCGCTCTCCAAGTTATACTTTTGCAGAGGTATATGATATGCTTTTACCTTTTCAGTTGGAATAGTTCCTACGAGTAATTCTTCTAACGTTATCTTTAATTTTGCTACATCTAAAGGTTGTGGTTCTGTATCTTTTCTCTGTAAACTTCTTAACCAATCACTTAATTCTTCAGAAGTGGGTCCCAGAGGGGTTGTCTCGCTTCTTATTTTATCCGGGGTTTCTGTTGCTGATTCTGTTGTCATAAGGGTCTTACTTGCTGGGCTTTTATTTACAGTAACATTTGTATCTGTACTCAACCCTTATGTTCCTGCCACATTTTTCCGTTCATTTTCTCCAGAACTGCTTCTTTCTGTCTCTATTTGTCCACCACAATTGTAGGGAACTGTTAAACAATGCTCACTATCTTTCTGTTTATTAAAGATAAGGCATTACCGGTCCTATAGTTACAGGTATGGTCACTGCTTCCATATTCTTAGTTAACTCTCTAATTTTCTCAGTTAATTCCAGGGTAGTTCTAGCTAACTCGGCTGAATTCTCGTTTCCAGTTCTAACGGGTAGTGGCATTTCAGAATCTTTAAATGGATTAATTTTTCCCAAATTAGGTGGCGTTTGCTCAAATTGTTTATTCCTCATAGCTTTTTTTACCGGTGCACTCGGCGTCAGTAAAGTAGAATTCGGTTGATATGGGGGCAGATTTTTATAAAACAAGTCCTCCAGCACTTCATCTTCTGATTCACTCACTCCATATCTAAAACCTTCTGACCCTGTGTTATTTCTCTTTTCTGTACATTTCCTGCCACTCTCCTCTTCAGTATTCCTCAGAGGGAACATACCATCAGTCATGTTCACATTCCGCCATCTTCTCATTCTTTCATCATGACTTTCCTGACCACAATGTCTACCAAACATGTGATTGTACCTTCTTCCACTCCGATGCCTTTCCCTTTAATACATCTCTTCTTCCCATTCAGTCAAAGCCTCGAACTGAGTAGGTCTAGGTTTTGGTTCTAAACTCATCATTCTTTCTCTCAAATTCCGTAATACCGCCAAACTAAACGAACCACTTTCTGGAAACGCTAGTACTCCATCATCTTTGGTATACATTGCCTGATTCTCCAACCAGATACATGTATGGTACCCATATTTCGCTACCACAAAAGATGCAGGCGATTTCGGTGGAGGAAGTATATGACCTTCCCTAGTCACAATCGGCTTATCTTTCCTAAATGAATTTTTAATTTTCCCTAACCATGATTTTTTCTCTTTTTCGGGTGGATCGTAATACATTATTTTCAACTTTTCAAAGTTCTTAATCACTAGGCTTTGTAAATCACTTGTTTTCACAGCTTCTCCGTATTCTGTCCAATTCCAGCGCGACTCACACTAATGCACCAATCCTAGGCATCTACGTCACTACTGAAGCTCTCCAATCCTAGCGCGACTCACACTACCGCACCAATCCTGGGCGTCTACGTCACACCGGCAATTCTCCAATCCCAGAGCGACTCACACTAACGCACCAATCAGTGAAAGCTTCGTCTCTCTACAGCTGACCCATCCCAGCGCGGTCTTTTTGACGTCAGCCTTTCTCGCTACTCCTGCTTCCGCTGACCCCTCCTTTACCAAATTTTATCGGCAAACGTTTTCTTACGTTTTCTTTACTCAAAATCTGTTAGTAACAACATAAAACATCTCCATTGCCTGTTTCGCTAAACCAAAGAGATAGTTCTGTCCATTTACACAAGAATTCTGTATTTCCAGTAGGCAGCGCTTACCTCTACCCTACCACAGAATTATTCCGTCTCGCTGATAAAGTAGCACTACCTTACCCTTCTAACGAGCAAAAGGCAAACTGTTTCTCTGGGGATAAAACACATGTGGATTCTATAATGCTCCTTAGAATTATGGCCAGAGTTTCACAAGAGAACCTATTGCTATTCCACTCACACACATTCACACGGTAAATATCCCTACCAATAACACACGACGATGTTACCACCTTGAAACCAGACAATGCGCTGTGCGACTTTACTTGCCACACATTTCCCCTGCCTGCATACAGGACAACCAACCTCCTACGTCCTGGAAGTCTTTAAACAATTGACACCATAAAACGCAACCCAAACTCAAAATAGAGTGTTAAACATAAATCAATAATCACCAAACCAATGCAATAAAACCATCAATCTGCTACCAAGAAAACTGCTCTAGCGCTAAAGGGCAAACTTACATATTCTCCCTTTGTCACAGACTCGTCATCACACTACCTCATTCATACATTCATTCATTGTTGGGGCCCATAACACCAACACTCATACGTCACACTCAAATCTGTGCACAGGAGAAAAAGCGCTGGACATGTGGGGGTACCTTGTTACCTATCAGGAGTAATTCCTTTACAATATATACATTATATAATCTGCACCTATAGAATCCTGACTTTGACATCAAGGCACTCCACCACTTGGTCGACGGACCAATTAGCTGGACTGGTTGATGTTGATTTCGAACCAGCTAAAACACAATTTAAAGCCGAGGAAACATTTGTTTAAATTCCAGTACTCAGTTAAAGAATCACTAACTCATTTCTTTTTAATCCAAATTTTGTTTATCTAATTTTAGTTTGCTCTGCATTAGCATTTAGGCACTACAGAATATAACATAATTCGATTAATTTCAAAAAGACATCAAATCTTTAGAACATAAGCATAGATTTGCATTGCATTATATTTACCAAAATCTCGAAATGGGCAACCCTCCGATCACACAGAGGATTATTCAAATCTCTGCGACAATCTCCAGGATAAACTTTCCAACCCAAGTCAATAATCAAACCATCAGATGGAATCACTCTCTCGAATTTAAAGTAAACCAAGGTAAACCATGGAAATCTTCATCAGCTCTACATAGATTCAACGCCATAGACGATCATCTCAGTGAACCACCCCCCCTTTTCAGATCAGTCTTTTATACCCTTTTCCCTGCTGACTTCAGATCAATATGCAACAATTTTAGGGGTAAAACTGCTCCGATTGGCTAATCCAATTCAATGTGTAAGTTCTCCGAGTTTTCTCATGTCCGACTGGTTTCCCATGAGACTTGGCATGGCAGGGAACAAATGTATATCTTTTTCTGTATTTAACAGGCAAAAGTTCCAGAGTTAGAATGGACTATTGTCCCCTTGGTAGTTCACACCGTTCATCACTTGGCAACCCTCCATGCTCCTATCCTTAATAAGGGACATGCCGGTACAGGAACTAAGGTCATTTGGAGATCTCCCGAGCCATCCGATTCTGCGCAGTAGACATCGTGCTCACATAACGGCGGCATCTTCGGAGCTCTATATTAATCACTGCGAATGCCAACTTAAGCAAAAACAGACATAACAGTAATTAGAATATAGAAATGAAGATTCTAATGTTTAATCCCACACTAATCCCAATATATATTAGTATTTTCCTAGCTTGTAGCAACATTTAAAGCAATAATACTCACCATTCTGCATGTCTGAAAGCACAAAACATCACAAAAGCAACAAGAATCATGCAATTCTCTATGTCACCACAATCTAAAGTTAGTTTGCGTACCATAGTTAATTGATTTAGTTGTTCTGCCATGCAATTAGCATTTTAGTCCCACGTGTATCTTGTGTTTATTAAGGTGTAAGGATTGGTTAGTTGTTCCACTTCAAACTAATTAGTACGAGTTAATGCTTAGAATGATTACGTAATTAATTTCAAGCAAATATAGGAGGTATACAAAATTTTGTTTTACCTGCTCCATCAGTAACAACGTGGTGGTTGTAATGACTGCTTTGTGATTGTATTGCTGTTTAAAATCCGCGTTGTAAAGGTATATATTCTACATACAGTTGTCTTTAAATACATATCTTTTAAATATTTCTTCATAAAAGCAGAACTGTTTTCTATGAATAGGAATGTCTGGGCTTTTTGAGTGGTAAATAGTCTGTCATTGTATATAAGATCTTAATTTTGTCTCCATAATGGGTTTCTTGAATATTGCTTGACATATTTTGTAAAACGAATTATCTTTGTACGGATATTTTTACTTTTTGGAATGTAGTTATTTGGTTATCCACAAACTCTTCAAGTAAGGCATATGCATTCATTGCTTGCTTGGCCCCTGCTAGCCCCAGGTGAGTAAAGGATGCTAAAGTGTACTTCACTGACCTCTGAATAGATAGTGACCACAATACAGTCCAGTGGAGGGGCAGGCAGAACCACGTTTGGGACTGCAAGATGAGCCTCTACCAGCTAAGAGTGTCTTGGTAATTGTCTGCTTTGGCCATACAGCACTGGTTTTGGTGTTAAATATTAGAGTGGTGCGGCATCATTGGGGCCTCTACAGAAGTTACTGGTGAAAAAACAAAGGCAGCATTTTTCAATATATGGATTATGTCATTCATGTGAGAAGATGCACAATTTTTCAGAAACATATTTAAGATTCTGGCCCGAATTCACAGAAATGGAGCACACATTCATTAATATTCCACTTTGTTATTCACACTCTGATGTGCAGTAAGCGATTGTAGCTAAAGAAATACTTTGGTAGGAGAAGTTGTCTTAAAGTCAGCAGCGATAGATTACAACCATAATGGTAATTTGCTGCATATTTCCAAGCCCCTTTCACCACCAGAGTGCCCCTTTTTGGACGCTTCGGTGGTGTAGTGCCATTTCACATATTTACATGGTGGTGCTAAGGCACTTAACATGAATATGCCCGTTTCCGCCACAGTCTGCTGCTGCAAAGGGGTGGGCATTGGGTGTTGCAGTGGGCGTTCCACCGCAACACCCATTGCTTTTTGATGCTGCTCCAGATTTACAGGGCTGGGGAATCGCTCACAGATAACTCCAGGTAATGCCTGGTCTTAGAATGGCGATACGAGGAGAAATTATTAATTTCCCCTCGGTTTTTGCTCTTTCTATGTGTGCTGCATTGTGCAGCACACATAGAAAGAACAAATCACCTTTTTTGAATGTTTATTTGCAGGAAGGTGTCACATCCTGCACATAAACAATCGCCCCTGCAACGCAGGCACCCTTGCAACATGGCGCAAGGGTGCCTGCTCTGGCGCTAGGTAGATTTTTAGCCCCAGTGCTAAGGGAAATGCAGGGCTACAATATTTTTGTAAATACAGTGCATCCTTTTAAAAATTTCAGAGCTTGGCGTTGCCAAATTTGACGTAACACAGCGCTCCGACATTTTTTTGTAAATATGCCCTTGTGTGTAAGTATTTTAAAACCAGTGCGTGTCAAAGCAAACATATTAGTCAATATTATTCTTTTGAGTAGACTTTAGACAAGAGAGGAGATATGATCTTGTGTCCAATTTGATGACCTTCGAAGCTGAAGAAATGTTCTCTAATCCCTGTTTGCCATTGGACCAAACATTGTGTGATTCTGGGCAAATTAATTAGCATGTCTCCATGGTTCACAAATAATAGATATGTGTAATTAAATCTGTGATAATATGTGCAGTGTATTTGTGTGTGTAATGTACCCTCCAAATAACATTTTCCCACCACTATCCCAATCACATCCTGGTTTATGTAATCACTTCTCAGTCAGACCCCATACACACACTACTTCCCTAAGTACAGAAACATATGTCCAGATTTTCCTGCGGCTATCTCCGAATACTTTCTATAAACTGCTTCGCTGCTCCCAGTACCTAAATTGGTCCTTTTACAATTAAATAAAACAAGAAGCACAGCCAACAATAGATGGTCGGATGAAGTCAATTTCATTATATAAATCAATTTCACCATAGCAGAAGCAACACCATAGATCAAAAGAAAAAAGCGTAGTGTGGTCATGGTTTTATACAGCATACCATGGAAGAAGAAGATAAAGTGGAGGAACAAAATATACCATGAATAATATAATGACATAAAAATGTGAAAAATATGAAATACTTCAAAGGAAAATGTGGATGTCCTATAATTTACATAGCCAAAAGTGAAATGGGTTGAAGCTTGAACAAGCTGTAAAGAGCCCTGACTAAAATTAAATATATTAAAATATATAATGAAATACTTCAAAGGAAAATCGTAAAATCCAACAATTTACACAGCCAAAATTAAGATGGAATGATGTTTGCATAGACTGTAAGGAAACCTTCTAAAATTTCATCATACATTACTTGGTATTATAAGTTTGAGTATCCATAGTTCCCTAATTAAAGGATGCATATTTATTTTGTTGACCTCAGAAGAATGAGTTTGCTGTGCCTGCATGGGAACCAGTGAAATGCAGGTTTTCTTGGATTTTCAAAACAATGTGCCTGATTAGGATGGTGGGCGGACACCCTTTCGTTACTGGGAACGCCCAACAGGCTATTGGTTGTCCCGTCATAGGCATTACGATGTGACCGACACCACGGCGATTGCAATGCCTATGTTTTGCATTGCGGCGGGTGCTGCTGTCTGCAGCACATGCTGTAGTGCAAAAAGGGGTCAATCAACATAGCCCTTCACTACGTGATAGGCACCATGCAGTGCCTGCCACACGGTTCAGGGATATATTGAGAGACACCATAGGTGCCCCCCAAGACCCACAGCTGAGGGCCAGGGAGGTCCGCTACGGGCTCCAAAAGTCCCTTTCCGTCTGCCTTTTTATGGCAAGTTAACCGCTAAGAAAAGGCTGGCAGAAATGGACATTGTAATCCCTACGGCAGTGCCTGGCAGGCACCGCCACCATTGTAGGGAATACAACCCCCTCCGCCACACCGGCGGGCTCAAGAAGCCTGTCGGATGCATGGCAGTCGATCTTTCCGACCGGCAACCATCCGCCCACCATCGTAATATGGTGGGCTGGGGACATTGTTACGATGGCGGTGGGACCGCCACCGACGGGCTGTCCGTGGCGGTCCCATCATAATCAGCCACTATTTTGCTATTCAGCGCAGCACCCAAAGTTGCTGTACTGCATTGTGAGACAAGTAGAAATCTGGAAAGCGCCACATCTACTACGGTGTTACTCTGGCTCTCTTCCCAGTGCTGGCACACAATTTGGATGCTGAGTGCCCCCCCCACACACCTTGTGTCTGCATGAGTCTAGCATTGGGTTTGCACTGGAAGTGTACAAAACACTATACTTAGACTAATTTCAAAACTTTTACCAAATTGAATGGGTGCTGTACATGCAAAGTGGGAAACGGTATAAGAACTAAAATAATTTCTCCTTATGAAGGACTGCTTTCTAGTAGTATTATTTATGGTGCTAACACTGTCTACTATTGTAAATAGATATGGTTCTATGTAAAAAATCATGGGTGATTGCACAGGAATTCCTATGAACCACCCATGGAAAGCCCCATTGACTCAGACTAAGGGGCATATTCATAAGTGAGGTATTCAAGATATTAGGATATGATTAGCGCAGTATATCTAATGTTAGTCTACCTCGTTATGGTGTATCAAACGGTTCGAAATCCCCGATTATGTTTAGTACGACAAAAAGGGCCGAGAAACCGAACCACCTCCATCTTGGATTGCGGCTCTCTCCCTCACTTGGGAATCACGTGGTCTTTTCCGCACACCCTCTGCTTTCCCCTCTTCCGTGCATTTAATTAGGAGACAGGCTGAGTTGCTGAGAAGCAAGGTCACATCTGCTAAAAGGGAGTATCAGGCAAATTCCTCTAGGCCCGGGACGAGAAGGGAGTCACCCTTTCGACCTTCTCTGTAAAGATAGTAACCCTTTGTATGTGTAACCGAAACTAGAAATAGGCATGAGCTCATTAGGGGCGCCAGGACTAACTGGTACTTTTCCACATATATAGTTTTGTATGCTGTACTGATAATGTATAAAAGTGTGTTACTGTCAAGGGGCCAGCAGTCTTCCTCGGCGCACCTGATGGGTGAGGATCGACGAGGCTCCTCTATATAGAGTTTTGTGGTGGCTAATAAACGTTTGAACCTTCCACGTTGCCAACTGCTCCTTCTTACCTAATATTGCGGGCCAATGGTAAGTGTGGCCCTTGGAATAATTATTTGAACACAACAGTTGGCGACCACGAAGGGACCCCGTGAAAGGGTCTTACCCCCCCCCCCGTATTCGGGTGGTGGGATTGGGGGCGTTCTGACCGGTTGGCGGGAGAGGAGCCTGAGGTTTTCTCCCACCCTGCACGACTTTTCGGTACGTCCCCTGCTGCTAGTCACCCTTCACCGGGGTCCTACGGGCTTAACCCAGAAACTGGATCGATTTGGTCGGGAGGAGTTGGCAGCGGAGAACGAACATTCGTATCTGGGTGCACCCGGTGAGTATTGATTTGATTTTGATGCACGCGTTGTAAACGGTGCATTATTGGTTAGAGCACGCGTTGAAGACGGTGTGCTATTTGATTGATTTGAGAGCATTCGTTGAGAACGATGCGTTTTTGATTTTGAACACGGATTGCATTTGTTTGAAGCTCGCGCTGGCCAGCGGTGCATTGATTTGAAGACACGCACCGGAGGGTGGTGTCTTGCTTGATCGAGGTTAGCATTACCGTGGTTTGACTCGAAGTACGTACAGGTTGTATTTGATTTGGGTAAAAACGGCGCGCCGAAGGATCACAAACGGATTGCACGTGGAGGGACCCGCGACCTAGACTGGGTAGCCACAGGGCATACTCCTGACGGGGCGAGTCCTCGTTTGGGGCTGGCCTTAGTGGTGAGCCAGGAGGGTGGCCGGAATCCCACGTACAGTCTGGTGTTTGGACTGTGAACCAGAGTCGACGGGCTTGGTTCTCTGATACTGATTGAATGTTGTGTATGATTTATGTTGATTGTTGTTTGTGTATACATGTCTGAAAACTAACAAAAATGTCTTGTTTTAGTAAATTGAATTGTTTTGGCTGCTGCTGTCGAACAAGTGACTCCAGACTAGCTGAGAGCCAACCTGCCCCGCCGGAGGGCAGTCCTAGCCATTTTATGTATGTCAAACATGGGATCTCTCCGTTGTTGTTCTGCACTCTGTGGCATAAGTATACCAAGGGCAATGAGGAGTTACGCTGGCCCAAAACGGGCTCATTTGATGAAAAGAAAATTGCGTTCCTACAGGAACAGCTGTTTTCTAGGCGAAGTAGGCAAGCCATGTTTGACGCTCTCATTGCATGGCAGAAAGAGGCCAAACAACGGCGAATAAGGGAAGAGAAAGTAGCCAGAGCCAAGGCAGGACAGAATGTTACTCAGAAAGCTATGGCCTATGACCGAGAAAGAGTAGAAAAAGGATTGGATTGCATGAATCGCGAATTTCGATTAAAGGTTGATAAGAGCTATGTGACCCGCCCGAGTGCAGAAGATGAACTAGAGGATTTATTGGACACCAGACCACCACCCCCTTATGTACCGCAGAGGATATATCCGGAGGTATCAGGGGCCTCGGCCCCGGTCCCAAATATGTCCCTGGGGGCCTCGGCTTCGGCTCCCCCGGCCACTACTACCCCTCCCTCCCTGCCAAACCTCTCCCGGTTACCGACATCTGTGTCTGAAGTTATGGCCATACTGCCTAATTTATTGGCGACAGCTGCAGCCGGGACCCCTCAGCTGTCGCCGAGGTCAATGCCTTCCCCTTCTGTTCTGCCCTCCTCCTCCGCCAGTACCACGCCAGTAGCAGCTGTAACTACTCCAATACGTGCGGCCAGTCTAACTGAGGGTAGGAAGTTGTTCACCCGTTCGGCTTTGGGAACGGAAGAACGAGAAACTATTGCTACACAAGCATCCCAGTGGATGCGACATCCCATTTATACGCTTGCCGATATTTGGAGTACTATGCGAGACTATGAACCGGTGATGCAACAGCATGCTCTGGAGCATATGGCCAACCGTCTTATTTCTGTGTGGGAACGGGTACATCAGGAAGGGAAGGCTCCGGCTATATTATATGATATTCTTGATCAGGTCCATAAATCTCAGTTGACACCGGAGGAGGTGTATGGGAAGGTACAGACTTTGGTCTCTTATAGAACTCGTTTGCAGTCTGCCACTCCCGCCGGATTCTCTCAGTTCCCTATGCGGGAAGTGCACCCTATCTTCCATCCAGAAGTTGCCACGGTAGTGGATGCCCACGGCGTCGTTACCCGTCCCGGGGTAGACGCCCGGTTCCAGGAACAATGGGTCTATACCCCCTGGAAGCGGAGTGAGGTACTATCCCTAAAAAGCCAGTTGCCAGATCCTAGAAAGAACCCGACCGCATATTACAAGGAACTGACCGAGGCCGCCTCGTCAGCAGTAATGACGTTGGCAGATATTGAATTATTCTTTGCCTTATTAGTACCGGTGGACATTTGGCGCCAGGTACATGACCAGGACCATGCTACAGAATTTGGTGGGACATGGGATCAACTGAGAAACTGGGATAGAGATCGTAAACCAGGGAACAAGCCCCGACCTGAGATACTGGCCTTGCCTGAGAGAATAATAACTTATATGCATTCACTGATCCCACCCAGGAAAGTAGATTGGGACAAGCTGACGGCCTGTAAGCAAAAGAAGGACGAGAGTGTCTCTGATTTTTTCACGAGGTTTGAGGGAGTGTTCATTGACTTCAGCGGACAGGACTTGGCAACGGAAGGGGGTGTACGTTTATTTGTTAATAGATTTGTAACCAATTTGCTACCTGAGGTATCGGCCCAGTTGCAGGCAGCTGAAAGTACCTGGACGACCACCACGCCCTCCACGATACTGAGCATGGCTCAGTATTATGAGCATCGGGAGAATGAGAGCAAGGATAAGACAGAAAGAAAGTCAAAAGAGTTGAAAACACGAGTGTTACTACAGCAAGTGGAGAGGGGTAGAGGAAGAGGACGAGGGTTGCAGAATTTCGCTCCAAGAGGGGCGGGACCGACGCAAACAGCTGGGCGAACAGATCTGGGCATAAATCAATGTGCTTTCTGTAAAGAGGAGGGGCATTGGAGAGCACGGTGTCCGTTACTATATGAACAGAATACGGCTTCAAGGGGTCGTGGACGGGGAAGGATGAGTGGGCATCGAGGTGGATACACGAGACAAGAACAGGCAGCCCGAGGTGAGAACAGTCAGAATTATTTCGACCAAAGCCAGGGTAAACAGTACTACAATGATGGACGTGTAACGGACGAAGACGCCGGGTATACTCAAGCATAGGACAGCCAAGGGCAGAGTAAGGGGCATGTGTCAATCCCGATAGATCAAGCTGGACCTTATGTCCATGCACGATTGTTGGATGCATCAGGTAAGTTTTTAGTTGACACAGGGGCTATGAACAGTTCTGTTTCACGTGCCCTGGTCCCGGGGGCCGCTCTGTCTGGCCAGACTAATGTGTCCGTGGGGTTCTCTGGAACTCCGGTGGTGAGCCCCATTTCTAAGCCACTTTCCCTTACTCTGGGACCGGTTACGATAGAATCACCTTTCCTCCTCACCTCCCAGTGTGGGGAAAATCTCCTGGGTATGGATATATTAAAAAGATTGCATGCCCACATCTATTGCTCCCCCGATGGAGTTTATCTGACCATTCGGAATGCCTCTATCCCCTCCGTTCAATGTTTTTCCAAAACAGACTCACTACCTCCTGAGCTTGCACAACTCCCGAAGGATCTTTGGGCCCTGGGGGACACTGACATAGGATTCCTACAAATTCCCCCGGTGTCCATCACCCTGAAACAGAATGCCAAATTGCCGAGGATCCCACAGTATAAAATAGCCCCCGCAGGGGAACGCGCTTTACTGGCCATTATTTCTGACTTGATTAGAACAGGGGTGGTGGAGGAAACGGCTTCTAATGTCTGTAACAGTCCCATTCTTCCGATTCTTAAACGAGCTCCCGTACCCCAATCCCCTGATTATGCTGATACCTACCGATTTGTGATTGATTTGCGAGAGATTAACAAGATTGTGGTACCCCAATATCCGGTGGTACCGGATATTAATTCCATTTTGACCATGATTCCTCCCACTGCAACATTTTTCTCGGTGGTTGATTTGAAGAATGCTTTCTTTAGTATTCCCATACATCCAGATAGCAGACATTTGTTCGGTTTCTCATTGGGGGGCCGCAGTTTTAGATTCTGTCGCGCCCCCCAGGGGTATACCGAAAGCCCTAGTATCTACAGCCAAGCCCTAAAAAGAGTATTGGATTCTTTACAATTGCCGCCAGGTAATGTCCTATTGCAGTATGTTGACGACCTCCTTGTGGCCTCTGATACAGAACAGGGTTGCCGCGATGCTACGGTTACCCTGCTACGGCATTTGGCCACTCATGGTAACAAGGTGTCGCTCTCTAAATTTCAATATTGTCGACCGGAGGTGACCTATCTCGGTCATCTCCTGTCGAAGGTGGGAAGAAGGTTGACTTCTGAGCGCATCGCAACCATAACTAACATGCCTGTTCCTCGCACGCAACGTGATGTCCGCGCTTTGCTTGGTATAACCTCATACTGTCGCCAATGGATTGCTAACTATTCTCTCTTGACTAAACCTTTCTTGTATCTAACTACGAAGGATGTGCATGAACCTTTACCTTGGACTGATGAATGCCAGACTGCCTTTTCTGCTCTGAAAACTGCTCTTTGCTCTGCTCCTGTGCTTGGCACCCCTGACTACCGGAAACCTTTTGTGCTCTACGTGCATGAGGTGGACGGTTGTTCTCTTTCAGTGTTGACACAGGACTTTGGTGGTAAGCAAAGGCCTTGTGCATATTTCTCGGCGGTTTTGGATAACGTCGCCAGAGCACTTCCCAGTTGTCTGAGGGCTGCAGCGGCAGTGGCTGTAGCGATCAGACAATCGGAAGGGCTAGTCCTGAATACGGATCTGACAGTAATGGTGCCTCATGCTGTGGACGTATTATTAAACAGGACACAGACGCAGCACTTAACTAGTGCACGTCTTACAGGGTACGAATTGACCCTGTTTGCACCTCATATAACGATCAAACGATGTGTTAACTTGAACCCTGCCACGTTGTTGCCCCTCCCTTCAGGGGATGGTGGACAAGACATACATGATTGTATTTTTCGAACTGAAGAAGAAACCAAGGGCCGGATAGATCTAACTGACACCCCACTATTTGACGCCCAAGGAGAATTGTATGTTGATGGGTCCTGCTTTAGATTACCGGATGGTACGACAGCTGCGGCTTATGCGATCACTACCCTGCAAACGGTAGTCGAGGCAGCCAAGATACCATACCGGTCGGCCCAGGCGGCCGAATTGGTTGCATTATTCAGGGCCTGCGAGTTGGGGAAAGGTCTGAGGCTAAATGTCTACACCGATAGCCAGTATGCGTTCGGTGTAGCACATAGCTTCGGGAGGTTATGGGCGGAAAGAGGATTCTTGACATCTCATGGCGAAAAGATAAAGAATGGACCATTAGTTGACCGATTGCTGGCTGCATTAACATTGCCTATAACCCTGGCCATAGTGAAATGCAGTGCATACAAAGTTATAGTTGATGATGTGGGGAGGGGAAATTCCTTTGCGGATAGAATCGCAAAAGAAACAGCCCAGTCTGACGCCATTTCCATGTTTGTGGTGACAAAAATGATAGAGGCAGGGGTTTTTAACAACACCATAGACAGTGTGAAAGAGCTACAAAAGGAGGTGACCCCGGACGAACTGACATACTGGCAAGAACAGGTGGGGAGGCTTGATGAGAATGGATGTTGGACTGACTTGTCAGAGAAGTGTAGATGGTTACTGCCAAACGCATTTGTAAATGCAGTAGTAACTATGGCGCACGGACCTTCACATGTAGGGGTCCAGGGTATCTGTGCCACATTGGATCCTGTCTGGTATAATATTAATATCCATAAGACAGCGAGGAACCTGGTTCAGCATTGCATGATTTGTCTCCAGCATAATCCTGGGGTTAGCATTCCCGTCTTGGCGGGTAATTTTGCGCCGCCCACCCTGCCTTTTGATGTGCTTCAAATGGATTACATACAGCTAGAACGAGTTAACAATCTGAAATACGTGCTGGTGGTGATCTGTACTTTTAGTAAATGGGTGGAGGCGTATCCCACAAAGGAAAATACTGCCCTGGCAACCGCAAAAGCTCTGGTAAAGGAGTTTTTTCCCCGATATGGGTTGCCACGGGTGATTTGGAGTGACAACGGGACACATTTTAATGCTGACTTAGTTAAGCACGTATGCAAGGGTCTGTCCATTCAGCAGAAGTTTCACGCAGCCCGACATCCTCAGTCAGCGGGTCTGGTTGAGAAATATAATGGGATTTTGAAATTGAAACTGGCTAAACTTCAGGACACGACAGGATTAAAATGGCCTGATCTCCTGCCCCTGGCCCTGTTGTCCGTAAGGACTACCCCCCATTCCCGGAGCGGTATCTCCCCATATGAAGTAATTTTTGGCCTGCCAACGTGTGGGGAGTACCCCGGCCCAAATCCTTCAGGGACATCGACCATCCTATGTTGACTGATTATCTGTATGCTTTGACTAAAGATCTCCATTCCATTCACCAACAGATATCTGCTGTACTGCAGCCCCTGCCGGAGGGACCTGGACACAGCGTGGAACCTGGACAGTGGGTCTTGGTTCGAAACTACCAACGAAAGTCGAGTTTGGATCCGCGCTGGTCCCGACCGTACCAGGTGCTCCTGGCAACGCGAACGGCGGTGAAAGTCGAGGGTAAGCAGCGCTGGATCCATATCTCCCATCTTAAGCGAGTTCCTCTCCCATTGCCAAGGGAGCAGCTTGACCAGGAGGAAGGCCTGCCAACTCAGGGCGAACCCAGCACTGGAGAACGACTTTCCCTGGACACCCGCAGAGAGGTTGACGGGCGAGGGGAGAGTGCTGTGAGCCTGAAAGACCCTTTTTGCGACCACTCAATTGCTCCAAGTGAGGCGTCTGGTCGGGAGCCCAGCTCCTCGTCTGATCCCACTGTGCCTGCTTTGTTTGTGAATCCTGAAACCCCTGGTCGGGATCGATATCACCTGCGGCCCCGGAAATAGGGAATCCCCGGTCTAGCCTTGGCGAGTGAAGTTGGAGGCCTCGGTAAAGGGACCTGGGGATTGGTAGAACACTGGACTGAACTCGTTGAGAGCATGGAACATTCAGTAAAGCTCTGTTCAGAACGAAGGTAGAGACATTGGTCGGTTGGTGGGGGCCCAGGTGGAGTTTCCTTTCAACAAGGGTTGCGTCAAGTGCAACCCCAACGCGAGAAGTTTTTATTCTTTCTTTTTTTTTGTTTTTCCGAACAATAGGAGTCTGCCTGTGAGGCTCTATACGGACACAGGAAAGAAGCACCCTCCGGCAGGTCGGACTGCTCGTAGCCCTTTTCCCGTGATTATATTGGACTTTTAGTGAGAAAATGTACCCTTTTGCTCGTTTTGTCCCTGAAGAAGGTCGGCCCATAGTTCCTCGTACCATTCCCCCGCATTTGCCAATGTTCTCCTCGTGGAGCTTGCGGGTTAAAATTGTTTTCATTTCCATATTGATTGTATCATTTGTACTATGCTTAGGCCTGTTTATATATCTAGAGTTTCGCCATCCTGTGTACACCTTGATAGTGTCTACCCCTGCTCCTAAGGAACATCATTTCCAGACTTTTGCCCCCCATAAGGAGAGACACCGACAGACATATGTACATAATGCTTTCATTGAGATGCAACATCAGACTCATAGTTCCACAAATGTTACTGATTGTTGGGTCTGTGGTCTTCTCCCGTCAGTGATGCATAAGCAAGATCTGTTCATATCAATGCCCTTGTCTTATTTAGGTAGTTGCGAAGCCTGGTTCAAAATGTTATCCATGCTATATGAACACTACGCTATAGATGAACGTCGATTCTCAGAGAAGGATTATGCCCTGATTTTAGCCTATATAGAGACACACCAAGGTTTTACTCCTAATGCTGAGGGGACGGATGGTACCCTTGATCCTACCGCCTGTATGAACGTATATACTGATCATGAGAATGACACCTGGTTGAGGGATGAAGTGTTGGATTTCATGACCTTTAATTTTACTGAGTATTTCAAGTATTTCCAGGAGCGAAATGTTTCAGATGAGAAAATCATTCCGGTCCCGGTATTGAATACGTCCTCCTCCTTCTGCGTGCAGGGTACTGGACATCTATCCGTAGGTTATAGTAGATGTAATTACACTTATAAACTACAGACTTTCAGTAGTCCCCCAACACTAACCCCTCCCAATGTTTATTTTGTGTGTGGGGAAAATGCATACACTTGGCTACCCAGAGGATGGGCAGGTCGATGTTACTTATCTTTCCTTTACCCACCGGTCTACATAGCTCCTTCTGATTATCACAAATCTCATTCCTTAAATCGGCGGAGCCTAAAAGCTGAAACCGCCAGTAATGATGCCACTGACCAGACTGACACTCCAGCCCAACACTTCGTTGATATCATAAAAGGGGCATTGCCTATATGGGGACCCATCCTCAATAGTAAAGAAGTCAGGAGGCTATCTAGAGTAGTGGAAGGGGTGGTTAATACTACTGCAGGAATATTAACTAATATCACAGTGGAGCTCCAGGCGACCCGGCTTGTGACCCTCCAAAATCGTCTTGTTTTAGATGTTATCCTAGCTGATCGCGGAGGAGCTTGTAGAGTCATCGGCAGCTCCTGTTGTGTATATATACCTGACTCCGCCCCTTCTGTCCATTTAGCCATTCAGAAACTGTATCGGCTAGCCTCTGAAATTCACACCGAGACTGGTACTTGGTCTTTGTCCGGGTGGTTGTGGGATCTGGTGACCACCTGGGGATGGAAGTTATTTATGATTCTTTTGGGAATAGTGGGGTTCATTTTCACCTGCTGCCTTTGTCTACAGTGCGGGCCTGCTTGCTGTGCATATTGTGCTGCTCAAGTTCGCCGATCCATCCCTAGGCCCGAGCCCGTCCAAACCAGAATAGATACTCAGCGGGCTCAGAAGGAGACGCACGACTTAATGCAGATTGATGAGGGTATTTTCGAAGACTGACCTCGTTATTAGCTATGCTGCGCTAAAAGGGCCGTTCTGAGGTATTCAAGATATTACGATATGATTAGCGCAGTATATCTAATGTTAGTCTACCTCGTTATGGTGTATCAAACCGTTCGAAATCCCCGATTATGTTTAGTACGACAAAAAGGGCCGAGAAACCGAACCACCTCCATCTTGGATTGCGGCTCTCTCCCTCACTTGGGAATCACGTGGTCTTTTCCGCACACCCTCTGCTTTCCCCTCTTCCGTGCATTTAATTAGGAGACAGGCTGAGTTGCTGAGAAGCAAGGTCACATCTGCTAAAAGGGAGTATCAGGCAAATTCCTCTAGGCCCGGGACGAGAAGGGAGTCACCCTTTTGACCTTCTCTGTAAAGATAGTAACCCTTTGTATGTGTAACCGAAACTAGAAATAGGCATGAGCTCATTAGGGGCGCCAGGACTAACTGGTACTTTTCCACATATATGGTTTTGTATGCTGTACTGATAATGTATAAAAGTGTGTTACTGTCAAGGGGCCAGCAGTCTTCCTCGGCGCACCTGATGGGTGAGGATCGACGAGGCTCCTCTATATAGAGTTTTGTGGTGGCTAATAAACGTTTGAACCTTCCACGTTGCCAACTGCTCCTTCTTACCTAATATTGCGGGCCAATGGTAAGTGTGGCCCTTGGAATAATTATTTGAACACAACATAAGGAAAGTGGAGAAGTGTGTTGTTAGGCCAAGAAGGCTGACAACACGCTCCGTCACTTTAGAAATGTAGGGCTGCACCATATGTACAAGAATATGGTGCAGCCCTGCGTTTCCCCCTGCGCTGGTGCTAAATTTAGCAGCCTAGCACCAACGCAGGCACCCTTGCACCACAGTCCAAGGGTGTCTGCGTTGAGGTGAGTGATTGTTTATGTGCAGGAAGATGTCCCTTCCTGGACATAAACAATCTGGAATGGCAATTCGAAACTTCTATGTGTGCTGCTTAATGCAGCACATATAGAAGTTGCAAAACATCATTTTTAGGTCGAGCCTAGAGCCAGCGCACATGTGCTGCTCTACAAGACTTATTGTAGTGGAGTAGGGAATAGAAGCCCTGCCTACTCTCCGCCCATATTTGCCATTGGCTTGTTTCATTGTCCGTCCTAAATGCTGGCTTCTGATTCGTAGATAGGCTTGTTAGTCCCTCCTTAGTACCACCTCCTCTTCATTTGTCACCTCCCAGGGCGACTGGCCCCTTTACTTTGCTTGTTACACAGTACATGTTATTTAGACTGTGATCACTATTTTCTTTATGCAGTTTCTCTTACTGCAGGAAGGATGTGCTTTGGTGCCTTCTTTACCATCCCTTCCTCCCTAAAATTGACTGTGCCTTCTTTACCCCCCTCCCTCCCTCCCATTGTTGTGCCTTCTTTAAACCCCTCACTCCGCCCTCTCTCCCCTTGTCCGTGCCTTCTCCCTGACTTGCTTCCTGTGGCTTGCCTCTTTGAAAGGGCATTTTCTGCGCCTGGAAGTCGGTGGAAACTTCAGCTCGTGTTTCCTGGAGTAGTCCTAATATATTTTTTCCAGCACTTTTCTAGTCTTCGGCCTAGCTTCATGCCACTCAAGTGGGAAAAAAGGAACCCGCCATAAAATGAGACTATTTGTGGACAGAGTGGATAGAGGCGCGGCCCGTTGACCACGTGCCCGCTTTGAAAGGCTGTGGGTTCAGGCTTACCTGGTCCTGTCCTAAACTTAAGACACCCCACGATGCCAGACTGGGCACCTCCTGCTGTCCAGGTAGAGGGCACATTCTGTGTGCTTTTGTGTGCATATAGGCGCTCATTTCTTTATTTGTAAAATGTTTTGTTAGTGTGGTCGGGTGGGAGGGCCCACTGGTGGCTCCCACAGCGCTGAATACTTGGTGAAGTTGCTTCTTTGAGCTGGGTTAGGGATTGTGTTGATGAACCCTTGAGTAAGTGGGGTATTCTTGAGTAAAGCAGTTGTGAGTTATCAGCAAAATCTCTGGAGACAAAAACCGATAACAATATAATAGAGGGGGTAGTCAAAATAACTAAAGTGGCCTTGTCAGCAGGAAAAACAGGAATGTTTTAAAAATAACACAGGAAACAGGTAGCCTGTTACTGCACAAAACAAATGTATGATTTAACACTTGGGGGCAGATTTATGACGTCTGGCGCATCTCTGCTAATCAGCAGAGATGCGCCAGAAGAGTTGCGCTGCATCTGCCCACCCGTGCGCCACCCTTGATGCGCCGCATTTACAATGCGGCGCACCGTGGCACTCGGATGGGCAGATGCGTGACGCATCTCCTGTCGGAAAGGCGGCGCATTGCTGGAGTTGCGTCGCAAGCGCGACGCAGCTCCAGCAAGGCTCGGGGGTGCCCTATCATTACAATGCTGCGTCAATCCTTACGCCTGCTTCAAGCAGGCGCAGGGTTTTGACGCAGCATGGGCTCAAAAGTGACTGAGTGAAATCTTGTAGATTTCACTCAGCCACTTTTAGGAGGCGTTCCTGCGACGGAACGCCCCCCCCCCCTGCACAGGTACGCCTACTGCTGGTACAGGGCCTTACAACTTGACGCACCTCCCAGATGCGTCACGTTGTAAATACCCCGCAGCATGGTGCAGGATTTGCGCCGCCGCTGCGTCACAAAAGTGACGCAACGGCGACGTAAATGAGGCGCAAGGGGCTCATGAATCTGCCCCTTGGTGTGTGTTATGATGGATGAACAGCATAGCGCAGGTAAACTTGAGGAACGCTTTTAAAACGACCAAATGCAGTGGTAGCAGAGTGCCGCAAAAAACTAAACTAAGCGCGAAACAGTTGCTCCTTAAGGCACTGTAGATAACTGCATCGCATGTAGGATGACCAACAGGCATGGATGCAAATTCAGGACAGTGAGTGTAAACATTACGGACAAAGGGTCAAAATTCAGAACAAAAATTCTGGACAAAAGGTAAGTTTCACAGACACTTGGGGAAAACTTTAGAGAAGGGTTTTCAGTAGCCAGGGAAAATTCTTGGCGCTCTGCTAATTAACGCAAGTGTTTGGATGAAAAACAAATCAGTATGGTGCAACCAGATGAGTGGAAAAACCCTGTAACCCCTCAATTTTGTGTGGGTAATTCCCTCACAATAACAATTAAAGCAAAAACCTAGGCACACATAATAGTAAACAAACAGTATGTAGGTAAATACAAAAACTACAGTGTAGTAGCCACAATTCCGAGAGAAATATCTTCAGATGAGTTGGATAACGTTCAGTCTTTTAATTTTTCTTTAGTTTAGGGCCAACGAACAGAAGAAAGCCAGCCACTTTTATTTAAAATAATTCCCTGGTGTCTAGTGGGGGTTTCTGCTCCCCCTGGGGGCAGGAAGACCAAAAAACGGGCCAATCTGCCCCCTGGGGGGCAGAATTCACATTACAAAATAAAATGGCCCCCTGGAAGTGACCCTTCCATCACATTTTAAATAAATGCCCTGGTGTCTAGTGGGGGTTTCTGGGGGCAGAAAGGCCAAAAAATGGGGCGATCTGCCCCCAGGGGAGGCAGAGTATCCAAGCAAAGAAAATTGCCCCCTGGAAGCGACCCTTGCCCAAGGGGTCACTTCCATTTAAATTTAAAAGCTAATCCCTGGATCTAGTGGGCTTTTCAGCCCCCCCACCCCCCTGGGTCCAGAAACGGCCGAAAAAATGTCCGATCTGTCCCCAGGGGGGCAGAAAAGTCTTAATTTCATATGGCCCCCATATGAAGCGACCCTTGCCCAAGGGGTTGCTTCCTTTTCCAAAAAAAGAACATCCCTGGTGTCTAGTGGGACATTTCTGCTCCACGATCGCGACGCTGTGCGTGATCGTGAAGCAGGAATGCCCTGCATTGAGACATCAGGGGAGAGGAAATACTCTTTCCTCTCCCGTGATGCGTCAAGGCATCCTGATTTGGCCCACCCGCCCCACCGGAGACAAAATACCCACCTACCTGGGCAAGGGTCGCTTCCAGGGGGCAATTTTTTTTTAATGTGTATTCTGCCCCCCTGGGGGCAGATCGGCATTCTTATTGGGCCTTTCTACCCCCAGGGGGGGCAGAAAACCCCACTAGACACCAGGGACTCATTTTAAAAATGAAATGGGAGTGACCCCTTGGGCAAGGGTCGCTGCTAGGGGGCATATTGTTTTTGTATGCGTATTCTGCCCCCCCCTGGGGACAGATTAGCCTGTTTTTTTTTGCCTTTCTGACCAGGGGGTGGGGGGGCAGAAAACCCCATTAGACACCAGGGACTTCTTTTAAATTGAAATGGAAGCAACCCCTTGGCCAATAGTCACTTCCAGGGGGCAGACTTTTATTATATGTGTATTCTGCCTGCTCTGGGGGCAGATCAGCCTATATTTTTGCCCTTTCTGCCCCTGGGAGGGGCAGAAAACCCCACTAGGCACCAGGGATTTTGTTTTGTGAGAAATGGAAGCGACATGGTTGCTTCCTGGGGACAGATCTGCCCCTTTTTTAGCCTTTCTGCCCTAGGCGGGAGGGGGAGGCAGAAAACCTTACTAGGCACTAGGGATTTATTACTTTTGCAAGGGGGCAAATTTCTGTGTTCTGTTTTCTGCTCCACCTGGGGGGCATATTGGCCTGGCAGACACCCTCACCCGATCCGGGCAACATCACCCCCTATTTTCTCAGCCCTATTTGAAGGCCCATCTGGCCGATTGACCATTTGGGTAGTAACATAGCGTGTTATAATGTTCATTGTTTTATTTTTTGTGAATTGCAATTGTGATGCTTTATTTTTCCTTTTTTGTTCTAGATGAAGGCTTTTACTCTTTAGACTGTTTCAGATTGCGGTTTCGTTACTGGTGGTTCTACTGTTTGTGTAGTTGCATGTGTTTGGTAAGAGACTTTTTTTGCGCAATGTAAATGAGTTTCATTTCTCTGCATGAATTTGTTTTTTGCAAATGGTGTAATAATAGCAGTGTTGTAAATAAAGTCTCCAGGCGGTGTGTGAGGTGGAGAACAAATTTATTACAAGTGAATCCTCCAGCCTACGCTAGCCACTGACCCAACATTCTAAACCAAGCTTCATGTCAACATTCCATTCGTGGGCGAACCCAAGAGGGGAAGAGGGCGGGGGGGGGGAAATGGGAAGAGGAACAGGGACAGGTTATAACACATCTCCCTGCGGAACAAAGCAATGAGCAGACACAACTATTGCATGTACATTGAAACCAATACAACTGAGAACTGTGCAAGTAAAATGACTAAGGTCACTCTTGAACTAAAAGTAACCCCTGTCCAGTCACGGCCCCATTTTGTAGTCTGCATGCCAACTTGGGGGTCTACGTGCTCTGGTAAATTTGTGTTCCTCTCTGCCCAGCCTACCCATGTTATGATTACTCTCACATGTAGGTTGGGTACCAACTGTGCTAGGGCACCCCGCTATGTTGTCCATACTCCATGTGCCCCCATCTTCTAGCTCTACAGCATTTTTGTAGACCTTCGTTATCCTCAATGGTTTAGAAAATGACGAGACCTTGGATTTGGATAGGGAGGGCTTCTTAACCACCACCCATTGGCCTTCTTTCCACTTTTTTGTAGACGCACCCCACCGGTTGTCGTACCATATTTTGTACTCTTCTTGATGTTTCCGTGTCTTCTCCTCCACGTAATCTCTGTCCACCCATACGGGGGTTCCTCCATTTAGCCAGTTGGGCGTGAGTTTTGAGCCTGGGTTCCTCCCTTTAAGTGAAACGAACGGTGACACTCCTGAGACCGCATTGGGAGTTGTATGGTATGACCACAGCATCTTCCTGATGGCCTCCTCCACTGATACGCGAGAACTCAATGCAAGCTGAATGGTGTTCTTAATCATCCTGTTTGTTCTTTCTACTAGCCCATTGGCCTTGGGACAGTAGAGTGGTGTCTTGATGTGCGTGATAGCCAGCGTGGTCAAAAACAGCTTCATTTCCTCCGAAACGAATTGAACTCCGTTGTCCGTTATTAAGACTTCTGGTATGCCCTCTTTGGCGAAGGTATCTCTAAGGAAACTTAACAACACTGCCGTAGTGATGGAGGGGACCAGTCTTGTCTCAATCCAACGAGAGTGATAGTCAATTAAAACGAACATGAACTTCTGAGATTGGTTAAGTAGGTTGAGAGGACCGATTATGTCCAACCCCAATTTAGCCCATGGTGTAGTAGGGACTTCAACTGGAACAAGGGGAAACTTGCGAATCACTTTGGTTTTGTCGCTGGTACCACATGCCGTGCAATTCTTCACCTTCTCCTCCACACTGGAATCCATCCCTGGGAACCAGTAGTGTTGTCTGATTTTACTTTTGGTCATACTTCTACCAGGATGACCCTCATGTGCAATCTGGATTATCCTTTCGTACATGTTCTTAGGAGGAATAATTTTACTTCCTCTGCAGACGTGTTCACCCACAATGGATAGTTCATCACGTACCGGCCAGAATTGATGGATAGTTTCTGGTACCTCAGACTTGTTATCCGGCCATCCTGTGCGAATCATGTTCTTCAGTATGATCATCATGCTATCCTCCTTTAAGGATTCTTCCCACTCTTTGCGGTTGATGGCAGGAATCTCCACCCATAAGACCGTCTCTTCCGGTGGGTTTTGCATAGGATCACCCCCGTGCACAGGAAGCCGTGAAAGACAATCTGCTATCCTGTTATCACTTCCAGGGACGTATACCATGGAATAGTTGAACCCTTGAAGACTCAGCACCCACTTTGCAATTCTAGGAGTAGTACCTTCCAACCTTTTGGTGGAGAATAACGGTAGTAACGGTTTATGATCCGTCCTTAACACAAATGGGATACCCCACAGAAAATACTTGAAGTGGTTGATGGCCCAGTAACAGGCTAAAGCCTCTTTTTCCACCGTTGAGTAGTTTAACTCAGCGTCTCTCAACGTTCTGGATGCGAACGCTACCACAACTTCCTGTCCGTTTTTTTTTTGAGTTAGTGCTGCTCCTAGCCCCTTTGTGCTAGCGTCCGTGGTGAGTGTGGTTTTGGCATTGGAGTCAAACGCCCCCAGAATAGGAGCATCCGCAATTGCCTTCTTGATGAGAATGAAAGCTGACTGATGCTGTTGATTCCATTCAAATTTGGAACACTTCTTAAGCAGCTCTCTGAGAGGCTGCACCTGGTCTGCAAAGTTTTTCACGAACTTGGCCATATACTCTGCAAGACCCAGAAATGACTTGAGCTCTTCTTTGTTGGTGGGCTCTGGAGCTTGTTTGACGGCATCAACCAAACTTGATTTGGGTTTGATTCCTTCGCTTGATATGTTGTGACCCAAATAGACCACCGAATCCACCCCTATTTTGCACTTGTCCCTTTGGGTGGTAAAACCTGCTTGGCTGAGACGGGTCAGTACTGCTTCCAAATTTTTATTATGCTCTTCAACGGATGAACCATGGATCAAGATATCATCTTGGAAGCAAAGAACTTTTTCCAAGCCTTGCAGGATACGTTGCATGATACGTTGGAATACAGCTGCCGCCGACGCCAAACCAAAGGGTAACCTGGCGAATTGATACGCTCCCAGCGGGGTTATGAATGAGGTGAGAGGTTTGGAGTCCGGATGGAGGGCGACCTGGTGGTATGCTGAGGATAAGTCTAACACCGAAAAAACTTTTGCCTCGTGGATTGCAGCTAACATTTCATTTATGTTAGGAAGAGGGTGTCTGTCCACCCAAATATTAGAGTTTAGATCCCTAAGGTCCACACATAGACGAATCCCTTTGTTTCCCCCTTTTGCTGCTACAACGATGGGCGCCAACCACTCCGAACTTTCAATTCTCTCTATGATCTTGCACCTTTCCAATCTATCCAGCTCTTCCTTAAGTGGCTCTCTTGTTAGAAGTGGGATGGATCTTGGTTTGTGAACTATTGGTTTCGCATTAGATTTTAATTTTATTTTGTGAAGGAAACCCTTTAGAAGTCCTACTCCGTCCGTAAACACCTCAGGAAACTTGTTGCATATCTCCCTACCCACATTAGGTCTGTCGATCAAATACACAGGTTCAGGAGCATTGGGGTCTAATTTGATCCCCAAATCCTTTTGGTGTTTCCATCCTAGTAGGTTTGAACCGGTTTTTGTAATGTAGACTTTTCCCACTGTGGATCTGTCCTTGAAATCAATGTTCATCAGTAGCATCCCCACCAATGGTATAGGATCTTGATTGTACCCCCCGGGTTTGATGTCTGGGGGTAGAAGTTTGTATGCACGTGTACCAGAATTAGCTTGGAAAGTAGCTTCATTAACAAGAGTGTACGGGGAACAAGAATCAGCATAAACTTCGTACTTTATACTGTCTAACAAAATTACACATTTAGGGTATTCAGTGCATTTGCTTTCTGAGGAGTTGGCTATTTGAAAAATTATCTCTTCACTAAATTGTTGTGGCTCTAACTGTGGTTCTACATCACTACCAATCATATGGGTGACACTAGTTTTTTCGCTGTGGCAGACTTTGGAAAAGTGACCCCTCTTCTTGCACTTGCTACATACAACACCCCTTGCGGGACAATTCATGTTGTTGGCCATATGATTGGGATTCCCACACCTGTAACATTTGGGTTTATTTCCCGTTGCAGCATGTACTTCTGGACTGGGAGGTGGGAGTTTATGCTTGACATCTTTGCTAACTATTCTATGAACACTTCCCTCTGTACTTTGTTTAATATCAACAGCTTCCTTCATTTCATTCATGCAATACGCAGTATGTTCAATACTTTTAGCGATATCAATGGCACGTTTCAAATCTGGTGCTTCTGCTAGAAGTCTTTCCTGAATTTTCTTATTACTAGTGCATCTCACTAACTGATCTCTGACTAAAGACTCAGTTAACAATCCAAAATCACATGTAGAGGCTAACCCTCTCAATGCAGCTACGTAATTTATCACTTTTTCACTTTTCCCTTGAATGCGCAAGAAAAATTTGTGGCGTTCTAAAACTATATTGATTTTGTCCCCAAATTGTGCCTCCAATTTCAATAACGTCAGCTGATACACATCATGCTGTACATCACCCTCACCCCCAATGTCTACATTTGCATTTTCAACAATGTCATCAGGTAAGTCTTCAAAAGTTTCTCTTCCTTGTTTGCCTAAATTATGTAGTAAAACATGTTGTTTACGTACTGCTGAAAACCTGTCCCCACCAATAGCAATAAGGTACGATTCGAATAATTTAACCCATTTCTTCCATGGAACCGGTGGATCATCCCCTTCCTCAAGAAATGGTGGAGGTTGCGACATTGCGAATGCAGCAATAATGAAAGGATAAAGAAGAACGAAGGTGAAAACCAGAGAACAGTGAAGGAGAGGAATAAGGGGAAAGAACGAAGGAAAATGACAGTGAGTGAAATAGGAAGTAAAAGTTTTGGATAAGAAAAGGCAAAGGTGGAAATATAAGTGAAATATAGCCAAAAGACAGTGAGTTGCATTAACCAGAAACAATGCGCAAAATTAAACAATTTGTCCACATAATAATGAAGCTGACGTGAAAAACATGAAATAAATTAATTGCCGATTCGCGAAAGGCCAGCAGGTGGAGCTAATGAGGTAGAAGTTGGTGAGGAAAGGAGTCACGTGAGCGTCTTCTGTGAGGAAACGTAGTCACAGTCTGACGAGATGGATTACAGGCAGCGTAATCACCCGAAGCGCTCACACGGAACAGCAGGCAGACACTTGAAAAACGCCAGAAGCAGGGCACAAACGCTGACAGGCTCACCCCAGCAGTCCCGCTCACCAGAAGCACGGAAGGTGAAAAGCGCACAAACGCTGACAGGCTCACCCCAGCAGTCCCTCTGACCAGAAGCACGGAAGGCGAAAAGCGTCGGCAATGACAGAAGGAGTGCTCCTTGAGGTGCGCAGACCACCGGGCTGACAGGAACTCCGGAGCTGCACACTGGAACAGCTGCGAGGACAGGAGCGCTCGTAGGTGCGTCGACGGTGTCAGAAGGAAAGCGGACCACAAGGCTGACAGGAACTGATGAGCCGGCTCATGGAGCGATGACACGAACAACCGTCGCTAAATCGCTGACCTGACGCTGTGGCAGAAGTGAAACGAAATGCTTCCAAAGAAAAGATCGGTGGCCAAGTTTCACTGAAGGCAGAACAGAACTGGGGGAAGGATCCAAACTGTCCCCAGCACAGTGAGTAGCTCGTCGCCAATTTCTGTTGTAAATAAAGTCTCCAGGCGGTGTGTGAGGTGGAGAACAAATTTATTACAAGTGAATCCTCCAGCCTACGCTAGCCACTGACCCAACATTCTAAACCAAGCTTCATGTCAACATTCCATTCGTGGGCGAACCCAAGAGGGGAAGAGGGCGGGGGGGGGGAAATGGGAAGAGGAACAGGGACAGGTTATAACAAGCAGTATGTTTGGCTTCTGTTTTTTGAGTGTCAAAAACTTTTTGCATTTGTGCTCAATGTGTATTTTGTTGTCTTGTGAGAAATTGGTTTTGTTTTTTTCTTTCTAGTGGGATATCATTGGTTTTTGCTGTGTCTCTGCAGAGTAGGTGCTGGTGAGTGTAGCTGTCTCTGGTAAGTGAATTATATCGTTTTTGAGTATATAGATCTTTGTGATAAAGGCACACATTTTTTTACTTACTTGTTTTGCACAGTGTTGGTTGTTGTTTACATGTTTGTGCAGTCTCCTTTCTTAGTAAGGATAATGGCTAGCCGCAGGATTACTGCTCAGCAGGTTGTTGGTATGCTTTTTGAGTCTTCCTCTGACCATGATTCAGAGAGTGACTCTGCATCTGAGGCAGAGGAGGCAGGGGACGATTATGGCAGTGAGTTTTTTCTCCACATGGAATCATCGGATGATGAAGTTACTCTTAGTGCGGATGAAGTGCCTGTGTTAGAGGAGGAGATTGATGTGCCGATAGTGCGGCAAGAGGCATCTGGGCTGCAGCCTAGGACTGCAAGGCTTCCCGTCGGTGTAGTGCGGCAAGAGGCATCTGGGCTGCAGTCTGCGGCTGCAATGCTTCCCGTTGGTGTAGTGCGGCAAGAGGCATCTGGGGCTGCAAGGCTTCCCGTTGATATAGTGCAGCAAGAGGCATCTGGGCTGCAGCCTGGGGCTGCAAGGCTTCCTGTTGAAAGTGCTGACCTCTGGGTTGCCCCAGGCATGGTGCAGCCGGCATTGCCAGACTTTACTGGTGTTCCAGGGTGTAGAGTGAATACTGAAAACATTTTGCCGATAAATATTTTTCAGTTGTATATGGACGATGTGTTTTTGGCAGAGATTGTTGAGCAGGCTAATATGTATGCCAAACAGTTTTTGAGGGACAACAGTGCCAGTCTTAACCCCACTCTAGAGCTACCCGATGGACTCCCACAAATCTGAAAGAGATGAAGAAGTTCTTGGGTTTAACTTTTTGATGGGCTTGCTAAGGAAGCCATCAATGTCTTCATATTGGTCTACAAGTCCCTTGATGGCAACTGCTATTTTTCCGGCAGTCATGAGTCGTGATAGGTATTTGCTTCTGCTTCGAATGATGCATTTTGTCGATAATGGTTTAGCGTTGCCTCGAGATCACCCTAATTGTGACCGTCTTTTTAAGATTTGGCCTGTCATTGATCACTTTGTTGATCGATTTTCTGAGATCTATGCTCCAGGGAAAGAAATTGCAGTGGATGAGTCTTTGGTGTTGTTCAAGGGCCGCTTGGGTTTTAGGCAATACATTACTAGTAAGAAGGCATGCTATGGAATTAAGCTGTATATGCTGTGTGACAGTAGGACTGAATATGTCTCTAATTTCAGGGTGTACACCGGTAAGGAATCCAGGATTAACCCCCCTGGTTGTCCGTCGACTTTTGGAGTGACTGAGAAAATTATGTGGGAACTTGGTAGAGGATTTTTTAACAAAGGCCACCATTTATATGTAGATAACTTCTACACTGGTATGCGGTTGTTCAGGGAATTGGCCAAAGTGGACACTGTTGCTTGTGGCACAATCTGCTCTAACCGTAAAGGTTTCCCAAAATAACTTTTTTGTCAAAAGCTTGTACGGGGACAGTGCAGTGCGTTGCGTTGCGAGGAGCTTCTAGCTGTGAAGTTTTCAGATAGGAGAGATGTCTACATGCTGACTACCATCCATAATGAAAGCACTGCACCTGTGACTGTTTGGGGTCAGGTTGCTGAAGCGCGCAAACCTGTGTGCATTTTAGACTATAATAAGCACATGGGTGGTGTTGACAGAGTAGATCAGAGGTTGGAACCTTACGCTGCTCTTCGTAAGGCAGCCTTGTTTTAGTGGAACAGGCAAGTGTTCCTAGAGTTGGAGTGGTGGAGGATGTTGCTAGATTGAAAGATCGCCACTTTCCTGATCACATTCCTCCCACACCCTCAAAAGATTTTCCCAGTAGGAGATATAGAGTCTGTTGGCAAAGAGGTATGCGGAAGGAGACTCGTATGTACTGCCCCGAGTGTCTTTCTAACCCTGGGCTGGGTGTGCCTGCTTGTTTTAGAATGTACCACACGCAAAATGATTTTTGGGAGCATCCATGAGTGGTAAAGTGAACTGCCTTGCCTCTATTGTTTAATATTTTTGGTTCCGTTTCAAGGTTGGCATTTGTGTAGTGTATTGAGTTTCAGATTTTGTGTTAGTAGATTTGTATCTATTTGCAATTTATGTTTTCTCATTTATATAAAAAAAATTCCTCAAGGTGATGGCGGTGTGCGTGGAGTGGCGCTTTTCTGGCGGTGTGCGTGGTCTGGTGTTTGGCTGGCGGTGTGTTTGGATTGGCGCTTGGCTGGCTGTATGCGTGGACTGGGGCTTGGCTTGCGGTGTGTTTGTACTGGAGCTTGGCTGGCGGTGTGTTTGGTCTGGCGCCTGGCTGGCGGTGTGCGTGGACTGGTGCTTATCTGGCGGTGTGTGTGGACTAGTGCTTGGCTGGCAGTGTGTGTGGACTGGCGCTTGGCTGGCGGTGTGCTTGGACTGGCGATGTGTTTTGATTGGTGCTTGGCTGGCGGTGTGTTTGCACTGGCGCTTGGCTGGCGGTGTGTTGTACTGGGGCTTGGCTGGCAGTGTGTTTGGACTGGTGCTTGGCTGGCGGTGTGTGTGGACTGGCGCTTGGCTGGTGGTGTGCTTGAACTGGCGCTTGGCTGGCGGTGTGCGTGAAGTGGCACTTGGCTGGCAGTGTGCGTGGACTGGCGCTCAGCTGGCGATGTACGTGGACTGCCACTTGGCTGGCGGTGTGTGAGTAGTGTCTAGCTGCTGGTCACTACACACACTGCTAGCCAAATGCCACTCAACGCATTCTGTGAACTGGTGTGGTTGCTGTGTCAGGAATGTGGGCGTGTGAAAGTGATGAGCCCTTGAATGGCGCGGTCTGCTGGTGTGAGTGTTGTAATGTGCTGGGCCCGCGGCCTGCGTTGTGAATGGTTTTGTATGTATCACACATATGAAAGGTGTATGAATGGCCTGTAAAGAGGTTGGTGCCTTGTCGTGGCTTTACAGCTCACAAGCCGTGAGTCAATGGTTCAGTTTCTTGTCCTTTCAATTAACAGTGCATTTCATTTTTGTGAAATCTCTTGTTAATAAAATTGTATATACTGAACCATCACTCACCCTCGTGCTAAATCCAACCAGTATGTGTGTGTGCTTGAGGAATAGGTGGTTGTGTTTAAAAATGTGTCTTTTCTGTTTTTGTCAAGCAGGTTGTACCGTGTCCTTTTTTGTGAATGTTGTAATGTGTTGGTTTTGTGCCTGGTGGTGTGAATGGTCTTGTGTGTATCATGTATGAAAGGTGTGTGAATGGCCTGTAAAGCAGTTGGTGCAGTGAAGTGGCTTTACAGCTCACGAGCTGCGAGTCACTGGTTCAGTTTTTTTGTCCATTCAATTATTGACAGTGTATTTCATTATTGTGAAATCTCTTGTTAATACAATTTTATATACTGAACCATCACTCGCCCTTGTGCCAAATCCAACCAGTATGTGTGTGTGCTTGAGGAATTGATGGCTGTGCAGTAATCTTTGTCTGTTTTATCTCTCTGCCAAGCTGTACATTTCATGTAAGAATAACATAACAACTGTAGTTTTTGTCGTAAACTAAACACCCATGGGAGTGCATGGTGATGTCTCTCTTGTGGATCCCAACAAATTATCTTACCCACAATTTCCTGCAAACCTCAAAATGTGACTGTGACATTTTCCGCGCATTATTGTACCCAGATTTTCACACTGCAGAAAGTAACAACAAATTTCCAACCCCCAAAGCATTTCTCCAAGTATCCCAATAGAAATGGTACCTCACTTGTATGGGTGGGCCAAGTACCCGCGGCAGGGAAGGGCCCAAAACTTATTGATGTGACATCAAAATTGCCTATCACAAACCAACCTGGTTTTGCAAAGGGGGGTCCCATGAATTTTTGGTCCGGGGCTCAGTGGCCATCTAGGGAAACCTACCTAACCCACACAATTCTGGAAACCAGACACCCGGGGGAGTTCAGCGAGGTATGGCTTACGTGGGTCCCCCATCATTCTCCTACCCAGAATCCCCTGCAAACCACAAATTTCGCTGAGAATTCCACTTCTTTCTCACATTTCTGTGTGGGTAAGTTCTAGAATCAGCATGGATCCACAAATGTCCTCCCACCCAGCGTTCCCCCAGGTCTCCCGATAAAAATGGTACCTCATTAGCATGGGTGGGTCAAGGACCCGCGACAGGCAAGGGCCCAAAATCTATTGAGGTGACATCAAAATTACCTATCACAAACCAACCTGGTTTTGCATGGGGGGTCCCACGAGTTTTTGGCCCGGGGCTCGGCAGCCATCTGGGGAAACCTACCTAACCCACACATTTCTGGAAACTAGACACCCGGGGGAGTCCAGCGAGGTATGGCTTGCGTGGGTCCCGCTTCATTCTCCTACCCGGAATCCCCAGCAAACCTCAAAATTTGCCGAAAAATTCACTTTTTTCTCAAATTTCTGTGTGGGAAAGTTCTGGAATCTGCGTGGATGCACAAATTTCCTCCCACCCAGCGTTCCCCCAGGTCTCCCGATAAAAATGGTACCTCATTTGTGTGGGTAGGCAAAGTGGCTGCAACAGGAAATGGCCCAAATCGTACTGTGGAAACTTCTAAATTACCTATAGCAAAACTACCTGGTTTGGGGGGGGGGGGGGGCACCTGAGATTTTGGCCCCGGGCTCGGCGGCCATCTTGGGAAAGTACCAAACCCAAACATTTATGAAAACTAGACACCCGGGGGAGTCCAATGAGGTATGGTTTGCGTGGATCCCCCAACGTTTTCATACCCAGAATGCCATGCAAAACTCAAATTTAGCTGAAAAAAACACATTTTCCACACAAGCCAAGTGGTTGTCTAGTTTTCAAAAATGTATAGGTTTGCTAGGTTTCCCTAGGTACCAGCAGAGCTATGGTTCAAAAACTACAGCTAGGCACTTTGCCAAAAAAGGTCATTTTTCACTGCGAAATTGAGGTGTGTCCACGTTGCGTTTCCTGTCGCGGGCACTAGGCCGACCCACACAAGTGAGGTACCATTTTTCTCTGAAGACTTTGGGGAACGTGGGGTGGATGGAAATTTGTAGATCCACGCAGATTCCAGAACTTTCCACCACAGAAATGTGGAGAAAATGTGGGTTTTTATAAATTGTTTTAGGTTTGCAAGGGATTCTGGGTAACAGAACCTGGTGGAAGGCAGTCAAGTCACCCCATTCTGGATTCCCCTGGTTATCTAGTTTTCAAAAATGTATAGGTTTGCTAGGTTTCCCTAGGTGCCGACAGAGCTATGGTTCAAAAGCTACAGCTAGGCACTTTGCCAAAAAAGGGTAATTTTTCACTGGGAAATTGAGGTGCGTCCACGTTGCATTTTGCGCCGCTTCCTGTCGCGGGCACTAGGCCGACCCACACAAGTGAGGTATCATTTTTCTCATAAGACATTGGGGAACGCAGGATGGGTGGGAATTTGTGGATCCACGCAGATTCCAGAACTTTCCACCACAGAAATGTGTTGAGAATGTGTTTATTTGGACAATTCTTTAGGTTTGCAAGGGATTCTGGGTAACAGAACCTGGTGATAGGCAGTCAAGTAACCCCATCCTGGATTCCCCTGGGTGTCTAGCTTTCAAAAATGTATAGGTTTGCTAGGTTTCCCTAGGTGCCGGCAGAGCTATGGTTCAAAAACTACAGCTAGGCACTTTGCCAAAAAAGGGTAATTTTTCACTGCGAAATTGAGGTGTGTCCACGTTGCGTTTTGCGCCGTTTCCTATCGCGGGCACTAGGCCGACCCACACAAGTGAGGTACCATTTTTCTCGGGAGACTTCGGGTAATTCAGATTTGTAAAGCAACTGTTATTACCTATTGACTTTCGATACATTTCTGCCTTCCAAATGAAAGACATTGTGTAAAAAAGAAGTCAATTTAAAAAATGACCGATAATTCTCATGCTAGTATGAGTATTCCCAATTTCAGAAATGTGCAAATATCTACTGTTTCTAAACTCTATATTTTGTTCCCATTTCAGAAATACATAGGTGTCTTTCATACTGATTTTTCCATGGATACATTTTCCCACAATAATTGCTATATATGGAGGAGGAGCTTCGCCGCATCCAAGATGGTCGCGTGAGCACAGGGCTCCCCGGACCCTTGCCACTCCTCGCTTCTTATCCTGACATTATCCTGGATTTGTGGACGGATTCTGGAGGATGAACCTTGGCTGAACCCATAACTCTTCTCAGAACGAAAATCAGACCGGGGAGACCTGAAATACAGCGTCTTGCATTTTGGAGGCCCACCTGGGAGCTGTGCCCGGTGCTTTGGTGAACCGTGGGGCCGGGGAGTAGTTGAACAACAACGGCATCGGAGCCTTGCCAATGACCGCGCCCCCACTTTCAGTTTCGCTTTTGCACTTCTGCATGTCCTGATCGAGGAGCTACTTTGCACGGCTGGGGCATCCTCCGGCCTTGGTACTGGACTGATTTGTGCCTTTTTCTCAACTCTCCCGAGCGGGCTCTCAGACGGTCTGTGTCTGATCTGCTGGTGCCCCTTTGCTACCGGTCTGGGCGGACCCCACCGGTGAGCATCGCCCAACATGGGGGGCAAGGGGGATCCCGAGAAACGGAGGACCAAGACATCCCTGCGTGGAGGACCGGTCCAGAGTAACATCATGGATCGCTATACCCAGGGTAGAGGGACCCCCGGGCCGGCGGGTGCCGTCATGGAGGACTCCGGTGGGAGTCCGTCCGTCCCCACGGAATTGTCGCTGCAGGACGTCATGGGCGCCATCAACGGCATAAGGGAGACCATTGCCCAGCAGTACGAGGCTCTGGCCCGTAAAATTGACATGGTTGCCATTGATGTTACGTTAATCCGGGCGGATCTCTCTAAGACTAACGAGAGGGTTCAATCGCTGGACTTGAGGACATCCACTCTTGTCACGGATGTATCAGACCTCCAGGCAACTCTTGGCGATCTAAAGTCTGCAAACGACGCGATGTTCCGCGGCTGGAGGATTTCGAAGGTCGGGCACGACGCAATAATATCCGTGTCATAGGTGTACCGGAGACTTCCAACAATCGTCCGGTGGACCTTCTGGTCGAGGATCTCATCCTCAATCATCTTGCTCCTTCCGGCCTGAGCAAGTTCTTCGCCGTGGAGCGTGCCCATCGTGTCCCGGGCGGTAGGCCTCGACCGGGCGCTCCCCCGAGGCCTATCATTGCAAAACTTTTTCATTACAGAGACCGGGATGCGATCCTGCAGGCCTCGAGGGTGCACGGCCCAGTCAAATATGAGAATTCATCCGTCAACCTCTTCCCGGACTTCACCCAACTCGTTCAGAAACAGAGAATGAGCTTTCAGGGGGTGAAGCGCCGTCTTCGAGATCTGGACATCAAATACTCTATGCTTTTCCCTGCCAGGCTTCGTGTGGAATATGAAGATCGGACTCTCTTCTTTGAACGCCCCGACACAGTGAGTGACTGGTTGGACTCCCTGCCGGAACCGGGAGACCGAACTGGGCGTACTGGCGGTGCCGAGGGCGGTGGGCCTCTGCGGGAATAATTCTTGGTCCTCCGCTTTGACATTTCCTTCTGTGCTCAGCCAGGTTCTACTTCAATTGTATACTTTGTCTATTAATGTTTCATCTGGGTGCGGGCGGGGACGGGTCCCTTTCCTCCTCTAGGGTCTTTTTGTAGCATGGGATTGTTAGGGCGACAGGCACACTGCAAGTTGGGGGGGCTGTATAGTCCGCAGGGGTGCAGGGTGGGGGGGGTGGTAATGGTGTGGGGGTGGGAGGGTGGCAGGGAAGGATGGGTTGTGTGTTTTTTCTTTTCAAGGCGGTGTTATTGTTTTCTTTCAGTTACAGGTGTCTGGCTGCGTGCCCGGGGACTCCAGCTTCTTGTGTTGGGATGGGGAGGGACGGGTTGAAACTGATGTCTTGGAACGTCAACGGATTGGGGGACCGTATCAAACGCGGGGTTGTGTTGCAATATTTGCGTCGATTGGCCCCTGATGTGGTATTGCTTCAAGAGACACACTTGGTGGGAAATGTATGTCATGCTATGAACAGGGGGGGCTACCGACTGGTTGCACACTCTGGCTTTACCACTGGCTCCAGAGGGGTGGGCATCTTACTGCGCTCTTCCCTCCCGCTTGAGATTGACAACGTTACTCTTGATGGTAGAGGGCGCTACGCGTCTTTAACTGGGCGGTGGGAGGGGCAAGCCCTTTCATTGGTTTCGGTCTATGTTCGGCCTCCAGACCTCCACTTTCTCTGATGTGGGTCGTATGTTACTTGAACTTCCTGATAGCCTCCTGGTTGTGGGTGGGGATTTTAATTCCGTGATTTCTGGCGAGTTGGATCGTTTCCCTCCCAGGGCCCTCTCTGCCGCCCAGGCGTGGCTCGGCGGGTTCTTGGACACCTTTGGTCTGGTGGACTGCTGGAGGTTGATACATCCGACCCAGAGTCAGTACACATTCCACTCCGGGGCCCACGGGAGTCTTTCCAGGCTAGATTATTTTCTAATGCCCGCGGCCCAGACCTCCCGGGTACGGGAGGCCAAGCACCTGGCCCGGGGCATCTCCGATCATTCCCCATTGTGGCTCCTCTTCGACACCGGGATGCGATCCGCCGGGCGGATCGCCCCCATTAACCCCTGGTACTTGCGTGACCCCCAGATTCGCAAGGGTCTTATTAAGTCGCTTGATCAGTATTTTCTGGAGAATGAGGGGTCCGTCTTGTCCTCAGTGTCCCTGTGGGAGGCCTTCAAAACGGTCCTCCGAGGACACGCCCTATCCCTGATCGTGGATGCCAAGAAAGCTAAGAGCCGGGAGGTGGTTGCATTGGAGGCTGAGATATCGAGGTTGGAGGCTGCCTTGGAAACAGGTGTCACTCAGGACGGGCTCCATGCCCTCAGCCTGAAGCAGTTCGAATATAAGTCCCTTGTTACGGATGCTGCTCGGACAATCTATAGGGAACAGCAGGGTAGACTGTATGATGCTGGGGATAAGGCGGGTAAACTGATTGCTTGGCTTGATAAGAAGGAGAGAGTGAATCGAGTGGTCCCCGTGCTTCAGACGTCAGAGGGAGTGAGTGTGACTGACCCTGGTGAGATTATGGAGTGTTTTGCGGACTACTTCTGTGCTGTGTACTGCCCGGTGTCTACTAGAGATGAGGCTGACTCTCGCCACTTGTTGAAGGATATTGCTTTGCCCTGCTTGTCGGTGGAGGAGCGTGAGCAGATGGATGCCCCACTTTCGGTTGACGAGATTGCAACCGCGATTCGTTCCCTTCGCTCAGGCAAAGCTATGGGCCCCAACGGACTCCCGATTGAACTCTATAAACTGCAACCGGATAAACTTGCGCCATTTCTCCGTCGTATGTTCTCGGAGTCGCTTGAACTCGGCTCTCTCCCTGATGACCAACGCCTGGCCACTATAGTCGTGATTCCCAAGGACGGTAAGCCCCGGGACCGATGCGCCTCGTATAGGCCTATTTCTCTGCTGAACGCAGAGCCGAAAATCCTTGCCAAGGTTCTTGCGAACTGCCTGCTTACTGTTATTTGCGATCTGGTGCATCCGGACCAATCCGGTTTCATCCCGCACTAGAATACGGCCCTTAACTTGCGGCGCCTACATGGCGTACTTGCAAGGGCGGAATATCTCTCAGAGCCGGCCATCTTGGTTTCCTTGGACGCCACGATGGCCTTTGATACGATAGAATGGCCGTATCTTTGGGCCGCCCTGGCAAAGCTTGGCTTCGGGGCGGGATTTATTAATTGGGTTAAACTCTTATACGCTGCCCCGCTGGCACAGGTGGTCGTTAATGGGAGGGTTTCCCGGCCCTTCGTCCTTGGGAGGGGCACTAGGCAGGGGTGTCCGCTGTCTCCCCTGCTCTTCGCGTTAGCTTTGGAACCGCTCGCTGCTTGGCTCCATTGGGAACCGTCGATAAGAGGGATCCAGTGGGCCCCTGGCTTCGAGGATCGTGTTTCGTTGTACGCGGACGACATTCTCTTGTACCTCACCTCACCACGTAAGTCACTCAATGTGCTCTTTGACATCCTCACTTCCTTCGGCAAGAACTCTGGTTTGACCATTAACTGGTCCAAATCTTGTGTCTATGCTATATCCGGTGGCTTTCCTCTCTTGCCTTCTCGTCTCCCCATTGAGGCGTCCAGCTCCGGTTTTACGTACCTGGGGGTGTACGTCTCATTGGATCCCGCTGTCCGCTACGAGCATAATCTCCTCTCTCCACTTCGGAGATTGAGGTTAGACGTGGCCCGTTGGAGTAAGCTTCCCTTGTCTCCCCTTGGTCGTGCTGCACTTTTTAAAATGATGTCTCTTCCCCGATTTCTTTACGCACTTCAGAACTCCTTTGATATTATTCCGGCGGCTTACTTTCGGGAAGTGGAGAGCCTACAAAGGAGGCTTGTTTGGGGCGGTCGCGCACGGATTGCTCTTGCAAAACTGACTCTCCCCTGGTACGACGGGGGCATCGCGCTCCCGGACATCAGGAGGTACTATTGGGCCTCCCAGCTGTCTGCTATTAACCATGCCACGTACTCACCTGGTCCGAATCCGGCTTTCGAAATGGATAGATTTTTGTTGCCTGGTGGCAACTTTAACAGAGCGCTCTACTCTCGATCGGCTGGTAGGACCTTAACCGGTCCCACCAATATCGCAGTACGCTTGTGGAAGGCTGCGAATGTGGCCATGGGCTGGAATGATTGCTTGACGGGCGCGACCCCCTTGTTTGCGTCTGACAGATTGGGAAGCCTCTGGACGACGAAGGGATTCGAGCGTTGGGACACGATTGGCATCAGCAGAGTAGGTGACCTTTGGGTGAAGGGTGCGGTTAAATCCTTCGCTGCGCTGCAGAGTGAGTACGAATTGAGTGCGAGGGAGTTCTTTCGGTACGTTCAGGTTCGCCACGCCTTGCTCTCGGCCATCGGGGCAGGGACTGCAGTCCCTGTGTCTTCGCCACTCGAGGACCGTATACTTGACGGTCATTTGCCCGACAGTATTATTTCCCTTATCTATAAAAAACTAATAAACATTCGGGCGGATCTCCTCGTGCGTCTCCGGGAGGCGTGGATTGAGGATGGGGTGGAATTGGACGACGAGGACTGGCAGTCTGCGCTGTCCTCCCCTAAGGAGGTGGCTATACCCGCGCGTGTCCGTCTTGTCCAGCTTAAAATTCTCCACCGTGTCTACGTGACGGGCCCTCGTTTAGTTCTGATGGGTTTCTCTGAAGACGGGCTCTGTAGGCGCGGCTGTGGGCTCAGCGCCACTTTTCTTCATGTTCTCTGGGAGTGCCGTAAGGTAGCGGAGTATTGGCGCCGGGTGCATGCGGTCATGGAGTGTGTCACTGGGGTCGCCCTGTTGCCTGAGGTTCGCCGATGTGTGCTGAACGTGTGGGAGCCTAACGATTACAATGCGGCTCAGACTCGGTGGGCGGCCCTTGGGAACATGGTTGCTAAGAGGGACATCGCACAGCTTTGGGGTTCCCGGCGGCCTCCCACTGTGTCAGTATGGAAGGAGAACATGGACTGGTGCATGTGCAGAGAGAAGACTGTGTATGTGGCCCGGGGCAAGCCGGGGGCGTGGGGTAGAATCTGGGGCCAGTGGAACGCGTACCGTGGGAACATCTGCACACCCCCCCTCGTGGACTCATCTGATGCTGCCTTGTCCCCCTGATCCTGGGGTTCCCGGACTATTGCATTTCACCGGTTGATGGTTGTGGCTCTCCCGTCGCCCCCACCTCCCCCTTGATCATCCTCATTGACCACCCGAGGGTGGAGTTGGTACTGTGTGGTTCCCCAGCCGTGGTTAGACGCCTCCTTTTCTATGGTTCCGCCTTGTCTTTTGGTGTTATTTTATTTTTCCTTTTTGTCTGTATTTCTAAAAATTATGTCTCCGTATAACTTCTGAGGTGCACTCAGTACTCTGTCAATTCGGCTGAGCCCCAGGGGGCCCATTGCTTTCTTGACGTTGTTGAGCTTGTATATATTAGCGGCCGGCCCTGGTGGTTGTAGGCCCATGTTTGTATTGATTTTTATGTGCAATAAAGGTTTTTCAAAAATAAATAAATAAATAAATAATTGTTATATACCCGGTACATATTAAAAAGGCATTGCAAATTGCTGCTCAGTTTTTTACTCTGGGTTCGTCGGGTTCAAGGTGAACCTACAAGTCCTATATATCCCCACAACCAGTAAGGTCCAGCGGATGTAATGGTATATTGCTTTCAAAGAGCTGTCATAATTAGAAGAACTTACAGGTGATAACGTTGACACAAAAGGCTGTTTTTTTCAACTAATTTTCCATTATTCCTATATTTAACTGTTAGTTTCCATAAAGAAACCTTGATGGATCTACACAAATGACCCCTTGCTGAATTCAGAATTTTACCTACTTTTTTAAAATGTATAGCTTTCCAGGATCCATTATTTCTTTCATACCCATTTCTACCATTAACTGGAAGGAGGTTAAAGCACAAAAAATAGCAAAAATAGGCTATGTCCCAGAAAAATGCCAAAACTGTGTAAAACATGTTGGTTTTCTGACAAAAGTATGTCTTTCCCTAAAAGCTGGGAAAATGGTGATCTCAGCCCCACAAACCCTTTTTTGATACCATTTGCAGGGAAAAACTCAGACACTTTCATTTGCAGCCCTTTTTTCCAATTTTTAAAAACAAAAACGAAAAATCAGCTGTATTTTGGCTAATTTCTGGGACCCCTCCAGGGGAATCCACAAACCCTGGGTACATTTACAATCCACATGATGTTGGAAGAAAAGGACGCAAATTTGACGTGGATACCTTATGTGGTCCAAAAGTTACAGGGGCCAAAGCACGCACTACCCCAAATAGCCCAAAAAAGGCTTAGCACGGGGAGGGGGGAAGGCCTAGTAGCGAAGGGGTTAACAGAGATACTTGTTTACATTCGGTGTCTCTGGACACGCTGATTCTGTCAGAATACCGGTGTCTGTTTTGTGCGCCTGAAACTGTAATTTTATGGTACATCATTAAAAGCTGCGTCCACAGGAGATGCGAGTTAGTGAGCTGTCGGCTCTGGGGTGTAGGTTGCTGTAGTGTAGCAGGTACATTGGCACCGGGGCTCAGATATCTGTTGGAACCACTGCACAACATTTATTGATGGTTCATCATGCCAAAACAAGGAGAGCAGAGAGATGCTTAATGTATCTATGGCACCCTAGGCATGCTAAGGTACTACTAGCTAGCTGTAGCAGGGCGCAACAGGCACACCTCTGCCCACTTCCTAAAATTATGTACCGAGTGGGCTTGGTTCAGGAGCTGCTCTAATATGCTGGGCAGAAAGCCAAGAAAATAGCCAAAAACACACCATATCAAAGTTTGAAAAATACCAGTGTTTGAATGTAAAGCATGGTCGGTATGAGCGCCTGCTCTAGATATCTGTGTGCAACTTATAGTCTCAGACTTGAGTGCCACTAGGAGAGACGCTGCGTTTTGTTTATAGTAACAAACCACACTTTTCAAATAGTTATTAAAAATAGAAAAATTATGTTTTCAGCGTATATAGAACATTGTACGGGTATGTTGCTTTACACAAAACAAAAGCCATAATTGAAAGGGGTGGGCCCAGCAGGATCGAAGGGAGACATAGGATGGGAAGCACTATACCTTACGAGGGAGCTCTTGCATGATATAACGCGTTTTTTGTAAAGCGCAGGTCCACCCAAGGGTATCTAGGCGCTGAATAACAGGTGTTTATTGTTACCCAACTCAATGGTACTCACTTTATCCACCTCAGAAGAATGAAAGGCTGAGTGGACCCACCAGGATTTGAGCCTGTGGCCATAAGGTCAAGCACAGGACCCTACAGTGGACGCATTAGTCCACTAAGCCACCCGACCCGGCTTAGCCACCAGAACCATCATTCCCAGCTTTGCACACGCATCATTTCAGTTCACGTGCCACATTGCATGGATAAGGCATACGAGGGAGGAGTTACTCTGTGTTGATGTAGCAGGAGATGTTTTAGAACTGTTTGGAGATCCTGGAGAGAGTGGTCAGCCCTGCTGGCAGTGGGAGGTGACCTCCAGTGCCTGGGGCCTTACAGCTGGAAGGGCCGAGACCTGTCTGGCTGCAGGAGGTGCAGCTTGCTTGTGTCCAGATTCTACTAGGAGTCCGTAGAGGCATGGCAGAGAGAAGCCAATGACTGCTTTGTAGAGCAACCCAAGTGTGGTTAAGAGTAAGGTATAAGTGTCCCCAAAGGATGGTTGAGTGTGCTCGTAAGGGTAAGAACTCCTAATATCTTTTTTGCCCTCACACACTCTTGCGAGTGTAAAGCATCATCATTGGGCGGTGCTCCTCATGGGGGTGGCGCTGCAGTCCCTCACGGGCTCTCCAAGAGAGCTCTTTGTTGGAGATCTTTTAAGGAGGTGCCGTACTTGTGCATGTGGGCGTGTGGGTCAAGAAAGTGGGTGAAAGTGAAGTTAAAATTACCTCTCGGTACCTGAATGAGTTTGAAGGATACACTCACACAGACAGACTCCAATATTGACAACATGGAACATGTAGGACTTAGATTTGACGACGACACGGTCGCAGAAATTCTTAGCAGGGGATGGGAATACTGCCTCAGGCAGCAAGAATGACGATTGGAAATCCCTCCAAACACTAAGAAAACTCCAGATCAAAACAGCCTTACACGGGACAGTCACGGGACAGCCGTGACTGAATATCTAAGGGCGAATATTGCCCCCAATGGCCTTCTCGTAACACTGGCTCCCAGGATATTCCTAGAAGACCTCACCTTCCGCCATGAATGGTCGAAAATAGCCTGGAAGTGCACAAGAGACTGGCTTGTGTTAATCATTAACACAGCCAAACACCTATCTGACGAACTTCTCATAAAAATCACCATAGCAGAAAATGGGTTAAAGACAGGAATATCCATTACTGCTTTCAAATCCAGACTTGCAGAAATCAACGAAGAGATGAATGATCACAAAGAATACCTCACAAAACAGAAAGTGAACAAACTTCAAAAGGATTTGAAACGCTTTGATAAAGAAAAGATTTATCCCTACACGAAAGACGACTACGTGATTCAATACAGCGAGACCACGTCAGAAGAAGGAAGCAGTACCCACTCCGGGAGGTCAGATTCAACCAGTAGTGACTCAAGCTATGAAAATAACCAACGGAGACAGAGGGGAAATTACAGACAACATCAACCTCCACTATTTCAAGGGTTCCCATCGCTACCATTTCAACCACAGATGTACCAAGGCCCATGGATGGGTCCTCCTCCGATGTGAAATGGACCACCAGGACACCACCCCCAGCTGCCCCAATACCAACAGTTCCCGAACCCCCCTTTTTTCAACAGAGGGAGGGGCAGAGGAAGAGGAAAAAGAAGAGGAGGGTCCAAGAATGTTCATTGGCAAGATCAAGAACAGATGGTACTGAGGAGCAAAACAAGTAGTGAATCTCTCATCAAGACCCTTGGTGGAGGGCGAGTTCAGACTCTTGGAGAAGGGCCTGGGCTTCGTCCCCACCCCCAAGGAGGACGACTTCAAACTCCACCAGGAACTTCATCACTTCTTTCGGAAAGTGCGATTAAAAGCATTTTTTCAAGACAAACCTGAACATCCAGTTACAGGAACTGGGTTCAAGAGAAAATCCAAATTTACCCCGACCGCTGCCATGACACCCAACGAAATTCTCACATTCGAACAAGCCATTCTCAAAGACGTCAAAGAGATCACGAGGAAAGAACACTTTGACAACCTCACGAGGGAAGAAAGAAGGCTACTACAGGTCATCACGGCTGACCCTACCATCATCATAAAACCCGCCGATAAGGGTGGAGCAATCGAATGCCTCCGTCAACTCTCAGACACGAAATACTACCAGCTGATCGAGGAAGACCCCACAAAACGACTAACGATCCAGATTCAGAGCCTTGTGATTGAGGCAGAGACCGAAGGATGGATCACCCGGGATGAAGCATCCTTCCTGACCAACGAAGATCCACGTATCCCCTACTTTTACAACCTTCCAAAGATCCATAAAGGCCTCAATCCCCCACCAGGACGTCCCATTGTGCCCAGGATTGATTCTCCCCCACCTACCTGAGAGACACCACGGAGGTCCTTAATTTAAGACAGAACTTTGAAGACCCCGGCTCGATTAACCTCCTGGTCACCTTGGACGTGGAGGCACTATATACAAATATACCCCAGGACTCCACCATTGGGGTTCTGGAACGTGCTCTCCATGACCTGGACCCCTGGCCTTATGAGACACCCATCAGCTTCATCTGTGACTGCGCTACCATTGCCATCAAAGAAAACTTCTTCGCTTATGAAAAGAAACTCTACCACCAGATACAGGGTACCAGCATGGGAAGCACGTTCGCACCGAGTCTGGCCTGCCTGTATATGTCGAACTTTGAGTCCTTAAAAGCACCAACCCATACAACATCAACATCTTACTATGGCGTTGCTATGGCGTTGCTACGTCCAGGATTGATTCTCCCGCACCTACCTGAGAGACACCACGGAGGTCCTTAATTTAATACAGAACTTTGAAGACCCCGGCTCGATTAACCTCCTGGTCACCTTGGATGTGGAGGCACTATATACAAATATACCCCAGGACTCCACCATTGGGGTTCTGGAACGTGCTCTCCATGACCTGGACCCCTGGCCTTATGAGACACCCAACAGCTTCATCTGTGACTGCGCTACCATTGCCATCAAAGAAAACTTCTTCGCTTATGAAAAGAAACTCTACCACCAGATACAGGGTACCAGCATGGGAAGCACGTTCACACCAAGTCTGGCCTGCCTGTATATGTCGAACTTTGAGACCTTAAAAGCACCAACCCATACAACATCAACATCTTACTATGGCGTTGCTACATCGCCGACATTCTGGTCTTCTGGAAAGGAACAGAAGAAGAATGTCAGAACTTTTTCAGATGGGTCAACACACTGGACCCTTTTCTCAGATTCACAGGGTCTATGTCAAAGGACAACATCCCATTCCTAGATCCACTGATCTCCTTACAGGACGGCAATTTATTGACTACCAACTACAAAAAACCACTGATAGGAATAGTCTTCTCATGTACCAAAGCCACCACCCCAAGGCACTAAGAGACAATCTTCCGGTGGGTCAGTTCCTCCGCCTTCGAAGAAATTGTAACACTCTTAACGAATTAGAAAACCAGGCCCAAATTCTATCAGACAATTTAATAGCAAGACAATACCCCAAGAGAATCATAAGACAAGCACACAAAAGAGCTAAAAACAACCACAGAGAAGCTGGAAACGAAAGAAAAGAAAAAAAACGAAATTTTGATATGTGTGACCAGATTCACACCCAATTCTAATACCATTCAGAAGATTGTCAGAAGACACTGGAAAATTTTGGAAACAGGAGTCTTGTCTCCGGGCCCTACACCCCTCTTCGCTTTCAAGCGGACGCAGAACCTCAGAGACATTCTAGTGCACACGCGTCCGACAAGACCAGCCCAAACACAACCTACACTGTGGGCCATACCCCCGGTAGTTGGACACTATCCGTGCGGGTCATGCTCTATCTGCCTACAGACCACACCAACCAAAGATATAGATCTGGGTCTCATCAGACCATGGCAGCAAAAACGCCACACAAACTGTAACACAAAGAATTGCGTTTACTTCATAATATGCCTGTGTACCCTAAATATGAGGGGATGACCACCAGAGCGGTCAAAACCTGCATCAGCGAGCACAAAAGTACAATAAGATGCCACAAAACAACTACCAAACTTCAAACTCACTATCTTGAAAAAAATCATGCACCTGACAGTCTGAGATGGACTATCATCGACTCCAACCCGCAGTAGAACACCTCTGCATTGTTCAGACAAGAACAACGATGGGTGTTCAAGCTCAGAAGCAGTGACACGGGACTCAATGATGACATCCCATGGGTAGAACTAGTACCATGAGTTATGTTATCATTATGGTTACCCCTAGTCCCGCAAGGGGAAATTGCTAGCCACATTTAGGATAACATCAACATGAAGATGCCACTCCATTACCCATTCCCTGTATACATACATATCCGCCTTTTTGCGCATTCTATTCCTTTTGGTCCACATAGCTATGCATAGTCTCCGTATAAATGAACCAGTGCATCTACGTACAGCCACAGTACATCCCTACTAAAGGATTTAGCTGAGGGCACTTCTTAATATTTGTTTTTAAAACATCCCCATAATCGTCTTCCCACCCTTCCCCGACATACACCACATGGTATGTCCATTTACCCTCTTTTTATTTTTATTTTATATTTATTTACATCTGTATTTTTATTTTTACTTAGGCACACTTTCTTCATTGCCCTTCTATATCCTATGGCATATCCGTATTGGTTGAGTATCATATTCACCATGTACAATGGACTACTTCCGCAGCTCTCCCAATGTCCTTACTCTTCCCAGTCAGATACACACAGGGTTTTTCACCCTCGGTTCTGCAAGTCTTCCTAATTAGGTTTACTATCTGACATGGCCATTCTTCACCTCTCAACTTGACCGACATTTTGGTCCGTTCCCTGCACGAATCTGCAACCTTTCTGACCAGGTTTACTATCTTACATGGCCATTCTTCACCTCTCAACATGGCCTACATTTTGGTCCATTACCATTTACACATGCTACGCCACGATGCACGCTGGTCCTACGTGACGCCACGTCTGCCCACACGCCATTCTCTTCCTTTTATCCCTCGCCTATGCCATTGCTCACTACCGGCGTATCCTGATCGGATGACAGGTTTACAGGCGCCTCTCTGAGGAAGATACAGTGAGTTCTTTCCCCCCCCCACCAGAATCCTGCATCTGCCGACGGGTAAGTTGAACTAAACCAAGCTAATAGCAATGCTTTGTGGGTGCCCAGTAACCATCATGCTTTCTTCCACATACAGCTTCCTTCCTCGGCTGCCTGACAATACGCTGACGCGGTCCTCCGTACTCTTAGGGGAGGGTATGACTTATTTGACATTGATGTATATAATGTTTTACATGCTCATCTATCATTTTTGGCAGCAAGTTTGTGACAGTAAGACTCACCCCTCACAACATAGCTTATCATTAGCATTTACGTCGCCTACCCCCGCTCCCCCTTGTAAAGTGGCACCATCCCGACACCATGCGTAATGCATGTTAGACGTACCAACCCTACAGCAGTTCCGCCGCTTACGCGGCTCATGCCCCTATTACGGCATCTGCTTCCTGCATGAGAATACCCCGCCCAGCTAGAACGCTACATGCTAACCACGATAGCGTTTCGTATACTCTTGGGCACACCACCGTGAATACGCCACTTCCGTTTACCGCCACCATATATATCCAGACGGCTTCCTTAACCTTCGAGCATGTGGACCAACTTAGTTTTCTCACCCCTTTTTGACAGTGAATTAAGGGACATCACCGCCCCTTGTACTATACCCGCCCATACCATGGTGCCCACATGTGTGGCGCCACCCCCGCACTTGTGCTGTTCTGGACCGAACACTCCCAAGTCACTACGGTAGGATCACACCCACGTTTGGTACTTTATCAACTCTTCTTCCCAACCGCCGACTTTGTTTCCACACTCTGTCCACCATTAGCCAACTGCTGTGTATTTCCAAACCCAGGATAGCCACCCTCTCTGGACGCTACCCTTATTTCCCTCCCTTCCTTAACGAAGCTTAGACAGAATCATTTGATACAGTACTTATGGTTCTCTGCTATACCCTTGAATGGCAGGACCACATAGTATGTGGCCCCAGACAGATGAAGTATGTCTTTGTCTATCCACTATATTTCTAGCTGTGTTAACTTCATATACAGCTCTCCTTTATCCCCCCCTCTCTTCTCTCTCATTATGTCTCCAACAGGTTCCGGTTATTGAGACTACGGATAATACGTGTCTCGGACGCAGAGACGTCTCATCCTACCTGACGATAGGTGAAGTGGAAGTATAGGGTGTTTTTCCCTGACTACCACTTATTTTGTTTTCATGCACTAGTTCCTGAAGAAGCGCACGGGGATCCATTAGGGACCATTAGTTTGCGCGAAACATGTCGACCATCACTCACTTTTAGTTCACCATACACTTTCGCTCACGGTTTGAGAGCAGGTGGGAACACACTAGTCCCTCCCCTCATTTAGTCTGAAGGAGAGTCTCCAAACCCTATTATCTTTTTAATTTACCTCAAGGACCTTTAATTAAACTCATTCAGGTACCGAGAGGTAATTTTAACTTCACTTTCACCCACTTTCTTGACCCACACACCCACATGCACAAGTACAGCACCTCCTTAAAAGATCTCCAACAAAGAGCTCTCTTGGAGAGCCCGTGAGTGACTGCAGCGCCACCCCCACGAGGAGCACCGCCCAATGATGATGCTTTACACTCGCAAGAGTGTGTGAGGGCAAAAAAGATATTAGGAGTTCTTACCCTTACGAGCACACTCAACCATCCGTTGGAGACACTTATACCTTACTCTTAACCACAGTTTGGGTACTGAGTACTTATCCTCTTTTCTATTAGGAACTGTCACCATTTTGTTATACATATTGTCTTAGGAGCATAGGTACAGGACCTCTTTAATTCTCAAACTAGCTCCCAGTCCCCCCTTCTTGTGATATTGCTTTGTAGAGCAGCCTCAAGAGCTTGTGTAGGGCCTACTTTACAAAAAGGTCAGCCAGTCTGGTGAGTGCAAAGACAGGTGGGGAGTGCCATGCAGTGGGTTGACATAGGGCCCTCGTGAGGGAGATCTATTGAGATGTACTATAACCTTGTCCAATCAGGAGAGGGAATAATGGAGCATTTGCATAAACAGGCTGCCGGCAACACCCCAGTATACCAAGTAACATGTGAGACGATCAATAAATAAATACCTTTCACTGGATCAATAGTCCCACTTTTTTACCTGCCAGCGAAGTTTTTGGCGTGCACTTAGTAAATGTGGAAAGGTATTTGATGATTGTGATGACGGTATTTGAGAAACATGTTTGTATGCTACCGTATGCAGACAAGATTGGTTTTAAAACAGCAGAATATTCGTAAAAGTGCAGCAACTCAGAGCAATTTGTGCTCCTTTTGTTTTTAGCCACAGTTACACGTCTTCGAATATTCTTCAAAATAAAAGGTGTGCTCCTTTTAATGTTTTCACAGTTCCTCCTATTCCCTGTGATAGCATCAGGTGTGTTTTGGATAATCCCGGTGTGCTTGTCTCATTCTCATTTACAAGCCATTTGCAGGTCTGACTTAAAAGAAATTAAAAATTCTTTCACCGAGTGTTGAGAGTGGTTTCAGGCAAGCAGTATCTCATCGCAGGTGATTTGCTTAAAAAAGCGCTACTATATCAAAATCTGTCCAATTTACATATCAGCTGTTGATTATTAGTCAAAACCTCGCAGGAGGGTTCAATGTTGCCAGAAAAGTTCTCTAATAGAAGAAACAGGATCGCACCATCGAAGATCAGAGCAAATGCCCGTAGAAGACTGCGTGAGATTGGGGCGTGCCTTGTGGTAAGTGAAGTGTCAGCTAAGAGACACTTTCTTCCAGCATTTGTTCCACGTTCTGCATAGAAAATGAAGTTAGTTAAAATGAAAAAAAATGTCCTCTGAGACCTACAGGGAGCAGGAAAATGAGAAAGAGATGCAGAGAGACCGTTCCCATAGAGAGTATGTAATGTAAATGTAAGATGTTATTTTGGACAGATCTAAAACAGGTAAAAAGTTAAAAGCGCCAAGGGTTCGATCTAGGTTTGAGATCATACATGTCAATACCCCTGATTAAGCGGGAGACTCTTTTCAGAGCTCTCAAATTTTCTAGGTTCCTATTTTCCAGCATATAAGGTCACATCTGATTAAAGGTGTCACATGTAACATAGGGCTACTAAATAATGACTCGCACAGTGGGGTACTGTTTTACATTTAAACGCTCACCTTTACTCTTTTACTGAAAGACTTTGTATTAATTAGTTTATAAAATGATCAACCCCAACACAATATAGTTTTCCAAACAGATCACGCAGAGAGATCCCACTGCCAAGAATAAGGAACATTGTTGGCACATTTCGTCAAGCTGTGAGCTCTGCAAGAGAAGAAGTCCCACTCATGGCTTCAGCTGATTGCTCCTGGTTTCCCCTGGCTCTAGTTGCTATGACCTCTGGTATCTCCTGCTATGGTACTGTTCACTTTCTAGATGCTATCCGCCTCATCAGGGCCCTCTTCCGGCAAGCCCTACTGAGGACTCTGCATATCATCTTGCCGTAGGCCACCATCCTGTATTTACCCGCTGACTGTATACCAAGAGGGGTTGTTTTACACATGACCCAGCCCCTCCTGCCCCAGCTGGTAAGCTGTGTGCATGCAGGGCAAGTGAGAGCTCAAGAATGACAAAATCATGACAAACAGCATAATAATCTCAAACTGCCAGTGTTGTGTGGGCAATTGTCTGACCACCCTTCACATGAGCACTCACAAAGCAGTTTAAGTTAATGCTAAGGTTTGGAAATAGTTAACTTAAATCATAGCATCTCATGGTCAGCAGATACTTCTTCAAAAGTCATGGCGACTTTACTAGGGGGGACAAACTCAACAAGGACATCTTTTCATGCCTAGGCCGATGTGTATAAATGATGTACTAGTCAGCCAGCCTTGCAGGAGTACTAACCGCTATCTCTTACTTCATTACCACAGCCCAAGCATTGACATCTGCAACAAAGCTGCCTTTAATGTGCTTATGCAGGGAAACAACATCTCTGAACTTGTGTATACGCTTCAGCGCATTAAAGACAGACCTATTGGATTTTCCAATGCTTGTCACTCATTCTGTCCAACCGATTGGCTTCTCAGTCACCTTCAAACAGGAAACGTGTTTCTCCCACTGTGCAACCTATCCTCTGAGAGCATTGATTATTCTTTGATCAACACAACCCCAATGATCTGAATCCCGACCAGGGTTCCGGACACCTGGGCCGTTTCCTATATCCTAACATAGGACATTTGCTGAGAAGAGTTATTTTAAATGAAACTTGTTCTCTCTGTCTTTATTAATTAGGACCTAAACGGGTCTGCATCTCCTTTCAGTCTTCAATCCAAACTCACGGGCCCGATTACCAGTTTGTCATACTGAAGGTGCTATTTATCACACCTGAGAAATAACCATACTGTGGGGCTTGTTATTTACTGGGTGTAATAAATAACACCTATCACAAGTTTTTGGGGAATAATGTGGACTTTGGTGCTAACTTCACAAAAACCTGCATGTACAGTAACTACCATACACGTTTCTCCTGCTAAAGTTCTGCAGGTTTGACCTTGTGAAATTTAACAAAGGGTGAGTGTTGGAACTGGCAGTGTCTGGTTGGCTGAAGAAATGCCCCGACCAGGGAGAACTAGAGCTGAAGGTTATTACACTCACTCTATAACCCACGGTCACCCTTGGGTAGCTTGGCACTGAGCAGTCAGGCTCACTATAGAGGCAATGAGAAAACAAAGGCACAGCCGCCACTCGCTATAAATGCACTGAGCGTCACAAAAGAGACTTCACACAGGATGTATGTAAAAACATTTGTATTCAACACACATTTTCAATCATTATAACATGACGATCACATACATTTGGGCATAAAACACAATTGGAAATATTATTAACAGCACTAGGTCCACTAGTATTGTTATGCACACTGTAGAGAATTCCTAATTTAACCCTCCCTCTCCAATTGGAGAGAGCACCCTTATGCAGTGCACAATACCAAAATTATGCACATACACAAGAACAGAACACTTTTTAGCAGCACCGCGGGCTGAAGCCATGTGGAAGAAACCCAGTGCCAAAAGGTATTGTGCTTTTGGCACCAATCAACATATAAGGCGGCGCCGCTGACCAGTGTTGTGAATCACAAGCGGTCCACACACGATTACTCCCACTCACACACACTCACTCCACACTGCTATGTAGTGCGACAGGTTCCAGCCACTCCATAGGGCACTCTCTTACACACACATACGCACTCAGCACCCTAATGCAGTCCGACTGGTACCCAGCAGGTAAATGGTTCACCCTCTGCAGACTCTGAGGCCCAAGCCTCCCTCTAACCTCAAGGTCACCCCTATTGCTCTATTCCCCCAGATGGAAGATAACCAGCCATGTCTCCCAGGCACTGGGACTCACCCAACCAAAGTCACACTTAGATTCAGATGTTGTTCGGAAAGCATTCTGACCGAATTGGTTCCAGAATGCTTCCCGTACATCTCGGATCGAGGGAGTCCGACCGAGCAATTTGGATGCATTCAGATGCTTCCGGATACGAGTCGGTCAGACTCCCATTGACTTCTATGGAGCCTGTGTTCCAAACGCGAACACAGGCTACGATTGAAGAAAGGGGTGGCTGGGGAAAAATGTGCAACCTGCGACGGGCACCCCATGGTGCCTGCCACACTGTGCACGGTGGGGGAGAGGGGACCCATGGGTACTCCCACGGGCCCGATTTGGAGGGCCCAGGTCAAGGGGGGCCTGCTATGGACCCTTTTACTTTGGTTGTCAGGCAGTACGTCTTTTGTAGTCTGTGAGCACTATTTTCTTAGATTCTCCTTCAGCAGACACGACATGCTTTCCTGCAGTATTCAGCGTGCCATGCGTGCTTTCACTTTCCGATCAGCCCGAGACAATGGCAGCCGCTTCTTTGAATAGGTCTCGCATTTGCAAGTTTGAGCTATTGGCATTGTAAATGACAATGCCTTTCATTTATGTGATAATTAGCAAAACAGATAAATAAAAGGCATCGTCATGTACAATGCCAATAGCTTAAACCCTCACAAATGCGAGACCTATTCATTGCAAATGCCTGTTTTGTATGTTTGTGTATGTGCAGGAAGGGACACTTTCCTGCATATAAACAATTAAAGGCATTTTTCTGTTTCCATGTGTGCTGTACAACACATCACACATGGAAACAGCAAAAACGAGGAAAAATTAAACATGCCTCCTCATTTCGCCAGGGTAAGACCAGGTTTTCCCTGGTCTTAATTTTGGCGCTGGTCCATATTTACGCCACCTTTGTAAATATGGGGCAGTATCAAAATCAATGGGCGTTGCGGTGGAACGTCCACCACAACACCCATTGCCCGCCCCTTTCACGGAAAGTATAGTGTGAAAGGGTGCCTTATTTACAAGGTGCAAAAACAACAATTGATGGACAGAATGCAGAAAAATGTCATACATTCACCCAAGTACAGAGATCTGGGCCTAAATCCATCGTTTTTCTGCTCGCCATGCCATTCCAGTTTGAACCCAGCCATATGCAAATCAGTCTTGACCCTGTGCCCCATGGGAACAGTCCAGCCCGAACTGCCAAGCCAGGTCCTCCCTGGACTGGAAACAAGCATCCTAGGACCGGTTTCGGGCTTTCAGCCCTCATCAGCCAGGATAGCTTGACTCCAGTGGCATGGAGAGCACGGGACTCACGTCTGAGCATACCCTTCCCACTAGGGGTGACAAATGCAAAAACAACAATTGATGGACAGAATGCAGAACAATGTCATACATTCACCCCAGTACAGAGATCTGGGCCTAAATCCATAGTGTTTTTGCTCACCTTGCCATTCCTGTTTGAACCCAGCCATATGCAAATCAGTCTTGACCCTGTGCCCCATGGGAACAGTCCATCACCACCCCCTTTTGTACCGCTTTGTTCGCCATAAGTTGGCAGGGTATGCTCAGACGTTGAGTCCCTTGCTCACTTTGCCACTGGATTCAAGCAAGCCTGGCTGAAGACGGCTGAAATGCCAGAAACCGGTCCTAGGAAGCTTGTTTCCGGTCCAGGGAAGACATGGCTTGGCAGTTCGGGCTGGACTGTTCCCATGAGGCACAGGGTCAGACTGATTTGCATATGGCCATGTCTGAACTGGGGTGGCAGAGTGGGCTAAAGAACGGCGATGGATCAAACCCAGATCTGTTGACTGGGTGTGAGTGTTTGATTGGTTCTGATGCTCCGTACATCACCACCCCCTTTTGTACCGCTTTGTTCGCCATAAGTTGGCAGGGTATGCTCAGACTTTGAGTCCCTTGCTCACTTTGCCACTGGATTCAAGCAAGCCTGGCTGAAGACGGCTAAAATGCCAGAAACCGGTCCCAGGAAGCTTGTTTCCGGTCCAGGGCAGACATGGCTTGGCAGTTCGGGCTGGACTGTTCCCATGACGCACAGGGTCAGACTGATTTACATATGGCTATGTCTGAACTGGGGTGGCAGAGTGGGCTAAAGAACGGTGATGGATCAAACCCAGATCTGTTGACTGGGTGTGAGTGTTTGATTGGTTCTGATGCTCCGTCCATCACCACCCCCTTTTGTACCGCTTTGTTTGCCATAAGTTGGCAGGGTATGCTCAGACGTTGAGTCCCTTGATCACTTTGCCACTGGATTCAAGCAAGCCTGGCTGAAGACGGCTGAAATGCCAGAAACCGGTCCTAGGAAGCTTGTTTCTGGTCCAGGGAAGACATGGCTTGGCAGTTCGGGCTGGACTGTTCCCATGAGGCACAGGGTCAGACTGATTTGCATATGGCCATGTCTGAACTGGGGTGGCAGAGTGGGCTAAAGAACGGTGATGGATCAAACCCAGATCTGTTGACTGGGTGTGAGTGTTTGATTGGTTCTGATGCTCCGTCCATCACCACCCCCTTTTGTACCGCTTTATTTACAAGGTAACATTAAGCCACATTAAGTTGCTTAACACTGCCTTGAAAATAAGGCGAAACCCGTATCGCCACCACAACATCTTTAAAAGTGACACTGTGGTGGCGATAGGGGCTTGTAAATATGCCCCTAACTGTGTTCGTTTCTGGCAACTTTCTAGTGAAAAACTTCCTTTACACTGGAAATTAAATTTTAACAAAATATTTTGCACAGGTTTGCATCACTTTTGTGACACAAAAATTAAGTGCAAATTGTTTGTAAATCTACCCCATGAATGCACCCATACTTCATTCTCAAACATTAATTCTCAGAGTTTCTATTGGCAGTATAACAGGACATCACCTAGTTCAAAGATCCACTAACTAGTTATGGGTCGAAATACACTGGATCCATTTAATGAAATATGGGCATGTGTAGTTATTACTGTTGAATTGCTATGGAGTAAATTCCAGTTTCCTTGTTTTGACAGATGGATCTGCTTCTTGATGTACAATGGTATGAACTGGACCTTTGGTTGCTGCACCTCACTACTTTTAATCAATCTGCTTCGAAGTATTTACTTTCCATTGCTGACAATTTTAGGGTGCAAAATAGCCCACAAATTAACACAAATAGCGATTTGCTCGGCTTTGCACTACTTTGTGACAAGGTGGCATCCCATGGGTGGCACACAGGCATTCCTGCAATGCCACCCACGCTTTTTGACGTAAATCCCTTTCTTCTAAAATTGGTAGAGAGGGCTTTGAGCCAACAAAATGTCTCCTTGAGCCAGGGGCTAACAAGGAGTTTTTTATTTCTCTTAATTTTTCTCCATTGCATCTATGCTTCGATGAACCGCACACATAGGACAAGTAAATCTAAGCAGAGTATTTTGTACTGGAAGGATATCCTTACGGTACAAATTCGATTCTAAATCACTCACAGATATTTGCACTAAGCCCGTTTGTGCGCCAGTACCTGTAGATATGCTCTGCAATGCTCTTTCCCCCTAGCACAAGGCAGTACAGAAATATTGGCTGCTGCGGTGCAGCGTGCTATTTATTAGTAAATATCTCTGTAAATTAACCCCTCTCCAATGCCAATATTCATAGAAAACCTCCTCAAAATATCAACTTGCAGAGGAAAAGTCATGCATACATATTTCGAGCATAGAATAATGATGCCAATATGCTAGCAAAATGAATTGCACTCTGTGTGCATGCAAAAGTTTGCACAGGGAGGGAAACAAAGATTGTTGCCAAAATTTGGGAAAGGTGCAAATTATAAAGGGGCATATCAACAAGGGCTTTATCTCTGCTTTTTTGGCTTTAAAAGCCAAAAAAGGAGAGATAAAACTAGCGCCCTATCAACAACAGGGTGCTAACATGCAAATGTGCATGTTAGCACCCTTTTACTCTACGCTTCCCCTTGCATCTCTAATGAGATGCAAAGGGGGCGTTCCAGAGTAAATTATTAGGAGAAATGTCGCTAAGCGACATTTCTCCTATTATCAAGAATGTCGCTAACCCTGTGAGAGACAAAAAAAGCAGCGCTAACCGCGGTTAACGCTGCTTTTTTACGTCTGGTATTTTTCAGACTTAGCCATGATATCCTATGGAAGAAGGATATCATGGCTAAGTTTGCCTGTCCCTATCAACAAGGTAACGTGAGATTATCGGTGGGTTTCCAGCGGTAAGCTCACGTTAGCCTGTTAGCGTGAGGATTTTTATCGCTATTGAGATAAGCGTTGCTAATAGCACGCTATCTCAGCGATAAAAATTCACGCTAGCCGGCGATAATTATCCTAGCGCTAAGTGCGCTTAGAGATAATTATCGCCAGTTGTTGTTGATATGCCCCTAACTTCTTAAACCTTTCCCGGTTCTAAAACACTTTGCACACAACTACTAAGCAGTTGCTGTCGCTGAAGTAAATTATAAGACAAGAAAAGGGCATTGACTGTTGGTGTTTTTAGAGGATTCAAACCCGAAATTGTTTTTAATTAAGGATAAACACATATTCCACTCCACCAAAGTCTTTTCTTGTGCCAAATGGCATTACAATGCTGACTTATTTTCATGACACACAGATCTATTGCAAATCCAGATGGCTGCCTCAGTAATCATTTATTTACAGCATTCTTTAAACTTTCATGCAGTTAATATAGTTACCTTGGACACATTACAATTGCCATTGCCTGTGGGGTAAAACTGAATGTGCAAGCATTATTTGCATACAAATACACTGTTCACCCACTGCTCATCCTCACGTGTCCGAGTGAAGGCAAAGATGTGGGTTACTACAGCTATGATTGAAGGATAACAAAGGGAGTGATTTAGAGTTTAGTGTTCCGGTAACTCTGTTACAAACTGAATATCCAGTGTGAAATACATTCTGTGGCAATTTGATGCTGGGAGTCAACAGCTAAATTTACTGATACAAACTTGGCATCTGCGTGGGTTTTGCACCATTTAAAATGGTGCATGTGTGAGGCAGGGCTCGCAAAGATTGATGAAGCCATGCAAAGCTGCCCTGCGTGGTTTTGAGTGGCCGCATAAATCATGAGTAAGGCAACACAGTGCAAGTCACTGCATCACCTCACTCTGCACCAAGGCGGCCTTCTATGGGCATTGAGCGGGTTTTTCCCATGCAACACCCTTGGACTTTTATGCTCTCCCAGATTTAAAAAGTGATGCAAACCTGGGAAAGCGTCAAAGCTGTACACCTCCTGAGGTGCGGCATAGCAAGAAGAAATATGTTAATTTCTCCTAGTTTTTTTTCCTCTTTCCATGTGTGCTGCAGTCCACAGCACACATAGAAAGAGGAAAACACCTCGTAGGATTGTTTTTGTGTAGGACGGTGCCCCTTCCTGCACAAAAACAATCCTGCCTGCAACGGCGGCGTCCTTGCCCCATGCTGCAAGGGCGCCTATGCTGGCGCTAGGCTGCCAAACGGCACCAACGCATGTAGAAAGCACAGGAATGCACCATATTGCTTAAATACGGTACATTTCTGACCTTTCACTTTGGTGCAGGGCTGCGCATCAAGGTGACCTGCTGTGCTGCCCTATGCCAACATGCCATAAATGAGGCCCTATGAGTGTTGTAGGGGTATTGCTTAGATTTATTATTCGCTTTTTATGGTTACTTTAACTCTCAATACAAAACAATGGTAAAAGCGTCTAGTATGCTGATGTACAAAGAAATATGCTAAAATTATCTCAGGAGATTTTCACCTCCACATGAGAATAGTTTACCTCCTTTCGGGGATTCAATACACTTACAAAGAATATGTTTGTATTGCAAAGTTGGTCACAGCTTTCACTGCAGAATCCTGTTAACTTTCTTTTTGTTTTCATCTTGGCATTTCTCAAGAGTAAACTTGGGTATATAGTTAAAATATGCATCGTGGAAAGCCAGCAACTCTGTGTAGTGACACTTTTTATCTCTTTTCTGTTTTTCATACGGAAAATATGTTTCCCCGTAGAGAATCGGCTTTCCCTACACCAGCAAAACCTTTTATTGCTTATCTGTGTGTTTTTTCTGCATGGGGAAAGTATTTTTCCACTGGAGAAATCCCTTTCCCTTCCCCCTCCTACACAATGTTTGGGGTTCTCTATTCTCCTTCCTACGTGTAAAGGGATTTACTCCTGCCTTTAGGAGCAGTAAATCTACAGACATTTTCAGGCTGGGACAGGGCTGCGGAGAAGCTTGTGAAGGTCCACAAACTCCGGGCTGCCCGGGGAATTTTGTCGGGGGCAATCTGCAAGTGTGAAGTGCCACTGCAAAACCAGCCCCCAGTAACAAAACTGGCCCCTACCTCTGCAAAACCGCCCCCCACCTTTCCAGCATGCTGGGGAAACACCTGATGCCCGGTGCGGCCAGTCCGGCGCTGCACAAACTATAGGCACACAAAGTTTCAGGACCAACCCTGCCTTGAAATACCCGCTCCTCACCCCATGTGACTGGTTTACTCCCTCTTTAAAACTACCCAATTGTGGTTTAATATTACCCAGGGGTATGTAGATTTATGGCTACAAGATCATCTTTTATGAATTCTGTGTAGTCGTAAATCCAGCTAAAGCAATTACAAATCAGATTTTCATAATAAATTCAGCTCCAGATACTATTCGCTTTATAGTGGTGTATTTCATATTCTGTCAATGGCGTATTATTCTCAAGTTCCTGAGGCAGTTAGTCCCACTAAATATATGGCACTCTTTTGATCGTTCACTACTTCAATGCTACTACAGTGATGTGTAGCAGATATATCCCTTAATTATAAGGATGTAGAATAGCCTTTCTTTTCTAGGTATTTATAATTGAACTTGGGTGCAAAGGATTCATTTAAAAGTGTTAACTAAAATAAGAAATAACTGTGATTAACTATTTACTATAATTTATTTTAATATACTTCATTTAAATGAATTACATGTTAGTGTTACAGTAAGTTAACCAATTTAATTGAAGTTAACATAATATGATGGAATGATATTCATCAAACCTAAATTATTAAAAATAAAGTAGAAATAGAGTTATCCTTAGCATCATGGTTAAGTAAAGGAACATTATTTGATTGAATAGTATTTAATTTACATTAATTAATGTGTAGGGTTGTGGTTAGTTTCAAGATTAGGTTAAGAACAAATGTTTAATTTAATACAATTTAATTAAATTCTTTCTAGGAATAGTATTAGGTCTTGATAAAGGGATGATTATTTTATTTGAGTTTACTATAATTAAGTTGTATAATTTAAAACGTTTATTTTAATATAGGTTAGATTAATTAAGGACTAATATTGGTGTTTAGGTATGGTTAAAACGTATTAATTATTTTAATTAATGTATTTTGATGTATTTAGCAGTAGGTTTAGTATTTGTGTTTGATTAAAGCTTAATTTTTAAAATCTAACTGAAGTTTAATTAACTCAATTATTGAAAATACATTTCATTTAGCACATCAATTGTGTTGTTGCGACTTCTGTAGTGTGGTTGAAGCAGTTGCAAAGAATATTGAACAACGTAGATGCAGTGGCAGGTGGTGCAGCAGCAGCCGCGGTCGGTAGTAGGAGTAACTGCAGGGCGGTGATGTGGGGAGGGGGAGGGGCAGGGTGGGGGGTAGTAAACTATGGATTACGGAGGTTTACAGGTAAGTTAACATATAAATTAATAAAACGAATTTCGTTGCGTGCACTGCATCGCATTTGGGGATGCAGTGCACGCAACGAAATTCGTTTTATTAATTTATATGTTAATTTACCTGTAAACCTTCGTAATCCATAGTTTACTACCCCCCACCCTGCCCCTGCCCCTCCCCACGTCACCGCCCTGCAGTTACTCCTACTACCGATCGCGGCTGTGCAGCTGCAGCCGTACTCCTTCAAGGTAATATACCACACTAGGGAGAACAACCTGCCGGATTAACTGTCGAGGTATCCGCCACCTCTGGAAGGCCGAGAACAAGCGAATGATGACGAAGGAGCCTAGGACTTCATGAAGATGGTAGTACACAAAGCGTGCCAGAAGTCTTTATTAAGACAAGAGAAACAGGAAATGACGGAAGAGGACAAAAGCCTCTCGAAAGGCGAAAGGCGTGCTTTCCAGGAAATAGTGGAAACATATTCTCAATGGCTTCAAATCACTTATGCACATAGAGCAGATCACAATCATCCAGCTATGGTGAGTACAGAATGAACTGAGCACCACCGAGGAAGGCTTGCTACTCAGAGTCCTGCAGATTGTGGGCCTCGAAGCCTATGGACCCGGAAAACAGCCTTTACAACAAGGTTTTTACCTCGTTGTGCCTTTACCATGCGTTTTTTTGTGCTCAATTTTTTACCGCAAATATGCATTTTAAACGCATGTCAATACCACGCATTCAAGGTAAGTTGGAGGGAGTGGGGAAATCTCTCCCCACAAATACATTGTTTTTAAATCTAAAAACATGCATTTTAAATACATATGTGTGGTAAAAACATGCGCACAAAGAAATGCGTGTCAAAAGCATGCAAAGTAATTGCATGCTTTGTACCGTCGTACAACCATGGACCTGGATGATCAACCTGGCACATCAAGGTCTCCAGGGTGTGGTTAAGATGAATGCGAGGTTATGGGTCTAGGTTTTGTTCCCTGGAATGGACACCGATGTATCATGTAGTTCCTACGAATCCCCCAGGACCTGCACGTTTTGGTTGACCTAAACTGAGGGCTTGGTGCCCCAACTGCTTCCGGATACCCCCACAGGATATGTCAGCCATTAGATCTGCTAGCTCTACAGTGCAACTACCACCCCACTGTATTCTACAGTGGTGTATGTAGTCTCTGGCAACCGCTAAACATGACAACCCTGATTCCTCAGGGATCGTGGAAAACAGTACAGTACTTTTTGCTTAGACACTCGTGCTTCATTTCTCTCAGAAAATACACAGGATGGCAATTAGGACGTTTCAAGAAGAATTTATTGGTCCAGCGACAGTCTTGTGTAAAACAGATGTGCTGCAACAATCAGGAGACAGAAGCACACAAAAGAGTTTGCTAGTACCAATACAGTGAATAGCAGATACATTTCTACCATAGTGCTAATAAGATGAACATAAGCAGTTCAGATAAAAATTGTAGCAGTTGAATATTTCTAAAATGTTCGCCCCAAGTAATTTGCCTAAGTGCACCTAGCCTAGCCTGGATGTGTAAGTGCATGTGCGTATAGCTATGTGCACTTGTAGCCAAGAAACCCCTAGGGAAGAACCAGCCCCCTCACCTGATGGTGTAGAATGAAGGACCCCTTCTTTGTGTCGAGGTTGACAGCCTGCAAGGGATGTCAGACCGCTGTGTGTTGAGGATTCGGCATGCAGGACCCCCGTCCCAGTTTGGAAGGAATTCTCCTCTAATTTGTAGGGGGAGTGAGGGTCTTTTACACTAAAGTGGCCACTCCGTTTTTTTTTTTTACAATTGATATGTTTTTAAAACAATCATGGATGTTTTGAAAGAAATCATAAATGTTTTGAAAACAATCGCCAATGCTTTTCTAAACAGGTGCTATCATGCACAGCTGGCTGTTGGCCAAGGATGAAAAAAAGTGGAGACCCTTATACAGAATAAATCTGCCATGCCTGGGGACATGTTTATGTACGTCCGGTATAGGGATTCTGATAGAAGACTAAGAGCCTGGTGTCAAAGAGACAGGTGCAAACTATTGGGTAAAAGGTCACCTGTTTATAATCGTTATAGTCGTTCGGATGGGATAATGTATCTAAAAAGGGAGATCCATGATGGGACTATCCTAAAAGACATCACGACAACCACTCCTCATCAAAAGGTCAATAAGGTCAGTTAGGTAATGATAAAGCTAATGCTGTTAAAAGGCATAAATCATTTATAATAAAACATACTAAAATCACTTTTAAAGCCTGAAAAATGTCCATAAAAGAAGTAATTTCTTCCCTAAAAAAGTGTTCAAACATCCTCTAAACTTGTATATATTGTGATCATTGCACTGAGCATCTTGAAAGCCATGAAGCTCAGTTAGAACCGAGAAGAAAAAGAAAACAAAGTCACACTCGACCTTCAATTTGGTAAATGTTTAAAAAGTTGCTGATCGGTTCCCAGCACAGGGGAGGCCAGATTGTTTTAAGAATCCTGCACTGAAGACTCAGCATAGTTGAACGTTGTATCCGCAGGTGGCAGTCCCTCCAGTACTTCCAGTATCATGTTGAGTGAGCAAAGATGCTCATCTCTGGTTCCCACGGCAGCCACCGGGGAAGAATTAGATGTCTGCACTCCTGATACCGATGCCTATACTTCTGGGGCAGAGCCGATATCCCTTCCAACAGGAGCAGAAGCATCCCTTGGAGGCTCTAGAAATGCCGTCATCAACATGGGAATACGCTGGGGACAACTGCACGTGTGGGCCTGCAAAGGCGCCAGTAGCGCTTCTATGTCCGGCAGCGCAACCGATGGAAGTCTCAGACTCAGGTCCAACACGCAGCCAAATCCACAGAAGAGGCAACAGAACACAGGCAGGACACAGTCTAGTCAGACCGGTGTGAAAGACAGGAACCAATGCTCACTCAGCTCTCGAAGCCGAGGTGTAGACAGGTAGAACACCATGCGCTCACGACAATGTTGTTCCAGCAGTGTTCTCTCCATGTCTCGAGGGATTGCAAGGTCCATTGCAAAGCAAGAGTATTAAAATCAGGATGCCCGCTACCGAAAGCAGGACCAAAGGAAGCCCTCCAAAAATGCTTCCAAGTAGGGAGTGTATGAAGGCTTCGGTTGGGATACTTTCCACAGTTCATTGTAGATGGCATACATGAAGCGTTTCTTACTCAGTTTCTTAGGACCCAACAAGAAATCCCTAAGATCCATGTTGTCAGTTAGAAGGAACAAGTGCTGTTTCACCTATTGTAGCATTGAGGTGTTTAGCCATTCTAGGCACAACTTCCCAACACTATAAGAAGTCACTAGCACCCACCATGTCGCAGGCCCCCCAGACTGGGAGACCGGGTAAGACAGTGCATCAAGAAGTACTGACTCTCTCATAGCAGTCCAGAAAAAAAGCCCGGAGTTTGGGGAATGGTGAGGCCCAAGGGGAACCTACCATCGCAGTCGAACAAGATGGATAAGTATGCAGTCCCAGACCTCATGAGGAAGAAGAGGAAAGCCACTGGTCTGGCAGCCGCAGCAGCCTCAGCGGAGCCCTCCCTTGGGGCAATAATGAAGGCAATACAAACACTCCAAACCTCGCTGGAACCTAAAATAGATTCAGTCACTGTAGAGGTGGGGCTGCTCAGAGCAGATCTCCAGAAAATGTCTGCAAGGGTGCACACAACAGAAACCGACACCCGTGAGGTTCAGACTTCATCAAAATCCCTAGTGAAACAAGGGAGAAAGCTCACCAAGCAACAGGAGGCCCTGGAGGTGAGGGTCGAAGACCAGGAAGGAAGGTATAGTTGTAATAATTTATGAGTAGAAGGGGTTCCTGAGGGAGCGGAAGCCCAAAGCGTCGATCTAGTCATAGAAGACCTGATTACAAAACATCTGAAACCCAAATGCCTATCCAAGTTCTTTTCGGTTGAGAGGGCACACAGGGCTATGATCCCATCTTCGAAGCCCCGGGCCCCGCCACAAACCATCATAGCCCGAATTCTGAGCTTTAGAGGTCGAGACGTCATTCTGCAAGCAGCCCGGGCTCAAGGGGACCTTAAATAGGAGAACTCCACGGTTAGTTTCTTCCCGGATTTTACCTACCAGATCCAGAAACAAAGACGGAGCTTCGAGGAAGTCAAGAGAGCACTTAGGGAAAAGGACTTAAAGTATATGATGCTGTTCCCTGCCAAGCTCAAAGTCCTTGCAGAAGGGAAATCCTGATTTTCCTACTTCCCAGCGGAGGCGTGGGAGTGGCTAGAGGGATGGCGTATGGAGGAGCCCCGACATCACAGGGACCCGAAGAGATCACATCCTTGGACATCACACATTGGAGAAGCATCAACTGAAGATACAAGTCACAAGAGTGGGTACAAGTCTCAGGTAGCGTCCTAGCCCTGTACGGGGAACGGACAACACCAGAGACCTTGAAACCCAACACGGGAGACGCTTGCAGGAGGTTAATGGAAAATCAGAAGGCAGGAAATGTGGATTTTCCTGATCAGTTATGTCCCCTATCTTGGACACCAACGGTTCTATGTGCATGTCACAAGTACATGTATGTTCCCTCCAGTTCCAGTTTCCAAGACGCAAACATATGTGCGTCCACCGTCAACATGTTCTCTGTCAGATCCGCCATCAATGGGCTGGATATTCGATTCCTAAGTATAAAAGGCCACCGACTTTATATGGCTAAGTTACTCCATTTTTACAGTTCAGGCGAGTAGGCCCGATTCTGTCCTCAAAACCTCTCCCTGCTCTCTGTCTCTGACAGCTTCAGCTTGAGCTCGCATCTGTATCCATGAACTTTGTCCTACTCCCTGTGCAGCTAACAGTGCCTGCCTCGGCCAGTTTCGCCTGCCTGCCAAGAAGCTGTATTTCACCTTCGGATTATCTACTTTGCTCTTCAGCCGATGCATTCCTGTCTAGTGATTTAGGTAAACATCTCCTTTAGCTCACAAGCAAAGGACTCGGCCTTTTCGTCCTCCTGCAAGTAATTCATAGCCCTGTTGCCATGGAAAGTTTTCTGCCCCTCGCATCTCATATAGGCACTCAGACGCTTGTACACGCACACACAGTCAGTATAGAATAGATTCTGTCCGAGAGTCCTTCCTTGTGGATAACATAGTTCTCTAAACATAGGATGTTAGATATGATTTGGGATTAGGTTGACTTGACCCCCCAGACTTCTCGTCTCCACATGTAGAGCTAAATGTCAAGTCCCCTTCACCCCCTAGTTGCACGTCAATCACACGTCATACTGCTGCGCGCGCATCTATGTTAAGTATTATCTTATAGATCCACCTATGTATGATAATCAGAGCCAATCATGTTTCTTTTTTGCTCCTTATTACGCCTAGTTTCGATTACGTATTACTATGTCATTTCCCTTATCAATTGTTACGCCTTTTGCATTCGTTTCATTGTAATGTATGACCTATAAAAGTTACTTCTTGTCAATAAAGTACTGTACTTCACTTCCTGAACCCTCGTGGTGACGGAACCTGAAGGCCGCCACTCGAGTCGGCCATTTTGGAATAAAGCCCATTCAGAAAATCTCTTATACCACGGATTCTGCCTCTTGTTATTCTGAGCTATTTTACTTTATTTTAGATTCCGTATGAAATTCGGTCTAGGTAAAAAGAATATTTACTACATAATGGCGCCCGAACAGGGACACTTTCTCATCTCACGCGCCGGCGGTGCGTTGCAGGCCCGGTCTCCTGCCACAGCTGGACGGACCATAAACGCGTACCAGCAGGATTTCCTGTAGCTCCCTCCGGTCAAGCGGGGGCGACTGAGGCTGCGATCAACCCAGACGAGGCGGTGAGAAGTGCGAAGTATCCCGACCAGAGCCTAGCTGAGAGAGCAAGATCCGAGGTATACAGAGGCCCACCAGGTTTTCGAAATCCCGATGTCCAGAGGGTCCGCTGTCCGCAGTCATCGAGTCCCGTTCATTCTCTGAGGCCTTCCGTTTCAAGGAGCTACTCGGTGAGTACCATCGCCGGGGAGGCGTGTTGACGCGCACATAGGTTGTGCCGGTCAAGACGGATTTGGGTACACAAATCCGGTCTGCACTGTTTAGCAGTGTATATGTACTGTTTAGCAGTATATCAAGTATTCCGAAGTATTCAGTTATTTGTCAAGAATTCAGCTTGGTGATTAGTTATGCAGACTGTCATCGTTGCCGGTCATTTTTAAAATGTTTAATGTTTAATGTTTAAAGTGTTCAAATGTCTTGCTTATTGTGGTATGAATGATTGTTCATTGTTCACTGTTCATTATTGTGTTTTTTCGTATTAAGTGAGTTCAAGAGTAAGTATCAGATCAGTTGTCAAGATGCCGCTCTTCTCGAAGTTAAGACAGATTACTACCAGAAAAGGGGTGCTTGAAGAAGCAGTTCCTATTCCTCCTAGGGACACTCCAGGGCATTTTATGTATCACAAGCATGGCTTAGATGCCATATTATTTCTTGATTTATGGGTAGATTATACCAAGGGATTGCCGGAAAGTCAAAGGTGGCCCGCAGCGGGAACCTGGGATGCAGAGTGCATCATGAAAGTGGAGGAAGAGTTATGGAAAAGAAAGGTCAGACAGTCACAGAAAGACGCTGTTGAGTTATGGCGTAAAGAATCTCATAGACGTACAGAAAAAGCACGTAGACAAGAAGAGAGGAGTAAAGAAAGTTCAAAGGAAGTTCAAGAAAATCTATTAATTGAGGAAGGTATCCGAGTGAAATCAGAACAAGTAGATAGACAAAGAAATGCTCTTATGAATGGTATGTATCCCCTCCTAGCCGAAGGACTACCTAAGGCTGTTCCAGGAATGCCAAAAGACTTGCCACCCCATTATTTCCAATTAAGGTACATCCAAAAGGGCATCCCAGAACCGCAGAAGATGTTTTTCTTTCCTCATATCTAGATGACGCAGCTCCCGAGTATGCTAACCCCGCACCACATAGATCGTCTGGCGGAGGGGTTCAACGTCAGGATCAGGTATCTGTCCCCGTGCAACAGCAAGACCCGACACAAGCTCCGGCAAGCACATCTGTTTCCGCATCTGTCCCCGCAATCGATTCTACAGTGGTATCGACACCTATAGTTGCTGTGTCACGTTCGACGAATCCATTCACACCCGACGCCCCTGAAGGGGCCACGGGAGGTGCAAGCAATACCTTTACGCCACCTAGAATAAATAAACTTGTTTTTCAAGAATCAGCGCATTCACGTACACCCAAATTCGTAAGTGAACGTACGCTTAAGGAACTCCTTATAGATTGTAGATATGACCCGGTGGTCGGTAAAGAGGACGAAATGGTCCTGGCATCATTACGTATCAGACGGGCCGCAGAGTATTTAGCGAGGTTACCAGGAATGACTACGCATCTAGATAAAATATATCATTTTGTCCAAACAGGGCGAGACCCAGAATGTATTAACAGAGCTATGGAATTCCAGAAAGTAGAGATACAGGGGGAACTGTTACGTTTCCTCATAAACTGTGTGATCAGAAATCAAGACCGTCCGGGGGTAGACCCGAATGCAATGCTTATTCTTACAAGATGGAGTCAGAATATATCAGAAGGGAGACACGATAAGAAAAACTGTATAATAGCCATGTGCCGAAAAATCCGTAGAGAAATAGAACGTATTCATGAAGAAAGATTGGAAACAGACGAGTTCGAGCAAGATGAAGTGTCCGAATCAGGGAATTCCGCAAGACAGTCAGAGACCATAGCCTACGTAGGCAGAGGAAGATCCTGTGATAATACTAGATGCTTTTCTGATCCCATACACTCTGTATGTCCAAATAATAGCAGAACGTATCCGACGCCTGTAATAAATCTGAAGTCTCCTGAACATTTGTTTCAAGCCGCAGATAAAATACTACGAGAACGAAGGGGTTACCACCTCCTCGATTCCATGGATGAGCAAGAATTGGCCAGATCAGCCGTTCACTGGATTGACAGTCCTGAAAAATACGGTGATGAGACCGTAGCACACACGTTTTTTAACCTCAGTACAGATGAACAACGTTTAGCTGGAATCTATATGATTCAGCAACTCCTTATATTATATAAGAGCCAACATGCTGACCCTGGTCCTTTACCTGATATATTAACGGAACTACTCACGAACAGATGGAGAGGTTCTAGTAATAAGTTAATTAAAGAAATATTAGTGTCACGTAAACAGTATGTCCTTTTTGTAAGTCCGGATTCTTTCCCGCTGCCCCGCAGAGAAAGAACGCCGTATTATATGGATAGACAAAATCCCTTACGAGAAGTGCACCCAATAAAAGGCGAAGACAATCAGTTTCACCGTGTATTTGTATACACACCCATATCAAAAATTGAATTGTTAGAAATGAAGAAAGTAGTACCAAGTCATGACAAAGACCCAGCGGGTTTCCACCGGGAAATTAAGGACATGTTACTGATGGGAGAGTATACCTATCCTGATATAATGACGATATTAAAGGTGCTCTTACCTGCTGGCATTTATGAAAAACTGAAAGAAAAAGAGTGGGAAGTGGGAGACCAAAAGATAGATTGGACAGCATTAGAAACGGAAGAAAAGGCCCGAACTGCAGGTTCAGGGCTCGGGGATAAAGTCAAAGCATTACCAGGTTTACTAGTACAAGTACTGCCACGTTTATTAACTACGAAAAAGGAAGATTGGGGTGCAATCACGGCCTGTAAACAAAAACATGATGAAGACACAAGTGATTATTATGCCCGATTTGAAAAATGTTTTGGAATAAATAGTGGTATAAAAACAAGTAGTGAATTATTAGGTCAAGATAGAAAATTCTTACTCGATACAGGGGCAAGTCGAACAACTATAAAAAGTAGTGAAGTTCCAGGGGCACCCCTCTCAGGCTCTCAAAATGTTTCCCTTGGTTTTTCAGGAAAACCTATTGTTAATGAAGTATCACAGCCTCTTCCACTTACGATAGGACCTTTGACACGAACTACAGATTTATTGCTTACTAAATCATGCCCAGAAAATCTGTTAGGAATTAAAACTCTGAAAGCCCTAGGAGCCATAATATGTTGTTCTCCGGAAGGAGTAAGGTTGTTTTTACGTGATTTTAAAGGTCACTATGTGTCTAGAGACATGGATCCCCGACTACAGACTTTACCAGCGCATCTATGGGCACAAGGCCCTACTGATGTTGGTTGCATGAACATTACACCATACCGAGTTACACTCAAGGCAGGAGTGGTATTACCACGAATGCGACAATACAAGTTACCGCAAGATGCTGTAGTGGCTTTGCTGAAAATCATTGATGAGCTAATTGCCCAAGGAGTAGTTGTAGAAACAGACTCCAATGTATGTAATTCAACGATAATTCCGATTCTTAAACGAACTGATCCTACTGCTCCGCCAGTATACCGATTGGTTATTGATTTGCGTGAACTAAACAAGTGCATTGTGCCACAATTTCCTGTGGTCCCCGATATATCATCATTATTGACAGCAATTGATTCCGAAGCAACATTCTTTACTGTAATTGATCTCAAGAATGCCTTTTTCAGCGTCCCAATAGATCCGGAAAGCCAATATTTGTTCGGATTCAGTTTAAATGGGCGCAGCTTTAAATTCTCACGCGCTCCCCAAGGATTCACAGAAAGCCCCAGCATCTATAGCCAAGCACTGAAACGAGAACTTGACAGTATCCACATGCCAGTCAATACTGCACTGCTTCAATATGTCGATGACCTACTGATCACCGCGAGAAGCGAACCCGAATGTGAAAAGGCTTCTCTGACAGTTTTACATTTTCTAGCCGACAAGGGGCACAAGGTGTCTCCTTCTAAGCTGCAATTCTGTGTCCAGCGAGTTATTTATCTTGGTCACTCGCTGTCCAAGGAGGGAAGGCAGCTTACACCAGATCGCATCCAGTTAATTGCTAACATGTCAATACCCCAGACACAAAAGGAGGTGCGGGCTTTCATAGGCCTCACTTCATATTGTAGGCAGTGGATCCCTCAGTACGCATTTCTAGCAAAACCACTCATTCAGTTAACCACACAGGAGGCAACCACATCGACTATTCTCCCTTGGACTCAGGAACATACACAAGCTTTTGAAAGCCTAAAGGAAGCTTTATGTCAAGCACCTGTTTTAGCAACACCATGTTATAGCAAACATTTTACACTCTTTGTTACAGAACGCGAAGGTACTGCCTTGTCAGTACTCACTCAGGATCAAGCAGGATCACGCAAGCCATGTGCTTATTTTTCCAGTACATTAGATCCCGTAGCTCAGGCTTTGCCCGCGTGCCTGAAATCAGTGGCGGCAACAGCTTTAGCAATCAGACAAAGCGATGCCATAGTGTTAGGACATCCATTGACAGTACAAGTACCACATGCAGTAGAAGTTCTTGTGAACCGAACACAAACACAACACTTGACCATAGCAAGACTTACCGGTTATGAACTGACATTGTTTCAACCACACATAGAGATCCGACGGTGTAATACATTGAATCCTGCTACACTTTTACCTGTAATTGGAACAGACCCACTAGCTCATGATTGTGTTGAAATTATTGAAATAAAGACGAAATCTAGACAAGACTTGACAGACGTTCCATTGTTAGATCCAGACCTGACGTTGTATGTAGACGGATCGTGCATGAGAACAAGTACAGGAGATTTAGTGGCCGCGTATGCAGTCACAACAGACACTGAAGTTATTGAGACAAACTGTATAGATACTTTGTCAGCCCAAGCAGCAGAACTTATTGCTCTAACACAAGCCTGTATTCAAGCCACAAATAAGAAAGTTAATGTATACACTGACTCACGTTATGCATTCGGAGTTGTACACGACTTCGGCGTGCTGTGGCGAGAGAGAGGTTATTTAACCTCCCATGGTGCCCACATTCAGCACGGACCCCTCATTCATGCCTTGTTAGATGCCATACATCTACCCACTGCTATATCGATTATGAAATGTAAAGCACACACGAAGGTTACTGATATCATTTCTCAAGGCAATGATTTAGCTGACAGAACAGCTAAACAGACTGCTCAGAATCGCACATTAGACATGACAAAGCCAATAGTTCAGACACCAACACAGTGTATGACAATTAAGGATCCCGCACTTGACGTAATTGACATACAGACACATGCTACTGCAGAAGAATTAAAGAAATGGACTGAACTAGGAGGGATCCAGACAGATCAGGGATGGATGACGAAGGAGAAATCTGTATGGTTTCTTCCTGACTCTATGGTCCAAGCCATTATAGCTACAATTCACAGCCCGGCGCATTTAGGAGAGAAAGCTATGCTAGATAGCATTCAACACATTTGGTTCAATAAACATTTACGAGCAGCAGCTAAACAAAAAGTCCGTACCTGTATGATATGTTGTCAGTTCAACCCAGGAAAAAGTGTTCCCGTAGAACAGGGTGGATTCCAGACTCCTGATCATCCTTTTGAAGTGCTCCAAATGGATTATATCCAGATGGAACGATGTCGAGGATTCAAATATGTTCTTGTAGTTGTCTGCGCTCTCTCCCGATGGACTGAGGCGTACCCAGTATCAGATTACACGGCCCCGACTACTGCCAAACAGTTAGTCCGAGAATTCTTCCCACGGTACGGTTTACCACGTGTTGTATATTCAGATAACGGCCAGCCTTTCTCATCCGAATTAATGAAACATGTCTCACTTTTGTTGGGATATCAGTGGAAATTCCACTGTGTCCGACACCCCGAGGCAGCAGGTCTCGTGGAACGACATAATCAAATTTTGAAAATCAGATTGTCTAAAATATGTAAGGAGAAAGGTGTTGACTGGATAGTAGCCTTACCAGTTGCACTATTTTACATAAGAATGGTAGCACACTCTCGAACAGGGCTATCCCCGTATGAGGTGATCTTCGGAAGACCACCAAATATGTGGGGGACGCCAATACCACGTAAAATAACTGATGTTAATTGTGATATGCTAACAGATTACTTGGCTTCCTTGATGTCTGCACTACAATCTTGTCGTTCACAGGTAGCTGCAGCCTTTCCTGACAACACTGAGGTGAAACCCCATGACGTTGTTCCGGGTGATCTGGTGTTTGTGAGGAATTTTGATCGAAAGACCCAGTTGGAGCCCAGGTGGAAAGCACCGAAGCTAGTCCTGCTGACCACAAGAACAGCCGTGAAAGTTGAGGGCCGCAAGGGCTGGATACATTCCAGCCACATCAAGAAATTTCATGGACTATCCTCGGATATAGACACTGTGCCCTGCACTCCCTCACAGACTGATTCAAAACTTCCCTTTGTTGAGCAGAATGGCTCTCAGAACCATAAATTAAAGCTTAGGCCCAAACAGTCGAGCAATTTGATTGTTTAAGTCCTCTCCAAGGTGAAGCGGTTGAATTGTCTCTGACATGTATCCCTTGGACCTGAGTAGAGAAAATACCCGGGAAATGTTGAAACGACAGGCGTATTGTAAATCACTGCGTAGCTACTGTATGAGGACATTATTAATTCTGTTTTTATTGAGTCTTTTAATAATTATTACGAGTGTGATTTTGCACATATATCATCCTATTTCTAGACATGTTTATAATGTTGCTGCTGAACATTCTTTTAGTGACCTACCGCCACATGAATTATCTTATAGACTTGCGCTGCGCAATAACACCTTCATTAGTATGTTACATCATGCCCATCAGACTAGTAATGCCACCAATTGTTGGGTGTGTGGCCGACTCCCTCCCTATCAGAATAACAAAGGAGTTCTGCCTTTCTTTCCACATCCGTTCACACATAATGGCTCCTGCGGAGCATGGTTTAGTTTACTAAATTCCATAGACCCAGACACAGCAGTTTATCAACAACATTGGATATGGGGAAATCTAAATCTGGTTTTATTCAAAGTCTGTCACCCTAATAAGGAGGGTCACCCCAGTAGAACAGGGACTGATCTAGAAAATGAAGTGTATAAATTAGGTAATTTTACACCTAATCTTATGATTCTGAATGTCAAATCCGAAGTTGAATTAATTCTGCCCACTATGTCAGTATTTCCAGTTAAGGGTGAATTATGTGTAAGAAAAGTTGGTTCCATACATATGGGCCATAGCCAATGCGTTACTACAGTAGAATATAGTGATCAAGGTAAATCCTCATTTAGAGCTTCTCGCCATTCTTACTTTATATGTGGTCAGACGGCATATATGCGTCTGCCTCTAGATTGGGATGGTACCTGTTACATAGCATTCCTTTTGCCACCTGTTTTCCTAGCTCCTCCTGATTATTATCGAGATGTTCATTTAGTACACAATAGAGAGCGAAGAGATCTCCCAGTTGTCGATTATACTGAGACGGCATGGGACAAGTATGTAGATTTCAATAAAGGTATCTTTCCCTATATAGGTACAATATCAAATAGTAAGCTGATACGTAGACTAACCAAGACTCTTGAAGCTGTAGTAAATGAGACTATAGCCGCCCTAGGCAATCTGACAGAGGAACAATCAGTGATGAGAATTGTTGTTCTCCAGAATCGTCTTGTCCTTGACGTCATCCTGGCCGATAGGGGCGGAGCTTGCAGGGTCATCGGATCCAGCTGCTGCATATTCATACCAGAAAATTCGCCATCTGTATATAAAGCTATAACACGCCTTCATAAGATTGTGAGCCAGATACACGAGAATCCAGGCACTTGGACGTGGTCCGGGTGGTTCTGGAGTGTGATATCTGCCTGGGGATGGAGAGTTCTATCCTTCCTAGGTATTGGCCTTCTTATGCTCTTCAGTTGTTGTTTATGCCTGCAATGTGGACCAGCGATTTGTGGTCTGTGTGCCACATCATGCATTCCATATCAAGGTTCTCGTTCAAAATGCCGGAAGAAGAAGGAAGAAGAAATGATGCTCCATGAGCAAATCGATGGAATGATGAAGATTGATATCTCTTGAAGGGCAAGTAGGGGACAAGGAGGGAATGTGGAAATGTGGATTTTCCTGATCAGTTATGTCCCCTATCTTGGACCCCAACGGTTCTATGTGCATGTCACAAGTACATGTATGTTCCCTCCAGTTCCAGTTTCCAAGACGCAAACATATGTGCGTCCACCGTCAACATGTTCTCTGTCAGATCCGCCATCAATGGGCTGGATATTCGATTCCTAAGTATAAAAGGCCACCGACTTTATATGGCTAAGTTACTCCATTTTTACAGTTCAGGCGAGTAGACCCGATTCTGTCCTCAAAACCTCTCCCTGCTCTCTGTCTCTGACAGCTTCAGCTTGAGCTCGCATCTGTATCCATGAACTTTGTCCTACTCCCTGTGCAGCTAACAGTGCCTGCCTCGGCCAGTTTCGCCTGCCTGCCAAGAAGCTGTATTTCACCTTCGGATTATCTACTTTGCTCTTCAGCCGATGCATTCCTGTCTAGTGATTTAGGTAAACATCTCCTTTAGCTCACAAGCAAAGGACTCGGCCTTTTCGTCCTCCTGCAAGTAATTCATAGCCCTGTTGCCATGGAAAGTTTTCTGCCCCTCGCATCTCATATAGGCACTCAGACGCTTGTACACGCACACACAGTCAGTATAGAATAGATTCTGTCCGAGAGTCCTTCCTTGTGGATAACATAGTTCTCTAAACATAGGATGTTAGATATGATTTGGGATTAGGTTGACTTGACCCCCCAGACTTCTCGTCTCCACATGTAGAGCTAAATGTCAAGTCCCCTTCACCCCCTAGTTGCACGTCAATCACACGTCATACTGCTGCGCGCGCATCTATGTTAAGTATTATCTTATAGATCCACCTATGTATGATAATCAGAGCCAATCATGTTTCTTTTTTGCTCCTTATTACGCCTAGTTTCGATTACGTATTACTATGTCATTTCCCTTATCAATTGTTACGCCTTTTGCATTCGTTTCATTGTAATGTATGACCTATAAAAGTTACTTCTTGTCAATAAAGTACTGTACTTTACTTCCTGAACCCTCGTGGTGACGGAACCTGAAGGCCGCCACTCGAGTCGGCCATTTTGGAATAAAGCCCATTCAGAAAATCTCTTATACCACGGATTCTGCCTCTTGTTATTCTGAGCTATTTTACTTTATTTTAGATTCCGTATGAAATTCGGTCTAGGTAAAAAGAATATTTACCACAGGGTAGGGGCGAGCATGTTGCTAATTGGGAGGTGGTGGGGTAGGGAGTAGAGGTAAAGGACATGGAACTAAGAGATGATTGGGAACTGTTACTGTTGTTTTCCAGAACATTAGTCAATGGGCCAGAACCATGGGGGCTCGGATGGAATGATCTGGCCAGGAGGGTGCCCTCATTGGGGGTGAGGAGATACCTACGGGTCAAGCAGGCAAGCAGAGAAGTAATACTGGGGGAGCCAACCCCCACTTATTGTTTTTTTGACTCTGGGGTGACAGGCGCTCTGCAAACGGGGGTGGCGGACGTTCTAATCCCGCAGTGCAGGGTAGCAAAGAGGGGGGAGTTGGAATTTTCTTGTTTTTTTCTAGCAGTTGCAGATGCAGTCGCGCTTGTCACAGGGCTTCAGGGCGAGGGAGGTGCCAAGGGGTGGGGGGAGGGACGATCCCCAACAAGCCACCATGCATTCAAACTGTATCAGGGACTACATGGACCTATTATAAGGGGTGGCTACACTTAAACAGCAGTCACTTAAAATCCTATCCTGGAATGTGAATGGCATGGGTCAAAAATTAAGCGTACGCTAGTGCTTCAATTCATCCGACGACATAAACAAGACGAGTTCTTGTTGCAGAAGACACACTTACAAGGCCATAACTATAAAGCGATGGACAGGTGGGGCTATACTTTGAAGGCACATGCCGGGAATACATCAGGGTGAAGAGGAGTAGGAACCCTTCTCAGGGCTGCGGCGGCATACGTCCCGGGTAAAATGTGGAGAGACCCACTAGGCAGATTTGTACTGTTGGTCGGGAGGTGGGAAGGGCGAACGCTGAATCTGGTCTCTGTCTATGCCTGGCCAGGCTTGCAGAGTGACACCGGAGCGGCCCTAGCAATACAGCTCCTAGAGAAGCCACTGCTCGTTTATCCTGGGAGGGGACATGAACGAGGTAGTCTCTAGCTTGGATGAACGATGGCCTGGTAGAGTAGCTACGCAGGTGGGGTCCCCCCTGAGAAGCTTTATAGAGGCACTTGGGTGGATAGACCTGTGGAAAGCCCAAAACAAAACAGTACGCCAGTATACACATGTGTCAGCACCGACCCAGGAGTCTGTCCCAAATTGATTACCTATTCACCCTTTGGCAAGACTTTTCCAAGACATGCAGCACCTGGTGAGGGGCATCTCTGATCACTCTCCAGTGGTTACTTGGTTTAATGACCAAGCAGCTGAATGTGCCTTGCCACCATGACTGGCGGCCTGGCACTTGCCATACGGGAAGTTCACGGAGCAATTGCGGGAGGACACAGAGAGATACTTCCAGCAGAATGAGGGGTCGGTTGCCTCCTGCTGCGTGTTGTGGGAATCCTATAAACCGGTGATGCGAGACAGTTTCAGGCCTTAGTGGGGGTCAAGAAGAAAAAGGATAGGCGCAGATACCAGGCACTTGAAAAAAAGATGTTGGCCCTAGAAACCAAACTAGTACTGGGGGTGGGCAAGGGAGGGACTCGACCCACCAGTTGCGCTTGGCGCAGCGTGAGCTACGAGACCTGGTGACGCAGCGAGGGCTCATGCCATATCGACCCAGAGGAGGCTTTACGAAGTTGGGGAGAAAGCGACAAAGCGTATCGCCTGGCTTGACAAATGAGAGAGTGAAAGAGGCTGGGTGACTGATATGATAGATCACAAGAGGGAGACCTGTACATGCAATAGTGAGATCGCTGAGGTAGTTGCAGCCTTTTGCGAGGATGTATATGCCTTCAAATCTAGACGATCAAGTACAGACTGCAGCGAAATTTTAGAAACAATAAACTTGGCCACCCTGACGAGAGAAGACAGTGACACACTAGACCTAACAGCAGAGGGAATAGTGTGGGCCCAGCTGCGGCTGGCCCATAGAGGGCCCCAGGGCACGACCTACCAAGCCTCCCCCATCTCCAAGTAACTGCTTACAGGGTGTTACACTTTTTCTGAAAACAATTTTTTGTTTCCAAATTAAATTGCAGCATCATGCCAGCAGCAAGGGGGTCTGCTGTGTCTTTGAATTGCTCATGTGTCAGGTGGCAGCTTCTTCAGCCCACCTGACACATTTGCCATACATAGCCGACATGAAGCACTTGCCTCGGGCAGTGCAGCTTTTCTGCAAATGAGTCTACGGTGGGGCTTGTCACTCTTCATCCCCATATCATATCAGAAGCCAGGATAGAGAAGTAGGGCCCTCCTCCAGCCCTATCCTTGCATCTGATAGAGCAGCTGCACGTGTTCCAGTCCAGGACAAGCTTCCTCTTGTACATTATGGCATCGGTCCATGGGAGACAGAATCTTGGAGGAAGGATCGTGCAGACGTCAAATGTCCAAATGTAAAAATTCTCATTCATAGCATGTGTGTTTGTATGCCTGATAGTTTGGTCTGGTGGCTCAGTGGACTAATGCATCCTCATAGTCACAGGTTCAAAATCCAGCGGGTCCACTCTGCCTTTCTTCCATCTGAGGTCTAAAATGAGTACCATTGAGCTGGGTAACAATAAACATCTGTTATTCAGTGCCCAGATACCCCATTCAGGGTGAATGTGTGCTTTACAAATATGCATGTTACGTTTGTGTGTGTTCATGGCTGGCTGTCTGTCTGTGTATTTTATTACTGTGAAATTGTGTGTGCAGTGCATGACTGTGTCTGTGAGTGGCAGTGTGCATGACTGGGACTGCCAGTGTGCATGATTGTGTGTGTAAACAGAACTGCCAGCTTCGGATCTGGGGATCGGTTTGAATCCTGCAGTCAGTTCAGCATCCTGTGATCCTGATCAAATTACTTAATTCACCCATTGCCTAAATTAATCCAGCTAGTCCCTAAAAAACTTAAACTTAGACTTGTGTAATGTCATCCTGATAGGCCTACTCTATTCCCCTGGGACTTCAAGTAGTGCGCGGGCTAATAAATACAGCAGCTACTGCCTGACAAGACGGGTAACAACTGATTGCTAGCACATACCTTCTTTTCCATGTCAAAGCACACTTCTTCTTCTTGTGCCTCGTGTACAGCCTGCTGCCTTCAGGCCTAATAGAGGTTCAGATGAAATAACTGGTTTCAGAGACTCACATTCAGTTGGAAATAAAGGGGAATGCTTTGAGGAATTGTAAAAATGGAACTAAAACGTAAGCAAGCTGCTACACAGAAGTAGTGTGTAGGTTTTAAGGATTCTTTTGGGAAGTGTTGGCGAAATTTCAGGCTCCTGCTTTGTAGCCTCAGCTGGAGGATGGTATGACATTTTTAGATCTGGCTGGAACTGCACCTATTATATTTAAACTATACATAGAGTGGGAGCATTGGCTCCACTCAGAGCTTTATATACCCTCACCTAGTGCAATTGGCTCAGTTGTAAGAATAAGCACACGTGGTTGGTGGCCATTAAGTCACATATAAGAAAGTGAGCGTAAGTGATTGTTCAGTTGCTAAAGCGCTTCCAATATCTGCAGATAAGGGAACTGAGGTACAGGTTCACACAAAGAGTCTAAGTGACTAACCTGAGATTCTGTGCATGATATTTTTCCTCATGCTTTCTCAAATTTGCTCATGATACAGCATTTGCCGACTCCTTATTTGAAATGAATTATCGGATGGAGAAACTTTTGAAGAGGCAGGATACTTACATTTGTATGAAAAGTGTTTTATTAGGTTAACAAGAACAGACCCCTGGGACACCTGCTGCTAACAGTCCAACTGCTCACCATCTGCTCTCAACATCCCACTACAGCATTAGAACAGACAGGTTGCTAAGGAGCAGCAGTGTTCCACAGCATCATATAAAAATATACATGAGTAAATGTTAAAGATAGAGAAAAATATAACACATCTCCCTCCTTAAAAAAAAACAAATAAAATTATGAACATATGTAATCCTCATATTTTTTTAGGCATTGCACGTAAACGTCCAGAATTAGTTTTGACAGTAGGAGTAGATACACCATTTGGACAAGGAACAACTTTGCATACGTCAGCATCTTGTTGAGAATTAGAAGCCACAGCAATCTCGGTGTCAGAGCATGGTGACACCTTTCTGGTGTTCCGCCAATTACCATCTGATAGCTTCACACTGTTCCCTTTAACAAGAACAACTTTCTTAGGAGAAGACCATTTCGAACAACCTTTTCTAGCTTTGTCTCCCACAAACACTCTTACAAACATTCCTTGTGTGAACAAACGTTTGGATTTCACGATATTCTTATTATGTTGATGACAGTAAGCTTTTTGGTAATTTTCCACTCTGTATCGTACTCTATTTAAATTCACATCATGTCTTCCAGCCCTGTTCATCCAAGCTGGTAAAGCTACAGAACACGGTACTCTCCCTTTGAGTAAGGAGAAAGGTGTCTCTTTTGTCACCGAATGAGGATTGGTACGATATGACCATAACATATCCTTGACTTGTTGCCTCCAAGACTCACCACTCATACACGCTAATTGGACACACTCCACCAAAACTCTGTTAAAGTGTTCTACGAGGCCATTTCCCCTTGGATGGTAAACAGGTGTTGTAGTGTGTTTGATACCCCACTTTACAAGGAAAGCTTCAAATTCTTCTGAAATTAATTGAGGTCCATTGTCAGTGACAATCTCGGAAGGACAACCCTCCTTTCTGAAAATATCTTAACAGAATGAAGTAACACTAATGGACTTGACTTCTCTAACAAAAGCTACTTCCGGCCACTTACAGAAGCAATCTACCATAACTATGGCAAATCTCTCAGACACATTCAAAGTATCAAAAGGTCCACAAATATTGATGGCCAGTTTATCCCACGGACCCTTAGGCATAGGTGAGGAAACAATAGTGGTTTCCTGGGAACAATGGGTTTTGTCACTACATGCACATGTTATGCAATCACAAACATAGCGTTCGATTTGAATGTCCATCCCGGGCCACCAAAAGTCCTCTCTAATCCTTCTTTTCATGGCAGACATTCCACCATGTCCCTCGTGCATGATTTTCAACAATCATTCTCTCAGCTTTTCAGGTACAGCCAACCTACACCCTCTTCTAAGTAAATCATCTATAACGTTCAATTCAGACCATATTAATTTAAATGAATCGAATTCTTTGTGTAATTTCCATCCTTGTTCGTAACTTAAAACACTTTTGACCTTGTTCAATACTTCATCCTATTCACAGCTTTTCTCCAGTCCTCCTCACTGATGGCACTACATACGTCTTTCACTTCAGCCACCATCCATTCATCATCCTCATCATCCTGAACCTTATCTAATGGTAGTCTTGATATGCAATCAGCATTCACATTCCTTTCACCAGGAATATATTTTATCTAAAAAATGTACTCTTGAGGACGATATAACCACTTAGCGATCCTAGGGGTGGCTTTACCCGCACCTCTTGTGGAGAAAAGATCTACCAATGGTTTGTGGTCAGTATGTAGTTGGAATTTAGTTCCCCACACAAATGTTCGAAAATATTGCACACCCCACCAGCATGCTAGAGCTTCTTTTTCAATGGTGGAATATGGGTGTTCTGCACCTCTTAATGTGCAGGAAGCGAAAGCTACTGCTCTTTCGTTTACTTTGTGCACTTGAATGAGCACCGCACCAAGACCATAATTACTGGCATCAGTGGAGATAATGGTCTGATCTACAGGATCAAATGGCTTCAACATGACAGCATTGGCAATGTTTTTTTTAATAGCATCAAAGTTTTGTTGAAAAAAATCCGACCACTCAAATTTGGCACCTTTTTTACATCACTTTTCTCAGGTACCTTATCTGAAAAATGGTGTACAAATTTTGAGTAATATTCAGCAAGACCAAGAAATGATCTAAGTTGGTCTCTATCACTCGGAGCGGGTGCTTTTTCAATTGCTTCAACTAGATTCCGTTTAGGTTTTACGCCATCACACGTTAAAGTGTGAGCTAAATACTCAACTTCACTCACGTCAAATGTACAATTTTCCAAGGCTATTGTGAGACCAGCATCTGAAAGTTTCTTGAGAACTTCTTCTAAAATTTTATCATGTTTGATTTGACCACACCCCCATCACTCTCTGAAATACGTCCGAAGCCGACGCCAAACCAAAGGGCATGCGTACAAATTGGAAAGCACCCTCTGGTGATGAAAGATGTAATGTGCCTTGAGTCTTCATGTGATAATATTTGGTGATACGCATTGGACAAATCGAAAATGGTGAAATGTGTACCCCCTTTAACAGTTGCTAACATTTCATTAATACGGGGAAGGGGATGTCGGTCTATCCAAATGTTGTCATTAATGTCTCTCAAATCAATACACATCCTAATATTTCCATTAGATTTCCTGGCCAAAACTATTGGACTTAACCATTCAGATGCCTCGATGGGCTGAATTACTCCTTCATTACAAAGCCTATGTAATTTGTCTCTGAGTTTGATTCTTTTTTTTTTTTTTTTTTTTTTTTGTTGGAACCGTTTATTGCAGTTTGAAAAAGTTACAGGTATGGGCCTACAACCACTCGGCCGGCCGCTAGAGTGACAAAAGCATATTGCAACATACAGTAAGAGTCTCTTGGCAGTGCAGATTAGCAAACAGGAGAAATCAATGTTGCAGGCCGCATAGCTCCATGCCCACAGTACGGTTCCCTTTTATCAAAACAAAACAACACAAAAAACCACACCCGCAAGGCAACCCGCGATCCAAAGTGACAGCACGTGCTCCATAAGTGGGGGATCCCAACCAGCAGCAGAACTCTGGAGAGGGGAATGGGAATAGATCAGGGACTGGGGGACCGCGTGCCCACGGCCGAGGGAGGGGGGCCATCTAGGGAGACGGAGCAGGCGAGGCAGCCGGTAGCAGTGGCGGCTCACAAATACCCCCGCGGTAGGCGTTCCAGGGGCCCCAGATTTTCACCCACGCCCCAGGCTTACCCCTCGCCACATACACCACCTTTTCACGGAACATACACCAATCCATATGTTCTTTCCAGGCCAACACCGCAGGGGGCCTCTGGGATCCCCACAATTGAGCAATGTCACGCTTAGCTATCATGTATCCCAGAGTCACCCACCGCGTCTGCGGGACCGAATAGTCATTTGGTTCCCACACATTCAGCAAGCATCTCCTCGCTTCAGGCAACAGCGCGACACGCGTAACCACACGCAGGACCTCATGCACACCACGCCAGAATCGCTCAACCTTTGGGCACTCCCACAGTATATGCATGAAAGTTGCCAACGCACCACAGCCACGCTTACACATTCCGTCACCAGCAAAGCCCATACGTAGGAGCCTTGGCCCCGTCACGTAAACCCGGTGAAGGATCTTAAGCTGGACGAAACGAAGGCGAGCCGGGATGGCCACCTCTTTTGGCGAGGCCACCGCGGAAATCCAATCCTCGTCGTCCAGCTCTAGCCCGTCGGCAACCCAGGCCTCGCGGAGACTAGTCAGCAGGCACGATCTGTCGTTGATCAGTTTTTTATATATGAGGGAGATCGTGCTGTCTGGGACATGGCCATCCAGCACTCTGTCCTCCAGGGGGGAAGACTCCGGAATGGACGCGACATCCGGGAAGACGGAGCCCAGCGCATGGCGGACTTGTAGGTACCGGAAGTACTCACTGCCCTGCAGCTGAAACTCCGTCTGCAGCGTCGCAAAAGTCTTGAATCCCCCCCTCGTCCAGAGATCTCCCACAGTGCTGATTCCGATCGTGTCCCACTTCTCAAAGCCCTTCGATGTCCACAGGGAGCCCAACCTCTCAGACGCATATAGCGGTGACGCCCGGGTCAAACGGTCCTTCCACCCCATAGCTGCATTAGCCGCGTGCCAGACACGCACCATGACACGCGTCGGTCCCGTCAGACGGGGGTCGGGCGCGGCAGAGTAAAGCGCTCGATTGTAGTCGCCACCGGGCAGGAGCATCTTGTCCATCTCAAACGCCGGGTTCAAGGCGGGCCCGTAAAGGCCATGATTAATTGCAGCCAGTTGGGTGGCCCAGTAATACCGTTTAATGTCCGGGAGGGCGACCCCCCCATCGTACCACGGGAGCGTCAATTTAGCCAGAGCAATGCGCGGCCTCCCGTCCCAGAACAGGCGCCGCTGGAGGCCCTCCACCTCACGGAAGTAGCGTGCCGGAACCAAGTCCATAGTATTCTGGAGGGCGTAGAGGAAGCGCGGCAAGGACATCATTTTAAACAAGGCCGCTCGGCCGAGCGGCGAAAGCGGCAGACGCCGCCAGCGCACCACGTCCTCCTTCAAGCGCTGGAGGGGGGGCAGCAAGTTCCGCTCATAGCGGGCCTCCGGGTCAAGAGTGATATATATACCCAGGTACCGAAACCCCTGGGAGGCAATCTGGATCGGACAGTCCCGTGGTAGGACCGGAGCCTCCCCGGAAAGCACATATACACAGGATTTCGCCCAGTTGATGACAAGGCCTGAGTTGCGACCGAATGAGCGCAAAACATCAACCAGGACGATCAGTGATTTACGCGGGGAGGCGAGATACAGGAGGATATCATCAGCATAGAGGGACACACGGTCCTCATGCTCGGGGGTCCAGCGGAGACCACGGATGGAAGGGTGCCACCGCAGCCACTCCGCCAGGGGCTCCAGGGCCAGTGCAAACAGGAGAGGTGACAAGGGGCAACCCTGTCGCGTGCCCCGCCCCAGCGCGAATGGGACCGAGACTCGCCCATTCACCACCACCTGCGCCAAGGGGCCCGAGTACAACAATTTGACCCAGCTAATAAAGCCCGGTCCAAATCCAAATTTCGCCAGCATCGCCCAGATGTATGGCCACTCAAGCGTGTCAAACGCCATGGTGGCGTCCAAGGACGCCAAGATGGCCGGCTCCCGCACAAATGGGACACGCGCGAGCACCCCGTGCAAGCGCCGCAGATTGAGCGCCGTGTTGCGGTGTGGTATAAAGCCAGATTGGTCTTGGTGGACCAAATCGCCCACCACGCCAACCAACCGGTTGGCCAACACCTTGGCGAGGATTTTGGGCTCCGCGTTCAAGAGCGAGATCGGCCTATAGGATGCGACCCGTTCACGGGGCTTCCCCTCCTTGTGGATCACCACGATTGTGGCCAGACGCTGGTCCGGCGGGAGGGAACCCTGCGAGTGTGCCGCCAGGAACATCGCGCACAGGTGGGGCGCCAACACATCCGGGCGTAGCTTGTATAGTTCGATGGGGATACCATTGGGGCCCATGGCCTTGCCGGATGCAACCGAGCGAATAGCCAAGGCAATTTCGTCCGAGGTGGGAGGAGCGTCCAGCGAATCCCTGTCCTCCACCGTAAGGGAGGGCAGTGCGATGTCCCGAAGCAGGGCATGGGAATCTTCCTCCGAGCAGGGGGAAACCGGGGAGTAGACTTCGCGGAAATAATCCGCAAAGCAGGAGACAATGGCTTCCGGCTCGGTGACACACGCACCATCCGCACTCTCAATCAAAGGAACCACGCGACTCGCTCTCTCCCTCTTATCCAACCACGCAATCAATTTGCCAGCCTTATCACCCACATCATACAATCGCCCCTGCTGCTCTCGACTGAGGCCCCTGGCCGCCTCCGTGACGAGGGCCCGATAGGCCGCCTGCTTTAGGTGTAGAACATGCAGCTTGGCATCTCTTACCCCGCTCCCCAGGTCACCCTCCAGTTCTGCAATCTAGGCCTCCACCCGGGTCACCTCCTCCCGCTCGCGGCGCCGGGCATGGGAGATAAAGGAGAGGGCCTCCCCTCTAAGAACTACCTTAAAAGCCTCCCACAGGGAGATGGCCGAAGGGACCGACCCCACATTCTCGTCGAAATAACGCTGTAAGGATTTGATCAAATCGGCACGAATGGTGGGGTCGCGCAAATACCATGCATTGATTGGTGCCACCCTGCCATCCCCCCTCGGGAAGACATCGAAATGTAACAGCAATGGGGAGTGGTCTGAGATACCCCGCGCCAGATGGCGCACCTCCCCCACCCTCCCTGCATGGGCCGCCGGGACAAGGATATAATCAAGCCGCGAGAGGCTACCATGGGCACCCGAGTGGAAGGTGTATTGCCGCTGTGCGGGATGCTTTAGTCGCCAGCAATCCACCAGGCCCAGCGTGTCTAAAAGGCCGGGCAGCCACGCCTGTGCCCGGGGGAGGTCCCTAGGGGGATGGCGATCCATAGACCCAGAAGCTACCGCATTAAAGTTCCCTCCAACCACCAGCAGGCCACTCGGAAGGTCCAGGAGGAGGTGCCCCAGGTCCGCAAATGTGGTGGCTTGTAACCCAGGCGGGACGTACACTGATATCAAAATAAACACTCTACCCTCCATTCTTCCCACCAGGACAGTGTAGCGTCCCCTCTCATCATGGCGCACCTCGTCGATCTCCAACGGGAGGGAGTTCTTGATCATAATACCCACCCCCCGCGAGCCCGAAGTGAAGCCAGAATGGGCCGCCAAACGATAGCCCCGCCGATTCATTGCCTGAAAGGAGTTACCTATAAGGTGTGTCTCCTGCAGGAAGACAACATCTGGTGAAATACGTTTCAAGTACTGCAGGACCACACCACGCTTAATCCTATCCCCCAGGCCGTTAACATTCCATGACAACACAGTCAAATCCCTACCCCCCATCATACGTCGAAACAATCGGTCGTCCCCCACAGAGCATCTTAAAAACAACAATACAGTAGCGGGTTTGCCTTGCGGTGCAAACAAACAACACACCCCCCCCACCCCCCCATCCCAACAGAACTCCCCCCTCCCTGCACCCCTGCATGAGCCCAGACAGCCCCCCCAAAGTGCAGTGTGCCTGTCGCCCCATAGCTAAAAACTAACTAGTCCCCCAGAGGAGGAGGGAAGCCCCCAACAGACCCCGCACGACCTCCATAGGAGGGGAACATATGCAATCAATAAATGGGGAAGGAACATCGTCCAGAGCAAGGCCTATTCAGTCACCCCTCAATTCTGATCCGGCGGGCCCTCCTCGCCAGCCGCGCCCCCCCCTCCCCCCCGGCCCCGATCTCCAGGCAGAGTGTCCAACCAGTCCCCAGCCGCCTCGGGCCGGTCAAAGAAGTGCGTGCGACCATCCACCTCCACCCTCAGCTTAGCTGGAAAAAGCATTGAGTACTTAAGGTTCAGGTCCCGTAGGCGACGTTTAACACCAAGAAAACTCTGTCTCTGCTTCTGAACCGCCGGAGTAAAGTCTGGGTAGAAATGCACATCCATGTTGTCAAGCTTGACCGGTCCCTGTTGCCTGGAGGTCTGGAGGATAGCATCTCTGTCCCGAAAGTTAAAAATCCGCTGAGTTTGATTCTTAATATAAAAGGAACATTCCTTACTTTATGTACCTTGGGAACAGCATCTACCTTTAAGATGATCTGATGCTTAAATTTTTTTAAACATCCTAATGTCTTACTAAACAAATCAGGAAATTTGGAAACCCACTTGGATGTGTTTCCAGGTGATGTTAATAACACTTGCTGAGGATGGTTGGGGTTTAACACAATATTGCGAGCTCTATGCTCCTTCCACCCTAAAAGAGATCTACCCTTGTGTACAATGTATAATTTTGCAGTGGTCTTTCTATTCAAAAAGCACATTTCTGTTTCTACATAACCCAAAACAGGTAGTTTTCCCCCACAATACCGTTCAGGAATAACATCAGTGGATTGTAACTCCTCTAATTTACCACCTAAACTTTCCCAAGTAGATTTGTCAATGATGGTAAATGGGGAACAAGAATCTGCCCAGACATACACATCCTTGTCCTTGATTTTAATTATGCATTTGGGAGGGCGATAGCTATCCTGTTTGCCCACTTCACATTTGAGGACCTGATTGGACTCTATGACCATTACTTCTACATTGTCATTATCACAATCACTGTCGCACGACACGTCTTCCATTTGAGACAAATTAGTTTGATCTCCCATGTTAACAGATTTAGAGATTATAGAAGGTCCAGAACTCTTGCACCATCTTGCAAAATACCCCAATCTTTTACACTTGTGATATCTGCTTTTAATAGCTGGACAATAATTAGCATCAGCTGTGTGTTTTGGGCTACCACACCTGAAAAAAAAATTAGATTTACATTTTGCACTTTCATGTTTGTTTTCTGGAATGTGTTGTTCAACTTTAACACTCTTTTTTGTTATGCACAGTTTCATCCTCTTGTACAATTTTTTTTGATACTGTGTTGAGTTCTTTAACATATCTGGAGGTGTTCTCCATCCTTTTAGCTACAGACAGTGTTTTGTCTAAAGAAGGATCCTTTAAACCAAGTAGCTTTTCTTGAATTTTGAGATTTGACATTCTATTGATGAATTGATCCCTAATAAGAACATCTCTCATGTCATTGAATTTACAAGTGACAGCCAACATCCTTAAATTTGCCACATATTGCTCAATGGTTTCTCCTGGAGACTGTACACGTGAAAAGAAGTTGTGTCTTTCCACCACGACACTAACTTTCTTTCCAAAATTTTCCTCTAAAGCCTTTAAAGCAATTTCATATACATCAATATTGCTATCCCCAGCAGATTCACCTTCTGTGTGACCTCCATATTAGAAGCTTCCATCATAGGTAGTGGTTTTAAAACATTCCTACCTTCCAATCCCAAACATTGTTTAAGAATTGCTCATTTCCTTCTAGAAACATAATCATCACCCCCAATGGCTTCTAAATATGCCTCAAATGTTTCTTTCCAATGTTCCCACAACATACATGGTTGACCAGGACTTTGCAGAAAAAATGGTGGTGCAGGAATGACTTGGGATGTCATTTCTTACAATGAAAGATGAAAAGAATACCATAGATCAGACAAGGAAGCAGTAATACAATTACAAACTTTAAAAAAGTGTCTCTGTAAGAGAAAATATTATAATTAAAGTGCATATGTTCTTTCCATGCTTGAAAAAGTCAAAATGATACCAACTGTGTCATGCAGGTACTTGTCTGAATAGATGATGAGCTGAATCTGCAGGTGGAAAATACCTCTCTGAATAATAATAGGTGTGCGTGTCACTGATCCAGAACTAGATTCTTATGCAGATTTGACATGCTAGTAACGTTGTGCGCATCACCGATGAATCCAGCATGAAACGTGTGAAAATGAATAAATACTGACACGCATTTAGCGGTGTGCGTATCACCAAAGGAAAAACCAGCGTGTGGATGGAAAGAAAGTTGAACGATAACAACAAGGAAGTAGGAGGCTGCTTAACACTGGACCGGAGTTCTGGAGAAAAGATTGATAGCTAATTTCTCCCAAGATGGCCGCACGTTTCTTTACGCATGCAGCGTGCATGACGTATGCATCGAGACGCTCCTTTGACGCGTTACAGAACAGGAATCACAGCTTGAAGATGGCGCTGACCCCTCAGCGCATGGGCTTTGGAACACAGACTGTGAAGATTCAAAAGTAAGCGATCTTCCACAAGTACAATTCCACCATACATAGACACATTTGCGACAAAAAAATGTCAATCAAAGAATTGGGAGAGAGTCTCAATATGGCACGGACCTATCAGCGCATGGCCTAGCAGCGCTCGAGTTCTTGAAATGCAATGGTTCCTCGATGCGTGGGCCACTCAGTGCACAGGCTTACAACCGTTGGAGGTTTAAAGGTCAACTTCCTTCTTTTGGACGATTAATCCGCCGTAAACAATTAAGTTGAAGTGTATTAACACATAGTGAGCCCAAATGAAAAAAAATAAGTGTCCATTAATACACAAACAGAACTTCAATGACAGTAGCTTCACAATAAAGTTTCCGTGGGCAGAACTACTGTAATAACAAAGAAAAAAGTCTTAGTTTCATAAGAGGTAGATATTGTAATAGACACTGTGGTTAGATGGACACTATGCAGCTTAGTGTCAATAAAAAGGCTAAAAGACAATCCAGGGGTTACTTACTGTCCAAGAATAAGTTCCTCCTTCAGTAAAATCAGTCCAAAACTTTAGTGTCCTCTTTCATAAAGTGCATCCCATCCTCGTCAGCAGTTTTGAAGAGGCAGGACACTTAAATTTGTATGAAAAGTGTTTTATTGGGTTAACAGGAACAGAGCCCTGGGACACCTGCTGCTAAGAGTCCAACTGCTCACCATCTGCTCTCAACATCCCACTACAGCATTAGAACAGACAGGTTGCTAAGGAGCAGCAGTGTTCCACAGCATAATATAAAAATATACATGAGTAAATGTTAAAGATAGAGAAGAATGTAACAGAACCCCCACAAACCCGCCACAATGTTGGTCGGGCTTGCTCGCTTCACTCTCATTGCATAACACTCAGTCAAAATGTTATGCCTACCACTTTAAAATGTCACCAGTCACCACTGGTGGGCCCTCTAGGGACTCCACTCGTGGCAGGCCTCTGGCCCAAATGGTTTGCTCCTATAGCTGTTTAAGAATACTGCTAAGAAGTTAACCCCCTACCTATTAAATATGTTCCTTGAGGCTAGGGAGCGGGGAGGCTACCTGAGGACTAACGTACGGCCACCATAGTGGTAATTCCCAAAAAAGCCAAACCCCAGACAGAATGTGCCTGATACTGTCCTATATCCCTGCTTAATGTGGAAACCAAGGTCCTGGCCAAAGTCCTGGCAACCAGACTAGCAGTTCATCGGTTCATTGGTGATTCACCTTGACCAATCCGGCTTTATTCCGAGCAAAGCTTTTGCTTGAATCTTAGATGACTATACGGTGTGCTTCACCTCACGGAAGCCTATAGGGCAGATGGGGCAGCGTTTTTTTTTTCTCAATGCCCGGATGGCCTTCGACAGTGTGGAGTGGAACTACATTTTTGCAGTGATGCCTCGGCTGGGTTTTGGACCTATTTTCTGCTCCTGAGTGCCTCTGCTCTATGAAGCACCATGTGCTAGGATGCGAGTGAATGGCTGCACTTCCCGGTTGTTCGACCTATGGAGGGGCATGCAGCAAGGCTGTCCAATGTCTCCCATGATCTTCGCCCTGGTACTGGAGTCCCTGGCAGCCTGGGTGAGAGGCGACCCGTTAATCAGGGGAAATATGGTAGATGACCACTGGGAGGAAAAGATATCCTTCTATGTGAATGATATCTTACTTTATGTGACAAAGCCCCGCTTCTAATTTCATATCTCTTTGGGACCTCTCCTCGGGCCCCTTGTCCTTGCCGACCTGGTGTCCAGCCTCGATGGCAACAGATGGATTCACATACCTGGGGATCAGTATTACGAGGGATACGAAACTGTTCCTAGCTCGCAATGTCCTCCCCCAGATTGACCGATTTTAGGCAGATGTGAGTCACAGGCGTGGGCTGCCCCTTTCGTTACTGGGTAGGGGGATCCTTTTTTAAATGATGACTCTCCCAAGTATACTTTACATTTTACAGAACACGCCGTTCAAGATCCCTGAAGCTTATTTCCGTAGAAGGAATGGCATTCTGAGGTCTCTGCTGTGGGACAAGGGAGCAGCCCAAATCTCCCTGGCACAGCTGCAGTGGGTGTGTATGACAGGGGCTTAGCAGTCCCGGACCTCTGAGCATACTAGTGGGTTTCTCAATTGGTAGTAGGGAATGATTGGGTATTTGGGGATTAATAGGAGCCAGCCTACAGGGCAGATCGTCTGGCCATGGGAAGCAAGGGCTACCCAGCACTGCTATACGACACAGACAGGGGGCCTCACTTCTGCCTCACAGTTGGCGGTAGTTCGGGCATGGAAGGCATCCAATAGGTGTCTGGGCTGGGACGGGAAATTAACAGCAGAAAACCCACTGTGGGACAGTGACTGTCTGGGAGAGGTTATAAAGCTGAGACAATACACAAAATGTCACACAATAGAAATAGAGAAACTGGGCGATGTGTGGAGGGCTGGCACTCTTGAAGCGTTTGATGTGTTGCAGGCGGAATACGAACTGGCACAGGGTGAAATTTATCACTACAGGCAACTACAGCATGCTGTGTAGGGCCACCTACCATAGGGGGATCTCCTTCCAGACTACTCCCCGATGGAGGACAGCCTGCTACTGGGCCCTATGCCTTCCAAGGTAGTTTCCCTGACATACAGAAAGATTATGAACAATATGCCAGACTGTCTTGCCTCGCTTAGAGAGGCCTGGATGGTGGATGTGAGACCTCGAAAAGATGAAGAGTGGAACAAGGCATTGCAGTGCTCCATTGAGATAGCTATCAGAGCCCGATTTTGCCTAGTGCAGTTAAGGATACTGCATAGGTGCTACCTCTCAAGGTCAAGAGTGTTTAACCCCTTCCATGCTGCGCAAATTCCGCCGCTGTGCTGACGGAATCTTGCGCGGGCGTGGTCATGACGGAACGGTTCCGTCATGAGCACAGCTCAACCGTGGCTCATGACGGAACCGTTCCGTCATGAGCACCGAAGGGGTTAAGATGGGTCACACAGACTCGGCACGAGTACCCCAGGGGCTGTGGTGAAGTGGGCACGTTTTTTCATACACTCTGGGCCTGTCCCTGTGCTCAGATCTACTGAACCAAAATAACTAGGGTAATGAGGAAGGTGGTGGGCTTACCTGTGCCGTTCGAGGCCAAGTGCCTACTGTTGGGAGTGTCAGTAGAGGAGAAGTGGCCCAGGCACACAGAGATCTGGCTCAAGATAGCACCAAGGATAGCTAAATACAACCTGGCTAGGCTGTGGGGGGCGGGAAGGCCACCTGAAACCAACGACTGGAAGGATGACCTAGATTAGTGTCAGCTAGCAGAACAATTAATATACCGCTCCAGAGGATTCCCACACATATTTGATAAGATATGGGACCCATGGAAATAATACCGGGGCACAACTGGGGATAACAGTGGGCGGAGAAGGAGAGACCACTAACATTTAATAGACTGGGGATAGCGTTCCAGCCCAACAATAATATATTGGGGACTAATCCAGGAGGTGGATGAGAAATTGTGATAGTATGTACAATGGTAGGAGGCTCCCTGTGAGAGGCACCACAGTGGTATTCTATGTTGCTATGTTATTGATGACTTGTGTCCTTTAACAACTGCTTAATAAAAAGTACATTTAAAAATAAAACTACCCCTGGGGCGTCTGTGTGTACATAGCGTGGATCAGGCTTATGGATACTAAACCCTTTGGTGATACCCTTGAATCTTGTTTGACAATTATTTGTCAAAGGGACACAGGAGTTGGGAGGCAGGGGTAGGGGAAGGGACCCGCCCCCCATGCTGCCCAGATGGGAAGAGCAGGATCTAGAAGCGCGAATTAAAGAACAGCACTGCATTATTCGAGAGACAGAAGAGAGGTGGGCCAGGGTGTGCGAGGCCAGGGAGCGGGCTTCTGCTGAATCACCAGGGTGGGGGGAACCACACAGTGGGGAAGGAGAGGGAGGGGGTGAGAGGTAGGGGGACAGACAGGCGTGGGCCAGTGGGTCTGGATCTCCGACGGTCAGAATCTTGGAAAAGGGATAGGAACAGACTGCATGGCAGTGAGGCCTGGGGTGCACAGGACCCCCAGGTTGGAGCAGGCTGGGGGGGAGAGCAAGACCAGCGAGTGAGGCCAGTAGAAAAGTGGTAATGCCAGCGGGGCACAAGACAGCCACGAGACGCTGACCTGAAGCGGTAGCGGGGTCCGCAGCGGCCTACCCTCCAGCAAGGGGGCGCACAGGTGGACCAGCAGCAAAGGACAACTCTAGGCAGGAGGACATAACTATTCATGGAAAGAAGAGAATGGTGCAGGAACCTGTGTGTGGTCCATTTGAGGATGAGGCTGAGCTGGTGCTGGATTACGAAGATGAGAGCGATGAATGAGAAGAGGGAGAAGTATGAGAAGATGAGGAAGAGGTCGCAGGGTGCTCCGGCACAGCAGGGAAGGCAACTCAAAGAATTGGTGTCTTTGGTGTCTTACAGTTGGCATGTGCAGCCAAGGAGAATGTGAAACCCCAGTACAACGGAGCAACAGCAGCCGGGGCAAAATCAAAGTGACACATAGCGGGTTCTCAAGTAATGGAGACTGGTGGGTGGCATGGCATTGGGGAGACACAGGTTCAAAAGGGTAGGCAGATCTGTTGGAGTAGGTGAGGGGGTAATAAGGGACACGCGGATAATAAAACAGGTGCAGCTGTGGCGCCTGTGGCAGGCAAGGTAACAGATGGTGCTAAGGGTTTGGTGGGTGCCGGTGTCCAGACGGATACCATTGAGGGGGCAGAAGGGAAAGAAGAGAAAACGGATGACAAACATCACACAAATTTGCCATACATGGGCCTGACAATTCCATTGGGGTCACATCTGTTGGGCAAAACAAAAAATAGGATTTGGAGAAATGAATATGTTGACATTTTTAAACTACTCCTTAGGGAGATACAGGCGAAGGAGGGTTCTAAAGAGGAGGAATGGTAGTTGAAGAGGAGGCCTAGGGTACCCATTAACATGGAGTATTGGACCTTCGCTTTCTTAATTTATGCCAGCATTTACTGTGAGCGACATCTGGACAGGGCAATCGCTTTACTGAAATACATGGTTATTATATGTAAGGCACAGATGCATTTTTGGGGGGTATGCCTGGCTGAGCTATGATGAAGAATTTAGAGCTATGGTCAGCATAAACCCGAATAAACCTTGCGGTTAGGTGGATTTAGAGCTCTGGATGCAGTGGATGTCATCCACACAATCCTTGGCATCCACTCGTACAGCCAACGGCTTACCAGTGACCTAGCGGTCCTTTCAGTTATGTCCTGCTCCACAGGGAGCGGAAGGGTATGGTTTTTGACCGGGAGGGCCAGGTTTCACAACAAAACCAGCAGGTCCCACCATGGGAGCCTGCTGGAATTTTAACAAAGGTTTTTGCTCCAGGCATCCATGCAAGTTTAAACACGAATGGTCCAAGTGAGGGGGAGGCACCCACTCATGCAGTGCTTTACCCTGGCCACTCCGGCAGAGCAGTGGAAGGCCACTACAAGACGGGGGCAGTCTGGGCTGAAGGGCCCCTACCCCATTTAGAATTGAGGAAATAGGCCTGTGGCTCTCGATTTATCCTGACCAGGAGGCAGCATTGCAATTACAGTGGGGATTCATCGAGGGATTACAGGTAGGATACCAGGGTCCAAGGGGGCGCAGATGGGCGGACAACCTGAAGTCAGCTAAAGAGCTGCCGCAAGCAGTAGCAACTAAACTAAAGAAAGAAGATGAGGAAGGTAGAATTGTTGGTCCATTTGCAGAGTGGCCACTGGAGATCTTGCTCACTTCGCCTTTGGGTGTGGTGCCAAAAAAAGAGCCGGGAGAGTTCAGGATGATTCACCACCTATCTTGGCCAGAAGGGGGGGGGGGTTAATCAATGATTTTATCGAAGAAGAGGACTCAAGGGTGCTGTACGACTCAGTGGATGATGCTATCCGCCTGGTGCGGGTGTGTGGTCAGGGAGCAGAACTGGCAAAGTATGATGTCAATTCTGCCTTTCACTTACTGCCCATCCACCCAGTAGATTTTCCTCTGCTAGGGATGCAATTTGGGTTGTCAACTATGCGGATAAAGTCCTGCTAATGGGCTGTGCAATTTCTCGCGCCCTGTTTGAAATGTTCAGTACGTTTTTGCAGTGGGTATTGACAATAAGCAATGGTCGCCGGGGGTGTCTCATTATCTGGATGATTTTTTGTTCATAGGTAAGGCAGCCTCCGGGAATTGTGCACGGGCGTTACAACATTTTGAAGGCCTCACACAGGCCTTTGGGGTGCCATTGGCACCAGAGAAGACGGCCGGGCCTAGTTGCATGTTGAATTTTTTGGGAATCGAGCAGGGCTTGGTGCACTGGGTGGCCCGACTGCCTAAGGAAAAGTTGGAGGACATCCAGGTTTTCCTGCTACAAGTGGTGGGTGAGAGTAAGATTGAGTTGAGAGCTGTGCAGAAGCTGCTGGATTTCCTGAACTTTGCATGCAGGGTGGTGAGAGCGGGGAGAACTTTTTTCAGGGACCTGGGCATGGCCATCTCGGGGGCAGTGTTGCCGCACCACAGGGTGAGGATTTTGTTGAGGGTCAGCGCAGAATTGGCAGTGTGGCGGACGTTTTTGGTTTATTTCAATGGTGTGTCATTGGATTTTGTGGAAGAGAACATGGTCTGGCAGGTTCAGATCTTCTCAGATGCAGCAGGATCTCTGGGCTTTGTTTTGAGACAGACGATGGTGTGCGGAGGAATCACCACCACACTGGGTGAGGCAGGTGGGGAGTATTACATTTCTGAAATGTATTCCACTGTTGCTGGCATTGGCAGTCTGGGGTGAAGAACTGAAAAACCGGACAGTGCTCTTCCAGGTGCATAACATGACTGTAGTAGAACTGGTGAACAGACAGAAGATGGGGGATTTGAGGGTTTTGCGGCTGTTGCGCAGGTTCATGCTGGTGTGTTTGCGGCTTAATTTTGTCTTTACAGCAAAATATGTACCGGGGGCCAACAATGACATCGCTGATGCATTGTCTTGTTCGCAGTGGCAGCGATTCCAAGGACTGGCGCCCGGAGCAGAGGACTGCAAGCCTGAACTGCTGGACGACATCTAGGCCTGAAGGGAGTGAGAGTGATAAGCCTGGTCGAGAAGTCCTGGGCGGAATCCATAAGGAAGTGAGCGCTACAGACTGGCGTGGTCCGTATTTGGGGAATTTTTGGGTCAAGCCGCGGATGTAATGAGCCTTACGCGTCAGGACACCGGGCAGAGGGTTTTGAGTTTTGTTTTATGTTGCATGGATAAGGGTTTATCACATACGACCATTGTTGGGGGTTTTGCCTTTATGCTGTTATGACACATTTGAGGTGTCGGTATTTCGTCTATACATGATTTGGATGTTTTTTGGGGCTTTCCGAGTTTCAGAGTTGTTGAGGACAGCATGGCAGGTGGGGTTGTTGGATCGGAAGGTGCGCCTGGACCGGGAGAAGCTGGGGATTTGGTTGAGTCACTCTAAGACAAATCAGGTGGGCAGAGGGAGATGGGTGTGGTTAACGGAGAGTGGCTGCAGTGACGTGTGCCTGGTAATTAAAATGGCGGACGTTTGTGTCCATACTGGGTAGGCCCCTATCAGGTATATTTTGCCATGCTTCTGGTAGAAGTGTGACAGCTTTCCAATTATTGGCAGTACTGCACTAGGAATTACGTAAGGTGGGCAGGGAACCAGCTAGCTTTGGCACTCATTCCTTTCGTGTTAGTGCTGCTACAGGGAACCGCGGCTGGGGTGGTCCTGGGGTAAGATTTGACAGATTGGGAGATGGAGGTCACAGTGTTGCGAGAGATATGTCTGCAAATAGGAGCGGAGAAGGGGTGTGAAAAAAGGAGGAATGGGGGATATCCAGGCCTAATCATCATCTCTTTATACGGCATTATGTGTGAGTGGGCCAGGAACCAAGACGGCCATCTGGATCGTAGGACATTCCTTCATACACTGGGGAGCCAATTATGCTGCCCAACAGATGTATGGATGTAATCTGGGTTTGAGGAGCAGCCACCATGAGGTGTTTTGGTGGGGTAAAGGGGGGATGCAATGGGGGACGCTCCTTCCATGGTTGACAAAGTTTGTGCGGCAAAGGCTGCCCGGGCATGCCTTTGATACACCTGGTAGAGAATGACCTAGTGCGTTTGTCAGGACTGACATTGCTGCCACACATGCAGAGGAATCTGGAGGGCATAAAGAGGAATTTATCTGGAACATGCGTGATTTGGACTGAGGGAAAAGGTGAAGCGCCACGGCCAGGGCGACTGACTCCGTAATCTGGGGATCACGGTTCGATCCCCGGCACCGGCGACAGATTAGCCCAGCACCATGTAACTCTGGGCAATAGCTTGCTTAATCTTCCTGACGGCGCCTAGAGACCCTAACGGGTAATTGTTCGCGCTTTACAAATGTGGATTATTATTATTATTAGTTTGTGCCTCGCAGAATATGGAGGGGGGCTGTCAAACACACAGCTATTGAAAAGGCTCGCAGGAAATTAAATAGGGGCATTAGGGTTTTTTGCTGGGCAAGAGATATCAAGGTGGTTGCGCATGTGGGTCTTAAGGAGAAAGAGTCGGTCTTGTTCAGGGATGATGGGGTGTACCTTCCACGGCTGGGTAACGCCTTTTATATGATGGAACTGCGGAATGCGGTTAGTAAGTTGTGGAATGACTCCATCTGGTGCCGCAAGGAGTTGAAGGGGGGGGAAAGGTGCACAGTATCTCTTGGGGGGGCAGGTAACCGCTCTATGGGGGTTCCCTGTTTGGCGGTACTTTGGACGGGTGGTGAGTCACATACGGGCAAATCCCCCCCTCGGGGGGAAGTGTGCACAGGTGACTGATGGTGGGGCATGGGATGCAATGAGCAACAAAAGAAATTCAGGAGAGGATGATTTGGAGGACAAGTGAAGGTGAGAATGGGGATGTGGAAGGAGGTCAGGGAGTGAAAGGGGAGGAGTGAAGAGGATGAGATGATGTTTGAGAATGGCGAAGGGAAAATGAAACTTTAGGGTTTACATTAAAGAATTTATAGTTGTATTTATGTAATGTTTAATAAAGTTTACGTTTTTGCCACCGTGTCCTAATAAAATGGCCTTTTACACTTCAAGTGACAGCGTGAAGTGTGGTTATTGCACAATGTCCTGGATTTAACAGGATATTTGAAGTGAGGCTGGCAGCTCAACAACAGCCTAACATGTGTCATTGACCTTTTGGCCACGCCCCATGGCAATGGAAAAATCCTGTTGGATAAGAAACAAAGGGGCATATGCACAAGCCCCTATCACCACCACAACACCACTTATAACAACGTTGTGGTGGCGATGGGGATTAGCCTTATTTGTAAGGCAGCGGTAAGCCACTTAACGTGGCTTAATGCTGCCTTGTAAATAAGGCCCCTTTTCACGCAATGGTTAGGGTGAAAGGGGTGGATTTTGATCCTGCCCCCTATTTACAAGGGCAGCATAAATAGGAGGCAGCGCCAAAATTAAGACCAGGGAAAACCTGGTCTTAAGTTGGCGAAACAAGGAGAAATGCAGTATTTCTCTTGTTTTTGCTGTTTCAATGTGTGCTGCCTTGTGCAGAGAAAGCAAAATGCCTTGGATTGTTTATGCAGAGGAAGATAACCCCTTCCTGTACATGAACAAGATATAAAAAAAATGCCATTTTGTGCCTTCCATGTGTGCTGCATTTAGCAGCGCACATAGAAGTCACAAAATGACTTTGAAAGATTGAATATGTACACTTCCTGTACATAAACAATCTTTCCCTTGCACGCAGACACCCGTGCAAGGGTGCCTGCATTGGTGCTACACTGCTGATTGTAGCGCCAGCACAGGGGGAAACGCAAGGCTGAACTATCTCCTTGTAAATATGGTGCAGCCTTGCATTTCAGAAGTGGCGGAGTGAGGCGTTAAGACATGACGGCTACCGCCTCACCCCGCCACTTCCTTTAACATATCCCCCAAAGATTTTAGTTCGTAGAATATAAATCATAAAACAATGTCTCTGACGGGAAACAGACTGATATTCCGAGACCCCAAAACCACGAATGTTAGTGAGGCTCTGAAAATGCATCTATTTGAGTGAGGGGATTCAAAATCTCACCTCCTCAAAGTGCTGTTCTATAGGGCATCATTCCGTTCTTCCATATCTATGAGTTGGGTAAAACTCCAACAACTTTCTTTCATAAAGATGTCCCCGACTTCCCTAGGTGCCCATATTTTCCCTTAAATGAGTCACCAGATCTGTGATCAACAAGGTGTATAGGTGAGCTCGGATGGTCCCGCATCCTGGCCTCAAGTATACAGATGGTGGTATCTGTATGGCATGGCATGGGTACGCAATGGTATAACCATATGGCACTTCTGTAGAATTATAATTTGTATGAAGTTTTTGGACCCAAGCCTATCTCTTAAAAGTACTTATGTCTTGCTCTTACATGTAAGTTGACATTTGTTACGTGTCTCGGGTGAAAAGTGTCCAATAACTGGCGTCTGACGTCAGCAGTTAACATTCATGACATTATTCTTTTTGGGTTTTTTACGTGCCAGTGTGTTCTATAATTATTTTGTACTCTTAAATGCAAAACAGGGGTTGGTTGGTAAATGGGCCCATTTATGCAATTTTCCAAAGTTTCTTGAACAATTGTCTTACCCGGTTGGCTGGTGGCTCAACAACATAATGCCTGTGATTTTATCTTCAGTAATGTCCGTGTTTCTACCTGTCCCTGGTGTGGTCAACGCTCTTTTGTATGCTTTGTTGATAGACCTCTGTGGATAAACTCCTTTCTTAAGTATAAACTTTCTACAACGAAAAAAAAGGACCACATAATACGATACACCTTTGGGAAGGTATAATCCATGATGTCAGAGGGATTTCTTCCTGTTGTCTGAGTCTGGTGCTACTAATAAAGCGTGCTTCTGATGTAATCCATACCTCGAGAAAGGTGACCTTTTTCAACCATATGACCATGGAAGGAAGTAAACGTGCATCTTCTGCATTGAGTAAGTCATGAAAGATGGATTGATAACAGGATGGTGTTGGCAGTGCATGGATAGAAGGCTGTGCGAATGGAATGATAGATGGACAGAGCAAAGGATTGATGAAATGGTGAAAGAATGAATGAATGGATGATGGACGGAGGAAAGTTTGGAAGGATTGAAAGATGAAAAAGGGAATGGATGGATGGGTGGGTAGGTGGATGGGTGGGTGGTTGAAAGGGTTGAAAGCATAGATTCAAATGGATGGGTTGTAGGGTGAATTAAACTCTAACAGGAAGGTTGAGGATTCACTTTATGTGTTCGCTTGTGGCATTAGAAGTTTCCTTCGAAATCGGGCGATGGGTGATTTTAATCTTCTGGCTACTCCCTTGCTGCACTTTTTGGCACACTGGGAGAGAGTACAGGAGTCGGTGGCCTTGCAGAGTGGTCGAAGGAGCAGGCGTGGTGCAGCTGGTTAAAGTATAGCAAATGCTCCATGGCATGATGGATGCCGCTGGGCACTTGTCTTTGCTTAATTCAGCCCCTGTTGCACCCCTGTGGCCTGAAGACGTCCACAAAAGGCTTTTCAAATGTCTCGAGCCTTGTGTGTGTCTGTTGTGCTTAGGCCTCCACCATTGTTGCTGGCAGCGACTGTCTAAACCTCAGCCTTTGCAGGGGAAGCTCAGAAGAAGTCTGCTGTCGCAGCCAGTAAGGCCTTCTGTGGGAAGCAGCGTCTACAGCATGGGCTCAGCGGCCCAGTGAGAGGCAGCTCTGCTGATCAGGGTGACAGCCGCGCAGGGGCCCGGGTGATTCAGCGTCGGAGCCTTATGCAGAATACATGATGTCCAATCTACTCTCTTCGCTTCACATTGCCAAGGGCGAAGACATGGGCCCACATGCCGCATCCTGTATTAAACTCAGCTAAACATCAAGCCTGCACCCAGCATCCTATATTTAGCATTGTCTGCAGCTGCAAAGGACCAGGTTTGCCCTGACTGTAGAAATGCAGAGAGGTACAGGGGCTGCATCATTTCTTCTGCATTGTCAGGAGTTATTAAGGATGAGCCCGTGCTGTACAATTAATACTACCCAAAGGAGTCCATGACCTATAGCTATTGATGCAAAAAGATAACGTATAAAGTACTAAACAATGTGCTATATTCAACTGGGGGTGACGTGAGTCCTGACAGCATCATGTGTTTAATATGGGCGTCAAAACAGTTCAGATCTACTTTGTTATTTATTGTCATAAAACCCCCAATGTCATGATAAAGAGAATATTGCTGCGCGAATCTTTAAAATGTAGCTCACGCCAAATATTTGTAGGCACATTGTTAGCCACGAACTAGTGGTGCAGATCAGAGCTTCCGAATCTCCTCTACTTCCACGGACGGAATGATTTCACAGTCATACACGCATACATACATCACACGCTGGTGGGGCCCATTACACCAACATTCACCCTAAATCACATTATCCGTGCCCTGTAAAGGAGAAACCACCTTACACATGTGCTCTGTCTAATCTGCCTATACTTTGAGGTCAATGCGACCAGCTAGTTGCTGAAGATCTAGAGAAAAACATTTCAAAGAATACACAATAAAATCAAATAAACATGACCAGAAATAATCACCCGAGACAGGAATTCAAACAGATTGTTCATTTATCTAATATTTCAAGAAAAGCCAATTAAATGCAAATTCATTTTTTTCTCATATTTACCTATTCTGTCTAAATGTCAGATCCTAAGTCAGAAACCGGTCCTCTGGAGAAAAATTAGAGTCTTCTGTTGTCATGTAGAGTCATCGTCCTCTCCGTCAGCATAGGGACCTCGCATCATCAGCTCGGGAAGAAGTGGCGTTTGACCTCTCTAGTCTACTTACATTTATACTAAAATTCTACATTCAAAAGTTACAAAAGAACATTAAAACATCCGTTGAACAGAAAAAGCTGTCGTCTTGTAACATTCAGGAATTTTCCCATTATTGATAATTCTAAGTTTCTGAATAAAAAGTCAGATGTCCATAATTTTTGTTACTTCTACGGAAGTTCTTTTCGGATTAAATTGTATCATTTTATGAGACCACCAAAAGTTCATGTAGTCAGATTATTCAGTTGCTACAAATTTTCTCATCCAGGGGTTTTTGGCTGCCAGCCTGGATTTGTCGTCATGTTCATGGCTTTTCAGTTCAACCAGAAGTCAGGGTCGCAGTCTGTGCAAAGCCTTTTTCATTATTGCATCTACTCGACTGCAGGCTGCAGATGGTGGCCATCTTTCAGTAGGCCACAATTGTCAACTTAAGAGCAAAGAAACACAAAACATAATTGCTGCATAGAAATGATGATACAGTGTTATTCCCCAGCTAATACCCTTATGTGTGTGTATTTATCTAGCCTTTTGCGACATCAGAAGCCATTAATGCATATTAATTAGAAGCGCAAAACACCATAACATTACATAAGCAACATCGTTTTCTGTCAGTTTGCTCACCAACTTAGTTCACTTGTTATTTAGCCATGCAATAGCATTCCCACGTGTAATTCTCTTGTTAATAAGGTTGATTAGTCAACTTTCGACAAACTTTTAGTCATTAATAATTAATCAGTAGTACTTTTAGTTATAACATGCGAAAATGAAACAGATGTTTGGTTTTAGAGTAAAAACCCTGCTCCATCAATCCCCCCTTTGGTGATATATAATCACCACAAAAATCAAAACCCCAAAATCAATTTAGTTTCCCCTTTTAGAAGAACTTGAAATGTCTTCTTGTTCTTGTTTTAGACCCTAGTTTCCATCTCACCTTCCTTTTTAGTTTCTATGTACATGCTTTCTCTTAGTTCTTCTAGTTCTATTTCTTGTGGATCTCTTTCTGATTTCTTTTGTCTCTTTTTAACATTTTCTTTTATGATTTTCTTTTTATTTCTTCTATATCTACAACACATACATCCTAATCTAAGGATCAATAATGCAATTATTAAACAAGTTAATGGAAATAATATCTTACCAAATATGGTACTACCTATCTTAGCTACAAAATTCTTAATAGCAATCATCTTGTTAGCCATTTTAGTCCAGATACTTTCAGCTTCCAGTGGTACTAATTCTTCATGCAAATCAGTAATATTTTTGATGTAAACTTTTAGATCTTTACTTTCGTCAGGAATTTAAGTGCAACAATGTTGAACTTTCAGCCTTCCACAGACTCCACCCTCTTTTGCCAAAAGAATGTCAAGGGCAAGTCGATTTTGCATTGCCATAGCACGCAAAGCAACCATTTCTGTATTAACCAAAAGAAAGCCTCCAGCGGTGCTTGTTGACAAGCGATCCACCACTGTTGACAGCTTCCGAATGCCATAAGCATTTAAAGAAATTCCTACTGCTGGAATCAAAGCTCCATAAATATCTCCTACAATTTCTGTCCATGTTTCTCTTCTATAGCGTGTTAATGTGTTAGAATGTTCAGCATCATCTACTCTATCCATGTGAAAAATCTTTGGAAAGACCAGGCCAACATAACATGTACCAAACCAATGGTCAGGCAAACGGTAATAAGCCTTGTTCCCACAAATATAATACACTCCCGGAAAAACTGGATCTTCTCCTCCTCTAAATCCCCATCCGGTTGCAATAAAGTATGTATCATGGCACTCACTAGTCCCTATGAAATAATAATCATATTGGGATCTCTTCCTGGTAATGCACAGTTTCCCTTTCTGTGGGGCATCTATAGCCATAGTTGGACTGGCTCCATTTTTCAACTCCTTTTCTTTTTCAATATCCCACATTGTGTCACTCATTTTATGCCCTTCTGCTTTCTTGTGCATGTTCAACCTTCTTCTCTCAACCATGTCTAGAAAATTCTTCTCTTCTCCTTTCAATTTGCAAGTTAAATTGTTTCTAAAAACATAGTCTAACGTTAATTCTTTGGTTTCTAGAAAAATCTCACCTAAAGTGGTAGCATCCTTTGCAGGATTCAATTCTTTATTCATAGGCAACTGCCCAAGAATATTATCTATATTAGACATATTGTAATCTAATTTCCCTAATTGATAAAAAATACTAATCAACACACTACAAGAAATTCCATACGTAGCCGGAAGATGATGATAAGTCACTCCTTCCGAAACAGAGGCAGGTAATTGCATGCAAACGTAGCAATCCCTTACTTCCATTGTCTTTACGTACTCATACAACAATTTAGAAAAAACATTGCTAGAAAAATCGTTAATTGACCTATCTTTATGTATATGCACATTACTAGTTCTAGTTGGAACTACCTTTAATGGACTCTTCCCTATATTAGTCTTGTTCTCAGTATGACCTTCTAAAGTGTCTATAGTGACTCTAAATGAAATCAGTAGAGCAAGCACGCTCCAAAGCAGCATTAATAAACCTGTACAGCAGCAGCACATTTTGCACCATCTTTTCAGAAAGGCACATCTACTTTTATTCTCAGTGTTAGCCATTTTGTTAATTTGACCGTGTCTTTTGACTTGGCCTCTTCTACTCCTTTACTGAACTTTTAAGGGCAGCAAGTACCCACCAGATTATTAAACTCTACTAATTTTAGTACTACTTCTCCAAGTGATTTTTTTTTTTTCCTTGGATTTACTCAATTTGGATTTTCATCACTTTTCACTGTCTCTTCATCATCATCAAACTGTATCAGGTCCTGAACATCCGTCTCTTCTCCAATGTCGGACAAGATAACTCTCAGGATTCCCACAGCTTCTTCTTCAGCAACCTCCTTCAGTAAAGCCTCCTCTGGACTTCCTTGGCTGTCCGCCTCTTCTCCTTCTTCAGGCAGTGCCACATACGTCCATTCCGGTGACTTGTACCTCTGGTTTGGTTTTCTTATTCTTTTTTCTCTTTCAGTTATCTTTGTTTCTTCTTCTTTGGTTGGATTTTGACTTGACACTTCGTTCACCTGCTCAGCTCTCGAAGAGTTAACTCGTGTCAGTCTATACCTCAGTCTCTTTATCTTATTTGGCCAAAGATCTCCTTTAGCATTTCTCTTTTGCTTTCCTTCTTTATTGTTTCTTTCTCCAAGCCAAGTTCTCTTCCTCAGAACTCATCCTCCATGTATCTCATTGTCACTTTCATCAGACTCTGTTTCAGTGGCTACTGGTTCATTAACAGCTTTTTTTTCTTTAACAACTTCCTTTTCTCCAACAGTCTCTTTTCCCACCACTTGAGATTTCCCTACTTCTGTCCCTCCTCGGGTCTCCGACACGCAATCTTCTTGCTGTCTACTTGTCCCTTCACCTAGCTTGTTGTGGATGTTCCCTACACCTCCTCGGGGTTTTTCCGCAATCTGTCCCTCTCTGTCTTTGTCTGTCCCTGTTTCTTCAATATTTATCTCAGGTGGAACTTGTCCAATTCCTTCATGTGACTCAGGTGTCTCTTCTGTTGGAATGTTCTTTTCTTTTCTTTCTTTCTTTTTGTGTTGGTCACTGTCAATTGGAACCTCAGGCAATTCTTCTGAGTCTGAGCTTGTTTCTGCAGTTTGCACTGTTCTCTTCAGAACCTCTTCTGGTGGGATGAAAGCTTCTCTTGACTCGCTTTCCCCACTTTCAGGATTCTTTTTCCTTCTTACTGCCTCACTGTCTGCATCGTCACTGGAGTCTGATTCTTCAAAGTATTCTTTTCCAGTACCATTCCTTGGATTTGGAACTCTCAGTGTGTGGCTTGCATGTATCCAATTTTTCACACCAGCGCACTTCACAGCAGTCGTTGTGGTCAAGATGACTTGTCTTGGCCTTCCCCACCTTGGAACCAGGCAATTTCTTCTTCTGTGGACTTTTATCCTTACCCAGTCCCCTGGGCTCAGATCATGGGCTGGTTTCTTTTCAAGTGTGGTGGCGTCTTCTCCAACCTGGTGAAACACAGAATGAACTGCGTCAGCCAGGCCTTTGCAGTAATCCAAAATCATGTCATCAGTTATAGTCATCAGCTTGTTCACTGGTACATATGCATGCCTCATAGCACGTCCCATGATAATTTCATGTGGACTCAAACCTATTGTTCTGTCTGGAGTAGACCTAATGGTCATCAGGACTAGAGGCAAGACATCGGGCCATTTCATTCCTGTGGCTAAGCACATTTTGCCAATTCTGTTTTTGATAGTGCCATTCATCTGCTCAACAACCCCAGAAGCCTCTGGTCTGTAAGCACAATGCAACTTCTGCTGTACACTCAATGCTTCACAAATTAGACTCATGATTTCATTATAAAAATGTCCTCCTCTGTCTGATTCAATGGTTACTGGGAATCCGTACCTTGGGATAAACTCTCTTAACAGTAATTTGGCCACTGTTATCCCATCATTTCTTCTTGTCGGGTACGCCTCCACCCACCTTGAGAACAAACAGACCACCACCAGAACATACCTCAACCTGTTGACTGGGGGCATTTCAATGAAATCTATCTGCATTCTTGTGAAAGGTCCTCCCTCTCTGCCTATTGTTCCTAGGCTCACCACTGTTTTCTTTCCAGGATTGAATTGCTGACATATCAGACATCTCTGACAGAGACTTTCTGCTATTAGTCTGAACTTTGGACTGTACCAGGTTTGCTTAAAGGCTCTTATCATAGCATCCCTCCCCAAGTGTCCTTGGCCATGATACATCCTTGCCATTGTTGACAGCATGCTGTTTGGCATGACTGGTCTTCCATCCCTGTAGACCCACACATGATCCTTTTCTCTGGGTGCACAACCTGCCTTCACCCAATCTCTCATTTCATCATCTTCTGCCTCATCCTGCAGCTGTTTTACTTCCTCCCATGTCCCCACTTCATTAGTAAACATTAATGAACAAGAAGACATTTCCCGTTCCTTGCTCCTGTTAATTGAGTGATTGTTCCTTGCACAATATTGTGCTATATCATTGGCAAACTTATTACCAACTGTTACAAAATCGTCACCGTGACCATGAGCAGCACATTTTACAACTGCTAGTTCTTTAGGCAGCTGTATCGCCTCTAGCAGTTTTCCAACCACTTCAGCATTCTTTATGGGAGTTCCACTTGAGGTCAGGAAACCTCTTTGTAGCCATAGCTGGCCAAAATCATGGACAACTCCGAAGCCATACTGGCTGTCAGTCATCACAGTCACTCTCACACTCCTCCCAATCTTGCATGCCTTTGTCAGTGCCACCAGTTCTGCCACCTGAGCGGATTTAACTCCTTTCAAGGGTGATGCTTCCACAACTTCCGAGACTTTGCACACAGCATATGCAGCACTCAACACTCCTTCATCTGTTCTCAGACAAGATCCATCCACAAACAACACATGATCACTTTCAGGCAGTGGCAGATCTCTTATGTCTGGCCTTGGTTTTGTGCAGTAATCAAGTACATCCAGGCAGTCATGATCAACATCATTTCTCACTCCCACACATTCAGCATCAGGTAACAGTGTTGCTGGATTCACATTCACACATCTCTCCAGACTTACATTGGTTGCACCAAGAATGACTTTCTCATGTTTAGTCAGCCGACTATAGGACATGAACTGTGTCCAGCTCCTTGTTAAAAGAATTGCCACATCATGAGGTACAAATACCCGTACAGGGTATCCCATTATGATTCCCTCACTTTGTTCCAGACTTTTGCAGGTAGCAGCTACTGCTTTTAGGCAACCTGGTAAACCCACAGCTACTGGGTCAAGAGTTGCTGAGAAATAGGCAATTGGCCTTCTCAGACGTCCGTGTTACTGGATTAACACTGAAAGTGCACATCCATTTCTTTCACTACAGTACAATTCAAATTCCTTTTCATAATCAGGCATACCTAGGGCTGGAGCTTCACAAAGTCTGTCTTTCAGCTCTCTGAATGCACTTTTGGTCAATTTAATCAATGGTTTGGCAATCAGGGAGAAATTACTTATCCACTGACGACAGTATCCCACCATTCCCAGGAACATCCTCACCTCTCTTTGTGTCATTGGGTCTCTCATTCCCCTAATGATTTTGATTCTGTCAATAGTCACTTTTCTCAGGCCTTTCTCAATATTGTGTCCCAGATACTGAACTTCTTTCTTACAGAACTGCAATTTTGCTGGAGATACCTTTAATCCTCCATCTGCCAAGTGATTCAGTAATGCAATGGTATCTACTTCACAAGCTTCACGTGTTTTTGATGCCACAAGTAGGTCATCAATATATTGCACCAAGACTGAATTTGCGGGCATTGTCAGACTTTCCAGAGATTTCTTTAGCAATTGATTAAATATTGAGGGGCTCTCTGTATACCCCTGTGGGATTCGGCACCATGCCAAAATCCGCTCTCCAAATCTAAAAGAAAATATTGGCTGGCTGTCATGATGCAATGGGATTGAAAAGAATGCATGACACAAATCAATTACCGTGTACCACTCTGCATCATGGGGAATCTGATACAAAATCACGGATGGATTTGGTACAATCGGACAACATGGCACAACAATCTTGTTAATCTTTCTCAAATCTTGTACTATTCTGAACTTTCCATTAGGTTTCTTCAGTCCCATTATCGGTGAATTACATGGGCTGCTCAATATTTCTCTTAACACCCCTTGCTGGATCATCTTTTCAATTAAGGGTGTTATCCCTTCAATTATTTCAGGTGTCAATCTGTATTGTGGTATATTTGGGTAAACCACTCCCTCTTTTACGGTAATTTTTACTGGATCTACATTTCTCATCAGGCCAATATCTTCTCCAGTAAAATCCCAAACTGCTGCTTTCACTGTCTGTTTCAACTCTGTGGGTAATGCATCAGGATTAAATATTGCATATGTCCCCAAAGCCTCACATTCTCTGTTATCCATGGTCATTCTGTATAGCACATCCTCATCAGGTGTCTCAAAGGTTATTCCATCTGGAGTACAGAAAATAGTGCAATTCATCTTGCACAGCAAATACCTGCCTAACAAGTTCACTGGACTGGTGTCACACACCACAAATCGGTGCATGTCTGAAAATTTCCCTATTCTAACCTTTACTGGTTCAGTAAGTAGTGTTTTGATCTGTGTGTTGGACACACCAACCACTTGGATCGCTTCGTCCGAGAGAGGAAGATTCTTTATATCAGCTGACCTGACAGTTGATCTCGTAGCCCCAGTATCGACTAGGAAAGTGATGCTTTCACCATTAATTTTCCCGTCTACAAAAGGTCCTGCCTGGTCTATTTCCAGAGTAGCGCCAAGTACGCACTCCTCCTCCTCTCTTCGGCACCGTCAGAAGTCTCCCTCAGAGTCACTTCCCTCATTTTTCAGCCAGTACTGAGATACAGCGCTTGCGCGTTTTGGTTTGATTACCTGCTCTTCATCGTAGAACCCCGATTCTTGACTGTACTTCTGGGATCCTTTTCTCTGTGGCAAGGGTGGTTTTGGCACCTGATTCTGCTGCTTATCAGCCTTCTGCTGTTGCCGATGCTGACCACACCCCTCGCTCGGCACCTGCGAATTCAATGATGAATTATCATCGTTAGTGGACGGAGGATTCTTACACTCGGATTTCCAATGCCCCAATTTTCCACAGTTGTGGCAGGGGAACTTTTTCTTTGCTTCTTCTATATTCCTTTTTCCCTTTCCTGGCCCAAACCTAGATTTATTTCCTGGGTTATTTGCCTTTTCAACCAGCTGAGCTTCCTGTCTTTCTGCAACCTTCACTTGTGCCCACATTGCCTTTTCTTTCAGCTTTCTTTGCTTTGCCTCAATCTCATCACTGAAGTATTTTGCATGTCTCAAAATCTCATCAATCTTCTTACTCTGCCAGTCCACGGTGTGCTGCCGTATCATTTCACTGATTTCAGGCTGCAAACCATACACAAATCTGTACACAAAATGACTCAGATCCTTGTCACCCAGGTGTTCATCTCCACTGAACTGCTTAAAAGCTAGTATCAGTCTTTCATAGTAAGCATGGACTGATTCTTTCAATTCTTGACGTGTTCGATCTATTTTAACCCAGTCTGTTTCCTTGGGGGGTACTTTATTTTTCAAGAAGGCCATAACTTTCTCATATTTCTTCATGACCTCCGGGTCTGGAGCTCCTGTCTTTTGATCTCTCGGGTATTCCTTAGTGGGCCAGTCTATGACTATTTTACATTCTGCCCACAGGTCTGCTGGTACAATTATATCAAACAGACTATTCAGGTCAATCCACAGTACTTTTGACAGCTTTACAAATCTGTCGACTTGTCTGTACCATTCCACTGGCTTTTCCCTTAATCGAGGGAAATCATTCGTGAATGATAAAATATCCTGTCTGGTCCATGGGACATGTACGTACCCTCCTCCTGGAATCTCTCTCATGGGGTAAGCTGTCACTGCCTTCCTTTTTCTGTCAGGGGAAATGCTGAGTAGGTTCTATCCACTCCATCCTCTCGCTTTCCATACCATCTGTCTTTTCATCTTTTTACATCTCCCCATTTCCTTAACAAGGTAATCATTTCCTTAATCTGTCCTGTTCGGCCTGCATTGTTCAGATTCTCAATATCTTTGTCTGAAAAATCCACTTGGTATGTTTTCTGTAAAGCTTTCACCTTATCCATGTCAATTCCCACTTCACTGGCTATTCCTTTCAACCTGTCATGTATGTTCTTTGCTCTCCATGTGATACTCTTATATAAAAAGAGAATCTCCCCTTCCTCATAATTCTTCAGTGTTTCTGTAGGTATGGTTCCTACTATCAATTCTTCCATTTCCATACGTAGCCTAGCTACATCCATTCCCTGTGACTCTTTCTCCTTTTTCTGTAATGTTTTCAGCCAATCATTCAAATCTTCAGCAGTTATCACAGATTTTTCCGCACCCCCTGGTTCTGCCACCCTCTGCGGTTCCAAAATTGATCCTCTGTTCCCTTCCATACATCCAGAATTCAAACTTGAGTTAGTCTGCACTCTCATTTCCCCTCCACATACAGTATGTCTCCACTGATTTTCTCCTGTTCTCCACTGTGTTTCTCCCGCTCTCATTTCTGCCTGTTCCGGAGGTACAATCAACCTATTGCCCACATATGGCACCGTCAAACCATTTTCACCCGTCCTCTGCTTGTCAAAAATCGGCATAACCGGGCCTATTGTCACAGGCACTGTAACAGCTTCAAGATTCTTAGTCAGCTCCCTGATTTTCTCTGTTAGTTCAGATGTAGTTCTTGCTAGTTCTCTGGTCTTTTCATTTCCAAGTTCATTCTCTCTCTCTATCTCTCTTTCTCTCTCTCTTTCCCTCTCTAACTCTCTCTCTCTTTCTCTCTCTTTTTTCCTATCTCTCTCTCTCTCTCTCTTTCTCTCTCTCTCTCTCTCTCTATTTCTCTTTCTCTTTCTCTCTCTCTTTCTCTCTCTCTTTCTCTGTCTGCCAGAAAACAACAGCTTTTCAGCTCAGGGGCTGTAGCCTCCGTCTTCATAATCCGCAGGGTGTTTCTCATTGGGGTAACTGCTGTTCCTACCTCTGGTTCTCTTCTATACGGAGGTGGTCATTTGTAAAGCATGTCCTCTAAGATATCATCATCAGACTCATTTGCCCCATATCTTCTGGTCTCTACATTATGGGCTTTCTCTGTACATTTTCTCCCTCCTGATTCCTCTGCTATTCTTACAGGATATAACCCCTCGGTCATACTAGCAGCACGCCACCTTCTCATCCTGTCATGATGAGTTTCGCGATCATATTTTCTACCGAACATATATCGGTAGTTACCTCCACTCCTCTGTTTTTCTCGCTCATGTACTTCATCTTCCCATTCCACCAATGCCTCGAATTGCGTCGGCCTTGGCCGAGGCTCTAGGTTCATCATCTGCTCTCGTAAGTTCCTCAGTATGGCCAGATTAAATGAACCATGTTCTAGGAACGCTAACACTCCGTCATCTTTAGTGTATTTCACCCAGTTGTCCAACCAAATGCAGGTATGATACCCATACTTCGCAACCATGAAGGAAGCCGGGGTTCTTATCGGGGGCAATAACTGTCCTTCCCTTGTCACTATGTCTTTATCCTTGTCAAACCAGGTTTTAACCTTACTGAGCAAGGACTTTTTCTTCTTTTCCTCAGCATGGTAATACATCTTTCTTATTTTCCACTAGCTGTTTACTCTGACTACAGCTGTACGATCTTTTATCTAATTGCAGCACGACTCACACCAACGCACCAATCCTGGAGCGTCTACGTCACTGACTCAGTCCGCGAATCCTAGCGCGACTCACACCAACGCACCAATCCTGGAGCGTCTACGTCACCCTGTATGTCTCCCAATCCTAGTGCGGCGTACACCAACACACCAATCTCTGCGCTTCCTCCGTTCTAACCCACTGTTCAATCACAGCGCGGTCTTCCTGACGTCAACAGCTGCTGCAGCCGCTTCGGCTCCTGTCTCCTGTCTCTCACGTCTACCCCTCCTTTACAAGACTACTTGGTAGACTTTGTTTCAACTTCTACGAGTCTGTTAGTTACAACATACAAACATCTCCATTGTCTGCTTCGCTAGCCACAGAACAGCAAAAGACCTTTCCCAATAGAATTCTGCCTTTCCCGAGAACAGCGCTTACCTCTGCCCTACTACAGAATCGTAACTTCCGTTGATAAAGTAGCACATCCCTCTACTTTACCCTTCTAACAAGCATTAATTAACTGTTTCCCTCCAGAATGCTCCTAAGAGTTTTACAATTAACCAGAATGCCTTCTCATTCACGCACTTACACACCAGAAAATGTAGTACATTCACACAGAATTCTGTTTTTTCCCGAGAACAGTCTGTCCTACTACAGAATTATATCATACGTTAACAAAGCAGCGCTTACCTCTGCCCTGTCCTTCTAACAAGCTCCGAGAATACCTATTACTTCTCCAGCGGTAAGCTTTAACGGGAAACCTTACGGATCCCTGGGACTTAAGACCAGAGTTTCACAGATAACCTTTGCTATCATATACACTTCTCTCACACAGAAAATGTTTCTAATGGCAACACACGGCGATGCTACCTTGTCGAACCCAGACAATGCGACGCGCAACTTCAATTGTCACACGTTTTCCCCTGTCTGCATACAGGGCCAACAATCCCGCCTTTTTCCGAGAGCAACACTCCCTCTGCTCTACTACGGAACTGTCACTGACTTCCTACATCCCAGAAGCCGTTCACAATACATAGAACTCAACACGACTTCAACATATAATGTTAGTACAAATATCAGTCAATAATCAACAAGCCTATATACACGCAATTCCGCTAGATCAAGACAATAGCTAACCATCAATCTGCTACCAAGAAACTGGTGCAGATCAGAGCTTCCGAATCTCCTCTACTTCCACGGACGGAATGATTTCACAGTCATACACGTATACATACATCACACGCTGGTGGGGCCCATTACATCAACATTCACCCTAAATCACACTATCCGTGCCCTGTAAAGGAGAAACCACCTTACACATGTGCTCTGTCTAATCTGCCTATACTTTGAGGTCAATGCGACCAGCTAGTTGCTGAAGATCTAGAGAAAAACATTTCAAAGAATACACAATAAAATCAAATAAACATGACCAGAAATAATCACCCGAGACAGGAGTTCAAACAGATTGTTCATTTATCTAATATTTCAAGAAAAGCCAATTAAATGCAAATTCATTTTTTTCTCATATTTACCTATTCTGTCTAAATGTCAGATCCTAAGTCAGAAACCGGTCCTCTGGAGAAAAATTTGAGTCTTCTGTTGTCATGTAGAGTCATCGTCCTCTCCGTCAGCATAGGGACCTCACATCATCAGCTCGGGAAGAAGTGGCATTTGACCTCTCTAGTCTACTTACATTTATACTAAAATTCTACATTCAAAAGTTACAAAAAGAACATTAAAACATCCGTTGAACAGAAAAAGCTGTCGTCTTGTAACATTCAGGAATTTTCCCATTATTGATAATTCTAAGTTTCTGAATAAAAAGTCAGATGTCCATAATTTTTGTTACGGAAGTTCTTTTCGGATTAAAATGTATCATTTTATGAGACCACCAAAAGTTCATGTAGTCAGATTATTCAGTTGCTACAAATTTTCTCATCCAGGGGTTTTTGGCTGCCAGCCTGGATTTGTCGTCATGTTCATGGCTTTTCAGTTCAACCAGAAGTCAGGGTCGCAGTCTGTGCAAAGCCTTTTTCATTATTGCATCTACTCAACTGCAGGCTGCAGATGGTGGCCATCTTTCAGTAGGCCACAATTGTCAACTTAAGAGCAAAGAAACACAAAACATAATTACTGCATAGAAATGATGATACAGTGTTATTCCCCAGCTAATACCCTTATGTGTGTGTATTTATCTAGCCTTTTGCGACATCAGAAGCCATTAATGCATATTAATTATAAGCGCAAAACACCATAACATTACATAAGCAACATCGTTTTCTGTCAGTTTGCTCACCAACTTAGTTCACTTGTTATTTAGCCATGCAATAGCATTCCCACGTGTAATTCTCTTGTTAATAAGGTTGATTAGTCAACTTTCGACAAACTTTTAGTCATTAATAATTAATCAGTAGTACTTTTAGTTATAACATGCGAAAATGAAACAGATATTCGGTTTTAGAGTAAAAACCCTGCTCCATCACTAGTACTGTAATATAGCCCTATTTTGAAGCCCAAACTCTCAGAGGGCAGTTAGTTTCCTTTTTCTAGGTCTCTCCTACAAGACAAAATAACCTGTCTAGTTGCAAAAGACCTACTGTGAACTGACAGTGGGATTGGGGCCCGCCCATTGCTAACCATTTGATGGCTTTGTTTTGACTCTCATTTGCTTGCTTCTTATCCAATGGCTTGCCTGCCTCTTCTTGTGTTTGAACCTCCACTCGACCATAGCCATTATAATATTTGTTTGATTGGCTGACGTGTAGTCTTCCACAGTGCTCACTTTTAGGAAACAACTTTTTTCTTTTTGGCTAAGCACTGCAAGAGAGTGCATGTGCTTTCTGGCTCTTGCCCTCGTATCTTTCTCCACTCCTCCTCCACACTCCATGCTGCTCTCCATCTCATGGCATTATCCCAACCCGCAATGTTGCTCTCTCCCTCATGTGTTCTCCCTCCTCCTTACATGTTGCTTACTCACTTTTTGCGCAGCATTTCCCCTCCTCCCGGCTTTAATTTTGTTATAGCCGCGAGGTGCCTGGTCTTCCACCCAGTCCTCCATTTACCCCTTCCCGGTCTTCCACCCCATACTCCCAGTTATTCATATATTTTGTTTTATTGGAGGGCCACACAGCAAAACAGCCTTTAAAAAGGCTCTTTAATGCTACTTGGATCAGAAAATAGAAAGAAAGTCACTCACATCATTTCATAGGTGCTCACTTGCATGGTGATGCATGCACAAAAAAAATCATTTACCCACTTCAAGTCCTGCCTGTTCCTCACTCTATGACTCACCCCAAACCTTTCTGACTACTATGGGACCCAAACATCCTGACAAACTCTTCCCCCACTTCATCCAATTTGTCCAGTTAACAGGTGCACATGTCTACCACTCCAAATAACATCAATCATCATCCATTTACCAATCCACTTCAACTAATCTACCCCTTTTGAAACACTACAGATAATGCATGAGATCTCAAAAATTTAAACTTACCACAACTAATCGACAAGGAAAGAGAAGGCACATATTACTATCTAAATACCTATTTAACTCTAACCTTAGATTCCATAATAGTATGCTACTCACCTCAAAGTGCTTCAACACCTCTTCAGGGGTAGTAGGGATATGTTAATACAGCTTACAATTACAGTGTACAGTGCAAATGCATTTGCCTTCTACAAAAGGGTGCAGCTTCCAATAGCACTGCATATTCATGTTCTTTTCTTCTTCTTTTTTCCCTTTCCTATTTTGTGTCTTTTGGCCATGCTACACATCATCTTTTGCATTAGCAAATGGCGTAGCTAAAGCCAATAGATCCAAAAGGCAAGAACTATTAGCTTTGCCAATGCTTGGCCATTTATATAATTGGTGGATGTAGTAAGACCACAGCAGAGCTGGGCATCATTTGTAGGTCTGGTGAAGCCAAACACCTTAAGTGAAAAATACACTTAGGACCTAATTCTGAGTGGCTCGTTAAATTCCGTCCTATGTGTAAACACCTGTTTACGCACAGGATGGAATTACGAATTTAGTTTTATTTAACATATCAGATAACTATCAGATGCATTAAATAACCCAACATTCATTACATTTCGGCAGGTCAAACCTGCTGAAATTTAACAGGGGAAAGCATGGTATTTACTTTTTTATTTATTTTTTTATTTTTATTTTATTTAAGACTTTTATTACCCCGTGTGAATTCAACAGGGCAGGACACATTTCATACTGATCCACATTTTTTATACATTGTTCATTATTATTTCCTTAAATCTTTAAACAATACATACATAATCATATATTATATACATAACACAATATCTATTAATTATATTCTATCAAGATATACTAATTTGCACAACATTCTTTCCACTTAGTTATGGGCTCCCAAATTTGTCTACCTAATCTCCTTCCATTTTTCCCCTTCCTTGCATAAATTGCCATCTCCAAATTATAAATCTGTGTTAATCTAGCTAACCATTGATGAAAAGTCGGGGGCAGGGGTGTAAGCCATTCCGTAGCAATACACAGTCTCAGAGTTGCCATAGCAATAAATATAAAACAATCATATTCAGATTGCCTGCCTCTGTCGTTGACTCCTAACAGTATAATCACTGGTGTTAAGCTACACTCAAATCCTAGTGACCTAGAAAAAAAAGTCTCAATGTCTCTCTGTATTTTTTGCATATGCGGGCACGTAGCAAAGATATGGACAATATCAGCCTCTAAGCTTCCGCATCTCGGGCAATTAATACCTGTTGTCCCTCCCCATTGTGCTATTCTAGCAGGAGTATAATATAGTCTGTATAGGGTTTTGTAATGTTGTGCCTGGAGGGCCGCGGAACATAATATATTCTGTTCCATTTCTAATGAATCAAGAAAAGTTTCTTTCCCTACATCCAGCTTATTTGCCCAGTTTTCCGCCCATTTTTCTAGGTCATCCTGCTTAGATTCTATCAATTCCGAGTAGATTCTTTTAATTGTACAGTCAGTTCCTCCCTGAATAATCTCCATAATTGAGTTTTTCTTAAATCCTACCGGCCCTCCCTTCTTTGTTACCATATAGCTTCTAACCTGTACATATTTAAAGAAGTCTCTTAGGTCCAATCCAAATGTTCGTTATAACTCGAGGAACTGCATTATCCCCTGCCCATCCAAAATATCACCAATCTTATTTATGCCCTTCCTTCCCCAATCTTTAAACACAAGATCAGAGAAAATATCTTGAGGAAAGGAGGGATTCTGTCCCATTCTTGTATATCGATTATATCTCCCAAGGCCGAATTTTTTTGTAAACGCTTTCCAAATACAGAATGCTGCCTTGACTGTCTTAAATCTGGTTCTTTTAAAATAGGTCGAGTCCATCTGCTTCAAAAACACATTTTCTGATACAGCTCCTAGTGCTAGGCCGTATATAGCAGTTGTACTGAGGGGTCCTTGTCCCTCAGATTCTGCCCCCCCAATAAGACCTGACATATATTGCAGGGCAGCTGCCCAATAGTAAAGTTTTAGATCGGGTAACACCCATCCCCCCTACATCGTGGAAGCGCCATAAATCTCAGTGCCCTCCTCGTCTTACCCTTAGCCCAAATAAATCTATTTACCAGATTCTCTAAAACTTTAAACCACTTGTCCTCAAACATTAAGGGAATTGCACTAAATATGTATAAAAATTTCGGGAGGATCAACATTTTAATAATGTTTGTACGGCCCATAATAGAAAGATGTAGATTATGTAGCCTGTCCAGATCTTTTCTCACCTTCAAAATTATTGGAGCGATATTCTTTTCCACAAGAGTCTCTAGGGCAGAGGTGATAGTTACACCCAGGTAAACACCAGAGTCCACCACTCTATGATCCAGGCAATGCGCAAACTGATTCTTAATTATTTGTGTTTTAGAACTATTCAACGCATAGCCCGATAGGCGTCCAAACTTTTTAGCCTCAATCTCAATCTGTTCTTTTGCCTCTGTTGGGTTTGGGGTTATAACCGCAACGTCATCGGCATATGCTAGTATCTTGCATTGTCCCAAGCATGTAATTACTGGGGCTATTCTTTCATTTATCTCAAGCCTGAGTATTAGCGGGTCCATATACATCGCAAAGAGAAACGGTGAACAGGGACACCCCTGTCGTGTTCCCCGTTTTATCTTTACCGGAGTAGTAGTGCCAGCGTTTACTCTGATCGATGCTACGGGATTTAAATACAAAGCCTGCAGTGCCCTGACAAATCCTTCCCTAAGCCCTGCTTTCTTTAAAGTATGCCACAAATAGTTCCAGGAGACACGGTCAAAGGCTTTCTCTGCATCTAAGAGCATAGCCGCGACCGGTTCTCCTGTAGCTTCTCCAATATCAAATAATGTAACAACTTTCCGCGTATGATGAGTAGTACCCCTACCGGGTATAAAACCATGTTGGTTATCACTGACAAGGGTATGTATTATACTAGCAAATCTCGTAGCTAGTACCTTCGAATATATCTTAGTGTCCGCGTTCATTAAGGTTATCGGCCTATACGAGCCTGGTTCGATAGGTGGTTTCCCTTTCTTTAGGATTATCACAATATCCGCTCCTCCCCATGAAGCCGGTATAGAAGTTCCTGTTTGCGCCAACTGCACTGTGGTCGGAAAATCCCTAATTATCTCATTCCAGAATACCTTATAAAATTCAATCGGGATTTCGTCCGGGCCTGCTGCTTTGCCTGAGGGTAAGTTCTGAATAGCTGTTATAACTTCTAGTTTATCTATGGGTATCTCTAAGGTCTCAGCATCACCTTCAATCAATGTTGGTGCTGGTATCTCCCATAAATATTTATCAATTGCCAGATCCTCTTTACCAGATTGCTCATCATATAGATTCGCATAGAACTGCCTAAATACTTCACGAATCTCATCAGTATCTGTATGTAACCTACCCATATCGTCTCTAATTTCCCTAACTTCCCCTGTAGCCAACTTCTGCCTAGTACGAATGGCAAGTGTACGTCCCACCCTCTCGCTAAACTCATGACATCTCTCTTTGTTTGCCAAATAAATCTTAGCGGCCCTGTCTGCCACAATTTCTTCTGCTCGCAATTTTGCCCTGGCAACCTTAATAAGAGCTTGTTCGGGTACTTCCCCCAGCAAAATACATTGCTCTAGCTCCTTCTCGGCATCCAGAAGCAGTTTAGTCACTTCTGTATTTCTCTGGCGCTCTTGCTTTCTTTTATACGTGCAGTAGCTAAGAGTCTCTCCCCGGGCACCAGCCTTAAAGGCATCCCACACCATCCCTGTTGCCGCTGCCCCCCTATTAATCTCAAAAAATGAGTTTATCCATTGTTTCATATGCTGAATATACTGTTCATCAGTTAGTAAACCTCTTTCAAATGTCCATACCCTCTCCTTCCGGGTCGCAGCTTTCATAACAAAACTTAAAATCAAGGGGCTGTGATCCGAAAATAGTCTAGGAGATCTTTCGATCTCTAAGCTAGGGATCAGTGAGTTGGTTACGAAGTAGTAATCCAGCCTTACATGTATCCTGTGTGGAGCTGAGCAGTATGTATATCCCGCATCATCTGGTCTTAAACTCGCCCATACATCTGTTAAGGCATTGTTTTGAGCAAGGCTGGATAAGGCCTGACATACTCTTTTTTTCCTACCCTTATAAGCCCCAGGCCCCACTCCATCTACCCCGTTAATATTGAAATCCCCAGCTAGGATAACACACGGTGCCCATGTAGCTAATTCCAAATCCAAGTATTCAAATATATCTGGGTCATCGTCGGTTGAACCATAAATCGACCCCAACGTAATCCATTTTCCACTAATTAAACATTCAATCATTGCCCACCTACCCCATTGATCCTCTAGCTTTCTCCTTGTAATTATATATTTTTTCCTGGTTAGAATAGCCACGCCTCTATTTTTTGCCCCTTGTTTAGAATATGCTAGTACATGATAACCCAACTGCCCCAGAAGATGCCCTTGTAATCCCATTATATGCGTTTCTTGTAAAAAAACAAAATCCACGTTCATCCTCTTTAATACTTGTGCGATTGCCTGTCTCTTCCGATAATCATTTAATCCACATACATTCCACGTAACAAATCGGATACTCATTAAGTTATTTCTGTTGCTTGTCTCAACCAATAGATCCTCTTATTTTCTTTAGAGTATTTCTCAAGTTTAGTATTTGTCTGCATTCCTTTTTTTCCCCCCATACATGTGTTCAAACCATCCATCTCTACCGCTCCTTTTTCCCTAGATATTGTGTCTGTACATTCTCCCAATGTGTCTTGCCCTGTACCCGTGCTCCCCCAGCCCCCCCAACCCTCCCCCAGAGACCCCACCCTGTGAACCCACCCCCCCTTACTGGCAAATAGGTCAATCCTGACCTATGCGTGTCCGTGCGCTCGCAGTTCGCCGCTCCCCCCTACTCTCTTCATTGTCTCCCCCTACCTCAAATTCCCATAACTAACCAAGCTTTATATTGCTAGCTTTAACCCCTTCCATGCTGCGCAAATTCCGCCGCTGTGCTGACGGAATCTTGCGCGGGCGTGGTCATGACGGAACGGTTCCGTCATGAGCACAGCTCAACCGTGGCTCATGACGGAACCGTTCCGTCATGAGCACCGAAGGGGTTAAATTTACCTTACAGTTCAGTATTTATATCCATAAAAGATATTAATCTCTTCTTAAGTTCTTGAGTTTGTCCTACTATACACTTAATTAGTCTAATCTTACTTCGTCTTGCTGCCTGCCCGCCCTTCCTGACACTTAGACAATTTTATTTCATTAAGGTATTCCTGGGCTTGTATTTCAGAGTAAAATACCTTAAACTGGCCACCAGATCCTACTTTCAAACGAGATGGGAACATCAGATAAGCTTCGTACCCTATAGTTTGAAAAGGTGTAATAAGCTGTCTCAACCTCCACCTACTTTCCACAGTGGTGTGGCAAAAATCAGGCTGAGCAAAGAAAGTTATATCGCGGTATGTGCGCTTAGCCACAGGTTTCGCTTTGCTCATGATCTCCTCCCTTAATAAAAAATTTCCCACATATAGCAAAATTGCTCTAGGTTTGACTGGCATTTTTCCCTTCTTCTGAAATATGGGGAAACGATGAACACGCTGAATCTCCTTTTCCCAGTCCCAGTTAGTTATCTCAGGGAGGCCTTCTCTGAGCAGGTCTATAACAAATGATCGAATGTCTTGTCCTTCTTTCCCTTCCCCCACACCCAGCAATCTAATGTTATTGCGCCGTTGCCTGTTTTCAAACGCTTCAAGTTTCCACGAAAAGTCCATTGCAATTTTTTCCTGCTCGAGCCTAGTATCTCTCCACTTGGCGACCTCATCTTCCAATTTTCCGGTCCTTTCTTCTACCTCCGCAACCCTGTCCACCATATCTGCGTAGAGTTTATTCACTTTTCGAAGTGATCCCTGTATTTTTTTGTTAGCCTGTCTGGCCCTTTGGCTTTCAATCCTCGCCTCACCCTGCATCTGTTTCAATGTTGAAAATAAGAGTTCAAGGCTAGGGTTCTGTGCCTGAGCCTGCGCTGATGCTTGATTTTGGTCTTGTGATTGAGCCAGATATGGTTGCGGTGGACATTGCGGATTGTCTCCTTCCCCCTCACGGTATGTCTGGGAAGTAGCGGAATAGTCCCAATCCAGTTTCCTTGCCACCTCTGACTGTTGAGGATCTTGCAGTTGCTTTAACCTACTACGAGCCCTCTCCTTAACGCTTTTTAACTTTCTTTGAGAGGAAACCCTATTTACTGTATTCTCCTCTGGCTCTGAAGTATTGGATCCGAGCTCCGAGTCTTCTGTGTAACTCCCTGAAGACGGTGAGCAAAGCCCTGTATCAGACCCAGGGATTGAGACTAAATTATCTTCGCCGTCTTCCTCATCATCTTCATCATCGTTGACCGAGAAAAAAACATCATCCCCCGGTGAAGCAGGATTAGGGGCAAGTACTGCAAAATTACAGATTAGCTCCAACTTTCCCATGTCTTGGGGGCCTCTTATTGTGCTCTGTTCTGTCATCACATCGCTTTTACCCTTTAGTTGAGGTTTTTGAGCCCCGAGCCTGCCATCCAGCAAAGTTGTAGTTAATTTATCACTGTTGTCCGTAACCCTAATATCCCTACTCACAGCACTTGTTTTATCCTTTGCATGTATCTGCCCTCCCTCCTGTTCACCATCTATTACTCCTACCTTACAACGTGAGTTTAACTGCAGTGCCTCCTGTAGAGCTGAGTCCGTTACCTCCAATGGGTCCGCTGCAGAATGCACAGCTCTCGAAGCTGTAGGAGATCCCTGCTTTTCCGAGCCAAATGACTGCACGTCGGGGCTCTGCTTACTGCCCTGCGCCGACCGCGCCTCCAGTTGTTCTGAGCTCTCAGCCGGCATCCCTGGCTGCGTACAGGTACGCTCAGCTATATCTGAAGTGGCTGAGAGCGGCTTCTGTAACTCCAACGTCAGTATTGCGGCAGCCCCTGAAGAGGTAGCAAAAGATTCCATCAATGTAGGCTGGCGTAGAGCTGTCTCCTTCTCCGAGCAGCCGTCTACCTGTCGCACTTGGCTCGCATTTCTTGCAGGTAAACCGACTTCCTTGTTCTTTTCTTTATCTCGGCCCTTTCTCTCTCTTCCCTCAGTGTTTTCATTTTTCTGACGTTCTTCAGTCTTCTCGACTGCTCTCCTAAATTGTGCTTTTGTTAAAGCTTTTGTTTTTAAACTTGGCGCATCCAGCTCCTTAGGTGGAGCTTTTCCCCTTTCAGTCTTCTGTATTTTCGGAGCCATGGTTCGTATCAGGCCGTCCCAGCGTTTCCTAACAGTCAGGGTGGTTAGGATAATTGCCTGTAAAGGTTTTAGATATCTCCTCTCCGAAGCATACAGCTGGAATTTCACAAACGTGGTCATCTCTCAGATAGTTTCGTAAAAATCCCAAGGTTCCCTTTTCTGAGAGAAACCTCCTCCATCATAACCAGCGTCTCCGTAGAAGCAGTAGCATTTCTTCTGAGAGGGGCGGAGAAAGCGTCTACTCCCTACAAGCTAACAGCGGCCATCTTGCCTCCTCCGGCCATCTTGCCTCCAGGAAAGCATGGTATTTACGATACATGTGGATTTCAGTGTTAAACACTAAAATCTATATGTTATTCCCCATCAACTCATAATAGGTGGTATTTGTAGCACCCAATAAAAACCATGCTTCATGGTATGCTTATTTTATAGGGGCGATAAATAACGCCTCAACTTGTAATCAGGCCCTTAGTGTGCTCCTTCCAGCCATTGTTTTGTTTAGACCAGCCCCCTTCAACCTTTTGGTGATTGAAATATCTATCATATTTGTATTACACTACTGATATAATGTGCAGTCATTAATTTTTCATGGGTTACTGGTTGAGTCCATCTCTGGTACAGTACTGTCAACATGGACATCCGTTTATCTAATAATTGCAAGAAGAATTGTCCTGCAGCAGACTTTCAGTGGGCAACTTTTCTTAGCAATTTAACTGGTAACTTAGTGCTTGCATGAATGGAAATGCTTGGTTCCATATTACTAGCTTCAGATGGAGCTGGTAACGAGAATTGGATATGGGTTGTGCATTGTACTCCAGATTCCCACAATATTTCCTCATTTCTCAGTGATACCTCTTGTAATGTTCATAAAATTGAAACCCCAAGCACTCATATAGTATCCCAAAATAATATAAAATCCAAACAGTAAGGATTTTGTTTGAATAGAAATACAATTTATTAACACAGTAAACAAACTTGTGTTCTTCTGTACATTCCACTTTTACAGATTATTTCTTTGAAAAGAGCCGACACATGTTTCATAACTACATGACTCTTTTAAGGCTTCAAAAGATAGAAAGGCAGTCCCAAAGTTCATGTTGCCAGATCCAGATATCGTCTTGTAGTAATCCACACAGCTCCAATAAGGATTCGTGAAGTCATTTATTTGCAGGTAAATTGAATACTGGCAACCTTCAGCAATACCATTTCAAATACTGGTCATTCCTGGAATCTTAGCTGTGATGCAGTTCCACTGCATCACAGTTACATCATAAGATTCAAGCTACTACCACACATCTCCCCCCAATGTAACCTAAAAGGAGAAAATCGTTAACACGTGCAAAACATAAAACATAGGAATTTGATGAAGAAACAATGCGAGCAATAACCAAAAGTAAAACATCTTCATGTAATAATAATAATAACATGTAAATTATAAATGGGATATTTTACACAAATCCCCAAAACTCTATTTCTTGCCATCATCCAATTCTGCTACTGATCCCATGACTGAAATGACTTTATGTGGCTGCGAAAACTCACTTTTACCCTTCTTCACAAAGCCAGATCTTTTTACCACTTCCCAATCACCCTTATCAATGTCCAACTCCTTAACATGTTTCCGACTATCAAAGCTAATCTTATTACGCCACTGACAATCTGAAACCCTTGACCTCATCTCTTCTCTATCAACCCACACTTGAATCTTCTCTTGCAGCCACATCGGAGACTCCTTAGTACCAGGCTCTCTCCCCTTCAAAGCTATAAAAAGAGAAACACCTGTCACAGAGTGAGGTGTAATCCTGTGAGCCCACATCATTCTCCGTAACTCCTCTTTCCATGATAATCCATTTGCTAGGGAAAGCTGTATACATTCCATTAAAATATGATTTACCCTGTCAACAAGTCCATTGGCCTGTGGACGAAACAAAGCCACCTTATCGTGTCTGATTCCAAGTCCAGAAAGAAAATTTCCCATCTCAGAAGAAACCAACTGAAGTCCATTGTCAGTCACCAATACTCTCGGTACACTCTCTTCCAGAAAAACGTCCTCAATCTTTTTTATCACATTAGCAGTAGTAACTTGACCAATTGATTTACATGTAAACCATTTACTGTGGTAAGCCACCAACACAACCAAAAAATTATTACTAGTTCCCAATTTGTCGATCAGACCCAACACATCCAAAGCAAATTTCTCCCAGGGTCTCATAGGTAATTCCACACACCTTAAAGGAGGCTATCTAACCACTTTCACCTTGTTGCAGGGATTCTGCTTATGCGCAGAACTATGCGCAGGAACCCAGGCCCTCAGTGAATTGCGGTGTACCAAAAACTCACCTCAGAACCCAGAACCCCTATCCAGCCAGCATCAGTGTTCCATTCGTTATCCGAGATTTAGCTCGGCGGTCCCAATGTATAAACAACCCAGAACAAGCGACTTAGTATATTTCTCAGGAATGGTGGGAATCAGAAACACCTTTTCGTAATTATTCTCGTACCAGTCCACAACAGAATAAAAAGAGACACGGGAAAAGTTTAAAGAGTTTATTTTATAAACCTCGTGTCCTAATATGCAGCAGTTTGGCTAACATTAGCAGACAAATGATTAAAATCAAAACCATCAGCATAGTTACAATACCATAGAAAATGAAAGGAGCAATCATAATAAAATGACAGTGGCTCTAGGCCACCTTCCTTTCTCTAACACACTAATAGTATTATTAGACTAATAAAAGGTCTCTAGGCTTGAAGGGGGAACCCCATACCGTATAGATCAGCTCAGAGAATTCACATCACAGGATCAGCTATGCTCTGCTCCTAGGAACGCTCTTCTTCCGAATGTGTTGAAAAACATGCAACACTGCAATATCAAAAGCATTCGATTTTCAGGTATTTGCAGCTGCGTGCGTGTTATGGCTAAACTAGTGGGCCGATCAACCTGAACTCAACAACATGCACCGTCTAGCGATCCAGACTGTTTCTGTTACACTGTGTACAGACCAAGGTCGCTATTCACTGTTTAAGATGTTAACAACAGACAGTTCTCATGTGAAGCAAAGTCAAGTAAGCATTTCTCAATTCTAATAACATGTGACTACAGTGTCGGGTGCAAAAGCAGCAAAAGCGGCAAGATGGCTTTCTAACATCTAACGCGGTTATGCTAACTTAGCGTTGTACATAGGTAGATAACGATCATCACTACACCCCCCCATGATCGGACCACTAACCACTAGGCGCGCACTAGCAAGAACGCAGAGTTCAAGTTCGATAGAACGGAACCAAGGGCATGAACTATAAGTCCATATAAGGGAAGTGAAAAAGTTCGAAGAGAAGAAAAAAAAAAATCCATGGAAAAAGTTAAAACGTAGAGAGAAAAAAAACATGTATTTAACTAAAAATCGATGACGGACTGAGGACCGAAAGGAAGTTCAAAAGTCAATCCATCAAAGTGTATGCACAATACGTTGCTACTGCTTCCGAGAGGAAATCATTGGAACGTTCCGCAAAAGTATCTGCCATCCAGTTCAGGACGGGAAAAGAACAGACATGTTCTTCAACCACCGGAGCCTCCAGCACTTGGCGAGGACAACCGGGGTGCACCTCAAGGTAACTGTTCGTCAAGAAGTCAATCGCCGCCGCTCCGATGTCCCAATTACCACGAACTCCATGCGCTGCAGCACAGGCCATAATCCCGACACCAGAACAGTCCAACTCGTGGGCCACTATGGGGCCCATAAGCCGAACATAATCCGGATCAGGAGACATCGGGTTTGCCAGACACAAATCCAGAGCCCATTGGAACGGACAATCTAGGCAATGAAAGACAGGCTGCACACACGTAAAGTAGGCAAACCGAAAGGACAATCCATAGGCTGTGTTCAGAGTCGCCAGCGGTAAGGCGCCATAGAATTCAATCATCTGGTTACGAAGATGGTGCAGCCGGGACATGTTGTCGTGCCACGCAAGTTGTGCATCCATAGCGCAAGGCACAGATCAACAATAGTATTCCAGCCACGAGGGCAAGAAGTAAAGGCAGACCTCCAAAGACACTGGAAAAAATAGAATGAAAAAAGGCTGGGATCACTCCGAAAATAGTTTGAAAAGAGGTCACGAGGCCGGAGCCCACGATTTAAAAAAAATGAGCTATGCCACTTGTGGATGAGGCATTAAAGATAGTATTAATCAAGGTCCCAAAATGGAGTGGGAGATCAGTATTCAAAAGCGCTTGCACCTCAGTGCGCGTGTTAGCTACGTGAAGGACAAATGTTTCCCGGGACGAAGTTAAAGCGACTTCTTTCTGAGACAATAGAGCTCATATTCTGCTCATCTTGTTGAACTCTGCTTTCAAGGTTGGAATTGAAGGCCATATGGATACATCCAGCCGGCCATGCGGGGGTGGGAAAAGAACATTATTACAGCAAACTACCCTCTGGGATACAGTCACGATGTAGGGAATTCCTACCAGCATCCCACAGCAAGCTGCATTATTTAACAGCAAATAACTACCATTAGCAAGCAGCGTGAAAGATGGAGTAATAACAAGCACCGGAATCCCTTTCAGGACGCAAGCTAAATTAGGGGCATGGACATTACATGCACCATGCAATTGAATGTGCCTACACACAACAGAGTGATCCGGTGCGGAAGTGCACTCTTCACCTTTCAAGTAAACCTCCTTGCCGTCCCTCACACACCTGCATGTGAAAGGGAGCGACCAGACTTCATGCAGGAAGGCAGTACCCAACCGTTCGTACCTGCCTAAAGCATAATGTTTCATGCACAACCTAAACTTGAACAAGGGGAACGGTAAAGTGATCAACCCATGTATTAGCCACACGGCATAATTTAATTCAGCAACAGAGAAAGGCAATGGTTCTAATTTTTCAATGTGCAGCAATGAATATGTAGCATCTTTCATGGACATGAATTGCTGTTTCGCAGTTAAATTAAAGGGAAGGAATAAAGATGAAGTGTTCATGTAATCCCAAGGGACTTTCCCTGCCTTCAACGTTTGCAATGTCCATGCAAACTGCATAATAGACCGCAATTGGTTCTGACCATGATACAACACAGATAAATCATCCTGCACAATGTCTACCACAGATGAAACAATATTATCTAAAGTATAGATTCTGGAAGACAGGGTGTTAATGCTATTATCTATAACGGCCAATACTTTTTCCATATTGGCTTGATCTATTACACGCAATCTGGAAGCAGCCTCAATTTGGGACAACTTCCAAATTTCGTTATAAACAGCATACACCCATCGCTTGGGTCTGCCAACAGCAGGACCCTTAACAAAATCATTCAAATCTTTTTTGTCATTTAATCGCGCTAAATGGAGTTTAACAGATGCTAAAGTGGAATGTTGCAGCCAAGACTGGCATAACTTTCCTACTGAATAGGTAGTTACAGTATGAGAAGATTCAAAACGGGGGTCCACACAAACCTGTGTATACCCCTGCTTTAAATCCAGAAACCTATGTTGACAGGAGTCCGAACTCGTTTGCCACACCAACCATCCCTTCGGATTCAATGTAGAAATATTGAAGGACGTGTTGGAAACCTGTGTCTGCAACATATCAAGTGATAGATCTGTATGATTACCCCAATTGGGATAAGCACCCAGATCTGGCATTAAGGGAGAATTTAACTTTTTAGACGTAGCCAATCCAAAACAGGTTGTCTGAAAAATCGAGGAATTTAAAAATAACATATGATTCGGGATGAGGCAGGCACAATGCAAAGCCTCTGTTCCCTGTACTTGCCATCGTTTGGAGCCCTACACCGATTTAAGATCGACTGTAGCTTTCCACAGATCATACCCGCCAATTGCCAACTCGTCCATAAAGGACCTGGAATACAACAATTTGGTGTGTGTCAGTCTAACTTTAGAAGCAGCCTCAGGCGCAACCTTAAAATAAAAGGAGGCCGGATGGGCCACACTAAAGTCAGAAAAATGAGTGAATTTTTCCACTAACTTGGCAGAACTGCCCATCCTAGGGGCGGGGCAGTGTTCTCATTGTGTAAAATTTACAAAATTTCTAAACGTATTTGCTTTGTGCAGGAAATGTGTGCCATAGTGTTGATAACAAAATTGTTCATCATAATTAGCAGTATCTAAATACAAATCCTCAGCATCAAATGCAGCATAATATTTCAAATCAGAAAACAGTGCTTCTATGGCTTGAACATCCCAATCATCCGAGTGAATGTTCTGCTTCACGACATCACCCATAGAAACACAAAATACATTTGGCACATTAATCACTTCAGTGGGACCATGAATTTGAAATTTAACAGCAAGCCAAGCGATCCCATCACAAACAGGCCAGGCAGTAATGTTCACAAAAGTCTGGTCCCTCTTCATTATGTGTGATGAGGAGTGGGGGGCCAAAGTTCCATCAATTAGTCGAATTGTAGACCTTTCATTCAGGTAGTGTCCATTGATAAGTCTAAAAAACACTACCACAAAGCCAATGGACATAAACAAAAAAACACATATGAGCACCGGCCAAATGTAAGTCCAAGGAGGTATTAAAAAATGTCTTTTGAACCAAGCCACAAAAATCGAAACTTTGGACGGGGCAATGGAAGTCATTGAATGAGAATCAAAAGAGTCATGTGAGAGGGCAACTGTGGTGGATTGTAAAACAGGCAAGGTAACATCCGCAGGATAAGCATACTCAATTTCATCAAGCACGCCACTAGGTGATTGTGGCAACAAGGGACCAGCAACAGCATGCATCTCGATGGCAACATCAGGCACTATGTCCGAAGCTCGGGCTACAACAGAATTTCTCAGCATCGAAGGGCAGGAAACCGCCGGAGTCATACTATGAAGAATCGGCCACTCGTTGTAGTTTGACATTGTCAATCGAAATGTACCTGTTATCCTTTCGACCAGGAAGAGGAGGTAAAATGACAGTTCTTGTACCCTGCACTCCAAGCACTGGAACCGGTGCACGATAAGAGGGGCCGAACTCCTTCTTGTTCTCCACCTTCTCACGGACCAGATCACCAACTCGGGGTAGCCAGCCGACTACCGGAATCTGAACATCAGCTTCAGATGAGGAGGGTACGTGTTCCTTCGCTAGACTGTTTCTTTCTTCTTGTAGAGTCTGCAATACAGCACAGTGTTCATCTACGTCAAAGGGTGCGGCTGATGCCGCCATGTCTAGACCATCAAGGTCTGGAACAAACATTCGAACACCAAAGAGCATCATGTATGGGGTCCGCCCACCCAGAGACCTTCTAGGGAGATTATTAAGTGCACGTTGCACGTCATATAAGTGGGCAAGCCAGTTCCGGCTAGTACCCAAAACTCAGGCTGTCAAAGACTGCTTTAAGTCACGGTTCATTCGCTCCACGACACTATTGCCCTCAGGCCGGTATGGAGACGAAAACTTGACTTGGACCCCCAAATTTCTCATGGCCTCTTTGTACGCCTTAGAGGCGAACGCCGGGCCCTGATCAGAATGAAAGGTACCACACGCAAAACTTCCAACAAAGACACGGAAATCCATTATGACAGTGCGAGAATCAGCACTCCTTTGGGGCCATACCCACAGAAAACGTGTGCACGAATCCACTGCAACCAAGATGTATTTGAAAGCAGTTTCAGAGGTAAAAGGACCGCAGTGGTCTAAATAAACACAACCCAATGGTTTACTAGATATGTACAACTGAGTTTGTGGTGGGCGCGCCGCAGAAGAAGGTTTAATCTGCTGGCAAATCTCACAATTAAGAACATAAGATCTGGCTTGCTTGTACAAGCCGCACCACCAGTAACGTTGTTGTAGCAAAGATACAGTAGCCGCAACGCAATGCCCTCGTGGGCTGCTAATGTCAAAGAAGGTCTGCAGTCCGCGTTGGGAATCAATCTGTCACCAACGTCATTAATCCTCACTAAAGCGACTTTATCAGGACTTAACTGATAATGGTAACGAGCAGGGAAACCTTTCGGCGGCTTCGTACCCTGCTCTGTAGCAGCAATAGCTGCCAAGATGTCATCATCAATCTTACTTTTGGATCTTGTAACTGCTGCTACTAAGTATGTTGCCACTGCTGTCTTTGCTGCCTCGTCAGCTAAGCTGTTGCCGACAGCATGGATACCAACGCGTTGGTGACCAAGAGTGTGAATTACATTCACGAGAGGCAGACGGTCTTTAAGATCTGCCACTCGAACCCAAAGTAATTTATGCTTAATAGTGCTGCCCTTGGAATCACGATAGTCATTCTGAGACCAAAAATGCAGATTGTCGTTGTAAGACTGAACACAGTAAAAGGAGTCACTCACTATAAGAGTAGTGACTCTGGGATCAGCAAACTCCAGCGCAAGCACCAGAGCACGAAGCTCCGCCAACTGAGCGGTACAATCACCCAATGACTGCGTGTGCACGCCATCGGACAGGAATTCACCATTTACGAAAGTACTGACAACAATTGCGCAAGCCGCTGAATAGGCGTGCTTTGATCCATTTGCGGGTTGCGCAGACCCGTCAGTGTATATGACACAATGGTAATCCTCGAGAGGGCGCAAGGACAGAGGAGCTGGATGAACAAATTCATACTGCAAAAACTCCTGAGTCTGAAGTGCCGCGTCAAAGATAAAAGTGACGTCCGGCGATGTCAAGGAAGTGGCCCATTGTATCCACCTTGGATGCAAAGCTTTAAAATTCGGTACACTCGCTTTCGTCACTGCCTCTAGGGCAGGATAGGGTGTCACCACCAACATGCGTTTCCCTTATGACAGCGCTCGTTCTTTCAGGATCGCCATTTGCACTGCTGTCAGAACCTTCTCGACGGCGGGAAAACGCAGTTCAGCTGAAGTGTACAAGTGAGATTTGTAAGCAATGGGGACGGTGTCGCCCTCATTGAACGTTAAGTATGTGAAACCAACTGCGCCAGGCACTATTCGTATGACCAGGTTAGTGTGGTTATCACGTGTCAGTAAATACTTAGAAGCAAGAAGATCAGCTTGCAATAACTGCAAGATAGCTGAATGCTCAGGCAGCCAACAGGATTTGGAAAAAGTAGGTTGTACCAAGGCGTAAAGCGGCTTGATACGCTGGGCATAATCCGGGATGTAAGTTCGACCGAAATTCAGAAAACCCAGCAGGGATTGTAATTTCTTTCGTGAAGTAGGAGCACGGAGGCATGCGCACTTCTCTAGAAAGTGCAGAGCCAATCCTCGACCTTCATGGTTGAGTTCGTACCCCAAGAACAACACTGTATACTCTGCAATGTGCGACTTCGCAAAATTGAATTTGTACCCGAAGGCTGCAAACAAAACAATAATGCGGTCAACGCGTCGGACATGCGGGTCCAACTCGTCATCCGTGAGATAAATGTCATCCACGTACGAGTACGCATCTGGGTCTATACCCTCTAAGAGGGAGACCACGCGAGCGGCAAAGACTCCCAGGCTGTTCTTATAGCCCATTGGTAATCTTTTGAATTGTTTTTGTTTGCCACCAGACGTGAAAGCCGTCCACTCACTACTAAGAGAGGACAAGTTATGGCTGTAAAAGCCGTTGGAAATGTCAAGTGTGGTTTTAAACCTTTTTCTCACGAGACTATCGACGAGAGCCGAACTGTGGGTATTCTGTACTGCACAGGTCCGGCAATGAGAGTTAAGGTGCCGGTAATCCAAAGCTAGGCGGCACGACCCGTCACGCTTCGTCACAGTAAATAAGGGATTATTCATAGGTGACACACATGTTTCGATCACTCCCTGATATTCCAATTGTTCAAGGATCGACGCTACGTGAGATCTAGCTTCACGACGGATGGGGTATTGGGGTTGTGGCTGGGGCGTAGTCCGCAATGAAATCTCATGGCCAGGGGACAATTTATCCCAGCCCACTTGAGTCCGATACAACGCAGGCGCTTGCACCTGAGCCCATTCCCCGGCATACTTATCAGCTAGGACCTTAGGCACTGTGTGCGCAAAGGACGGGAGGATTACCTCCTCCCCTCTAGGAGCAGCCAACACGAAAGCCGGGGGCCAATCCGCCTCCGCCAACAGAATATCATAGGTAGTGGTCAGATTATCCCAAAAAAAACCTTGAATTGTGCGTTGTATGTCACCTTCAATGTGTAAGATTATATTATATAGTCTGTCAGGAGGAGACACACGAGTATCAGCAATTTCAATATTCACAAATATATCAGTTGCTGTCGCCACCAGATATGGACGCAGTGCTTGTCGCACTACTGTAACTTCCGCCGCGCTGTCCAGCAGCGTTAGCGCCCATGTTAGGTTCTGAAGCTGTGTCCGTACCATCTGAGGCATACCTCGCTGTCAGTGCAGCAACTTTCTTCTTCTGAAACGGGGGTCGTTGACGTGCAGAGTCTTCTTGCTTGCCTTTGCCGTCAGCCGGTCGGGACTGCTCACGTTGCTGTGACGTACCCCGACTTTTGCCAGCGCCTCCTCCACCGGACTGGGAAGCCGATGTTTCCTGTGAAGAACGAGGAGAACGTTGGTCAGAAACCTGAAATCGATCAGGTGACTTTATAGTAGCACGATCACGCAGATCATAAGTGCGCTCACTACTTGACTGAACTGGAGAGGCAGGACGGGACCCCTGTTTCTGTTGCTGTTTTTCCTGCTTTTTCGCCCTCCAACTTTGTTTTGGAAAATTAGGGCGATCGTCCTTACCAGACGAGTTTGCCTTCGTCTGCTGTATCGAATCAGGATTCTTCACACTTGGTTTAACACCTAAGGCGCTACGACCAACCTGTGTATAGGCGTTCGCGATAATTTTCGCGAATTCCCTCGGCTTGTCGTCTTCGTTCACTGCGTCTAATTTATTAAGCACTTGGAATTGCATAGCATCTCCTTTGAGGTTACCCATAATCATGGTAGCAACCACATCGAACACACCGACAAGCCGCATTCCCAATTCAATAGCAGCCTCCGCTCCATGATTCTCTTGAACACGTTTAATCACGGAGGGCAGTACCGACAGAGATGGAGTGCCAAAGCACTTTGCGTATGTCGCTGCAAAGACCTTACCCCAGTTTTCGCAATCAGCCATATCCGGGACCAAGTCTTTAGGCAAAGCAATGGTAAGGATCCTGTGCTTCTCCACAGGAGATGTACGCGGATAAACCGCTTCTATCTGATCAAACTTCTCAGCAAGCGAAAAAGGGAAATCATCCCTATTTTGTGGTCGCTTGCCCACTACCGAATTGACCATAACAGGACTAATAACCACCGCGTGGTGGTCCGTCGGTTGTCCCGCAACAGCAGTAGCGACCACCTGCACGTTGCGCGACACATACTGCACTAGAGCCCTATGTACTGTAATAAGGGCTGTGTGCAGTACACGCAACTGATCCACCGTTACCTGCAGGTAGCGGGGATGAGGCGTATATCCGGCCAACACCGGCCATGTGGCTCCTGGGATTGACAAAGGGCCCATTCTTGCCGGAGTAACCACATGGGGAAGGGCGCCATTAAACCAAATGTTATGCTGCCAGGCAGAAATAGGAATTTCCTGAGTCCTATACGGCGTATAGTTGGCTGGTAGTGCCGTGGGAGTGTAATTGTGGAATGTATCATCATCCTCACTCACCGCCGGCAGAGTAACCCAAGAGTAGAACAACTCAAACGGGAACAACGCATCCGCACCTACTACAAAAATCACAGCCATACCATCGTCTGGCACACCATAGTTCGCCAGATGACGTTTCAGGGGTGCTCGGCTATGAGCCGGTATTTCGACCGCCATTAGGACTCCAACAGTAAATCTACAATAAATCAGTAGCACTAGGGTTCAGATTAAATAACCTTTTTAATGATCAAGCTTGAATGAACCTATTTAGTCGAAACACAGGTAGGTTAAACCGTCACTCCCGTTATCTGGAAACCAGAGTGAGGGTGTTGTGGACTAATACAAGCACTACTAAGGCGTCTCAAATCAATAGACCAAACATTAGGTGCACCATGTTGCAGGGATTCTGCTTATGCGCAGAACTATGCGCAGGAACCCAGGCCCTCAGTGAATTGCGGTGTACCAAAAACTCACCTCAGAACCCAGAACCCCTATCCGGCCAGCATCAGTGTTCCATTCGTTATCCGAGATTTAGCTTGGCTGTCCCAATGTATAAACAACCCAGAACAAGCGACTTAGTATATTTCTCAGGAATGGTGGGAATCAGAAACACCTTTTCGTAATTATTCTCGTACCAGTCCACAACAGAATAAACAGAGACACGGGAAAAGTTTAAAGAGTTTATTTTATAAACCTCGTGTCCTAATATGCAGCAGTTTTGCTAACATTAGCAGACAAATGATTAAAATCAAAACCATCAGCATAGTTACAATACCATAGAAAATGAAAGGAGCAATCATAATAAAATGACAGTGGCTCTAGGACACCTTCCTTTCTCTAACACACTAATAGTATTATTAGACTAATAAAAGGTCTCTAGGCTTGAAGGGGGAACCCCATACCGTATAGATCAGCTCAGAGAATTCACATCACAGGATCAGCTATGCTCTGCTCCTAGGAACGCTCTTCTTCCAAATGTGTTGAAAAACATGCAACACTGCAATATCAAAAGCATTCGATTTTCAGGTATTTGCAGCTGCGTGCGTGTTATGGCTAAACTAGTGGGCCGATCAACCTGAACTCAACAACATGCACCGTCTAGCGATCCAGACTGTTTCTGTTACACTGTGTACAGACCAAGGTCACTATTCACTGTTTAAGATGTTAACAACAGACAGTTCTCATGTGAAGCAAAGTCGAGTAAGCATTTCTCAATTCTAATAACATGTGACTACAGTGTCGGGTGCAAAAGCAGCAAAAGCGGCAAGATGGCTTTCTAACATCTAACGCGGTTATGCTAACTTAGCGTTGTACATAGGTAGATAACGATCATCACTACAACCTTATCACTATTATTGCACGCATGACAATCTCGCACTAAATCCTCAACATTCTTGTCCATTTCAGGCCACCGAAAAGACTCTCTCAATCTTCTCTTAGTTCAACTTCTTCCTAAATGTCCTTCATGTACAATTCTTCACAACTTCGATCTCAACAAACCAGGGGGAATTATCCAATTCCTCCTCAAAATGTTATCTGCTTGCACACTAAGCTCATCTCTCACTGTCAAATATTGTTTAGCCATTTCCATACCTCCATTACAATCTTTACAACAATTCATAATGAGCTCTCTCAATTCATTATACTCTTTATCCTTCTCCACCGCTTCCTTCCATTCTTCTTGTCCAACAGCAAATTCACTATCCACACTTACCACCTGATCCTCCATAACTTGCATACAAGAATCATCGTCCACAGGCATCCTAGAGAGACAATCCGCAATAACATTTTTATTGCCACGAACATACTCTACTACAAAATTGCAATCTAGCACAGACAATAGCCACCTTGAAATCCCAGGAGTTACACTTCCATCTAAACCACGACCACCTTTAAAAATATGGATAAGTGGTTTGTGATCCGTCTTCACAACAAAAGGCAAACCCCATAAGTAATACCTAAAATGTGCCATCCCCAACAACAAGCCAGAGCCTCCTTTTCTATGGTTGAATAAGATCTCTCTGCTCCTTGTAACCTGCGTGAAGTAAAACCAATGATTGTTTCGCCTTCTTCAGACATCTGCATCAAAACTGCCCCAAGCCCAATGTTATTAGCATCAGTAATCAATATGGATTTCCTATTGGGCTCAAAATGCCCCAAAGATGGAGCACAGGAAAGGCATTTCTTTACACTAGCGAAAGCATCTTCACATTTGGAATTCCATTTGATTACAGTTCCTTTTTAAGACGTAGTCTCATTGGTTCTACGAAATCAGCAAAATTTGGGACAAATTTAGAACAATGCTCAGCAAGTCCTAAGAACGATTTCAACTGTTCTTTGTTAGTAGGACAGGTGAGAATCATTGACTGCTCTTACAATACTAGCTTTTGGTCTAATCCCATTAATAGATATTTGATGACCCAAATAATTGACTTCTTTCAATCTTATTTGACACTTTTCCTTTTTGATTGTCAATCCATATTTAGAAATTCTTTGCAAAACGTCTTCCATCAATTCATCATGTTCTTCAAACGACCTCCTCACAACCATAATATCATCCTGAACGCATAGCACTCTTTTCATTCCTTTAAAAATATTTTGCATAATTTGCTGAACTACAGCGGAGGCTGACGCCAATCCAAAATTGCAATCTAGCACAGACAATAGACACCTTGAAATCCGAGGAGTTACACTTCCATCTAAACCACAACCACCTTTAAAAATATGGATAAGTGTTTTGTGATCCGTCTTCACAACAAAAGGCAAACCCCATTAGTAATACATAAAATGTGCCATCCCCAACAACAAGCCAGAGCCTCCTTTTCTATGGTTGAATAAGATCTCTCTGCTCCTTGTAACCTGCGTGAAGTAAAACCAATGATTGTTTCACCTTTTTCAGACATCTGCATCAAAACTGCCCCAAGCCCAATGTTACTAGCATCAGTAATCAATATGGATTTCCTATTGGGCTCAAAATGCCCCAAAGATGGAACACAGGAAAGAAATTTCTTTACACTAGCGAAAGCATCTTCACATTTGGAATTCCATTTGAATACAGTTCCTTTTTAAGAAGAAGTCTCATTGGTTCTACGAAATCAGCAAAATTTGGGACAAATTTAGAACAATACTCAGCAAGTCCTAAGAACGATTTCAACTGTTCTTTGTTAGTAGGACAGGGAGAATCATTGACAGCTCTTACAATACTAGCTTTTGGTCTAATCCCATTAATAGATATTTGATGACCCAAATAATTGACTTCTTTCAATCTTATTTGACACTTTTCCTTTTTGATTGTCAATCCATATTTAGAAATTCTTTGCGAAACGTCATCCATCAATTCATCATGTTCTTCAAACGACCTCCTCACAACCATAATATCATCCTGAAAGCATAGCACTCTTTTCATTCCTTTAAAAATATTTTGCATAATTTGCTGAACTACAGAGGAGGCTAACGCTAACCCAAAGGCATTCTACAATACCGAAACGCCCCTAAAGGTGTTACAAATGAAGTCAAGGGACGTGACTCGGGATGTAGATTTACCTGATGGTAAGCTGAAGGCATGTCCATGACACTGAAAACACAGCCACCACCCATCATGCTTAACATTTCTCTGATATTTGGTAAGGGTTGTCTATCAACCCATATGTTCTTGTTTAGATCACTCAAATCTATACACAAACAAATTTTGTTACCCTCCTTGGGAGCAATGACAACTGAAGATAACCATTCAGAAGACTCTATAGGTTTTCTAACATTAGCCTTCAATAACCTGTCTAATTGACATTGAAGTGGTTCTCTCATCATATATGGTATTGTCCTAACTTTATGTACAATGGGTTTGGCATTTTGTTTCAAATTTATACGATGAGAAAATCCCTTTAACACGCCTAAGTCATCAGAAAGAACATAAGAATATTTTTCCATTAACAGCTTCGCCCACTCATTGTCCACATCAACATTAGAGGATATGTGCTCCACAATTGGCTCAACAACCATAACTGGCTCTGCAACATTGGGATTAAGTATAATGTTCAAATCCTTCTGATGTCGTCATCCCAAAAGATTGGATCCCTCATGAATGATATAAACTCTTCCATGAACACCATTTTATTTTTAAAGGTGATGTTCATCCACTGCATTACCAAAATGTTAATTTTTGATCCGCCATATCCAACTGCTCTCACATCTGCTTGTAGAAGATCCTTCATCTCTCCACCCTGGTTCTCTTGGAAAGTTTCCTTTGAAACTAAAGTAAATAGACCAGAATATCTCCTCACACTCTTCGTTTTTATCTTCAAACTCCTTGACACTTGTAATTTGTGTACTTCCTTTTGATCTGCATGCTTTCGCTAAATGTCCTCTTTTGCCACAAACCCTACATGTAGCATTCCTTGCTTCACATGCAAAACTAGAACTTACATGCCCTGGACACCCACACCTAAAAGAGATTATGGGTCTCACCAACTTTAACAGGCACATATTAACTGTTTTTATTGATTGGCTTTTTGATGATTTCTCTTTTTACTTCCTTTACTTCAGTAGGTATTTCCTTTCCGATAGCTACCAGTGGATTTTCACTTACACTTTTGCCTTTGTCAATTGCTTTCATCCATACAGCGGTGTCCTCCATACTTCGACCAATTTGAATAGCTTCTTCTAAAGCAGGATCCTTCAAAAGTAACTTTTCCTTCACCTTCTTATTATTTGTACACCTTACCATCTGATCCCTTATCAAGGAATCAAGCAAACCTTGAAATTCACAAGTTACAGGTAAGCCACGTAAAGATGCCACATATGTCATAATGTCTTCATCCATTTTTTGTACTCTGCAAAAAAAACTTATGTCCTTCAAAAACAATGTTGACTTTTGGAGTGAAGTGTTTCTCTAACATCTGTAATGATATGTCATAAATATTCATTGGTTGACCATTACCCAAACCTAATGATATTTCAGGCAAATCATCATATATTCTTCTACCCTCTACTCCAAGATGATGCAAAAGTATAGCTTGTCTCCTTAAAGGACCATATTTGTCTCCTCCAATAGCTAATAGATATGTAAAAAAAATGTTTTTCCAACGTTTCCAGGGAATAGATGGTTCTCCTGGGACTTGTAGAAAGCTAGGAGGTGCTGACATACTTTGATCAGACATACCTGCAATGAAATGCAAATAATAAACTAAAACAACAATGTAATATAACAATCTAAACAATAAGCTGAAATAATTATCTAAAATAATTACCTAAAACAATTAACTAAAATAATTGACTAAAATAATCAATTAAAATAATTAATTAAAATAATTAAAAATAAACTCTTCCAGCAGCTGTAGTTATAGGCAATTCTTCATAAGTCTGTTGTTTGTTTCAATGAACAGGAAGTCTCGGGCTCTATTTCCTTAAACACTCCTTTCATTCTTTCCCTTTTTTTCCAGTCAGATCGAAGACTCAAAGGCAAGATGATCGAAGAAAGAGCGATGGAAAGAACACCATTCCTCAAACAGATACTTCAGTACGATATGGCAACGCTACAACTAACAGAATTAAACAGATGCCAAAGAGGAAAGGCCAGCGCGTTCAAAATAGCACGTTTAGGAAACTTTATCCGATGTAATCTCAGCGCGAGTACAGTGCGAGGCCTAAGTCAAGGATCACGTTGTTAGGCAACCAAGAAGACTTCAAAACACTAGCTCGTCCTCGCGAATGCACACAGAGACACGAGCAGATTTATTCACAAGATAAAGTTGCCAGGCAACAGGAAAAGCTTTGTGACACTCGCGTGCAGGGTTTAAACGTGCAAATTACTCATTTCTTCCAGTAATGTTAAGAAAACATTACTTAACCAATTCATAACAGCAGCACTTGGCAAAAAACAGTCACTCACGGTTGGATGATTCCTTGAGGAAACTGAAGCGAAGTGAAGGAAAATTTCTTCAATAGCACTAATTTGAAAAATTAGCAGCGTTCCAGAGGTGAAGATTGTGCTTCTCCTGCCCTCTGCGCAGGACCAACTCGTCGCCAAAATTTGTAGTAATCCATACAGCTTCAATAAGGGTTCTTGAAGTAATTTATTTGGAGGCAAATTGAATACCGGCAACCTTCAGCAATACCATTTCAAATACTGGTCATTCCTAGAATCTTAGCTGTGATGCAGTTCCACCGCATCACAGTTACATCATAAGATTCCAGCTACTACCACACGTCTCTAACGGTCTTGTCACATAACACTTTGGAGAATACCCTCCCACACAATGTAAAGTAGCATCCAGTATGAACTTTGAATTAGTCAATGTCAAAAGTAACAAATTTTTCTGAAAGGAACCAAGTGTACTTTGTTATGATCTGCTACAGACCCCCTGTGATTGGCTCTGCCACAAAATTGCACATTTGTGCCAGGTGTTACCATACATCCTGTGGCGGAGTCACTCACAGGGAGCCTGTAACAGTTCATAACAAAGTTAGCTTGGTTCCTTTCGGAAGAATTTGTTGCTTTTTCCACATGCCTACAAAGTCCTCCATGATCTAGGACCTGTCTATATCAACCATCGACTGAACTTGCACCAACCCTCTAGACACCTGTGCTCGTCTTCCCTTGCCATCACACACCACGCATTCATCACAACTGCAGCAGTGCCAGCTCCTTCTCCTACGTCACTGTCAAGACCTGGATTGGCCTTCCCCTCCCTTTCAGCTCTGTACAGCCCCCTCGCTGGCAGACTTCAGAAAGAGACTGAAGACCAGGCACTTCGACTGAGACACAGCACCCAAATACCCTTAGGGGTGACATTGTTGTACTTTACATACGCTGATTGATTGAAGTCGAAACACAAGGAAAAAGCCACAAAGTAATAGCTACAAATATAAAGAAGTAGTGTTTTTTTATGTGGATTTTCCTATCCATATGAAGGTAAATGTCCCGCCATTGGGCAGATATGCAACGGCTGCGGGAAGGAGAACCATTTTTTAATAGTTTTCAAAGTAAAGGAATGATCTAATGCATCATGTCGAGAAAACAAAATTGAGGAAAGAGCAAGTGCGTCACGTTGAGAAAACAAAATGGATGCTGAAAAGTTCCAGAGATGTTCCAGCCAAGTCCATCAGGTGAGGGAAGTAAAAACTGAACAAAATTGATTGTCATCAAATTCCTTGTATAAATGTTCATCACCATCACTTTCAAGCAATAGGGAGCAAAATGGGTGCGCAATGTCAATGTTGACTACTGGATGACATGCGAATATAGGATTATCTTCTGCAGGGAAGCTTGCCAATCAAAGCTAGATTGACAAGTGAAAATGTAAAATTCATTTCGATACAGTCCCAAAATCACTCTGAAAGTGAGTGGGGGCTCCATACCTTTCATCATAAACAGTGGTGTGCGGATAAATCTTATGCCAGTGGAAAAGTATAATGAACTGCCTCCAGTGCCCCTTTTAATGCCATCAAAAACCAAAGTGTATACATGGGTGACTTTGATGCCTATGCAAAGTCAAGGTTCAATTATATCAACTGTGAAGCATAAAAAGATGAATGACAGAATGCTGGTTTCTTCTATAGCACACGGCTACTCAAGAGTGTGTCCTGGCACTGTTTAAATAAGTACAAGCACCAATTGCAGTGCTGCTGACGGGGCTGATTTCCGTGAATTTCAACATAAATCCCTATCATGAGATAGTGAATCAGTTTCCATCCTTGTTCCCTGAATTAGGAAAACTTAAGACAATGAAAGTTCAGATTCACATAAATGAGGACATCCGTCCTGTTGCTCCATGACATATTCAAATTGCGTTTCATTTATAAAAGATTGCTGAGAAAGAAATGGAGAACTTATTAAAACATGACATCATCGAGCGATCCACTGGTCCAATCCCATGGGTATCACCCATAGTGGTAGTGCTAAGAAAGGACAGTGGAGGTGTTATGTATAACCATCACTGTTATGCGTCAAGCAAACAAGGCAATTGAAAGAGAACAACATGTAGGTCCACACATTGCTGACATGATCACGCAGCTGAATGGAACCAAAGTCTTTTCCCACCTCGATTTGAGCAAGGGGTATCACGAAATCGACCTGGAAGAAAATTGCAGACACACTACTACTTTTTCGACTCAATTTGGGTAGACATAAGAGGCTAGATTTCAGAGTGTCATCTGCTGCAGAACTCTTTCAGGAAGTCATTCGTCGCATAATACAGTTGGTCACAAATGATTTCAATTACAGGGATGACATACTAATTTTGGCTCACAAGAAAGGAACATGATAAAGCCCTTAATCAAGAGTGCTGTATAGTTGGTGATGCTGGTCTCATGTTAAATGCAGAAAAGTGTGAGTTCCATGTAACAAAGCTCAAGTTTTTCAACCATATCTTTTCTGATGGGGGAATGACTCCTGATCCAAATAAAGTACAGGCCTTGGCATCACTTCCCCTCCACAAGATGTAACTATGCTGCGATCCTTCCTGGGTATGGCCAGTTACTGTTCAAGTTATATATGTGACGTTGCCGCTGTGAGTGCCCCATTGAGAGACTTAACGAAACAAAACGTTCCATTTCGACGGTCACGTGACTAGGAACAAAGCTTAAAAAAAAATCAAACATGCAATTGAGAACACCACTGAAATGGCATACTTTGATCTGAAATAGCAGCCAGAGATAGTTGTTGATGTGAGTCTAGTGAGGTTGTGTGCCATATTTGCCCAGCCCTTTTCCAAAGACACATTGTGGCTTATGCTAGCAGGAGTTTGTCATCAACGGAACATGCCTATTCACAACCTAAATAAGAAATCCTTGCTGTGGTGTGGGCTTGTGAACATTTGCATGTGTTCCTGTATGGGAAGCATTTCACAAGTTGTCACTGACCATCAAGCATTGTTTTAAATGTTCGGCAATCTGAAAGCCAAGATGCCTCTTTGAATTGACCGGTGGGGGTTGCGAGTCCAGGAGTATGATTATACCATTGTACATTGTCCAGGTAAATATCAAAATAATGCTGACTTCTTTTCACGTATCCTAATACCGTGTCATGGCACAACTTCTAAACCAGCTGATGCTTATGTTAAATTTATAGTGAAATCCAGAAGACCTACTGCCATATCTGTAGATCAAATCATTGCTGCCACAAGCACTGACAGGCATTTGCAAATCCTCAAAGACATTCTTACCCATCAATCTCGGAGAAAGCATGCTCGACCTTTTCATGATGACACAGAATAGCAGAAATTCTGAAGCGTGAAGGAACTTTAAGTTTCTCCAGAAGGCATTATATTACGAGGTTCAAGAATTATCCTACCCGAGAGTCTGAGACAACAAGTCATTGAACTGGCATATGAGGGACATTGTGAAATTGTTGTCACTAAATGAGCTTTATGGTACCGCATGTGGTTCCCTCATCTTGATGAAAGAGTTGATAAACAATTAAGTCGAACAAAGGTAACAAGGGAACCCTACTAACTAAGAACCAGGGTATATATATTAAATTCAGAAAACAGTTAAGTCCTGAAGAGACCACCCATCCACATAGGGGGACACAATACACTGTATATAACTGAAACTAATAATTGATAAGTATAATGTTGCTCGATCATCCCCCATTTACCTCGCCTTTATGGATCTCTCATCCGCTTTTGATTTGGTCAACAGAACCAAATTGTGGTCCATGCTTCTCAGTTACGGTTTGGATGAGGCCCTCGTATATTTCCTGGCTCACCTCCATACTGACCTCAAAGCACAAGTTAGGATTGGGCTGGGTGGTGAGGTATCTGGAGCAGTAAAGATTGGTAGGGGGGTTAGGCAGGGGTGCGTTTTAGGTCCTTATGGTCCGCACCCCAAACGCCCTCGTGGAGACTTTTGTAGATCATATGGAGGGCTTGGATCTGCGCGTTAATTTTAAAAAATCTTTTATTATGTCCTGTGGGCCAGGGAAACGGAAGCTCAATACCATACATATAGGGTCAGATAAATTAGACTCTGTAAATGCTTTTCCATATTTAGGGTTAGTTTTCGCTGCGAACGGCTCATGGAGTAGGCATTCAGCCCACGCCATGAACAAGTTCTCTAAAGCTACCAATTCAATATTGAGCCTCCCCCGTCCAAAGAAATTAGGCCCTACCAAAGCCATTTTAAAATTTTTTTAGATCACAGTGCATACCTGTAGCTACTTATGGGGCCGAGGTTTGGGGCTCAGGAAAAAGTCCCGGTATCAAGCGGGAAGAGAGCCGTTTCTCCAGGAAATTACTGGGCTCCCCAATCTCATCCCCTGATTTTATCTGCCATAGAGAGTTAAACCTCCCCCATGTCTGTGACTTTATTAGATCCAGACCAGCTCTATTCTGGTTGAGGATTTGGAGGAATGATTCAGCCTCCTTAACTCAAGACATAATTAAAGATTGTCTCAAATGCGACCACGGCCTATCAATTCCCTGGCTCGCCGGAGTCCAAAAAAAACTGAGCTCTGTGAATAGGGTCGATCTTTTCTCCGACCCAGCCAGAATCGAACTCAAAGATAAGGTAGAGGTCAAACAAGCACTTTATGCACTTTTTGATACAGAGAGAATGGCAAGGGAAATACTCAAACCCACTATTGTTAGATACATGGAGAATGATTTGTGCAAGCAATCACTCCCACTCTATCTTACCCTTCCCTTGTCCAATTGGGAAAGGTCCTTGCTATTTCGACTAAGGGCGGGTTCCTTAAAACCTTTGCTGGGTTTTCCACTGGGCTACCATCATTCAACAGAATATAATCCATGCCCGTGTGATGGAATCAGCACACAGAAGGAATTGCACTTTCTATTTTTTTGTAAATTTTACTTAAAATATATTAATTGGTTTTTTTAACACCCTATTTTAGGAAACGAAGACCCCTCTCATCGGGGGAGTCCTGTCAAATGTTACTTTCCCTGGATACGGACGAACTAATTTTCCGCACTAGCACTTTTCTGAGTCTTATAATACGTGTACGTAAAATGATGGAAAATCCCTGAACAACAGCTGTGTTGCCTTTTTACTAATCTTAAATTGTATTTTGGAATACTGTGTAAATTTGGTTGTATGTGTGTACTTTTATGGATTTTATGAAATTCGAATAAAGGTCTTTTGAATTGAATTGAATTGAACTGAAACTGTATTCAATTTGAATTATATAAATTGATTTTTCTTGATCTTATGTTGTGCTGTGTACGATCTCTTCTCCATCAGACGGCCCATTAACCCTTTAATATACAGCGATTGCGCATTAAAATGCCAGTATTCTTTTAGATTTAGGTCTACCACAGGAACCACTGTTTTCTGAATGTAATGTGAAAAACAATTAAGGACCTGTCATTAGTGCAACTGCTTTTCATCCAAATCTACCCCGCATCCATTAAACATGTCTGATCTCCCAAAACAAGCATGGGAGAAGATTCCAATTGATTTCTTTGGAGCCCTTGACAATGGACATCATCTACAAGTCATTATAGATGAATACTCCAGTTTCTCCCTTGTGAAAGATCCGTCATCAACTATTCATGACGGAGTCACTGCGAGGTTGGAGAGTACTTTTGCAACATGGGTTGTTCCATTGATTTTGAAATCGGACAATGGCCCACCTTTCAATAGCAGAAAATGTAAAGATTTTCTCACTTATCTGAATGTCAAGCATCAGAAAAGCACACCTGTCTGGCCACAGGAGAATTGTGTTGTCGAGAATTTATGAGCACCCTCAAAAAGTCCATTCAGCGCTGCACTGGAAAAGCTTGCACACAAATCCGTTCTTCAATCTACACTTTGTGCATACAGGTCAACCCCTCATTCTACCAGGGGTGAGAGCCCTGCCACCTTCATGTTTGGGAGAGCCATAGGAACCAAAGTGCCACCACGGACCAATGAAAGACCTATTGACATTGATAAGCTTCGCACTACTGATTATTCTCACAAACGAAAAATGAAGCCCTATGCTGATAAACACTGCTTTGCTCAGAGAACTGTGTTCAAGAGAGGTAACCCAGTCATTTTCAGGCGGGAAGGGAAAAGCAAGTCTGATGCTCCTTTTGATGTTGACCCACTGAGGGTTGTGACCAGTAAAGGACACATAGTGACTGCTCATTGTCCTGGAAAGTCCATTATACAAGAGTCTTGGCATTTCAAGCATCAGCCTCGACCTTCGCCAGCTCCAGATGTCAGAAGTGAGACTTATCCACCTGACCATCCGGAGAGCCCAACAACTGTGCCACTGTCTTTGTCACCAGTGCCAGACATGGACACTTTTCCGGTATATCCGCAGCCTCATGTGACAAGATCTGGATGATTGATTCGACCACCAAAACAACTTATTGAAGAGTTGTTATGTATATATATATGTATTATTTGTACTGTTAATTAACAAAGGGGGAGATGTAGTGTCTTGTGAGTTACAGATGATGGGATCCTTGTGCTCCCTGATGGACTACGTAGAATAGTGATATAAGTGCTTGGGGGTGGGGATAGAATTCATGCTGTAGAATGTTCAGTTAAGGGTTGCACCCTGAAGAATAAAGATGTGTAATACCAAGCTCTATGTCTTGCGTTATCATTTCCATGCACCCGGGCAGGGAGAGCACGCTACATATACTTATTTCTTAACACTACTATACATCAAGACAAGTCACACAAAATGCCCAGTTGAACACACTGGAGAGAAATACTGACATAAATCCAGCACAGAACAGATATACAAACATTTGGCTATACCAAATGACAGTTCTATCATGTTTTTTTTTGCATGTTGATACTAATGTAAAATAATGTAAAACTACCAATTGGCAGTTCTATCATGTCTTCAGAGAGTCGCACCAACTTAAATTTGTCTTTAACAGTAGTCCATTAGGCATATGACTAACCTAAGCATATGAATAACCTAAGAACTTTGCAAGTAGCATCCTAAATGTAGGAGGGAATTTTCAGACTTTGGCCTATGATGGAAATGTTGGTACCGAAAAGGACTACAGGAGGAACACTCGTAAACCCAGTTGAGACCTGGGTGGAATAATTGGAACAATCAATAATGTCTCAACAGGTTACATTTAAATAGGCAGTTGAAAAAAAAATGAATTGGAAAAGCAACGTAGAAGGGAGACAACAAAGTCTATTTAGGGTATTTTTAACAGTCTGGGGGGCAGATTTATGTTCCCTGGCGCATCCCTGCAAATCAGCATGGATGCGCCAGGGAAGATGCGTCACGCAAGTTTGCCCTTGCGCCACCGCAGATGCGCCGCAAAGACAATGCGGTGCATCGTGGCGCAAGGACAAGCAGATACGTGAAGCATCTGCCGGCGTAAGGTTGGCGCAATACTGAAGTGGCGTCGCAAGCGCAACGCAACTCTAGCACTGTTCCAACCTATCCTACCCCTAACATGGTGCGTCAAGCCTTACGCCTGCTTCAAGCAGGCGCAGGGTTTTGACGCATCAGCCTTGGGAAAGTGACTCAGTGAAATCTTATAGATTTCACTGAGTCACTTTTCATGGGCGTTCCTGCGACGGAACGCCCGCCCTGAGTAGAAACGCCCACATGAAACCTGATGCAGGATTCATGTGGCGCAGGGCTTTACACCGTGACGCATCTCCATAGATGAGTCACGATGTAAATGGGGCGCAACATGGCGCAGGGTTTACGCCGCAGCTGCGTCACAAAAGTGATACAATGGCGGCGTAAAAGGGGCGCAAGTCCCTCATAAATCTGCCCCTATATTCGCAAAGTTCATGTACATCGATAGTTTTGTCAGCACTATTAACAATACATGTAGGTGAAACCCAAACAAAGGGTGTGCACATACGTGCTCATGAAAAGAGTGATCGGCGCTAGTGACACGTGAAGATGGGTGAAGAAACCGCAAAATAAACGGCGCAACAAAAATAATAATAGCAAAAAAAGATGGTTACAGAACAATGTTTGTACAGGATGCTGAAAAATTAATACAATCTTTTCAAGCAACCATAAAGGCGGCAAACAACGCGCTGATCGGTTGACGGCGTTTCGACCCTTGATAACTTTAGGTCGTCATCAGGAATGGGTTATAATTTGTTTACATGAGTGCTGAGGTGGGTAGGTTGCGATCTCGGTGTGTCAATCAAGGAGAGGTAACAACGTCATAGCTCTTATATAGTAATGGGTTGACCACAATGGTGAGGTTAATCATTCATTCGCGGGTAAGGACCTCAGATGAAGGAACCAAGTGGCAACAAATCTGTGAGCTTCAGTGGGTGCCAAATAATGGGTAAGCTGGTGAAGATGCACCGGGGGGGAAACCAGAGGGGTAGGAGTTAATACCGCCGTCGATAAACTAGGGATGGGTAAAATAAGAGAACGCGGTGCACACAACCGTACCTGTGGTGAAAGTCGAAGGATGTCCGTAAAGTACTGTTGGTCTAGGATAACAATGTAACCTTTCTGGGTAGCCAGCGCGAGTCTGCAATGGAAATGACCGGAGTGCTCCGGTTCCATGTGTGGATGTAAATCACGGGGAAACAGGAAGAACAGTTAAGGTGTGACGTGATCACGTGCTCCTGTGCAAGCAGAAGGGACTACAGTGGGCCGGTTCATGTAGTGATAGGCCAAAAGTGCCCCGGGGAGATGAAAGAGAGAGGTCGAGAGAGGTCGAGCGAGGCAGAATAGGCATATATAGACAATTGTCTATTGAAGTTATTACATAGTCTTATAAGGATAATCCTAACATGATACATTTTGATCTGCAATTTCTCATATAATGTTTTAACAATTTATGGTACAATGGTGAGATTAAAATAAAGAGCAAAATTTGGAAGGACATAGTGTCAGCACAGAAGGGGAAAAAAATTATTACAACAGTAGGTACAATTGTTAGCCAAAGTTGGTACAAGGGGGTGAGCAGTTTGGCATTTTTTTTAGAGAACAACGAATCCCATACATAATTGGTACGATTATTGATCACAGTTAATCAAATTGTGTGAGTGGTCTGACACATTTATAGGAACATATATATATGAATACACTAAGAAACGGGGTGCATGTCAATGAGTGGCTATCATGATGGATGGGTGATAGAGAGATGGGGTGTGGATCTTAACATAGCTGTGGGTGTATGCAGAAAACCAGGTAAACAGAGAAGGAATCGATCATAGGTACTGTCAGAGGTTCAGTTATGGGTGGGCTCTATACCACTCATCTAGAGTTTTAAGTCCCCGGTGCACCGTGTCACAGCGTGCAATCCATCTACACTCGCATTTAGCAGATGTTGTAAATCGCCACCACGTAGAGGTAGGGTAGGCTGATCAATAACCTGTACTTTTTTTGCAGATCAAAATGTATCATGTTAGGATTATCCTCACTAGACTATGTAATAACTTCAATAGACAATTGTCTATATATTTATATGACTATGCAGACTCGCTTGACCTCTGTCTTTCATCCCCCACCCCCCCGGGCATTCTTAGCCCATCACTACATGAACCAGCCCACTCTAGTCCCTTCTGCTCGCACAGGAGCATGTGATCACGTTACACCTCAACTGCTCTTTCTGTTTCCACTTTTCCCTTGACTTATATTCACACATGGAACCGGTCCATTGCACGCCAGACTCACTCTGGCTACCAGAAAGATTAAATTTCCAGATCCACGACCGGCATCGTTATCCTAGACCGACAGTGCTTTACGGACATCCGTCGCCTTTCAGCACATGTACGGTCCCACGAACCACATTCTCTTTTTTTACCCATCCCTAGTTTATTGACAGTGGTATTAACTGCAACCCCTCTGTTTTTCTCTTCCGGTGCCTCTTCTCCACCTTACCCATTAATTGGCACCCACTGAACCTCGCAGATTTGTCGACACTTGGCGCCTTCATCTGAAGGCCCTACCCACAAATGAGCTATTAACCTCACCATTGTGATCAACCCATTACTACATTCAACTTATGATGTTGTTACCCCTCCTTGATTGACACACCGTGATCGCAACCCATGCCGACATCAGCACTCATCTAAATGAATTGTAACCCAGTACTGATGGCAACCTAAAGTTATTAAGGGGGCGCAATGCTGTCAACCGATCAGCGCATTGCTTGGCGCCTTGATGGTTGCTTACAAAGATTGTATTAATTTTTCAGCATCCTGTACGAACATTGTTCTGTAACTATCTTTCTTTGATATCATTATTTTTGTGCGCTGTTTGTTTAGCTGTTTCTTCACTCACCTTCATGTGTCGCTAGCACCGATCACTCTTTTCACAAGCACATATGTGCGCGCCCTTCATTTGGGCTACACCTTCATGTAATGTTAATAGTGATGACATAACTATTGATGTATGTGAACTTTATGAATATAGGGCCACATGTCAACCATTTTTGCAATCGCAATCGGCCCGTTTGCAAGCGCAAAAAATTTTGGTTTGCGATTTTGTATTAGGAAGGGGAGTGTTTAGGGTGTCCCTTCATATTACCGAATCGCATCGGTATGCATGCATGTTTTGAGACCAAAATGCGGTCATGAAACATTTGTATTTTACCACCTACTTCAAGTAGGTGGTAACCCATTCGCAAATGGGAAGGGGTCCCTAAAGGATCCCTTCCACCCTTTGAATTTTGGAAAAGCATTTTTTATGAGCAGGCAGAGGTCCCACAGACCAGTGCCTGCTCTTTAAATATGAAAGGAAAACTTTTCATTTTTTTTTGTAAAGCTTCCCGTTTTCCTTTAAGGAAAACAGGCTGCTTTACACAAAAAGAGAGATTTCTTTACTTAAAAGCAATCATGGACATGGTGGTCTGCTGACATCAGCAGGCCACCATACCTGTGATTTCTGCGATTCCTAGAGGGTCGCAAATAGCTACCTACCTCATTAATATTCATGAGGTAGGTCATTTGCGATCCCCTAGGAATCACAGGAAGTGTTCAACACACTTTTGTGCGTGAAGTTTTGCGATTTCCTAATTGCGAACCACAAGGATTCGCAATTAGTAAATCCCAAAACAGGGCCTTCAAACATCTGGGCCATAGTCCGTTAAAAAATGTCCCAAATAGGAAATGTTGGTATGGCATGAATAGTCCCTCACATACCCTAGAGAACTTTGGGGCAGGCAGTGAGCCATATAATGGCAATAATTTAACAGTCGTGAAGCCAAAATACAGCTAAATTATTTTTCTTTTTTTTTTTTAAATAGAGAAAAAGTGCTGCAGAAAAAAGCGTCTGTTTTTTCCCTGCAAATGGTATCAACAACGGGTTTGGGGTGCTGAAATCACCATCTTCCCATATTTCAGACACAAGCAGACTTTTGTCAGAAAATCAAAATTTTCTAGACAGTTTTGCTATTTTACTAGGACACAACCTATTTTTGCTACTTTTTGTGCTTTCAACCTCCTTCCAGTTAGTGGTAGAAATGGGTGTGAATGCAATAATGGATCCCAGAAAGCTATACATTTCTGAATAGTAGACAACATTCTGAATTCAGCAATGAGTCATTTGTGTAGATCCTTTTGAGGTTTTTTCTATAGAAACTATCAGTTGAAAATAAGAAATATTGGAAATGAGTTGAAAAAAACAACGATTTGTGCCAACGTTTTCACCTGTAACTTCTTTAAAGTATGAAGATTTTTTTAAAGCAGTATACCGTTACATCCACTGGACCCTGCTTGTGGTGGGGATATATAGGACTTGTAGGTTCACCAAGAACCAGAGGAACCCAGAGCCAATAACTGAGCTCCATCTTGCCATGGTTTTTCATTGTGTACCGGGTTTATAGCAATTAATTTGGTATAATATACAGAGTGTAAATTAGATATCAAGGACACCTATGTATATCTGTAATGGGAACAAGATATAGATTTCAGAAGCATTAGTTCTTTGCACATCCCCGAAATTGTGGGTACTCAAATTAGCATGTGAATTACAGGACATTTTTCAAAGTGACTTCTTTTTTACACATTGTCTTACATTTGGAAGGCAGAAATGCATAGAATGTCAATGGGTAATAACAGTTGCTCTTAAATTCTGTGTTTCCCTAAGTCTCCCGATAAAGATGGTACCTCACTTGTGTGGGTAGACCTAGTGCCTGCGACAGGAAACGGCCCACAAGGCAACATGTACAGATCACATTTTTCTAGTGAAAACTGACTCTTTTTCGCAAAGTGCCTAGCTGTGGATTTTGGACTCTAGCCCAGGCGCTACCTGGGGAAAACTAGCAAACGTGTAAATTTTTGAAAACTATACACCCATGGAAATCCAGGATGGGGTGACATGTGTGGCTCCCACCAGGTTCTGTTACCAGAATCCCTTGCAAACCTCAAACTGTGTAAAAAAAAAACATTTTTCTCACATTTCTGTGATGGAAATTTCTGGAATCTGTATGGATCCACAAACTTCCACCCACCCCGCATTCCCCATTTTCTCCTGATAAAAATTGTACCTCACTTGCATGGATGGGCCAAGTGCCCGTGACAGAAAATGGCCCAAAATGCACTGTGGACACACCACATTTTTGCAGTGAAAACAAACCCTTTTTTGTGCAAAGTGCCTATTTGTGGATTTTGAACCCTAGCTCTGCTGGCAACTAGGGGAATCTAGCAAGCCTATACATTTTTTAAAACTAGACACCCAGGGGAGTCCAGGATGGGGTGACTTGTGTGGCTCTGACCAGGTTCTGTTATCCAGAATCCCTTGCAAACCTCAAACTTTGTAAAACAAAACACATTTCCCTCACATTTCTGTAATGGAAAGTTCTGGAATCTGTATGGAACCACAAAATTCCACGCACCCCGCATTCCGCAAAGTCTTCAGATAAAAATGATACTTCACTTGTGTGGGAAGGCCTAGTGCCTGCGACAGGAAACTGCCCAAAAGGGAATGTGGACACACCACATTTTCACTGTGAAAACGGACCCTTTTTTTGCAAAGTGCCTAGCTGTGGATTTTGAACCCTATATCTGACGGCACCTAGGGAAACCTAGCACACCTACACATTTTTAAAAACTACATACCTTGGGGAATTCAGCATGGGGTGACTTGTGTGGCTCTCACCAGGTTCTATTACACAGAATCCCTTGCAAACCTCAAACTTTATTTAAAAAAATACATTTTCCTCACATTTCTGTGATAAAAAGTTCTCGACTCTGCATGGATCAACAAAATTCCACCCACCAGCATTCACCAAAGTCACCCGATTAAAAATGGTACCTCACTTGTGTGAGTATGCCTAGTGCCAGCGACAGGAAACGGGCCAAAAAGCAACATGGACACACCATATTTATATAGTAAAAACTGACCCCTTTTTTGCAAAGTGCCTATTGAACCCTAGCTCTGCCGGCACCAAGGGAAACCTAGCAAATCTATACATTTTTGAAGACTAGACACCCAGGGAAATTTAGGAAGGGGTGACTTGTGTGGCTCTCAACAGGTTCTGCTACCCAAAATCCCTTGCAAACTTCAAAATTTGAAATAAAAAAACACATTTTCCTCACATTTCTGTGAGGGAAAGTTGAATCTGCGTGGAGCCACACAATTCCATCCACCCCGCATTCCCCTAAGTTTCTCAATAAAAATGGTACCTCACTTGTGTGGGTGGGCACAAAACGAATTGTGGAGACATCAAAACTACTTATCACAGATCGACCTGGTTTTTCAAGGGGGGCACCTGGGTTTTTGGCCACGGGCTCGGCGGCAGAAATGTCTGGGTTTGGTAAGTTTCCCTAGATGGCTGCTGAGCCCGGAACCAAAAACGCAGGTGACCCCCTTGAAAAACTTTGTCCTTTTGTGATACATAGGTGGACACCTGTATTTTTGGTTCCAAGTTTGCAGACATCTACGTGAACCTAAAAAACCCAGACATTTCTGAAAACTAGACACCTATGGGAGTCTAGGGAGGTGTGGCTTGCATTGCTCCCGCAACATTTTCCTTCCAAGAATCTGCTGTAAAACGCAAATTTAGCTAAAAAGTCACATTTTCCTCTAATATCTGTGTGGGAAAGTTGTGGGATCACCCCACGGCACAAATGTCCTACCACTCAGCACTTCCCTTAGTCTCCCGATAAAACTGATACCTTACTTGTATGGATGGGCCAAGTGCCAAAGACATTGAAGGGCCAAAAACTTGTAGAGATTAAGGGTGGCCCAAAGCGGGTCAAAAAGGGCAGTTTGTTTATATGTTTTTAGGCTGGCGCTATTTTGGGCACCCACACAAGTGAGGTATCATTTTTATCAGGAGAATGCTGGGAAGTACGAAATTTGTGCCTGCGCATTGATTCTACAACTTACCCACACAGAAATGTGAGGAAAATGTGACTTTGTAAGTAAATTTGAGGTTTGCAGGGGAAGAAAACGCTGGGGGAACTATGCAAGCCATACCGCGAGCCTCGAAAGTGAGTATACGCACACCACCATCTACGTACACTGCCAGCCAAATGCTATCCATGCACACCACCAGCCAAGCAATATCCATGCACACTGCCAGCCAAGCACCACCCACACACTCTGCCAGCCAAGCGCCACTCCACTCACACCACCAGGCAAGCACCAATCTACACACACCATCATCAAACGCGTGTTCACCCACACCATTAGCCAAGTGCAGGTCCACACACATTGCCAGCAAAATGCCAGTCAAACATTAGTACACGCAGACCATCAGTCAAATTCCAGTTTACCCACACACAAACTCTCCCTGATTTCTGGTGGTTTTCCGCCCCCACTTTGGTGCAGATTAGAAAACAAATAACTCAGAAACAGCCAAAATGTGTGCCTAGAAAAAAGGGAGCATCCCTTGCCTATGGGGCTTCTCACTGGCATGCCCGTAAACATATCCCTAGTGCGTAGTGGGCTTTCTGCCCCCCGCGGAGGAGAAGGAAGATCAGGGGCTATTGCCTCCATCTGCCTCCTGGGGGAGACAGAAAGACTCTGGCAATTTTGGGGTGGGGGGGCATTTCCATGCCCATTTTGGACAGCCCTATATACATCAAAAAAATCCCTGGTGCCTAGTGTGCTTTCTTTCCCTGCGGGGGGAAGATCAGGAGGTATTGCCCCCATCTGCCTCCCAGGGTAGGCAGAAAGGCTGTGGAATTTGTTTTGGGGAGGCGGGGGCATTGGCTATTGTCCCTATCTGCCCACAGTGGGGATGAAGACTGGAATTAGGCGGGGGTGGGGGCATTGGCATGCCCATCTTGGACATGCCCTACCCCGAGCAGAGTGCGACCAACTTTTGATTCATTTATTACGGCTCCCTTGAGCCAACGGGCTGACGAGCCCTGGACCTGCACCTGCGTGCCATGAGAGGTACTCTACCTGTTTTAATTACATTTTGGCAGTCCACGCGGCACCCCTTTACACTGACCTGCTCCCTGCTGACGAGAGGCAACTACCTCGAAACACGTGTCCAGGGATGGCTAATGCGACACATACTTTTCTACATACACCATGGCATAGGCGTACTCGCCGTCGCCACTACATTGACCACAGTTCCTTGGGGCAACTTGCTGGTGTGACGAGCAGAGTGCGACCAACTTTTGATTCATTTATTACGGCTCCCTTGAGCCAACGGGCTGACGAGCCTTGGACCTGCACCTGCGCGCCATGAGAGGTACTCTACCTGTTTTAATTACATTTTGGCAGTCCACGCGGCACCTCTTTACACTGACCTGCTCCCTGCTGACGAGAGGCAACTACCTCGAAACACGTGTCCAGGGATGGCTAATGCAACACATACTTTTCTACATACACCGTGGCATAGGCGTACTCGCCGTCGCCACTACATTGACCACAGTTCCTTGGGGCAACTTGCTGATGTGACGAGCAGAGTGCGACCAACTTTTAATTCATTCATTTGTGGACATGGTATGTACCCGCACAGCCAAAACCCCACTTTACTTACTGGTTAAGAGTGATACCACCATTTGTGGTCGGCTAATTATATTTTTGTTTATTTCTGCTAATCTGATACCTGTTTTCCCTTCCCCACATTTGGGTCAGGTTGGCATGCACCATTCCTTTGGGAAGGGGCAGCGACGTGAAGGGGGAAGACTTGCATCACAAGCCTGAGACCAACACAAGGCACTTACTTCCAATGCCCCCCCCCCATGCTCACTAGATTTCTCATCCTGAACATGCATGGCATGCATACGGTGCAAAAATTATACACGGTATACTCATACCTCAAGCGTCAGTATGTGCACATTATTTCCCTCTAAGAAGTCCAAACTACAGCCCTGGAACTGCAGATACTACAAAAGCGGTGGAGAGGGACGATTTATGCTACTGCCTACTTGGCATATGCCCAGGGAAGTGTGCAAACAGAATATTAAGTTTAAAATATCGAGTTGCACAAATATCGAGTCAGAAATATCGTGGTTCAGAAATATCAACAGCAAGAATATCCTGGTCAAGAATATCGACTTAAGGTAAGTAATATCGATTTTAAAAATATTGAAGTGTTTAATATTGTTTGCAAAAATATAGTTGTTAAAAATATACATTTTTTAATTAGTGTTGTGTATTTTAGTATATGTTTTAAATGTATGTAATGTATGTTTTTTGTATGAGAATTGTTTGTATTTTTAATATATGTGTTACATTATTGGTAGTCATCTATTTTTGTTATTGGAATTTTGCATTTTTAGTTCTGTAGCGGGTTCTGAGTTTATAGGGGAATAGGGTGGGGAGTAATTTAATTATATTAAATTAATTGATTATTTATTTATTTATTAATATTTGTTTAATTGAGATGTGATAGTGTTAAATGTGTAAAATACTTTATTATTAATTAATTAATAATTTGTTGTTAATTAATATTAATTATTTAATTTGTCATTAATCATGGTAATTGTGTAATTAATTTTAGGTGTGTGTTTTGGGGTTTTTAGGTGTAAAGAGTGGGAAGTAAATTATTTTTAATTGATGAATTAATAATTGGTTGTTAATTAATTTTAAATAATTCATTAATATCTAATTATGGTAATTGTGTAATAATTTTAGGTGTGTGATTTGGGGTTTATAGGGGTAAAGGGTGTTAAGCAGTTTACTTATTGATTATTCATAACTATTTGTTAATTAAATTAATCAAAAGGTTATTATGATAATTGTGTAATTATATTTTAGGTCTGTGTTGTGGTGTTTATAGAGGTAATGGATGGGAAGTCATTTGTGTTTAATTAATATATAGTTGTTAATTAAAGTTAATTATTTGATATTTATTTTGGGTGATTGTTTATTTTTGTGTGTGTTGTTTTTACTTTTAAAGGTGTAAAGGGTTGGTATACAATACATTTTAATTACTTTATAATTAGTTGTTAATATTAATACTTATTAATTTAACAATAAGTCTTAATTGAGTGTTATTATTTTATAGTTTAATTTAGGTGTGTGTTGTGGACATTATAGTTTTAAAGTGTGTGTAGCTAATTAATGTTTGCTAGTTATTTTTAAATATGTTTTTAATTGATTATTAATTATGTTAATTATGGAAGTAAATTTAATTTAAAATGTTGAAGTGTGTTGTTATTGTTGTGGTGTTATAGGGTAGGAAGTAAGATAAATACATTTATTTATTAATTAATGTTTTTGTTTGTCAATATTTTCTAGTTTAAAAGATTTGTTGATGTATTTACTATTTAATGGTAAATAATATTTGTAGGTATTTATTATATCTAACTAATATTATAATATATTTTTTTATACACTTAATATTTTTTTCTATATTTTTAATATTATTTATGTACTTGTATACTTTTTCTTAATTTTTAATATGTTTTATTTTTTTAACTGTTGGAGTGTGAATAGTAATGTTTGCCTCTCTGTTATCCAACACTTTCCCTACTGTTGCACTAATTGGAGTGGGAATAGTAATTTTTACCCCTCCGCAGTCAGCACTTTCCCTACTGTTGCACTCACTGGAGTGGGAATAGTAAATGTTACCCTTCGCTATCCAACACTTTCCCTACTGTTGCACTCACTGGAGTGGGAATAGTAAATGTTACCCCTCTGCTATCCAACACTTTCTCTACTGTTGTACTTACTGGATGGTCACCTACTCATCTTCAACCAACTTATCACTGAGTATGACATGCCACCAGGTCAGTTTCTAACTTACTAACAACTCCACAACACATACCAAACCCTCCGGTTCACACTAGATAAAGATCCCCAGGTCCATGGCGTTCGGCAGATGCTACTCAATGTGAGGGTGGGGCGGCACCTGATCACATGGATTTACAAACTCACAAGAGAGCACACTGGGTTCCCACTGACAGAGCTGCACAGCAAATGGGAGGACAATATTGGGTCCTGATTGCACGATAAGGAATGGGGGCAAGCCTGGCAGTTCCCCCAAAAGGTTTCTCAGTATGCGGAATTTTAAAATATTCAATTTTCCATCCTTCACTGGGCCTCTCGACCACCAGAACAACAGAACCGCTTATTCCCCATGCGCACCTGCGATGTCCCAGCTGCCAATGGCTTCAGCGGATCTGCATCACATGCTCTGGTCATGCCGCGCCCTCTCCACATTATAGCTTTCAAGACACGAGTGATACGAGAAGTTATAGAACTGCCCTATATCTTCTTATGGTAGGCCTGCGCCCACAGCATATTTAAAAGCAGAAAATGCCATAAGTGCGAATTCGCTTTGCTGGCATGGCCCTACTGCTTGGCGAAGAGGACCTTGACCATGCACTGCAGGGCGGTGGCGGCTTGGCTTTGGGCAGTGTGAAAATGGGGGAAAGCTTAAGAGAAAGCTCCCCAGTATGAGGGGACTTGTTGCCTTCACAAACTTTCCATTTCTGCGGCATGGGAAACTCTCCTCGACCAGCTTAGGCAAGGAAGCTCACAATACCTGATAGCTCTTCCCCAAATTCATGAAGGGAGCCCAGTTCCTCACAGTGATGCTTCTGCTATCTGGACATAACCACACCTCACCCTCACTATCAGCTCCCGACGGATTTTCTTCTTCCCCTCACATTGGGTAGTTCTGCCTACTTCCTACCCCGCTGGCACCTCTGTATGAGCTTGGCTCGTGATGACTGCCCCCTGCCCCAGCAGCGGGGCTTCAGCTGGAGCTCTGCCTCAGAGCTCGCTGTCACTCTTCCCATACCACGCAATCTCCAGACCCACACCTGACCCCTCTTCCACCCTTCCCATACCACGCAATCTCCAGACCCACACCTGGCGCCTCTTCCACCCTTCCCATACCACGCAATCTCCAGACCCACACCTGGCCCCTCTTCCCCCCTTCCCATACCACGCAATCTCCAGAACCACACCTAGCCCCTCTTCCACCCTTCCCATACCACGCATTCTCCAGACCCACACATGGCCCCTCTTCCACCCTTCCCATACCACGCATTCTCCAGACCCACACCTGGCCCCTTTCCCACCCTTCCCATAGTTTTTCCCAACTCAGGGGGCATTACCCCATATAAACGGGCAACTTTAGCTATATATGGCAAATATACACTGACACTCTTCTCATCACCCAGAACATACCAGCCATGCCTGTGTGCTTGTAGCCGTGTCAGTGTATACTTGGCGATGTATTTTAAACAGACAGAACAGTGTTAAAGTACCTCACTGATACCCTCTGCACAGGGTACTTATAATGTCAGAACCCTACGTTTACTTGGAATTTCCAATCAAAATAGTAAAGAAAATAATAAATAAAAAGCTTACACATTGGGTGGAATATTATGAGGAGCTCGTGAACAGACCTTATGGGTCTAATCATGAGAAAGTCTATGAGCATATAACTTTACAGCTAAAAATGACCGGGTAAAAAAGTCAGACGACGTGTGCTATAGTATGACTGGAATCCTGAGCCTCGTGTATCTTTGCTGTCATATATCAGGAGTTTTGAGAATTGTAAAAAAAATGGATATGTGCGTTTAGCGACACCGTAGACCTCCACCTCTACATTTATATTATTCTTTCTGAATTGAGCCCCAGACATCCAGAGCAATAGAATGCGGCTGTCTGCGGCCCCCACAGGGGGCCATCCCACCTTGCGGCCCTTTAGTGCCATTTGGGCACACACCACCCACTGACCAAGCATTGGACTCAGGATTGAGTCCTTCACCTTGGCGCGCTAGGCCCGTCACTTCCGGCGGACAGAGATCGGGGGAGGGTACTTATACCTCCCCCCACCTCTCTGGCGTCCTCTTTGTGTCAGACACGCCGTCTACCCTTGCTGCCATTTTGTGCTGGTCCCCCCTGGATTTCCGTTGAAGCAATCGTCGTGAGTCTGGTGAGTGCCCCTGCCCTCCCCCCAGCAGGGTTACTGCCGCTGGGGATCCCTGCCCCGTGCTTGGCCTTGGCCTCATTTGCAGTTCAGGGCGGCACGGGCAGCCCGTTATCGGGCCGGGGGGCAGAACTAAGGGGAAAAATTTCAAGGTCTCCCTTGAACGGGCGGTCCTCTCCCCTTACCTCCAAGCATGGGGGGCAACCAGCAGGTGGCTGCAGAGTAGAGCATCTCAATGGTTTCAGGGGGCCTCTGCCCACGTGGTGAATGGGGTCCTCGGCCGGAGCTGTCCGGTCGCTTAGGGGCTGTTGGGGGGGGGCAGCCATTATCGAGCAGCTCCATCCCTTGCTTAGGGTACTAGATGCCGATGGTTGGGACCAGGGTATGCCCCGGCGTTCCTGATCGCAGAGTGTCCTCCGGCCACAGCGGCACATTTTCTACCCGGGCACAGGTGATGGGCGCTAGGTCCTGCTTGTAAGTGGACACCGTGAAAGGGGGTTGCCATGGCCGAGCGGCTCCATCCTTGATTGGGGCACCATGTGCCGGTGGTTGGGCCCGAGGTATGCCCCGGTGCTCCTTATCGCTGAGTGTCCCCAGGCCACAGCGGCACACTTTCTCCTCGGGCATAGGCCGATGGGCGTGAGGTCCTGCTCGTGAAGCTGCACTTGAGTGTACGGCACTGGGGGAAGGCATAGTCCCACAAGGGGTTCGGTGGGCGGGAGGGGAGCAGACTCCCCTGCGCCCCATTTTGGAAACCAGGTCATTGTAGGTTATCCCTTTGTCACGTCCCGTGCCCTCGTGATCACCAGAGCTGCGCCCCCTCCCTCAGTTGACGGGGGTGTGGAAGTTTCTGAGGGCGTAGAGCTTCATTGAAAGCCACGCCTGGGTCAGATTACGCCGCCAGCAGGATGTGCATCTCTTCTCAAGATGTAGAAGGGACATCAATCCCGTCATGCCGCGATGAGTTTCGCATGATCTTACCCCCCCCAGCTTGCTGTTAGTGTGGGACAGCAGACGCTGGCCAGGCCCCGGCATACATGACTGTGCATGGGGGGGTGGAACGGGGTCAATGCACACTGCTACTGATCCCCCCTCCGGAGGGGCTAAGGGTGGTCAGAGGCTTCGTTCTCCAAGCCTCCCATCCGATCTACCCGACTCTGGGGCCCCTGGCCAGTTGTTGCATGGTGGGGGCAGTGAGCGTCGCGATCCCCTCTCGCCTGTTGTTTTTTTTTTTTTTTTTTTTTTTTTTTTTGTCCTCATGCGCCACCAAGGTTCTATATGCGTGATCGGTAGGTTAGCAAACAAAATGCTAGCTCAGTCGGCGACTGGAGGGGACCAAACGGTGAGCGAGAGCCTCGTCCCGTAGCAGTATAGCTTGACATTCCCACGATCGACATAGCATAACCTTATAGAGGATTTTGAAGATCCACCAAAATGCTGAACAAGACTGTCCAGGCATTACACATACCCAGACAGAGTATAGATGGCTTAATCATTGGACCTGGGGAAAAAAAAAAAAAAAAACCCCAGACTCTCAATGATCCCATCTTAGGAGGTTCCAAAAAGACCTTTTCTCAGGATTCCCTATTCTGACCAAATCCAGCTTGGAGACTTGCAGGGTGGAAGCAAACCATTCTATGGCTGAGGGAGGTGAACAGTCCTTCCACTTCTTACATATCTCCCTTCTAGCAAGCAATATTGCATAGAAGACAAGCTTTTTCGCCATATTGGAAACCCCCTCTAGGATTCCAAAGATCACTAACTGAGAATCCAATACTATGTTGAAATCGACAGACATTGACAGAATCTTACAAATAGATTCCCAGAACTGCAACAAAGATGGACACTCGTAGAACATGTGGATGTCCGAGGCAGCCAGGAGACCACATCTAGCACACTTCACCGTGTTCCCTTGAGTAAATTTGGACAGGCGAAGGGGAGAGTAGTACGCTCTATGGATAGTATAGAGGTGGTTCCTGCGCAACCATGCCGGCTTCACGACATCCCACAACATTCTACATGATTTCCCCCATACCTCTTGCAGACTGGTATTGCTTATATCTGACCCCCAAAGCTCCTCAGGTAGCTGGAATTCCCCGTCTAACTCCTCCAAAATCAAATTGTACCATAAAGAGATCTCTTTCCTGGCCGGGGGTTTGTCGATTAACAAATTTATGAAAGTACTATAGCCGCCTAATGGGGGCTTGCTTCTCTGAGAGGGCTGTGTTATATAAGATCTATACCAACTGGCCATTTGCAGATATTTTAGCCTAGATAGGCCAGAACCAATCTTCTCCCTCAGACAATCCCAAGAAAGCAATTCACCCTCAACAAATAGGTCTCCCCAACACTCCAACCCTGCCTCTCTAATGGGTAGTGCAAGCAGATCACACAACCAGGCCGGGGGATCGGGGAGATCCCATAAGGGAGTCCTACTGCTATAATACCCTATTTTGGTGGCTTTTAGGACCTGGGCCCAAGTCCTTGCCATCCCCAGTAGGATCTTCAGCCTGATCTTTTTGAAGTATTTCGGATCTCCAAATTTCAAGAGGAATCCAGACTGACTAACCCCCTCTCCATCTAGCAGGGTCGCATATAATATTCCTACACCAGACTCTGATGGCTTTTTTAACAACATTCTGGCATGGGAAAGCTGGAACGCCCATGCATACAACTGGATGTCCGGAGCAGCAAAGCCCCCCTTTTCCCTACGCCTCCTTATCTTTTTCCACGAGATTCTTGGAAGATGTTTATTCCAAATAAATGTATTAATCTCGGCCTGGAATGTTTTAATAGGAATTGGATCAAAGTACAGGGGAATAGTACTAAATAGAAAGGAGAGCTTTGGCAGAACCGTCATCTTGACCAGATTTGACCGCCCCAGTAACGACAGAGGGAGACAAGACCAGGACTGAAGTAACTTTCGACAGTCCTTGACGATCTTTAAAAAGTTGGTCTTGACAATCTGGTCTAAATCCTCAACAATGTCAAGGCCCAGGTATCTTAACTTCTTTCCTGGCTGAATACCGGCAATGCTCGTGCACTGATCCATACCCCAAGTCATCATCTCAGTTTTGGTGGTATTGATCTCATATCCTGATACTTCTCCAAAGGCTGAGGCTAGCTTGAGTATTTCTGGAAGAGCCATATGGGGATCGGAGGTATAAATAATGATGTCATCCGCATATAGGGCCACTTTTCTCTCCCAGCCCCTACACGCAAACTCCTTGATGTTAACATTATCCCTCAGAGTTTGTGCAAACGGTTCGACATAAAGGTCAAATAGGAGCGGAGAGAGAGGGCAGCCCTGCCTAGTGCCTCTCGAGATGTTAAAGGGATCGGACAAACCTCCGTTCACCAATACACGAGCACTTGGGTTCCGATATAAAAGGGCAATTGTCCGCCGAAACACTGGTCCCACTCCAAACTTCGCCAGGGCCTCCGACAGATACGACCAATTCACTCTGTCGAAAGCCTTGGCAGCATCCAGGGTGAGGACCGCCAAGGGGGACGGCTCCAGAACTGCAAGGTCTATTGCCCCAATTAGGTCGTATGTCAGTTCATATAACTGGCGCCCCCTGACAAACCCTTTCTGATCGGGATGTAATATTTTGGGTGCAACAAGAGCTAGCCTATTTGCCAAAATTGAAGCAAATAGTTTGTAATCTGAATTCAGAATGGAAATAGGCCTATATGAGCTACATGCCGTTGATGGTTTCCCCGGTTTTAAAATTACAGTAATAGACGCACTATCCCAGGACTTAGGGGGGGACCCGCCAGCCAATAGGATGTTATTAAATAGTCGAACCAGAAAAGAGGCAAGTTCCCGCTCAAGCACCTTATATATTTCGGCCGGGAGGCCATCTGTACCAGACGCCTTCCCCTTTTTGGCATCATGTAGAGCCTTGATGACTTCCTCCTCCGAGATTTCACCTTCTAATGTTTCGCTCTGCTCAGCAGAAAGTGCTGGAAGAGTGATCTTGCTAAGCCAGAAATTAATGGTATTTAAACTAATATTTTTATCTTCACGATAAATAATTTTAAAAAAGTCCCTAAAGGCAGATCTAATGTCATCATCGCGGGAGAGCGGGGAACCATTGACTCTAATCGCCTCGATGTTATTCCGTACTTGGTCAATTTTGGTTTTCCAGGCCAATAGTTTCCCCGCTCCTTCTCCATATTGAAAGTGTGCAAGCTTGCTGGCCTCCCACCTTTCTTGAACCCTCTGATTTAAAATCGAAGCTAGGTGGCCCTTTGAGGAGAGTAAACTCTCAGACAGAGAAGAACGGACCGCTGCTGTATTATAATTATTCCATTCATCTAGTTGGGTCTGGATCTTAACAATATTTGCTTCGGCTGACATAACGGCCTCCCTATATTCCTTCCTCCTGAAAGCCGCTTTATTTGTAATAAGCCCTCTCAGAAATGCTTTCAGAGAGTCCCATACAATTCCAATGCCTGCCGAGTCAATATTTACCCTTAAAAAGAGGCTCACTTCAGACCTTAAATAGAGAACGTCTTCTGAGTGGGAGAGTAAGGAGCGATCGAAGGACCAACTCCTCGCCGGCGCCCTCAATAGTGATGTAAGATCCAAAGCTATGGCCGAGTGGTCTGACAGGTGGATTGGAAGGTATTTAATATCTTTAACAAGATCTACTAAAGAATGGCTAATTAGTATGAAATCAATTCTAGATTGATGGTTATACTTGTGATTTCTGTAGGACACACCCTGTTTTTCCCCTGCCCTTAACCTCCAAATATCTACATATCCAAACTGCTTCATAGTGTTTAACAAAACAGACCTTGATTTAGATGAAGTTAGCGATCGACTATTGCAAGATTTGTCCAGGGAGGGGTTCAGGACAATATTAAAGTCACCCGCAAAAACTACAGGTTCTGGAAAAGTCAAAAGATGAGATAAAATTATCTCTAATGAAGACGGGTCGTCCTGATTGGGACCGTAATACCCCACCAGAGTTATCTGGGTACCCAAGATGGAGAGTGCTGCAATTACCCACCTGCCTGCAGGATCGACTTTGAAATCCAATACCCTAGCTCTAAGATACTTTTTAAAAATGATCGATACTCCTCTACAAGTCAAAGACTGGGAAGTAGAAATTGCAAAGTCGATCCACTTATTACTTTTGACTACTGCGTCCATTTCATCCTGAGTCAAGTGCGTCTCCTGTAATAAAATGACCTGTGCCTCTGAGTCTCTAACATATTGCAATAGTTTCCTAGCCCTGGGTTTAGTACGTAGACCATTAACATTCCACGATAATATCTTTAAATTAGCCAAAGCCATGATGTTAGATAGCTGACCCTAAAAGTACAAAACCTCGCGTAGGTGCCCACATTTATCTGAGCTAACTTTATGGCAGACAACAACATATCTAAGATTTTCATATCCAAAGCAAGAGATAATAGAACAGTAAGATGGCACAAGAGGAAATTTTTAATCATTTTACCCCGTGACCCTCCCAACCCCCAACCCCACACCCCCTCCACCCCCCCCTGGAGAACCCGTGGTGTATCTAACCGGATTGAATCCAGCAGATGGCACCCCCAACTCAAGCTCCCTTGTTTCACACCCACCCCTGAACTGAGTTACAATCAAGAAGAAAAAGTTTGAAAACATTTTGGAGTAACCATTTATATAAGCGGAAGGTGGATAGGAAAGTAGTTGGGAGAATACACAAAGAAATTTCTTCTCAACCCTCTTTTTTTTTTTTTTTTTTGAATGTTATATATATTTTTTTTTTTTTTCATCCTTTTTTTTTTTAAATTATTGCAGTATATTTTTTTTTTTTTTTTTTTCCTTCCTTCCTTCCTTCTTTCCTTCCTTCCTTCCTTATCATTTAACTCCCCTTATCAAATAACAACATTCAAATGAGTGAACCTAGCCTTCACAAAAAATCAAATCCTTCCTCAACTCTAACTTAACCCATTGTCTTATTGCCTAGCTCTAAGAGGAGCTCATCAGCTGCTTGCACTGTACTTATATTAGACATTTTGTTGTTAAACATCACCCTCAAGACAGCAGGGAAAACCAACTGGGCAGTAGCTCCCAACTTTTTGAAAGCCTCAAGCCGCCTTCCAAACTCCCACTGTTTTTCTAGCGTGGCCCTGGATAAATCTGACCTAATAAGGAAAGTGAATCCCTTCCCAGGCAGAGATTTTTGCTTCAAGGCTAAGTTAAGGATTTGCTCTTTAAGGGCATAGGTGTGGAAGTTGACGAGGATTTTGCGAGGCTTAGCCCTTTGCTGGTTGCGCCTAAACGGGTCCCTATGGACCCTTTGAATGTCAACGGCCAGTTCTTCTGCTGACTGATCCAGAGCCAGCGACTCCTTCAATAGCTGTACCACATAAGTTTTAACATCCGAACCCTCAGAGCCCTCTGGTACATTGAGTATACGGATATTAGATCTTCTGGCATTGTTCTCTAAAACTTCCATCCTGTCTAATAGGGTCTGGTCGACCTTCCGCAGCTTGACAATTTCCTCCTCAGCCTTATCGAGGTGCGTGGACAACACAGTGACTGTGTCTTCTAACTCTCCAGTCCTGGAAGTTAAACCATCGATCTTTTTATCCAGGGACTCACAATAGGTGCGGATGTCCATCTGGTTAGCGGAGGATTCTTCAAAGCCCTTTTTGATATCTTGAGAGAGGGAAGAAAACATTGCTAGTAAGGAGGCAGCGGAAACTGAACCCTCAATCTCATGGTAAGAAGCGGAGGCTTGTTGTTGAGCAAAATGTGGGGGAACACCCAACCCTGCTCCAATTGTGTCAGCAGACTCCAGCTCTGCACCGCCTCCCTGACATTCATATGTTAACGGCGCAGACATACCTCCGGGCAAGGGATCGCCCCTAGATATAACTAACTCCCCCGTAGGAGAGAGGTTCACAGAGGCAGGCAGTGCCCCCGAGTCGCCTCCTATGGGGGGGCAAGGGGCAGAACAGGGGACAGGAGAGGGAGCAGAGGAGGGGGCAGAAGTACAATCCACAGCTAAGAAATGCGGATCTATAGCATCCGGAATGATGGGAACGATGGAAATAGGCATTCTCCCCTCCCCTGAGTCTGGAATTGACAGAGAGGCAGACATGTCTTGAGCGTCTTGTAAACAAAGTACCTGGGGTATTGCTTTGAAGTAAGAACGCAGGGACGGTGTTATTTTATTGCCCAACTCTGTACTCAAATCCCTTTTAATTCTCACCTTACGTCTGGCTCCGTTTACACTTATGCCCTTTGCTTTCACTTCTGTAGACAAGTAAGAAGAGGCTTTCTTACCTTTAAGAAGGCCTCCCACCAGCCTGACCTGGGTTACCTCGGGCGGAGTATGACAAGTGGGCTCCCTCTCCGAGCCTCTGCCTTTTCTACGACCCCCTCTGCCTTTGTTTTTGGGTTTGAGGGGCCTTAAATGCGACTGTGAACCCTCCTCCTCTGACTTCTCCGAAGGTTCCTCTAAGCAAATTTCCGCCTGCTTTGTGCCCATAGGACACTGATCTGCCTCTTGACCTTCCACCGCCCACCGTGGATCAAGCCCAAGATTAGCTGCTTGGGAGTTGACTAGCACATTACATACAGTGAAGGCTCGACAGCGTGCCTTTCTCCCACGTCGCAGCTCCAGGGCGGCAACAGACCAAAGCCAGAGACCGGCCGGTACTCCGTAATGTGTTCCTTCGTCCTGCAGGCTTGATTCGGGGTCAATAGGGCCAATAGGGCGTACAACTTTCCAGCCGCCTCCGCCTCCGCTGTTGAAACCGCCTGATTCGACGCCCAGGGCTCCCGTCATTGAGGATAAACAAACTAGCAAGCAGCCGCGTATGTCCGAAAAAAAAAACAAAAAAAACCGCCGCTTTCCCTTTCCCTTCGGTTTTGTTCGTTCTCGATTTAAAAAGCCACAAAAACCGGACTAAAGGGATCCTTTCAAGGTACGGGGAGAGTCTCAGGTCTCAGGTCCCTAAGTTATTCATTCCTTCAAGTTGCAGGGGATCGGTGCCGAACAACGGGAGCTTGGTCGCGGAGCCCCGCAGCGAGTCAGCCGACTGCCGCCATGTTCTCCCGCCTCTCGCCTGTTGTTTGTGCAGGCCGTTGCTAGGGCCTTTGCCCGCATGGGCCTGCCGTGTGAGGGGTGCAGCGAAGCCCCCCATCCTGCTATTTTCAGGGGCCGCCCGCAACGGAGTAACTGTATAACGCCCTGCAACTAGTTAGAGCTCGAGATATGCCCTGGGAGAGGGGCACCTCGTTGCCGGCCAGAGCACTCGTAAACAATTGCAAGCATTTAGATTTCAAAGTCGCCTGGGCATATCCATGGCCAAGCGGTCTAGGGCACTGGATTTGGGGGCATATGTATCAACATCTCCATTTGCGATTCTCAAATAGCGATTTTTTGAGAATCGCTATTTGAGAAACGGGATGGATATAAAAATTTGCACAAATTTTGCGAATTCTTAAAATTCCTTAATTGCGATTAGCAAATTGCGAAATCGCAATTAAGGAATACCTTCCCATTCATTCCTATGGGCCAGGAGGCCCATAGCAATGAATGGGAAGTCCTTCTCAATTTGCGAATCGCTATTTGCTAATCGCAAATTGAGAATATTTTAAAAGGTGCAAGGGTGTCATGATGACACCCTGATGCAGCCCTGAAATCAGCATGCCCTTAGGGCATGTATGTGCGCCACATTGCACTTTGAAAAATGCAAAAAAGTGCATTTTTCAAAGAAATCGCAAATTACCACCAACTTGAAGTTGACGTTGGTGGTAATTTGCGATTTCTTAAGGAGAAATTGCACAACTTGGGTGCGTGTTACATAGCATTTAAGAAATCGCAATTTGCGATTTCTTAAATGCTTACGCAAACTTAAGAAATCGCAAAATTAGCGATTCCTTGAGAATGCGAGGCTGAAATGCCTCATACATCTCATTTTGCGATTTTGTATTCGCAAACGCTAATTTTTTGCGATTCGCAGCGTTTGCAAATACAAAATCGTTTGATACATATGCCCCTAAGTCCCTAGTCTCTTGGGAGGCGTGGGTTCGATCCCACCGTGGCCAGGGGTGTTTTCGAGAATCTAGAATTGTGTCTAGTTCGAAGTCAAAGTCAGTCATTAGTTTCTGGCCATCCACTTAATTTTCTGCTGTTTTCTTCCTGAAGTGCGATGGCACCAGAAGGTGAGTGAAACATTTATTAAGGATAAGGTTGAGGGTTCAAATCACGACCAGGTAACGTCATACATCCCCGGGCACACCCGCGGTCATGCAGCACGAACCCCCCCTCCTTTACGTCCTCGCTCCTACGAACTGTAGCGTCCTTCCCCCCGGCGCACGCACCACATGTAGAACCGTGGTCCCAATGGTGCGCGAGAGGTGGCAGTCACTGGGCACCGTGATGTATATATGGCTGGATTGTACCATGATAACCAACGGAGGGAAGCGTGAGTCTACAACATGAGCTTTTAAACGTATGCTAGTTTTGTAGATAAACGTGTGCCATTCTCAGAAGACATGACGATGCTCGTTGTGGTGCACACAGCTCAGGTGTTAATTCTAGACTTCACCTAGGTAAAGTGTGTGGACAGAAGAGTGCAATCCCATTGCAGAGGTCTTATTAGATACCGCTCCAGTCTTCCTTGATGTATAGTCGACAAGGTCAACACCTGCAAGCAGTGCTGTTCATTAGGTATCCAGTCAAACATCAGCTGGAATCCTTAGCCTGCAAGGATTGCGAATGAATGATGCACCTAATTACACAAGGGAAGCGCTATGAGATGGGTATTGATTTAATGCAATTGACTTTTCATGGAGCCCGTCAGCGCTAGTTGACGAACAATAATAGGGCGTAAAAAAAACCCACTTATGTTGGCTCTAGTCACGTCGCCTGAAGGTCACGCTCTTCGGTTCATTGTGAAGCGAGGTGAGTAGCTTGCCACACTCTTTCCCCATCACTTGCTCGCCTCTGGGTGCGCCGAAGGCGCAGTCTTGCGTAGGGAGATTCAGACGGCAGTTATCGTGCCCCCGGTGAGACAGCAGGGGTGCAGGGTCACGGCAGTGGGCGGATTTGGAGGTCAGGTGTGCATGCTTGGCATCGGTGGCCTGCTCCAGCCGACCCACCCCGCACGAGTTGGCGACCAAGGTCCTTGTCTCCGTACGAGTGTGACCCCTTCGAGACCCCCCTCCCAAGCACCCCCTATTACCACCCGGCTCTACAGCTAGCGATTCTGGGTAAATCACTTATTCCCCCTTGCAAATTCAAATCCTATCTGGCAGTGCAACAGATCCGATTTGCATTGCAACCGGGACATATTATTAAAGTGCTCCAATCGGCATGACGGCGTTTGTGTTTTTAACAGGCCAATAGTAAGCACTCTGGGGGATCAAATTGATGACCTCTTTAAGGACCTTGCCAGGTTATCCCCATCCATGGCACCACCTGTCAGGCTGATGCCCCCTGCTGTCTGAGCTGGCTCAGTTCTCTTGAAAAACGGTAGCACCCAGCTCAAAGGGAAGACCTCATTGTGTTCCCCCTTTTGCTGCACCAAAAAGCTGTAACTCTAAAGTATCTTCGCAAAGGTGGCATCATGGGGCAGTGGGTGCATGCCTGAGTGGGGTGGGCTCTGTGTAGGGAAGTTGCGGACGGCACGGACCATTAGTTTAGGTGCCGCCCCAGAGATATTAACATGTTGTTCTCTCCTCCCCAGTAATTCTGCGAGTTTTCAGTCACACCGGACCTACCAGGTCCAACTCGCGCCGCAGGGCAACGCAAACGGTTAAAGCAGAAGTAGGGTGGTGCTGTCCATGCCAAAGGGGCAGAGTGTCTAGTTTGGGCGGCACACCAAGGGTGGGCTCCCTGGTGCAGTCAGATTGGTATGCCTTGCAGGGGGGCAATACGGTTCGTAGGACTGGGTGAGTAAACCTTAGTCCGTGATGCAGGACTGAATAATTAGACATTGTGTGGCGGTACTAAGTACCTTTAAGCGGTCAGGTGGCACATTAGGATAGTTGTGCTGAATATATAATGTAACTTGCGCTCATGTATAGCGTTTCAATACCTTGGCATTTACATACACGTTACATTTGTGTAATTAATATGTAATTATCAATGCGCGTTAGATTAACGCTATGAATGGTGGATCGGATCTGCCTTCAGTTGGCATTGCGGTGTGTCTGCCTTGGCGGCAACCAGATAGGGTGCCCTGAGTGGGGCAAAACAGTATATCAGTTTGGGGTTGATTGTTGGTGCGTTAAACCAATTTGTACTGCCAGGGTGCCACAAAGTGGGAAGGCCACTTGGGGGCAGTGCAGTGTTCCCCACTTTGGCTGTACATGAATGAATAATGCCTTCATTCACTAATACCGATAATGGGCATTGCTCCATCCTTCTCAGCAAGGTTAACCAAAGCGGTTTGATATGTCCTTTGACTTTGATGAGCGAGTCATTCAATGGTTTTCTTTCAAAGAACTATTCTCGCCAATTTTAATTCAGTAGTTTGGATGGCGCATAGGTCTCAAATCCATCAATATTTCTTTGACGATCTGATGACTCGCATTTAGGGGATGTCTATGGTTCTTTGCGTGGCTAATTAATGTTTCCAGCACACAAAGGCCCCCGTTGCTTAAGGCCTCATGCTCCTATTGCTTCAGCCTTGGTTTGGTCATACCATAATGGGGGCCCGTCACTTACGTATAAACCGTCGGTTGGCTACGTTATAAAGACTTTTCTCACACCTGAGATTATCTGGAGCCCCTATAGCTGAGAAATTCGGAGGAGAGCTGAACAGACCACTGCCTCCAGGGGGGTGGCTGCCCACTGTAGCAACAGGTGGCTAGGGTATGGGTGCATGTAGCACATTTGTTAATGGTGCAGGATAATTATTGTTTTACTCTAGGAAACTGGGATCTCATGACCAGGTTCTGTCTTTTTTGGCCATTGGTTACCAGCCCAATAGTGGAAAAGTACAATTTTACATTCACTCTCTGCTGTGTTATGCTAAGTGCAGTTCCTACCAGCAACTACAGGGTTGTGCTAACTGAGCTGTAGGACGGTGGCCCGATTGACCTAGTGAGTTATGTAATCCCTGCGATGTCATGATGAGGTTTGGTAGCACAGGGTAATAGGGGCAGATGGTACTAAATGTCTCTTGGATGGACGATACGAAGGGTAATTAAACCTGGTATGGAGTCTCTGCTGCCTCTGATGAGGCAGCATAGGTTGGTACAACTGCCCGCCCTTGGATCGCCCGTAAGATAACCCACCATATTGCATACTTTGTATGGAATAAACCTGCAGCAATAATATTCTCCCAGAACAAAGGTTGTCTTGTGTATTTATTTATTCATGCATGCTCAGACGGTGGGTGGGGGTAAGTTGCCGATAATGGCACTAAGGGAGAGGCACATGGCACGAATATGGATTTCCTAGCACCACCCATAAATACTATCTTCTCCAGTGGGGTATATTTTATCCATATTGGTGACAGATAAATAGCATGTTTATTGAGAGACCCTGAGGCTATCTCAGATGTAAAAAAAACGCAAAGACAGTGCGGTGCCTCAAAACGGCTGCCAGGGCTGGGGCAAAGTCAATCAATCTCAGGACAGACTTTGCTCAATTCCGATGGGTTTCACGCGTTCCAACCATGAAAATCTTCATATTTCAAAACACACACTAAGGACTCAGCCTCTATCAAACAAAAAGCAGCAGCTCTGCGTAGACAATATGCGTAAAGGACAAGAGAAGGCAAGCGTACTGGAAAAGGCGACCCTAGCACTGGCAGCCTACCTGACGAAGACCAGCCGGGGGCCGGCGGGGAGGGGTCCGCGGATCAGCGCAGAGGGCCCGCGAGGCTCCAGTGCTGATCAGACGTGCGCGCGCTCGGCTGGTTATTCATCACGCTGCAATAGGATGGACAACGTGTCAATTCCGTTAAGTCTCGAGTCAATATAAGTAGATGACTAGCAAGGCAAACTACTTAATAACAAACATTACCCTCTCGTCAGAGAGTATGGACCGGCCATTGATTGGAAGCTGCCAGGCCCTCTAGTGGCCCAATGCTCGCTTTCTGCGGTGAGGTAGCGGGTTCTGGTAAGGAGCGACAGGCTTGGCGACCCAAGATGACTTGTTATGGATCTTTTGTACTAATAGTTAATAAGTAAAGTAGTCATTCAAAGAGCCCCCTTTGCATGCTCACTCCACCCTCGCACGCATCTTCCCTGTAAGGGTCGATACCCCTCAAGAGCGCATTCAGCTCGAAATCACTGCGGAGGGAGAGGTCGAGGCTTGAATTCCCTAAGCATCCCTGACTCCAAAAATCTATAAAATAGCCATCCTTGTTGTCTTCCAGTATGTGTATTTTCTGCTGTATTCCATAGCACCAAAGTAGGCAGACGTGCAGCACCTGGGAGCCCAGCTTGATACCACCAACTCCAGGTGGGTAACTGACAGCTGGTATACGTTTCCATAAACTTAGAAACTGTCGAAGGGGTAAACCATGCATTAAACTGCCACATACATTTATTTTCGGAGACATAGCTCAATGTACCTTCTGCTGAGGGTGGCGGCGGGACAGAGATTCAGAATATGGGGAGGTCGATTCGAAGTTTACTTCCGACGACGGTTATGAAAAGATGATTATTATGAAAAGTGGCAATTTGCGCTCAGAGACACTGCACGCTCTTCTGTGCACAAAGGTAATGATGTCTGATACTGTGAACGCTGTTAATGCTGTGCTATACATTATGAACCACAATGCAATATCCTATTTACAAGGTTCATACGTACTTCACTAAGGGTCTGATGCGTAGCACTCCTTGCAAAATGTTGGTTGCAGTTGAGTTTGTAAACAGTATTTTTTCAACAAGGGTGGTATTTTGGGAACCGACCTATGTACTAATAGGTAGGTTTGCAAATTACAGATTTCTAGTGGGCCGCGGTTTGTCCTACCTCAGGATATTACTGAGGTAGAGCACAAATTGTGGGTGACAAGCAATCGCATCAATAACAGAAACGGTGGCTTGTAGAGGTCAGCAGACCGCTATGTCTGTGATTGCCTAAAAATAAAGAATTTTATTTTTAAAAATGCAACCTGTTTTCTTAAAGGAAAGCCAGATATGTTAAAAAAAATGTTTTTGTCAACATTCAAAAAGGGTAAGGCTTACCATCTCCTTTGGAGAGGTAGTAAAAGATTAATGTTTTGCAACCGGAATTCAATTGCAAAACATCCATACATAACAATGCGAATCGGCATTTGGAAGGAACACCCTAAGAACATCCTTTCCGAATGCTGATTTGGACTTATTACCAAATCACAATTTGTGGTTTGCATATATAGAAAAGCCTTCTGCAGATCGGACCTTTTTCGACCGGAAAAAAAGATATGTACAGTTGGCACTTATACTTTCTTTAGACTACGTCATGCTTTGGCAATTTCCGATAACACGATAATCCGGGGAATTGCACTACTGCAAGGGGAATACATGAAATTACATCACATTTTGACATGAACAGACAATAACATGAGAACATAGCATTTCTATTTCTTTTCCTTAATTATTGGTGCCGAATTAGCAACATCCGGCTGGTGCAGATAGTGATGGATTTCCTCTGCAGTGATTTGACAGTACTGCAAATTTTGATGTGTAAATAATACTTTGCATTAAAAACAACGTTTTTGCAAGCCAGATGAACTAAAAACTGGGAGCATAAAAGGGTTCACAGTTCGCGGCCAGTATTTTTGTGACCAATAAAGAATTTTACAAATCGACCTATTTACTAAGAGGTCAGCTTATAAAATTCTGAATTGGATTGGGTTCACAATCCAAACTACCTCATGAATATTAATGAGGTAGGATGCATGTTACAGGTCACTCCGATTGTTGGCCATCACAGAAATGGTGGCCTGCTAGGGACAGCAGACCACCATGTCTGTGATTGCCTTTTAATAAAGTAAACGCTTTTTTTTTAATGCAGCCCGTTTTCCTTCAAGGAAGCAGTGCTGTATTTTTTTTTAAAACGTTTACTTTTTTTTTAAGTTTGAAAGTTGGTAGTGGTGCCCTGGACCATTGTCTGTTGCCTAACAAAGTTTTTCTTTTACATTCATGAAGATGTGACCTTTTCCCTTTTGCAAATGCCTTGACACCCTTACTCAGGAGTGTAGGAAACTGGCTCTATATATACTACACCAAAGTGAGGTATAGTGTGTATAGAGTCCAGGTGACCCCAGAGGTAGGCAGATGTTAAAGTTAGATAGAACCTTACTCTCTATTTTTGGTAGAGTGGTCGAGCAGTAAGACAGTATCAGAGGACAGTGTTAAGCATTTGATGTATACACTCAGTCAGCAAATTAATTCACACTCAATAACTGAACTGTAGGCCAATTGTGCTTGTATAAAAATATATACAGTTGTTTTTTTTTTAGCACCAAGCAAGCCTGGCACAGATCAGCATTAAATACTTTACAGTAATAAGTAGCTGATTGTAGAACAGTTTGAAAATGCAATAGAACTTGTACTTTGTTTGATTTACAGGGGACGCAGTAGGTTACAACACTTAGTAAATACAGTACATTGAAATGAGTAGTTTTTTTCAGTAAATTGCAGGTAAGTTACTTTTTACGTTACTTTTCTAACTCAGTGCTGGATACCTAGATTCAGTACTGGGACATTTCCTGCAAACAGGGAAGTAAATACGTTTTGGTTATTTGTGCGATTTTTAAAGAATATTTTTAGATTTCAAAACTCCACACAAAAACCTTTCGGAAGAAAATTGTCAATTTGATCCTATTGAGGAAAAACAGTTTACCGTTTCACAGGTACGTAATCGACTGTGGGAGTTAAGGTTCTGGGGTTAGACTCACAGGTGCCCCAGGTTCAGTGATGCACTGTTGTTGCACCTTCAGCGGCACTAGGGCGGCCGGGTGCAGAGTGTTAAGGCCCAATTTTATCCATTGGGGGATAGGGGGCCTCCGGATGGTTGCTGCTGGCAAGCAGGCCACTGGGTTGTGGGAGCAAAGCTCCTAGGGTTAAGGTCATGGGCAAATGGGGAAACAAAGTAGCACAAAAGGTGCACCCTCAGCAGCACTGGGGCGGCCAGGTGCAGAGTGCTGTTTCGACGTCGGGCGCCCTGTTGTTTTCTACGGTTTGCAAAAGCACTGCAGGCAGGAGACAAAGGACTTATGGGTGCGACCACCGCTTGGAGAGGTAATTTGGGAAGTTAAGGGTTGGTTAGGCACTGTCAGTTTGGGCACACAAGGCCATGGGGCGTCGGGTGCAGGGGTGCCTTTTGGGGTCAGATCTTCTTACCAGCTCCTGGTCGCGGTTATGGGGGGCCTTCTGGATTTAGACTGCAGGCGTCGGCTGGAGGCTTGAGGCAAGTCAGGGGTCACCGGATCTCGGGTCAGGATTGCCGGGGTGACTTCCTCGTGGTATTTTTCCACTCAAGCTGGGGCCAAGTTCGGCAGGTGCAGAGTGGGCTGGATTCGTGGTCTCTGGCTGCTGCCAGAGATTGCTATTGAACAAATTCGGTGGTCACGGGAGAAGCAGTCTTTGGAAGTGAAGGCAGGCAGGTCCTCTGGGGTTTTTGAGGCTGCTGACTGCGGGACACACCGGGATTTCGCAGGAGCAGGTGAGAGGGGAGACAGGCCAATAGGGCTGGGGCCAAGTCAGTGGGCGTCTTCCTCCTGTAAGCTGGCTGCACGGCTGTTCGGTCCTTCTTCTCTTCTTCTTGTCAAGCTGGATCTGAGGAAGCAAGGTTCAGGGTGCAACCTAAATACTAGATTTAGGGGTGTTACAGGTAGGTAGAGTCCAGGGACCAACTGGTCCCTTCCTTGGGGTGGGTAAACCCCCTATTGTGACGCCCTCCAGTGGGAGGGGGGCAGGAGCCTGTCCCTGGTTGGTTGGGTCCCCCTATTCCTCAAGATGGCGGGGACTCAGAGTTGTGCTTCACCTCGCCTCCCCCACCTGAGGGGTGGAGTTGGCTGAGGTGGGCACACCTCTTTCCCTCACTTGTTTTTCCCACCAGCTCTCCTGCCCAAAGTGGGGGTAGAACCAGTGGAGACAAGTTGCTGAAAGCAGCAAATGGTCTGGGGAGGCTCACAAAGGCGGCATGCCTTTGAAGCTTCCCCTTCGTGAACCCTGCTCATCCTGGGGGAGGAGACTTGGCACCTCGTCCCAGGATGTGCATTGTTTCAGGCTCCAGAGAGCAGTAGGCTCTCGACCCAGGGGTCCATAAACATGTCTGGTAGTGGCAGGTGAAAGCAGCCACTCAGTCTGGACACTAGTGGTGGGTTTGTTTTCAGGGGGCATCTCTGAGATGCCCTCTGTGTGCATTTTTCATTAAATCGCACACTGACATCAGTGTGGGTTTAATGTGCTGAGAAGTTTGATACCAAACTTCTCAGTTTTCAGTGCAGCCATTATATTGCTGTGGAGTTCGTAATGACAAGCTTCTAGCACCATATACTCTTAATGTCTGCACTGCACTTACAATGTCTAAGAATGGACTTAGACACTGTAGGGGTACAGGGCTCATTCACCTGGACCCTCACCACTGGCATAGGGCACCCAGCTAGAGGGGTGACTGATCTATGCCAGGGCAGTGGGTTGTAGACATGGCACACAGAGATGTGTGCCATGTCGATTCTTTATTTTGTTCTGCACCAAACACGCAGCCTGCAAAGGCAGTGTGTGTGTGTGTAATGGTACAGGGCCTCTAAGGGTGGCACAATAAGTGCGACAGCCCTTAGAGGTCTTCCCTGGTTACAGTGCCCTGGGTACCTGTGGTACCATTTACCAGGGGCTGACCTGTGGCCAGATATGCCAATTGGGTAGTTTTGGGGAAAAAACACAGGCCCTGGGAACCTAATTGGCAGGGACCCAGGGCACACCAAGGAAAAAGCGCATCAGTAGTCTGGCAAAAAGTGGGGGGGGGGGTTACTGTAACAGAAACCCATTTTCCTACACAGAGTAATTATTTAGGGGCTGATTATGAGTTTGGCAGTCCTCCTGTGAGACTGCGACCGCTGCGCTCACATTAGGACCGCCAAGTCATTGGTGTACCCGTGTGCCGGATTCAGAGTTGAATACAGGGAGGGGCAGGTGGTGCAGCGGCGGTGGTGTGTTAGGCTCATAGTAGAGCATAACATGCAGACTACGCCTACAGCACGTTCCTGCACGGAACATAGCTGCAAGTATAGGGGGCACAACATCTGCACCCATGCATGCACCCCATGGGCAAATCCACCCCAGGGCCCTTGTATTTGCATGTCTGCTATCCTTTTCCTGGTGGGCTCACTGCCATGACATGGGTGGTGGAAATGCAAATCGGTATATGCTCAGAGGTGCCAGCATCGGCACCACCAGCATATTACTGCCCCTTCACACACTGCCCAGTCATGGGATCCTGGCTCCCGGCAGCGGTGGCAGTACTGTTGCAGACTGACCGCCACACTCTGAATATGGCATGCGGACCCGCAGGGGTGGCGGTGATTGGACCGCCACAACGAGCATGGCAGTCTCAGGACCGCATACTCATAATGCGCCCCTTAGTGTTTTGAGACTGGAATTTGGTGCCAAAACATTGATACATATCATCCCGAATCACTACTTGGAAGGGACGCCTAAAACTCAGTCACCCCAGAGAGAGGTTCAGTATGCAGTCAGAAAGCTATTTTAGGAGTCAATAAATATCCAATACTATAACCAGCTGCCACTTTGATGATGCAAACCACATTTATGCTGGCGCACGTGCTGAGCCATTAACACCATAAGTCCTGGGTTTGGTTTGAAGGTAAACTTGCAGGAAGTCACAGCTGCTATACAGCTGAATGCTGGAAGCAAGTACCCTGGTCCAGATGGGGTCCTGATTGATTTGATTAAATGCAATTCTGATCTCTGGACCCCGTTTGCTGTCAAATGTTTTAAACACTCTGACCCACTATAACACACCAATCTCGTGGGATTCTTCATCTATTGTCCCAATATTCAGGAAATGGGATCAGTCCTTGCCAGGAGGTTACCGGCCATTATCCTTAATAGATATTCCTGCACAGATCTTGAACAGGGTATATATAATAGGGTGATGGAAAGAGCAGAACATAATAAAATCTTAAACCCTTGTCAATATGGCTTTAGGAGACAGGTGGGAACCATTGAACAGTGCTTAAATTTAAATCTAATCCAATGTAAATATACAGTGGTAAAATAGGCCCCACTTTCCCTTGCTTTTATGGACTTGTCCATGGCTTTTGACTGCGTTAATCGATCAAAGCTCTGTTAAGTCCCACTGGGTATGGGCCTGTATATAACATTGGTTCATTTGCTAGCTACTTTGCATGCTAAAATGAAAGCCAGGGTCAGATTTGATCATAATGGGAATTGTCCAACTAAATAGATATCAAGCGGGGGATTCACCAGGGGTGTATTTTGTCACCCCTGTTATTTATTCTGAATATAAATATTCTTACTCTTGAATTGGCTGCTTGCACCAGGGATGTGCCTATGATAAAAAAAGTTTTCCCTTGCTAGTATTGGTGTACACAAGTGACGCAGTGCTAAATGGTCGGACTCCGAAAGCCCTACATTTTCTAGTTTGTTCAATTGCACATTTTATGGGTAGACTTGATCTTTTAACAAATTTTACCAAATCATTTATAATGGCATGTGGTCCAAAGTGCTTGCGCCTTATTGGCTTTTCAGTGGGCTCTAATCGTCTTTCAAGGACTCACGCTTTTTCATACTTAGGGGCTACTTTTAGGGCAGCAGGTTCTTGGGCCCCAAATGTAGTACAACATACGGAGAAGCTTTCAAGGGTGGCTGGATCACTACTCAGTCTCCCCTCGCCTCCGGGAGGCATGCCTCTGGGTCCATTGATCAAGTTATATACCTCCCATAGTGTCCTAGTAGCTTCATATGGAGCAGAGATCTGGGACATAGGTGAGTGTGCGGCTATCCAAATGGAGGAAAACCGCTTTCGCAGGAAGATATTGTGTGCCCCCCTCCTACTTTGCACTGCCGTAACAAACTGGGCCTAGGATATATGATTGATAGGCTTTGTACCCGCCCACCCTTGCTCTGTTTGTCTGTGTGGAAACCAGAGGGAGCTGCCCTCACAAGGGACATAATTAGTGACTGCCTAGCATGTGATAAAGGCTTGTGCATACACTGGCTTACATGAAGAACACATTTGAGGAAATCGGTTTAAGCCATGCCATTTTTAATAACTCACTCCACACCTTGCCTGGAAAAAAACAAATCAAAGCCCTCCTATTAGCAGAGGCACAATGCTATAGGATGGATGAAGAATCCCATAAGCCTACGATTGCAAGTTATTTGCGATTTGCCCAGAAAAGCCCCCTTACTAGTTGTCTGTGGGATGTTGAAGGAAGACAGGGCCAAACACTATTATTTTGGTTTAGTGCTGACACTGTCAAAAATTTGCTTTCCTTCCCTTTTGAACTAGTATTAATTTTTGGATGAGCTTACCATTATCTGTGGCTGGCAGAATAGTGGTAGCTAATATGGTGACGCTACCTGGATTGCTCTATTTCTTTAATACATCGCCGTTGGTGGTGCCTCGACATTTATTTAGGGAATTGGAATTGCTACTTCGGAAATTGTGCTGGGGAACAGGTAGGCCTACAGTACCACTAACAAAACTACAGTGCCCTGTAACAGAGGGACGGTTGGCTGCTCCTGATCTTGAATCTCATTATCTGGCAGCTCAACTGAAATGGTTAAATACGTGGATTTACTGTAAAATGAACCCCGGGGAGGGTGTTATTGGGTCACTGCCTGATTTGCAGGACTTATTGAAAGTCTTCTTGCTTCCTCCATGGAGACTGCATGCAATTTCTCAAGAGCTGCTAGTGACACAGCAGTGCTGGCGACGTTGCCTGCAGCAAACTAGAGTCCAGGTACCATGTTCACCTGATATGTCTATAAAATGGATGAAAATAGTGGCCCAGGTAGAAGCATTAGCAGGGATTGAAAGATGGACTACCTTTGGGGTTAACCATGTTGGAGACCTATATCGGGAAGGAGTATTGCTTAGGTTTAAAGGCTTGGCTGAAGAATTTAATATAGCTAGAGGACACTTTTAGCACACAGGGCATTGGTTGCAACAATAAGGAATTATTGGAGAGCACTGGTTGCAACAATAAGAAATTATTGGAGAAATTGAGATGCTGAACCTGCCACACATCAGGTGCGTCAACAGCTCTGTATAACAACAGGGTATGTAAGAACGGTCTTGTATCTATATCATGCGATTCGTACAAATGTTCTTTCTCCTCTTGCTGAGTTGAAAATAAAATGGGAGAGAGACTTAGAGATCCAAATTAATGATTTGGACTAGAATAGGAGCGTAGCGCATATACCAGCTAATTCTAGAAATTCTAGGTTTAAATTAATTAATTTCTAGATCTTACATAGAGCGTATTTTACACCTAGCAGGATTAACATGTTCTATGTGATTATTTGCTGAGAAATGCCCTAGATGTGAGTAGTCGGGGGCAGAAATGTTCCCCATGGTATGGCCCTGCCCTTCATTAGCGTGTTTCTGGAAGTAAGTAGTTGAATATATATTAATGGAATAATCTTGCGGGATATGCCCTGTACACCCTTAGTCTGCCTCCAAGGGGGATACCCTCTTACGGACTTAGGTTTCATTTTGGCAAAACGAGAATTGATTATACACTGAAAATCAGCGCATGGGCCTCAAATTACTAGATGGCGTAAAGAAATGGTTAAATGGGCAAGTTTGGAAAAGTGCTGTGCTGTTTCGTGAGATAAAAAGAGGACAATGGAAAATTGAAAGGGTTGAGCGTGGGAATACCTGGTCGATAGTTTGTTGGCCCTGGAAGCAAACATAGATTCGTTGAATAGCTCCCGTAGTGCTTGCGGGTCAGGGAAGGGAAATCTAGTTTAATACTGATACATTGGGTGATAATGGGTACTACTGTGATATACTTGTCCATATGGAATATTTTGGCACTTTATTTATGACTGCTTTTCTTGATTAGGGGTAACTGTGGGTGTTTAGATTGATGTTATAGGTTTATTGTACTAATTTTAGAGTAGACCTAAGAAATGAAGTATGCTTGAACGCTTGTGGATGCATGTCATATGACATATAATGATTATCATTTTTAATCTATAATATCTGTAAATTATAGTTATTTGGGTATTTCTCCCTTTTAACCTATATTTGACTCTATTTATTATAAGTATCTGTGTACCTTTTTAAAGCATATTACTGTATATGGAGTGCACATCATTTATGATCTGTATTATATGCCTATCACTATTGCACTAAGGTCAGTTTAATGAAACTAACTGAAAACTTGCTGGACTTCCCTTTAGATTATCAGCACACGCTCGATTTTCAACTATGTCCTTGTAATGATCACTCCGGACAATCTATGCTGCACTTTATTTTCTTTCGCGTTTATTATATAAGATTTATGAAGGAACACTTGGTCCCCGTATTGAAGATTATAATTACTTAAGGGAGTTACCAGATATTGAAATGTATTTCTGTATTCGCTCATTTCTGTATGTAGCGGTTCGCTCGACGGGTACTATGCATTATGACTAGGGCTCCCGGTTTTCTGTTTTTACTGATCTTTACAGATAAATACAGACAGAAAACACTGTCTCTCCTGTCTGTATTTATTTTTAAAAAGCTGAAAAATACATATAGTTTAGCTTCTTTTGTGTGATTCACCATGCTGAGATTTTAAGACATTCAGGCCAGTAGCTGTAGATAATGACAGCATGGGGAGCTACAAAGCTCAACGAGATGCACTTAAATTACTGCATATCTCAACATGTATATGTGTTATTTCAATTTTTTTATGTGGGTTTATTTTTTTATTAATTTTGGCTGTGTATGTGCTAAAACCTCACTGGCATCAAAGTATGAGTCCATGTTTATCCGTTAAATAAATGCAGAAATATACGAGCTATCACCACGTCTGTTTACAAAACACAAAATAAATATGGATAAATACCAATCAGATGGTCAAAAAAGAAATATGGATAAATACAGACGGAAATGTTAAAAGAATAAATACCATAAAACCAGGAGCCCTAATTATGACTAACCATGTACTTTCCACAAATGTTTTATAGCACTTTTATTATCCTGACCAGAATATTTTTTGGGGGGGATCTTCAACAGTCAGTTTTAATATGCGACACTAATAAGAAATAAAGGCAGGGTCACACATTGAATTTTAATTGACATAGTGAGCCTGCATTTAGGAGTCAGGCACTGTGGGTTTTGCATGCCCGTCGTCAATGCACACAGTGACTCTCAACGAGTTAATGTACCTCCAGATGGAAGTCCCCTGAACAGTCCTCAGGTGGTTGTGACCTGAGTAATGGAGGAGTACAAGATCTTTGCCATGTACTTTTTGTCTTTCCAAATCAGAGCTTGGTAGAGGCACAACAACGTTTTATAAATCCAATACATTTTAAATACAATGTCATTTTAACTCAAGATCTAATTATCTTATATTGAGGGGCCGATTCACAGAACTAACTTAAGACAACATCCTAAACTTAGTACTTTTGGTATTCACAGAAGTTAGGATTTTGTCTTAAGTTTGTCTTAAGACAAACTTAAGACAAACTTAAGACAAACTTAAGACAGACTTAAGACAGACTTAAGACTGACTTAAAACAGATTTAAGACTGACTTAAGACTGACTTAAGACAGACTTAAGACAGACTTAAGACAAACTTAAGACAAACGTAAGACAGACTTAAGACAGACTTAAGACAAACTTAAGACAAAATCCTAACTTCTGTGAATACCAAAAGTAGTAAGTTTAGGATTTTGTCTTAAGTTAGTTCTGTGAATCGGGCCCTGTGGGCCCGATTCACAGAACTAACTTAAGACAAAATCCTAAACTTACTACTTTTGGTATTCACAGAAGTTAGGATTTTGTCTTAAGTTTGTCTTAAGACAGACTTAAGACAAACTTAAGACAAACTTAAGACAGACTTAAGACAGACTTAAGACAGACTTAAGACAGACTTAAGACAAACTTAAGACAGACTTAAGTTAGGATTTTGTCTTAAGTTTGTCTTAAGTTTGTCTTAAGTCTGTCTTAAGTCTGTCTTAAGTCTGTCTTAAGTCTGTCTTAAGTTTGTCTTAATCTTGTCTTAAGTCTGTCTTAAGTTTGTCTTAAGTCAAACTTAGGACAAAATCCTAACTTCTGTGAATACCAAAAGTAGTAAGTTTAGGATTTTGTCTTAAGTTAGTTCTGTGAATCGGGCCCTATGTATTTATATTTGTTGACCTCAGTTGAGGTCTGAATCAAATAAAATTTTGAATTGAATTGAATGTACTTCGATGTTGTTATTTGCAATATGATTTTATGATGAATTGAATATGCACTGATTGGTTTTAAAATGTTTTTATCATATGCTTGTTCTTTATGGCTACGTTGGTGGCCGAATAACATTTTACGAAATGAGTCAATAAAGATCTATTGACTCCTAAAATGACTTCAGTACATGGCAAAATGTATTTTTTCTGCCACAAACAGTGATTCTGACTGCTTTTGCAAGTGCAAAAACATTTAGTACATCTGGCCCTAATTTCCACACATTCAGGTGTCGATTCCGATCCGGTAAAACCCGGGTACAAATGGTCGTACGGAGCGTTTTCTCCGTCCGACTCGTACCCAGGGAAAAACACCTTACAAACTTGCAAGTACGAGTCGTACAGAAACACCATTTCCGTACGAGTCGTAAAAAACACCGACCGGCAAAAAAATACATACAAATCTGAGTCTGGACGGCGCAGACGTGACGTCCGGACGGAGTCAGGCAGCGTTTCACGGACCAGCAAGTACGATTCGTGCCTACGTCACTCCGCACGTAGCATTTTTTACGGGAGCCAAAAACTGCCGGGAAATTGAGGACGACGCGAACAAGGAGCACCGGTATGCGACGGACAGCGATGGACCCCAACCTATGCATCATCCCGGCCCTCCTAGCCTATGACCTCGTGTTCAGAAACCGACACAGACGCCGCAGAAGGTCAGAACAACCCCCAGGGGCAAATATAACCTGCACAATAATTACCTCCATGGTCTGGTCACTTCGGGGGGCGTGTCCACCAATCTCAAGTCCCGCCACAACGGAAGTGGACGTGGACGCGTACCCGTCACCACCATAATGGTGTTACGGGACGTACCCGCGCCCCCAGACCGTGGGTACGGTCCGTACATGCGTACCCCTACATCACCACTACAATGGTGGTACGGCCTGTACCCACGCCCCCAGAGCGTGGCTACGGTCCGTACCACCATAGTAGTGGTGATGTAGGGGTACGCGTGTACGGACCGTACCCACGCCCCCAGAGCGTGGGTACGGTCCGTACCACCCTAGTAGTGGTGATGTAGGGGTACGCGTGTACGGACCGTACCCACGCCCCGAGAGCGTGGGTATGGTCCGTACCACCATAGTAGTGGTGATGTAGGGGTACGCGTGTACGGACTGTACCCACGCCCCCAGAGCGTGGGTACGGTCCGTACCACCATAGTAGTGGTGATGTAGGGGTACGTGTGTAAGGACCGTACCCACGCCCCCAGAGTGTGGGTACGGTCCGTACACGCGTACCCCTACATCACCACTACAATGGTGGTACGGCCTGTACCCATGCCCCCATAGCGTGGGTACGGTCTGTACCACCATTGTAGTGGTGATGTAGGGGTACGCGTGTACGGACCGTACCCACGCCCCCAGAGCGTGGGTACGGTCTGTACCACCATAGTAGTGGTGGTGTAGGGGTACGTGTGTACGGACCGTACCCACACCCCCAGAGCGTGGGTACGGTCCGTACACACGTACCCCTACATCACCACTACAATGGTGGTACGGACCATACCCACGCCCCCAGAGTGTGGGTACGGTCCGTACCACCATAGTAGTGGTGATTTAGAGGTACGCGTGCAAGGACCGTACCCACGCCCCCAGAGCGTGGGTACGGTCCGTACCACCATGGTAGTGGTGATGTAGGGGTATGCGTGTACGGACCATACCCACTCCCCCAGAGCGTGGGTACGGTCCGTACCACCATAGTAGTGGTGATGTAGGGGTACGCGTGTACGGGCCGTACCCATGCCCCCAGAGCGTGGGTACGGTCCGTACCACCATAGTAGTGGTGATGTAGGGGTACGCGTGTACGGACCGTACCCACGCCCCCAGAGCGTGGGTACGGTCCGTACACACGTACCCCTACATCACCACTACTATGGTGGTACGGACCATACCAACGCCCCCAGACCGTGGGTACGGTCCATACCACCATAGTAGTGGTGATGTAGGGGTACGCATGTACGGACCGTACCCACGCCCCCAGAGCGTGGGTACGGTCCGTACCACCATAGTAGTGGTGATGTAGGGGTACGCGTGTACGGACCGTACCCACACCCCCAGAGCGTGGGTACGGTCCGTACACACGTACCCCTACATCACCACTACAATGGTGGTACGGACCATACCCACTCCCCCAGAGCGTGGGTACGGTCCGTACCACCATAGTAGTGGTGATGTAGGGGTACGCGTGTACGGGCCGTACCCATGCCCCCAGAGCGTGGGTACGGTCCGTACCACCATAGTAGTGGTGATGTAGGGGTACGCGTGTACGGACCGTACCCCTGCCCCCAGAGCGTGGGTACTGTCCGTACACACGTACCCCTACATCACCACTACTATGGTGGTACGGACCATACCAACGCCCCCAGACCGTGGGTACGGTCCATACCACCATAGTAGTGGTGATGTAGGGGTACGCATGTACGGACCGTACCCACGCCCCCAGAGCGTGGGTACGGTCCGTACCACCATAGTAGTGGTGATGTAGGGGTACGGGTGTACGGACCGTACCCACGCCCCCAGAGCGTGGGTACGGTACGTACCACCATAGTAGTGGTGATGTAGGGGTACGCGTGTACGGACCGTACCCACACCCCCAGAGCGTGGGTACGGTCCGTACACACGTACCCCTACATCACCACTACAATGGTGGTACGGCCCGTACCCACGCCCCCAGAGCGTGGGTACGGTCTGTACATGCGTACCCCTACAGCCCCATTACATGATGGACACAAGGCGTACACACGCCACGGATGCAGGCGCACGGCTTGGTGCAGCACATCAGCTGTAAATTGGGGGTGGTGTATGGCCAGGACAGCAGGAGTACCACAGCAAGGGCGCAAGTGGGTGGGTGGGTGCCTATCACTCCCAGCAGTGCCCAGACATATGAGGGGTGGGTGCATATCACTCCCAGCAGTGTTCAGACATATGAGGGGTGGGTGCCTATCACTCCCAGCAGTGCCTAGACATATGAGGGGTGGGTGCCTATCACTTCCAGCAGTGCCCAGACATATGAGGGGTGGGTGCAGAGGACTCCCAGCAGTGGACAGAGCCATGGGGGTGGGTGCAGAGGACTCCCAGCAGTGGACAGAGATATGGGGGGGTGTACATCATTATCAGCTCCATGGGTCAATGTACGTATCCATAACTTAGGACAATGATGATAGTGCCATAGCAACACATCGCTGACAGCAGTGTCCCACTCCCAGGAGGATGGATGTCATTCCCCCACTGCATGACACACCACATGTGGGTGTGAGGACAAATAACACATGCATAACCACCGCTGGCAGATGCAGCACAATACACACACTGAGATCATGCCACAAGACTGTATAGTCATGCCACTGCCTAATAAACTAAGAGAGTCAAAGAGAACACACACTGACACGCACATCCCAGGACTGATAGGAATGTTCAGGTGCTGGCCTAGCCACCAAGATGTTGTCTGTCACGGAAGGAATCGGGTGGAGTTCCCACGGATACAAAGGCCACAATTGTGAGTCAGGTGTTCAAATACCCAGCAGGACAAGTACCATATGTGTACTAGGCTGGGATTACACACATGCATTGTGCGGAAAAGGGACAATGTCTCCGTGAAGGCATGGCAAAACACTCTATACATAAGTACAGTGAGTACCAAGGATGGCACAGACTATGCAGCCGGACCCATTGCTGAGCAGGCATGGCCAGAGTTGAAGGGATCCATCACCAGCCAAGGATATGTAGACACAGGGCAACACAACAATTGTGCAACTCTCTGCAGGGGAGATGCCAGGTGACACAGAGGAAAGAACACTCCTTGGGACAATGTCTCCAAACACAAAGAGCAGACACGACAAATAATCTTTGCAGAGACCTTGTGATGGCACGCAGATACCAGGTTCCACCCCATGAGCAGCAGAGTACAACATGTCCCTGAAACATAACACATGCCCACAACCCCAACTCCTGTAGCATCAGCATCAACATCAATACCTGAAATGCAAGACTTTCCAAACGAAAAAGAAAAGGCTTTATTCAGCAGCAAAATAATAATGTGTAAACGAGACTATTCACAAAGGCCAATGGCCAGTCCATTACATCAGTCCTTGTGGGGGGCCACATGGCCATGCGTCTCCCCTAGCTTGCCTGCACATCACAAGACTGTGTCGTCGACTGGGGGGGGCATCATGTGGGGAAGGACCAGGCATCGCAGGAACAGGAGGGGGAAGGGTAGGTGTGGTGGGTGCAGGGACGGACGACTCCACCACAGGGGGTAGGGCAGCGCCAAAGGTGGAGGCGAGCTCGGCGCTGCACACTTCTGCCAGTTCTTCAAGCGTCTCCCCTGCACCCGGAGAAACAACAGGCCCCAAGGAGGGGGGGGGGGTTGGAGGGATGGGTTGCAGCGCTACTGGGGGAGGTGGTGGACAGGCTGGGGGACTTAACTCCCCTACCCGTGGAGTGCCTTGACCGTTTCCGCCCAGGTGAACTAGTGGGGCTGAGGCCCAGCCCAGCAAAGTAGGCCTCCTTCTCCGAATCTGGGGCAGGGGAGCCAAGGGGAGTGACATCGGAGGGACTGGGGAGTGAGTCATGTGGATGAGGACTGTGGCTGCGTGCCTGCCTGTGTGCCCCAGACCCAGTGGGTGTGCCTGCCTTCCCCTGAGTGTGTGTGTCAGGAGGTGTGCGCTTGCCCTTGGTGTGCGTGTGTGTGGATGTCTTGGTGTGACTGGGACAGGCATGGTTGTGGGACTTGTGGATGGGCAGGGGTAGGGGGGGACGCAGCGCTGCAGGTGATTTGCTACTGCCGTCAGTGTTGAGTCCATGGACCTCAGCAACCTCCGTTGGTCAGACATCACTGATGACATGCCCTCCATGTACGACACCATCTGTGCCAGCAGTCTGGTGTGGCCATGGAGGACAGTCAGGATCGATGTCTGCCCAACTTGCAACTGCCGCTGAATGTCCACAGACTCGGCAGCGAGGGCAGTAGGGGGGGCAGGGGTAGGGGGTGCAGTGCCTGGCACGAAGGAGACATGTGGGCGCCTAGCACGGACAGAAGGGACCCGAGCAAGTGGGAGGGCGGTGATGGGAATGGAGGGGGCGGCGAGAGATGTACTGCTGCTTTCAGCTGTGGGAGCAGCCTCCGCCCCCTCAGGGAGCTCAGCCTCAGACCCGTCTGCCTCGTAGTCTTGTTGTTACTGGGCAGGTCCTCCGCCTCACTCCCCTCGCCCTCCGTGCCACTGGATTCCACCGACTCCTCAGCAGTGGTGGCACCACTGCTCGATCCCTCCTCGACATCCGTGCCGGTGTCTCCCTCGGTGTCCTCAGATGATGCTGTGGGCAAGGTGAAGAGACAGGAAAAAATCAGTCACCTGTATACATCTGACACATGAGTCCAAACAAAATAGGCAACACTGCATATCAGGAAAGGCATCATGAGTAACATCTAGGATACTCCCCACATATGTAAGCCCTGCACTCCCCAGTTGGTTGACCCACCATGCCACTTGGATAGAAATAAAATTAGGACACAACAGCAAATAACTTGAAATCACAAGATCATGAGAAGCTAGTGTCTGGGATCAGTTGAGCACAGCGAGACTATGAAGGCATGCCACCTCTTGTTCACTGTGAAACAAACAGTATTGTTGCAACGAAGGCCAAAGACCACATGCCAATGCAGAAGGTGTCCCCACACTCCGAGACCTGTGAGTACTTTTGACACCCCAAAGCAATACATTGTGACTCCTGGAGATTCACAACCCTTTACATAATGGACATGTCTAGCATGTGTGAATGTGGCACTCTGTGAACACAACACACATGTGTCTGTATAGCAGAAGTCACACAAGGAGGTGCACACCAAACTACATGTACACAGTCATTGTCTGAGCTGCCAGACTCATTCAAATCAGCCACTGTTAGGCAGAAATGGCGTATCAGTAAGTACATATACATGGCACCAGGGTGGTCTGGATGACTTGACACTCGTAAGTTGGTATCAGCAACAACCAAGGACGAACCCAATTGCTAGCACACTGTGGGAAGATGTATATGTATGAACTCCAAACAAGTTTTGTTCAAACTGTGCCTTACTTCAAAATGTGCCAGCGTGTCCCTGGAAAGTGTAAAGGTGGTGTCTTGTGCACTTCCTTGGGAGACATCTGGCATGTAGGCACATCATTGTCCTTCACAACAAAACAACAAGGTCACGCATATGAAACATTGAGACATGTTGACAGGTGTAGTGAGTGCCAATGGACATTTTCTCTGTGTAACAACTTGAATCATGTCATTTGTCACATGGCTATCCGTCACCTGATCACACAGTTGGCTACACATATGACCTACTGACTGTCATCTGGAGTGGCACACATGTCCACACCCAGGACAATGCATAAGCTAATGGGCCTGCAATTGTGTAGCAAAAAGCCTAGCTGTACTGTGGGTTCCGCCTCATGGCAAGCCAGAATGTACCCACAGATGTCAGCACACAAAGTCACAACTGTGTAGCATCTGAACCACACACAGGTGGCAAAAATGTACAACCTGTCAAAAACTGACACTGGCAATGACGCACGAACATTAAGCACTGGCCAACATCACGGGGGCACTGCACGATGACTGTCTGTACTACGACTCATCACACACAAGTCAGAACTGGCAATGAAACATCAGGGTTGAACATGTACACCCCTCCCGCACACACCCAGCCATACCTGAGTCAATGTGACTGATACCGATCAAGAAGTGACACCTCTTATTCAGGGTTACAATAACTGTGCTTGAAAACTAGCTTCATTAACCAGACATCACCTTGTAGGGCTGGCAAAACATATTGGTCTGAAACAAACATCAACAGATTGTTGTGAATAGCCACACAGGCACTGCCCAGTGTGAGTATGCACAAGCAAATTGGTGTATCCCTGTCCAGTGGACAAATGTATCACACATGTGAAAAATACAACCTAGGCCAGGGAACAATGCCACAGAGGCAGAGCCATGATGTACCCACAGTGAATGTGCACAGTGTTGGATGACACACATGAGTAGGAGGGCAGGCTGTGTCAGGGGACTGTAGTGTGCACACTGCTCCATGGTCCTGGAATGAGCTGACTGTCGCAGGAGCAACCGTCCCGGCACTAAGCATATGTCCCACTCATGCACATCATGTTTGAGGCCACAACATTGGTAATGCATGCCTCAAGTCTGTTCATTTGAACCCTCACACTCCTATGTTGAGACTCAGCATCAGTGCCAACAATTAAGCACCCCAAAATGACCAAACAGGACATGGCACAGGCAGACCACCCCCACACATGATGCTGAAAGCAGTGTGCACCTTGATAAACTGGCAGCCTAGATGACCATGTGCAATAGTGATGGCACACAGACCAGGTAACACATGTCAAGGAGGGGCAGGGAGGAAGAACAGCACAGGTTGACTTTGGGGAACTGGATATGCACTGCACATATATAGCCTGGCAGTGTATCCAGGCGACTGAGCAGCTCAAAAAGCTGGCGACACACAACAAAGACACATGTACCTACCCCCTTCCTGCTGCTGTAACTCCCGTATCCGCCTATCCAGGTCAGGGAAGACCACCGCCAGGACACGCCGCATCTGGTGGGTCAGGCACCGGCGCCCGCCATGCTTGCGAGGCTCCTCCTCCTTCAGCATGACCCGGGCGATCCTCCGGGTCCAGCACCGGATGTCCTGCCACCTCTTCCTCACTTGTGGCAGGCGCCGCCTGCGACCCTCCACCGATTGCACGGCCTTGACGGCATCCTTCCAGATCTTCCCCTTGTGGTAGGTGGATACCTGTGTGGATGACAAAGTGTGACAACATCACTACACCTGCACCATGTCACAGAGACACACATTTGAACATCTTTGATCTGTTGAACAGGGCATAGTATGCTGGCAAGTAATAGCACCTTAGTCATAGGGACTTTTTCCACTGTGGGCGCACCAATGGACAACATGGCATAGTAAGTGCACAGGTGGCATGAGGGGTGCAAAACAATCCCTGATCAATGCACGCACTGTGCATCCCAAGCAACAGAAGGCTGATGGACAGCACCGAAAATCAGTCACATGCCCCAGGCCACTGACAAAACCTCAGCAGAGTACACAGACACACACAGGCACACATCAATCACCTGCCATTGCCAACTGAGGATGCACACCTCACTCTGCACATGTGTCACTTGCCGGGGGGGGTCACAGGTGTGGGGCTACCTCAGCAAGTCAGACACACAGCACGGCTTACTTCACACATCATATGGATTGAGCAGTTGCCTCCTCCATGCAGCTGTGGTGCAACACTCCACATGGACACTCACCCACATGACAAGGAACATTCACACACATCAATGTCCAGGGGGCGTACACATCATTTGGACACTCTCACCACTCTCACCAAAGCTCCACTCAACTCTCACACACATCTGTGGGTGCAGTCACCTGTCACACCGGGGTGACCACTGAATCACCGCAGGACAATAGAACAAGAATGCCCAAGAGGATTATGCTGGCGGAATGTGCCATGCACTATGCAGTGAATGTCACAGTAAGCACAATGCAAGTGAGGAGTGCACACATGAACTACATCAAGCCCTGCATGAGAGACATAAGCCCACCCCTCCCTGGGACCCACTCCAACCAACATTGCATGTCTGTCACGCCTGGCCACAATGCCACACAAGAAAGGTGCACAGGCAAAGGTAGTGGAGTCAGCACTCACCTGCTCCCCTGGTCGACCATGCAGCATGGGGTACTGTGGGAGAATCACATCCAGAAGGGCCTCGTTCTCCTCCTGGGTGAAAGGCTGGGCCCTCTCCACAGTCCTTGACATGGTGCCAGAGGGAGACAATACAGCAGCAGTGGTATCGACTGACATGTTGTGCAGGCAAGTGCCCTCTCTTGGGTTCTGGCTGCCTTATATCTGCCTTGCTGGCCTATTTCATTAATAGGAGGACAGAGGGATTGGTCAGACTCATTTGCATCCTACGTTTCCTCCAATCCCTTTAAACAGACACCAGTGACAGCCTTTGCATCTTTCGACTTTGCAGCATGATGTCAAGTCAACAACCACTTTGCAACATTGTTAAATGTGGCCAACTGATTTTTCCAGACCACATGATGTTCAATTTTGAACGTGAAACTCGGTATCCATGACAACCTTCATGCATTTAGGCCCTAATACTTGTCCCTCATGTGTCCCCATTGTAATTCTTAACTCCCCACACAGGTACGGCGCGTTTCACACGTACCCCTAGGGCACCATCACTACAGTGATACGGGCCGTACTCACGCGTGTACGGGCCGTACACGCGTGAGTACGTGCCTATCACTAGGACCTACGGTACCCCCAACTATAGTGATACGGGCCGTACTCACACATGTGTACGGCCCGTATCACTATAGTTGGGGGTACCGTAGGTCCGAGTGATAGGCACGTACTCACAAGTGTACGGCCCGTACACGCATGAGTATGGCCCGTATCACTATGTTTGGGGGTACCGTAGGTCCTAGTTATAGGCACGTACGCACGCGTGTATGGCCCATACACGCGTGAGTACGGCCCGTATCACTATAGTTGGGGGTACCGTAGGTCCTAGTTTTAGGCATGTACTCACGCGTGTACGACCCGTACACGCGTGAGTACGGCCCGTATCACTATAGTTGGGGGTACCGTAGGTCCTAGTGATAGGCACGTACTAACGCGTGTACGGCCCGTACACGCGTGAGTACGGCCCGTATCACTATAGTTGGGGGTACCGTAGGTCCTAGTGATAGGCACATACTCACGCGTGTACGGCCCGTACACGCGTGAGTACGGCCCGTATCACTATAGTTGGGGGTACCGTAGGTCCTAGTGATAGGCACGTACTCACACGTGTACGGCCCGTACACGCGTGAGTACAGCCCGTATCACTATAGTTGGGGGTACCGTAGGTCCTAGTGATAGGCAGGTACTCACGCGTGTACGGCCCATACACGCGTGAGTACGGGCCCTACACACGCCCTCAGAGCGTGTGTACTGCCTTTCACAGCTTACACTGGTGATAGGAGGCGCACACGAAAGGAATGGAGGCGTCAGACTCACACAAGGCTGTACATCAAGTCATTGTCAGTGCAGTCCTTCATGTGCAGGGCCTAGGTGTGTCAGGCAGTGATGTGGCACATGTCTCCTCATGTTGTGGCAAAATAGATGTGTGATGAGCTGTTTACACATGTCATGTGTGATGGGGCACTACGTGGCACACTTCCCATTCACACTTTGCACATGTGTGCATGTAGGACACACGTGTCAAGCACTGCATCACTGGTATGGCACAGTCAGCAACACCCGCAACTGTCCCCTGATGCCAGGCACACGGATAATTACACCTCACATGTGACTCCCAGCGTGCCACGATGTGACTATGTCAAGTGTGTGTCATGTGTTCCCATGAGCTTTCCGTTGGTGTTCCGTCAAATCCATCTGCTGTTGCAGCATCCAACATGTGTCTGTGTGCATATGTGCAAGACACACATATACGGGAAGGAAGCATTTGCTATCCTCAAAGAACTCTCAAAACCACCAGAACAAGAACGGGGACCCCCTTCTGACCCTAAAGCTGACCAAGAGAAATGCCAACAATTGGCTAACTTTTTCCAGGACAAAATCCGATTAATCCTGGATTCAATTCCTCCCCTGAGCTCGAGGGAAGAAACCGTTCTCCCATATCCGACTTCTTCCACCGGCCTGTCCACATGGGGCCAGGTCACCTCAGACGAAGTACGGACGACGCTCAACTCCATGAAGAGCGGCTCCCCCAGAGATCCTGCTCCTCTTCGGATCCTTAAAGAGGTAGCCCCCTCTATCATTCCCTCCCTCACTCAGTTGATTAATACGTCACTTCAACAGGGAGTTGTGCCCCTGAGCTGGAAGAAGGCGGTGGTAAAGGCCTTACTGAAGAAACCCACTCTTGACCCTGATAACCTGGCGAATTACCGGCCCATTTCCTTACTCCCAGGAGTAAGTAAAATCGCGGAAAAACTCATCAACAAGAAACTTTCGCAGTACTTAGAGGCTAACAACAAACTGAAAAATTCCCAGACGGGCTTCCGACCAGGACAGGGCACGGACATCGCCCTCCTGGCGGCGGTAGAGGAAGCCAGAACGCTGCTGGATGGAGGAGGATCAGTGGCAGTGATCCTCCTCGACCTTAGCGCAGCGTTCGATACCGTTGACCACCAACTCCTCATCGAAAGGCTGGCAAGAGTTGGTCTGGAAGGCGCAGCCTTATCCTGGCTCTCATCCTTCCTGACACAACGATCTTATCAGATCTGGGAGAAGAACGCCCGCTCCTCCGAAATGCCCCTCCAATGTGGTGTGCCTCAGGGCTCCTCCCTGAGCCCCACATTATTTAATATCTATATGTCCACATTGGAGGAGGTTATCACCCCTTTCGGAGTGAGCGTCATCAGCTATGCCGACGACACACAATTAGTGGTGTCTCTGTCCCACCCTAAACAACAGAAAGCTGATCTCCTCAACTGCCTCACGCAGGTCCATCAGTGGATGAATAGATCAGCGCTAAAACTAAACGGGACAAAAACCGAGGTCCTTGTACTCGGCTCAAAAGGAACCTCACTTCCTCTGGACATGTGGCCAACATGTCTAGGTCCTCCCCCAGACCCAAAGACAGAAGTGAAAAGTCTGGGTGTTTGGATTGACTCGGAACTCTCATTTGCCCCGCAAGCAAAGAAGGTCGTAGGGACCTGTTTCGGCCTTCTAAAATCCTTGAGGAAAGTCCTGCCCCTTCTTCCTCCGAAATCACAAAAACTATTAGTCCAGGGTCTTATTATATCAAGACTGGACTATAGTAATGCGATTTACCTGGGTGCACCGGAAGCAACACTGAATAAACTGCAAAGGATTCAGAATACTGCTGCCCGGATCATTACCAACACCCCGGCCAGATCATCGGCCAAACCTGCCCTCAAACTCCTGCATTGGCTCCCTATAAGGGAGAGAATTAAATTTAAAGCCTTGTGTCTGGTGCACAAAACTTTGAACAACCAAGGCCCCCCAGTTCTCCGCAACTTCATCACCCCTTACATAGCCACGAGATCCCTCCGTTCCAACGCAGAAAATCTCATCAACGCCCCAAGGTTTAAGAAAGCACGTTCAGGAGGAAGACGGTTCTCGGTCCATGCGGCCCGTCTTTGGAACTCCCTTCCTCGGGTTCTCCGTCTGGAACCCCAATACCTTCGCTTTAGGAAACTGCTTAAGACACATCTTTTTCCCTAACTTCTATGTCCCCCTCGTGAACTCAGCCTCGGTCCTCAGTTTTACTTTTTTAGGGTTCCTCAGCGCTGGGATACCTCCTGGTGACTATGCGCTTTATAAAAATAAATAATAATAATAATAATAATAATACGCACACCATGCCACATGTGGACTCACATGTTACATGTGTCATGATGGTTCGAAGATGACTCCCTGACATGAGGCAATATCTGCATTCTCTCAATGTCTGTGTCATCAGTTTTTGACATGTACCCCTTCATGGTAATGTGTGTTGTCTATCCTTTTCAAGATTACATGTGACCTGTGCATCTAGACTCCCGCCAGCTGTCTGTATGAGATGACATCCTTCAAATGCTGATATGTGGATGTCTGTCACTCCTGTAATGCGTCTGGCTTTTCACTTACACTGGCCCAGAGCTAGTTTCATGGCATGTCGTGTTGACCTTGAGCACCCACGTGTGTAGCTGACTCTTGGTAGGAGTATCACCTGGCTGCCATACGTGGCCTCGATGTATTGCACTGAACAGACTCTGTATGTAGCATATGTGTATTAGCTGTTGGACATGTGCTCTGTTCATTGACATTTGTGTAGTGATGTACTCAATCTTCGTTATTCCTTCCAAATTTCTGCAGGGCACCGCCTCTCCCCGACCAATGCCAGACTTGGCTGCCATGAGGGAATGTGACTGTATACGCCTCTATCGCTTCTCACAACCGTTGATTGACTGGCACCACACCTCCAACCGCTACACAGGTATCCTACTGCACTGACACCCAAGATGAAGTGATGGCAGCCCTACATTTCTTTGCCACGGGTATGTTTCAAATGACCATAGCTGATGTAGGTGGCATGTCCCAGACCATGTTCAGCCGTGTCCTGCATGATGTGTTAGAGGCCATGTTGTTACACCTGGATGAATTTATAAATTTTCCAACTCGTGAGCAGTTGACAGGTGTCAAGGGTGAGTTCTATGCCCTGGGAGGGATGCCCCATGTCATTGGGGCCATTGATGGGACACATGTGGCTTTGGTACCACCACAGGCACAGGAGGTAGCCTTTCGTAACTGCAAGCATTACCACTCCGTCAATGCCCTTGTGGTATGTCTTGCTAACATGCTGATATCCCATGTCTGTGCCTGTTTTCCAGGATCAGTACACGATGCCTACATCATGAGGCGTTGCAGGGTGCCTGAAATGATGCTGCAGCTGCGCAACGAACGTGCATGTCTTGTTGGTGGGTATACTCTGTTAGTCCAGTGTTTTACGGTATCTCAATATCTTACTGCTTCTCCTGACCCACTTCTGCCCATGATGTTTCCATGTAGGGGACTCTGGCTATCCCAACATGCCATGGCTGATGACGCCTCTCCGCAACCCCAGAACTGCCGCAGAACACCGGTACAACGACACCCATGGGCAGACGAGGCGCGTTATTGAGAGGACGTTTGGCCTCCTGAAGAGCAGATTCCGGTGCTTCCACAAGACCGGCGGCGCCCTCCCATATGCCCTGGTGAAGGTCTGCAAAATCTTCCTTGTGTGCTGCATGCTGCACAACATGGCAGTGGAGAAGGTCGTGCCACTCATCCTGGATCCCGATGAGCAGGATCATCCACCCGTGGAGGATGAAGGGCTTGGGCACGGGGCAAGTGAGGATGAGGAGGAGGATGAGGATGAGGACATCCGGAGTCAGCTTATCCGCAACTTCTGCTCATGATGGTGAGTCCCTGTGTCTGAGTGTGCACGCTTAGAGCCGTGTGTGGCATGTGTTGCAATGTTTGTGTCGAGCTGACTGTGTGCTGAGTGACTTGGAGGTGTGTTCTGATGTGTCATTCAAGTGATGATGTCAATCCACACATTTTTGCGGGAACACAAAAATCATTAATAGCATGGTGACGGCATCATTCCTGTAGAGTACATGTACATGTCTGCGGATTACTAGCTCTTAGCTGACTTGTTGTGTGTCTGTCCTCCCCAGGTTCCTGCGGCTGTCGTCTGCTCATGTCATCATTGCCGTCCTGCTATTCCTCATGAGTATTGCAACGTGTGGTGGATCAGAGTGACATGCACAGACATGGTGAACATTCATTTGGGGTAAGGAGTGCAGCAAGGCGTTTTGTGGGTGTTACGTGTTTGTGATTTGTGGGGACTGCTCCTGTGCATGTTGTGTTACCATGCATACATGTCGACTCACCATGGGTCACATGACGTGTTGCATGGCTCCCATGAATTGATAGTCACCCTTCCTGACAGTCATCTGTAATGGATTGTGGATTCTGATGAAGGCATCAATGTGTGTAAAACGTCCCTCAGGAACATACGGGATGCTAATGGTGGACATGGTGTGGGACATCCCCATGACAGCCTCAATGGGGAATTGCACACTCTCCGTGTGCAGCAAGGGGTGTTAGGCTCAACCCCTTCACTTGTGTGCCAGCTCTGTAGGATTTACCACATCTGTGTGTTGAAGGGGGTGTCCAGTGTAGGTCACACATGTTCAGCCAAATGACCTGTGAGTCTGTTCCAATGGTTGCATTTCCATTAGTGTGAGGCTGAGTAATAAAGGTGTTTGTAACACTCCAAGGTGCCTCATCTCTGTCAATGCAGGTCTCTTGCCACTTAGCATGCGGCATGTCTGGCATACTTGTTGTAGATAATGCATAGGAGTCCATGTGTAGTTTAGCGACATGCATGTAGTTGCTCATGGATTAGGCTCCCGATTGGGCATGTAGTACATGGTCGTGTATGTTTTTTTGCTAGGTCGACCACACAATGGGCCATCAACAGCTGCTGAGGGTGTGTCTCCTGTGCGCAGGTCGGCCTTCAGTTTCCTGATCCGGTGTAATGGCTCTTTGGTGATTGTGCATGCATTGTCGCTGGGTGTGCCATGTGACACTGGACACTCCTTACTTTACACCCGCGCCTGTTGCAGTTGTCCTTCTTACATCCTATTCTTTGTGTGCAAAATGTGGCATATTGAAGGGAGATGGCGCCTGCTGCTGCGGGCCGTGCACAAGCACCCAGTGGCCACACACACAAGATGGTGTGCATCATGTTTGGCTGGCTCACATATGCCATGCTAGTCCACAGCATCTGTACCTCTTGCTGCAACGCCCTCTGTATTATGCACTTGATCCACAGATGGATCCACTCCAAGTAAAGACAGACCATCCCCCAGGTCCATGGCAACATCCGTGTCAAATACTGCCCTGCCCTCTACGGAGCAAGTACATCCAAACTCCCAGGAAACTGGTCCACTTCCAGGGGGCCTCTGCACACCCCAGCTTCAACACCCTGCGCCCCATCCACCTCACTGTCCAGCATAGATAGCTGCAATGGATCACTGTCTGCTGCAGGATGACCTCCACACTCTCCACCCACACTCAGGAGGCAGTCCACCAACCCTACCCCACACCAACCTTGTACGTCTGTCATCCTAGATCCCGTTGGGCCATCTACGTGCATCCAACCTTGCCCTGGCCACCGTTCTTCACATCCACCCTACTCCAGCATACAGGACATTGTTCTCCCACCTGGCCACACATACCTGGGACTCCCTCCCCGGGTATCTCCACATGAGCCATGACCCCTACGCCTTGATGATAATCTCCCAAATAGGTCTCTCAACACAGTTTAGCAAGCACCCCCTCAGCAGCCAGAGGCCATCACAGGTGAATGTTGTGCTCTATGCCTACATTGTATGATACCTTGTGACCCATGTGTGTCCTGTACCAGAATTCTGATCTCAGGGTATGGTTGGCTGGAGTTAGTTCAACACTCAGGCATAGTTAGACATTTCCACACACATATGTAATTGAATAATGCCAAATGACAGCAACATCTCATGTGCAGAAAAATAAGATTTTATTTTTGTTGGGGTGAGTCTTTTGGTAGATGTGCTAAGGTGCACTACCGGGGGAATAGAATCTAAAGTTCACAGGAAGAGATGGCATCCTTGTCAGTTGGAGTCATCAGAGTCCAGACCACAGTGTTGGTCATCATTGGTCAGACTGTGACCAGCAAGTCCATGTGGCAGATAATGTCATTGGGTGAGGTGCTGCTGTTGCGCCAGAGGGCCAGGTGCCAGGCCATGTGACCTGGGAGATGGGGATGGTCCGCTGACTCTCACGGTCTTTTACGTGGACGACCCACCTTCCTCTGGGGACCCTCAGATGCAGGCATTGACGATGTTAGGGACGCTCCGTCAGGCAAATCCTCCTCCTCCTCGTCCCTCCCTGTGTCTGGTGCTGGTCTACGCCTGGTGGTACAGGGAGGGTTTGCCAGGCTTTGGGTGATCTGACGGAGTGATTGGCTCACGTCCATGTGCACCGCCAGGAGCTCAGCCAGTCTTGCCTCCATCCGTCCTTGGTGTTGTTGATGACTGGCATGATGCTCGACCTGCAGGTTCTTAATCACATCGAGGGTCCCCTGCATCCCGGAAAGTCTGGACACGACCTGGTCGATGCCTCTGGTGTCATGGCGGTATGAGTCCAGGATGTTGCGTATGTGTGACATACCGGTGTCCTGAGCTGGCTGGTCAGGTTCGCGCCTCCGCCTGCCTCCACTCCCACCACCCCTGCCCACTTGAGCCTGGCCTGCCCTTGTGGGCACATCGGGTCTACGGGAACCCTGAGGGATGGCATTTGCAGGGTTGCCTGCCTCCTCCTGGGTGCCCGGAGAACCTTGTCCCTCCTGGTCAGACTGGCTGTGTTGTTCAGTGCGAGCAGGGCTCCTGGGTGTGTCCTGGGATGTGGCAGGAATGGGGGTGGTGGTTGGCACAGATGTACCTGACGCAGGTGCTGCAGGTGCTTGGGCACCAGAGGGGCCAGGTTGGTCGGGGTCATCCACGGAGTGGTGAGAGTTGTCGCTGCCGGTGGGATCGTCTTCACGCGGAGCCTAGGACAGTGATTCTTCCCCCCAGTGTTGGGGGGAGATCGACGGCGTTGCCCTGTGTGTGAGAGAGAGACAATGTCAATGGTGTTTCCTGCCACATCTAGGTTGCATACATATTGAAGTTGACACAGTTCATCCAGGTAGTTGGTTGTCCCTAGCATTCCTCTCAATGTCCACTTGGGTATGGGTATGTTGCGGGGGACATATTGGGATGTTCTCCTGAGTGTTTGACCTGTAGATTGGTAGCTCTGATGCTTATTTGGCTCTGGATTGGTGTAGTTGTGTCACATGTCCATTGTGGGAGTGTGTAAATCCGTTGACTGCCCCGGGGTGTGTGCTTGTGTTAGGGGGGGGGTGACCGGGCGTGCTGTCATGTGTAGTGTGAGTTGTCATTGGGTCTCCCAGGTGATGTGTCTGTCCCCTCATGGTGCATGCTGGCATGACAGTGAGTGTGAGTTCCTGTGCTAGATACCTGTACTTGTGGAGTTGGAGTTTGAGTGTACAGTGGTCCCAGGAGGGCCTTGTGCTGCATACAGTAGGGCCCAGTGTCAGCTACCTTGTCAGTAGTTTGCCAGTCCCTGTGCATTGTGCATGGGTATGTACATATGCCATATGGGCTGAGGGCAATGTTGTCTGCGTCTCATTTCCACAATGTGTTGTGTGGGGCCCACCCTCCCAGCCTCCCAGCCTCCCGGACATCCAGTCTTGTGTTTGTGGTTGTTGTAGCCTTGGACATGGCCTTTCATTGATTTGTGAAGGGTGCATGGAGACGTTAGTGGCATGAGCGTGGTTTGTGAGTGTGGTTGTGTGCGGTGAGTGCTTGGGGGAAGTTGCATGCATTTGGTGTATATGTTGTGTGGACCCCATTGCCCCCATGTTACGTAAGTTGTTTGTGTACTCACCAGGCTCTGCGACTCCTTCCACTCCGTGTATTCCCACCAGCGGTAGCAGGGCCATCACCTTCTCCTTCCAGGGATGGTAGTGTACGGGTCTGCGGGGCGGCCCACCTCCAGTGATGTTAGTCTGGGCATATTCTTCATTCATTTTCCTCTTGACCGCCCGGTGCAGATCGTACCACCTGGCTTGGCATTCATGCCTGGTCCTTCGGGCGCAACAGCATTCACCTTGTCGACAATCCTCTGCCACATGGCAGATTTTGCAGATATGCTTGTCTGTCTGACCAATGTTCCAAACAGCTGTGGCTCGACTCTGATGACTTCGTTGACATGGAGGTCCAGCTCCGCCGTAGTGAACTTTGGATTCTTGTCTGTGGGCATGGTGTGGGGTGTGGGTGTGGATGGTTGTGGGTGTGTGGGTGTGTATGTGAGTGTGTGTGTGTGTGTGAATGTTAAGAGGGGGATGTTTGTGGTGGAGGTTGTGTGAAGGTGTGTGAGTGAAGGTGTAGTGAAGGTATGAGTAATGAGGAGTTGTTTGTGTGTGGGGTCTGGCAGCAGTGGGTCTGTTGCAAAGGCTCATGGGTTGTGTGTGTGGGCCCTTTTTATTGGTCCATTTTTGGGTGTGGCTGTGTTTGAATTTTGGTGGGTGTGTTATAAGAGGTGGTTGTGATTTGGGGCCTCTGTTTGGCTGTTTGGATGTGCCAGGTCAGTCATTGAGATGTATTTTGTCGTGTGGATGTGTTTGGTGGTGTTGTGCGAGTTGAATTGACCCTCCTTGTGCTGTTTTACAGTGTCCTGGTTCTGTATGAGTCTTTTTCGCGTAGGTGCGATCCGTACATACGCGATGCTGGGTGTGGGTGCTGGGGTACGGTGTTGGAGTGTGGCGCGTACATGCGGTGGGGGTATGGTGCATACACGGGCGGACCTGGGGTACGGCGCATGCATGCGGAGGTACTGCGCGTACAGGGGGGGACGGCGCGTACATGAGGGGGGTGCGGTGCGTACATGCGGTGGGGGGGCAGGGGTATGGTGCGTACATGCGGTGGGGGGCAGGGGGTACGGTGCGTACATGCTGTGGGGGGGCAGGGGTTCGGTGCGTACATGCGGTGCTGGTGTACAGTCCGTACATGCGGTGCTGGGGTACAGTGCGCACATGCGGTGCTGGGGTACGGTGCGTACATGCGGTGAGGGGCAGGGGGTACGGTGCATACATGCAGTGCTGGGGTAGGTGCATACATGCGGTGGGGGGCAGGGGGTACGGTGCGTACATCTGGGGGGGTGGTGGTTCGGTGCGTACATGTGGTGCTGGTGTACGGTCCGTACATGCGGTGCTGGGGTACGGTGCGTACATGCGGTGCTGGGGTACGGTGCGTACATGCGGTGAGGGGCAGGGGGTACGTTGCGTACATGCGGTGCTGGGGTACGGTGCGTACATGCGGTGAGGGGCAGGGGGTACGGTGCGTACATGCGGTGCTGGGGTAGGTGCGCACATGCGGTGGGGGCAGGGGGTACGGTGCGTACATGCGGTGGGGGGCAGGGGTTCGGTGCGTACATGCGGTGCTGGTGTATGGTCCGTACATGCGGTGCTGGGGTACGGTGCGTACATGCCGTGCTGGGGTACGGTGCGTACATGCGGTTAGGGGCAGGGGGTACAGTGCGTACATGCGGTGGGGGGGCAGGGGGTTCGGTGCGTACATGTGGTGCTGCGGTACGGTGCGTACATGTGGTGCTGGGGTACGGTGCGTACATGCGGTGGGGGGCAGGAGGTACGGTGTGTACATGTGGTGGGGGAGGCAGGGGGTAAGGTGTGTACAGGCGGTGCTCGGGTCCGGTGCGTACATGCGGTGGGAGGCAGGGGGTATGATGCGTACATGCGGAGGTATGCCGCGTACATGCGGGGGTGATGTGCGTACAGGGTGGACGGCGCGTACAGTTGCGGGGCTGGGGTACAGTGCGGACAGGGTGGTGTACGGTGCTGACAGAATTGGGGGTGGGGGGCTGTATGGCTCGTACACGGGCATAGGTTTACCCGTGTACATGTGTGCTACTGCATTAGCTCCGTATGGGCCTTTTTCCGTGCGATTGTGTATTCGGATGGATGGTCGGGATCGTACTTGCGCGTTCGGACTTGTGTTTTACGATTTGCACATACAAATGTCCGGCTCACTCTCGTACACTTTTCCCGACGATATTCGGACGTTAAAAATTTCCAACGCACTCTCGTATACTTTTCCCGACGCTATTCGTAGATATTTTTCGTGTACGGATCGTACTTGGCCATTTGTACGGTACTTGTACGACTCGTACGTAAAAAAATATGGATACGAGTCGTACGGTATGTTTTTTTTACCGGATCGGAATCGGCACCTTAGTAGAACAAACTCTTAACCATGGCTTTAATGACTGCTGGAGATAATTGCAAGTGAATTGTGTGTTGCTCTGACTGGACACACCCTCCTGTGGCCTACCCACTGTCACATTCTACCGGGGAATGAAATGAAGGTCTTCTCTGGTGAAGTGAGAAAGGTTGAGGTAGGCGGAAAAAAAGGTGGCAAAATAAAATAATAAGTTGTAGAAGAAAAAGTGATATATGAACAATAGTTACATTACAACTGTATTTGTGCGGTAATGCTCAGTTACCACCTCAAAAAACATTGTAGACATTTTGTGCATGGATTTGCTGCGCACTTTACCATTTTCTAAAGTGAGCTGGTTCTTCGGTCTATATTCCCCTCCGTTCATAGTGGACACTGTCTGAGAGCACACACTCTGTCCCGTTATTTGTGGACGCCCCCTCCAGGCCCACCCTGACAATTTCATGGCTGCATGATTGCGGGACAATACTGCTACTTCCCCCAGTTTTCTGACGGAAGCAGAATGTAAGCGTACTGACATCCTAAAAATAATTGTCCAGTATCTCCATAAGCTCCTTTTTTAGCTCCCCAAACATAGGGAATGTGAGGTAATGGTGAAGATTTTCCCTGAAGTAGTTCGACAATGCTAAAGTGTTGTGGCCGTGGATTCTGGTCCTCCACCTTATCTACATTGAAATGTTGAACAGCCAATGAGCTGTCTGAACTTGTTGAGGACACTAAGAATACAGTTTAGGACATTGCTTCCATCTTAAAATTGTATTCCATTTGAGGTTTGTAAACAGGGCAAACAATCAGATTGCAAATGCCTTTCTCTTTTTTCAAGTGTGCAGTAGTATGCAGGCTGACAACGGAAACAGACAAGCCCAAGACTCTTTTCCAGCAAGGACTCATCATCATTAACATTGTTGAGCAAGAATTGGCAGATTGGCCATGCTATCACATCCAAAGAAGTGCAATCTTAAGAATGTGGCAGGTATCATGGGGTGTACGAAATTCGATTAATTTGCTTCTTAATAATTATGCAAAAGTGTGGCAATTTTACGCAAAATTATGCACAGTTACACGGAATGCAATTTTGGCATTTTGCTCTATATATTTTAGAACCAAGGGGCTCATTATGATGGCGGAAGGACCGCCATAGCCGGGCGACGGCAGAGGCAAAGCCCTACCACCACAGAACTGCCCAAGGCAATCGTTATGATTGCCTGGCAGAGCGGTCTGCATCCACAAAATGGTGGCGGTGCCTAGCAAGCACCGTCCGCCAAATTATGATGCGGTCTCCAGAAAGCCTTTCCGCGGCAGTGCAACTGCCGTTGAAAGGCAGGCAGAGTTTGGTTTTGGGGGCCCCTACATTTCACTTCACCAAGTGGCAGGCACAGTGTAGTGCCTGCCACGTAGTGCAGTAAAATGCAAAACATGCTCTTTTTGGCATTGCGGTGGTGCTGCTGTCAGCAGCCATCGCCGTAATGTTAACGGTGCGGAAAAAGACAGCCGCGGTGGTGGTCCCATCATAATAGGGTATGCGGGACCGCCGCGTGCATGGTGGACGGTCCCGGTTCAAGCCACCTGGCGGACGGAGCCAGTCCGTCCGCCATCGTAATGAGCCCCAAAGTGCTTCCTCATGTCAATTTTTGATGCAAGGACACATTTAAACAAAAGCACAGTGAACAACAACTTTTCTCGTTCTGTGGTTTCTCTATGCTTGTTGCACATGTTTACTGCGATTGGTGCATATTTAGACAAAATGGTGTAATGGTATAATTTGAGGAATTTTGCATAGCAAGTGTAACACGAAATTCCTGAAATTAGTCAAATTACGATGCCTTAATTAAAATGTCACCCAGTGCTGTAGGGAGCAGGCATTCGGAGGAGTCTGGTCTCATTGGCTTACACTGGAAGAGCCAGAATCCTTTATACCTGGGAATATAGGAAATAATGTTCATGAGGAAAGGCAAAGGCAATGTCAATAAACTTCATTAAAAGAGAGTTAAAGAAACAATGTGGTGCGTACAGTTATTTATTTACCTCTAATACATTTTGTGAAAAAGGGCGCACACCCCTCACCCTCACTTGGTGCCATGCTTTATCAGAGGGGTGCTCCTTCATCAGCACCAAGTGGTAGCTAGACGGGCTCATCCAGACCTCTTAGTTTGAGCAAGTATTTTTCAAATGTGAGAAGAAAAGGGATGAGGTTGTAAATATATCAAGAATAAAACAAACATTTTAGTTGTACTACATTTGAATCCTATCTTATATCAAATTAAGTATTAGAAAGAATGGGGTAAATGGTGAAATTGGCACAGCTTCCTCCTATCCTTATAAGTTCAACATATTTCTGCCCTTGCAAAATGTGTGACAAGATCCCACAGCTTTCTTCAGGGCCCTAATGACCCTTCGATCTGTAGCTAGGTAAGAACAGTCAGGGTTATCCGGAACTCAGGATATTGTCTTAAGTAGGCAATGTCTTGATCTATTGCATAATCCAAAATATCCTAATACTAAAATACCTAAAGTGAAAATATCTCAACAAAAAATTTAGATCACAACATTTTTAACATTATCATTAGAAATAACAAAAAAAAGGTTTTAAGAAATTGATAATATATTTTAAAAATAATACATACTGAATTAAAATGTATTTTGCAAAAAAAAATGTACTTCCCAAAAATATATTGCATATAGTTTAGAAAAAACTTATCTCGTAGTCATGTTTTAAAAATATGGGTTGTAAAACGTTTAAAATGAAGATTTCAGAACTTTTGCAGGTGCTGCGGAGGCCCTCGTATTCCCATAAATGGTAACATCGCCACTGGAATTACTATGGTCCATCCCCGCCAACCTTTCCATGGCGGTTAACCCGCCATGGAAAGGCTGGCGGGGATGAACTTTGGGGCACTTGGGCACTTTAGTTTAGGGGTTGGGGCACCTATGGTGCTGCCCTACATTTCCCTGCACCATGTGACAGGCACCGCATGGTGCCTGCCACGTAGTGCACGGAAATGTAAAAAGTTAATTTTTAAAATTGCGGTGGGTGCTGCAGCCAGCAGCACCCGCTGCAATGTAATGTAGGTCCAGTGCGGCCGCCGTGGTGACTGCTGCATCGTAATACACCCTGTGGGACCACCGCCTTGAAGCGCGGGCGGTCCCACTCCCCGAGACAATAGAGGACGGACTGAAGTCCGTCCTCAATCATAATCAGCCCCTTTGTTTTCAATACATTTTAGTTTTTAATAAATTACCATATGTTCGTGAGTGGAGTAGTCTATTTACCATCACCTCTTCAAACTAAACAAAATTGAAATTTACCATTCACACTCTGAACTAAGCTACACAGAGGTAAGTGTTGGACTCTAAGGGAGGGGTCAGATATAATTTCCTACTCCGAATTTACTAACACTGGGAAAAGTGTTGGACTATGGGGGAGGGGGCAGGTTAACTATTTCTGCTCCAAACCAAGCAACATTTTGGAAAGTGTTGGGCTCAGGAGAGGTTCAAATTTACTTCTCCCATTCCAAACTAAGCAACTTTAGGGAAAGCGTTAGATTCTGAAAGGGTGTGCAGATTTACTTTTCCCGCACCAAACATTGGGAAACATGTTTGTCTCTCAGAGGATTAGATTTACTATCCCTACTGCAAACCAAGCCCGATTATGAGTTCAGCGATCGATGGGACTGTCGAACCTGTGGTGGCGGTCCACCTGCCTTCATCCCATGGCTGTGGCACAGCGGTCTAAGTAAGTAATATGCTGGCGGTGCTGCAGCGGGACCGCCAAGCATATTACGAGTTTCCTCACTGCCCTCATTTTAATGGCAGTGAGCCCCCCATGAAAAAGGTGGCTGTGATGAAACTGAGGGGGCCCTAAAGAGCACCCTGTTGCGTCTGTGCATGGGGGTGCCTGCAGAGGGGCACATGTTGGACCCACCTGTATTTATGCACCCCCTGTTCCTGCATGGACAGAAATGCACAACATTGTGCATTTCTGTCTGTGCAGGAACAGACTGTGGCTCTCCTACGGCGGTGCCTTTCTAAGGCTCTTCTATGAGCCTTAGAAAGGCACCGCTGTGGGACCGTTGCCTCAGAACCAACCATCAGGGTTACAACACGTAATCCGGTAGGCAGCTGACTGCGGGTTTGGTGGTCTTGGGGTGACTCACTAGCATGGCGGCCTGCTCCAAGATCGCCAAACTCGTACTCAGGTCCTAAGTAATTTGGGGGAAAATGGTGTACTTATGACAGGTAAAATGTACTATTGTCTCTCCAAAAAATAAACAAAATTATAAAAATAAAACATGTTTAAATAAATATAAATTAAATATCAGTAATGTATTAGATATAAAACTAAAGAAAATATTGCTTCAAAAAATTGGATTTACAAGCATACCTTAAAAATATAATATATATATTCAAATAAAGTCGAAATATATTTTGTTAAATTAAATAAATTAAAAAGATCATTTTAAGCTGTTTTAAAAAAAATTGAACATTATTCCCAAATAAAATGTTTTTACAATACTTCCAATATTTACAAAAATACTAATCTGAACATTAAATAAAAAGTTCATTCATTTAAACCCTACTCACACAAAACCACTATAAAACCCAACAACCTGTAAAAAAATAAACAAAAATATTATTTAAAAAATGAAGCAATAATAAAATAATGAAAACAATTTATACGAATAAAACAAAACCACTATAAATCAAAACATCCCAATCAATACATAGAGCCTCATTACAATGGCGTCTACATGTCGGTGGGTACAGCTGCCCAATTACAATGTGACCGCGATGCAGGCAGTCGGAAAGCTGCTCTTTTGCATTGCGGCTTGTGCTGTGGCCCTAGAAATGGAGCTCAGCACAAACAACAATGCAAAAGAGCAGTTTTCAAACATTCATGCACCATGTACCAGGAACCATGTGCTGCCTGGCACACAGTGCATGGATATTTGAAAGGGACCACAAGGCCCAAGGGGGACAGGGGCTCTGCTAGGGGCCAAAAAAGTCCAATTCCATCTGCCTTTACAGGCTGGTTGGACTGCCATGTAACGTCAGAGGGAAGAGGGCCATTGTTATCCCTACGGTGGTGCCTGAGCAGGCACTGCCCCAATTGCTGCCCCGACAGGCTCCCCTCCCTACGACCAATGCCTCCGACTGCCAGATCCTTATCTGGCGGTCGGACCACTTCTATAGATGCCGGTGAACCCGCCACAGATGGCCTGTCTGTGGCAGGCCCACTGACATCGTAATAAGGCTCGTAATGTTAAGATAAAAAAGTATATATTATTTAGAAAAAACAATAATTTGAAATATAAAAATAAATAATATTTTCAAAATGAACAAAATAATACACCAGCCACCGAAAATTCCTTCAAACCCCAACACCCAAAAAGGAATCACATTCTAAATACTAGTTGAAAAATAAGATAAAACAATTAGCATTTTAATGAAATTTAAAAGATCTATATTTTGAAATACTCTCCACACAAAATCCCTATAAATCCCAACATCCTGAAAAAATATCATAACAGTTAAAAATGTATATATTTTATAAAACTAAGATTAAAGGTAAATTTCAGATAATTAAAAATATAATGTAAAATACTTCCAACTCCAGCAAAAAGAAGTACATATTTTATTAAGCACCATTCTAGCAAAAAAAAAATTCAATGAAATAAAAAACATTTTTTTCAAAAATAACAATCAAATACATTAAACCTAATTAACATATAAAATGCCTAAAATTATATGAATTATCTCTATATGCAAGTAATAAATATTTAAAATATTGATGTTATTGTCAAAGATAAAATATACTTACCAATCCTCAGCCTAATGGTACCAACGATATTATGATATTGATATTAAGTATTATCAATATTCTAATATCCCTACTAAGAAGTCACACCGGTGGGGACCTATTGGTAAAGAGTAATGTTGTAGTTTGTGGGCTTTTCCTTGAATTGACCATGCCTCCCGGGAAACATCATCTAAACTAAACCATCATATAGGGAAACAGAAGATAATGAGGGGATAGACAAGGTGTTATGATCCATCCTTGGAACAAGAGATTGTGAGGAAGCAGGGACAGAATGTTATCAACAACCCTCACACAAAACACCTTTCAAGGGACCCTCTGGTAAAGTGAGTGGGACAGTCTATAGTCATACAATATTAACTTAGCTCAAAAACAGTTTATTTTTCTAATTTGACAGCCACCCATGCTTACCAAAACGTAGAGCCAAATTTACTAAGGGTTTGCACCCAGGCAAAGTGATGCATAGCATCAAAAACTCTTGCAAGGCTATTTACTATCTAGCACTAAAATTTTGTGCTTGAAATGTACTTTTTTCTCAGTGAACTACCATGGAGAAATGTTTTAATTTCTCCAAACATTCCGCATATTGCACGTGTGCTGCACTATGCAACACTCATACAGTGTCTGGAATGTTTCAGAATTTGTCTAGGCAAAGGATTTTGGACTGCAAGGGTATGCTTTCAGGACAAATCGTACGCTACACACACATCTCTGTACTATGGTGCAAGAATTATGTGCAGAGCTAGCTAGCCTGTTTGTGCTCTAGAGACGGAGATGGCATGTCGCACGATAACCAGTGTTATGACAGTAGTAAATCTATGGTGGACTCTGACAAGTAGCATGGATGCAAGGATGCAAAACAGGAATGACCAAAGACGCAACAGTAGTGGTTCTATGAGGCTAGCCCAGAACAGGAGACGGCATGGACCAAAGATAATTGGACCCACCACAGAAGTAAGACTATTGTTTTTTATAGAGAAGCAGATTTGGGACGGCCCAAGCATAACTGGAGACACTACAGTAGTAGGTCTGTGATGTTCACCCAGATGTGGAGATGGTGGAGCCTGAATCTGTACAGTATTGGGTCTGTTGTTTTCACATATAAGTGGATCTAGCATGGCCTGGGGATGACCATGCAAGTTGGAGCAGTGAATCTAGGGATTAATAAGTCCACCTAGAGACCTAGTGGTTAGATGTCAGAATGCGTGATTTTAGGTAAAAGTGAGAAGTGTGGATTGACGTGAGAGGGACAGGGTCTTTTATCCTAAGCCCTTTCAGGTACTAAACAAAAAAAATAAAAAGGCAATCAAATGATTTCATTGCTATTCTATTTTACATGTTTAGAGCGCAGCAGCCACTAGCCGGGATACATGGGTGTGTGTCCTCCTCTGCAACCTATTGGCAGCATAGAGAACTGGAGAAGCAAGATGGACCCTCCAAAGTACGCATTTCAGTTTGGTTGAATCTCTTGAGTTGGCCAAAGTGACGTACACAATTTGCAGATCTCCACTCAGCAGTCTGAGACCAAGCACAGGCCTAAAGGGCCTAAAGAAGCATCCATCCAATTCTGGTGCTGGTCTCATTCTGGTGAGAGTAGCTCCAGGATTGGTTAGTGGAATTTCCTGTAGGCTGGAGCCCACGGAACTGACAGACATGCAGCAGAAAAGGTAAGTGACTTTATTTTATTTTTTTATTATTTGCTAATCGCCTTGCCCGCATGGACACACCCACCCACCACTTAGCTGCCCTCCCACCCGCCCCACTGGTGCATATATGCGCCAGCTTCCCCTGGCACTAACAGAGTTAAGCAGGAGGGTTAGCACAAGAAAACACTGTTAACCTCTCCTCACTTTACCTGGGCATCTGGGCTAACCACCCTGGGAGGAGGAGCTACATAGATAAGTTGCTAAAGACTACTGGAAGTGGAGGGAGGTACCACAGCTAGCCACATGGCCCAGGGCATAGGACAAATTAGCCGAGGGCCAGTGCTCATCACGGGAGGCAGGAAGCAGCAACAGAAAGGAGGCAGATACAGGAAATGTAAAATGCATAAGTGTTGGACTTGGCCCTTTTTGGAGGGTCATCACAGAACTTTTGCCTTCCTCCTGTATTTTTTCTAACTTCGTCTTGGTGGTTTTATGAGTCTGGACGCTTTATCACTGCTGATCAGTGCTAAAGTGCATGTGCTCTCTCTTGTAAACTTGGTAAGATTGGTCTACACCTGTTTGACATATTTAATTTACCTATTAGCCCCTTGTACAGTGGTATTCCATATACCCAGGACCAGTAAATTTAATACTACTGGTGGGCTTGCAGTGCTGCTTGTGCCACCCACCAAAGTAGCCTTTCAAACCTGTCACAGGACTCTGCCACTGCAGGGTTTGTGCACGCAGTTTACTGCCGCTGTGACATGGCATATAAAGTGGTTGCCATGTCAGCAACTGCCCTTTTATTACATATCAGTCACCCCTAAGTTAGGCCCTAGCTAGCCCTATGGGTAGGGTGCAGTGTAGGTAAAAGGTAGGACATGTGCCTTAACTGTGTGGCACGTCCTGGTAGTGACAAACAGCCTATATGGTTTCTCACTGCTGTGAGGCTGCCCTCTCATAGGGTTGCATTCGGGATCCCCTGATATGTGCTTCAGGTGTAATTCCTGACATGAGTGTGGCAGCGTGACCATGTGTGGTATGTTTGGAATAGTAGTGATAAATCCTGCTTATTGGTGAAAGCAGAATTATTATTACTATTTTAGATATGCCACTTTTAGAAGTGGGCACTTCTGGGTGCCACCTGTCTTTCTGCCCTCTCTGATGTGTATTGACCGTCTGGTTCTGACAGACAGGGAAGAGGGGATGTGCATTCACTACAGCCAGTCCCTGGGAGGTTGAGGTGTGTCCTGCCCTGCCTGGGTGACTCAGTGCTAGGCTGAATAGACCTTGACTGAATTTAGAGTAGCGAGAGGAGTTCTCCCTTGCACCTGAAAAGGCTTGTTCTGCATTTGGAGTGGTGGGAGGAGTAGCACCTGAACCTTAATAGGGCTGTGCCTGCCTTCCAAAATGATGACTCTGCCCCCCTGTGGTGTGTCTGGAGCCAAGGCTCACACTATGAATAGGGAGTGTTGTGCACTTGTAATTGTACTGTAAAGTGCCCCCAGAACAAAGACATTGGGACTATAAGTAATGTGGCTGTGACCCCATGTAAAAGGGAAGATACTGAGTGGACTGCTATGTGCCAGGAGGAACCACTGTAGGGCTGGCTAAGCTACTGCCTGCTGGGGGATGTATGACGTTACAACGCATGCTATTACAACGCCTACCTTTACAACGCATTTTTTACAACGCAAACACTACTACAACGCAATACTTTACAACGAATACTTTTACAACGCCAAACTTATTAAAATAATTAAAAGTGCTTTCACAACGAAAACCATTACAACGCATACCATTACAACGCAAAATAAATATATTTTTTATTAAAAAGTTCAATAAAATCTGGCACGGGATGCAGGGAAATTAGGGGTTTTAGGGTGGGGAAGTGTATTAAAATGTGGAGAAAAACTGTACGTAAATTAACTGAAATGCATTACAAAATTAATACTCGAGTATTAAAATAAATACTCGAGTATTAAAATTAATACTCCTTTTTCACCAAAAATCCGGTATACCAAATGTAAACGTTTTACACAAATAAAGAATAATTAATCCACAGTTCATATACATGCAAATCATGATTATATCAGAAAACAAGTAAACAGATTTCAACACAAAAAACATACACATAGTCGCCATTTTAACCATCCCACTTCTAAAACTTGTCCTACAACACTTTCTATGACAACAATAGCAAAATACATGTTCCAAAATGGATGCCAAAACGGAGCAAATAAATGAAAACAACACATCTTTTAAAGCTTTTTTAAATTATCAATTTCCACAGCAAATAAAAGTATACTAAAAAACACAACGAACGCTGTTTTTTAAAAAATTAATAATGACACTGACTAAAACTTATAAATACCAGCAAGACACCATTTTGCAATCAGTTGATTATCAACTACCAGAGAGACCAGACGTAAAAACCTGACCCTCTGACACCTACACTGTGACCTCGACTGAGAGAACACTTCAATCCTTTGGAGAAGCATTGTTACTTTCCAACTACTAGTAAGTCACTAATATATTTAAACACCTTGTTTTGTCCTAAATCATGTTTTATTTCCATACAAAATGTGCTTTAAAAATATTTTTATTAATTTAAAAAATGTACTGTATCAAATTTTTTTTCACTGAAGAAACTTTAATATATACCAACTTAAAACATCTACTTGTTTTTCCTAAAACAGAAAGTTGTTTTTCTATCAAAAGCGAGATATTGTTTCCCTAATTTTCCATCACCTCAACGTAATCGACTCACCTTTGCTATTGTGAAGGTAAATGATTTAATTTTTTTTTTTAAATTCTTTTAATTTAAAAATATATTTTTAGCATTAGCAAATGTGTTGTATGGTATAGGGGTTAATATTATTTTTTTGGAACATTCACGCTGCATCATAAAGGTGCAGGGGTAACAATTACTAATATGACTGCACTTAGGTACAGCAGTAGAGAAAGCGTTTGATGGTACAGGGGTAACTATTACTATTCTAAGTCCCGGAAGGTGCAGCAGTAGGGAAATTGAGTGATGGTGTAGGGGTATCCATTACTACTCTAAGTTCATAATGTATTGAAAGTGTAGTATGTTTTGGTGTACCAATTATTATTCAATCTCAAGTGTGATGCAGCACAATGGAAAATATGATATGTGATGTAGTTACAGTGAAATAAAATATCAGATTTACAAACAATTTGTCTCATTTTTTTTTTTAACCAACGTTGTCAAAGTTGTTTTAACTTTTAATTTTTTTTTTCATTTTCACAGACAATCGGTTGCAACTTTGTGGATAAAATCAGTAAAACAAATAACTTAAACTTCCAGCCAGCAGTCCAATTCCACAGCAGCAGCCAAACCAAGAAAAGAATCAGCTAAAGAAAAAGGTATTTTAAATTTACACTGTTATAAATCCAACAATGTAATAGTCATACCTATTACTATTGTAACTCCAGGAAGGTGTAGAAGTAGGGTAAGTGTTGGATAGTGTAGGGGTACAATTTACTATTCTAACTCCAGAAAGGTGCAGCAGTAGGGAAAGTGTTGGATGGTGTAGGGGTACAATTTACTATTCTAACTCCAGGAAGGTGCAGCAGTAGGGAAAGTGTTGGATGGTGTAGGGGTACAATTTACTATTCTAACTCCAGGAAGGTGCAGCAGTAGGGAAAGTGTTGGTTGGTGTAGGGGTGCAATTTACTATTCTAACTCCAGGAAGGTGCTGCAGTAGGGAAAGTGTTGGATGGTGTAGGGGTGCAATTTACTATTCAAACTCCAGGAAGGTGCAGCAGTAGGGAAAGCGTTGGATGGTGTAGGGGTACAATTTACTATTCTAACTCCAGGAAGGTACAGCAGTAGGAAAAGTGTTGGTTGGTGTAGGGGTGCAATTTACTATTCTAACTCCAGGAAGGTGCAGCAGTAGGGAAAGTGTTGGATGGTGTAGGGGTACAATTTACTATTCAAACTCCAGGAAAGGGGCAGCAGTAGGGAAAGTGTTGGATGGTGTAGGGGTGCAATTTACTATTCAAACTCCAGGAAGGTGCAGCAGTAGGGAAAGTGTTGGATGGTGTAGGGGTACAATTTACTATTCGAACTCCAGGAAAGGGGCAGCAGTAGGGAAAGTGTTGGATGGTGTAGGAGTACACTTTACTATTCTAACTCCAGGAAGGTGCAGCAGTAGGGAAAGTGTTGGTTGGTGTAGGGGTGCAATTTACTATTCTAACTCCAGGAAGGTGCAGCAGTAGGGAAAGTGTTGGATGGTGTAGGGGTACAATTTACTATTCGAACTCCAGGAAAGGGGCAGCAGTAGGGAAAGTGTTGGATGGTGTAGGGGTACAATTTACTATTCTAACTCCAGGAAGGTGCAGCAGTAGGAAAAGTGTTGGTTGGTGTAGGGGTGCAATTTACTATTCTAACTCCAGGAAGGTGCAGCAGTAGGGAAAGTGTTGGATGGTGTAGGGGTACAATTTACTATTCGAACTCCAGGAAAGGGGCAGCAGTAGGGAAAGTGTTGGATGGTGTAGGGGTACAATTTACTATTCTAACTCCAGGAAGGTGCAGCAGTAGGGAAAGTGTTGGTTGGTGTAGGGGTGCAATTTACTATTCTAACTCCAGGAAGGTGCAGCAGTAGGGAAAGTGTTGGATGGTGTAGGGGTACAATTTACTATTCGAACTCCAGGAAAGGGGCAGCAGTAGGGAAAGTGTTGGATGGTGTAGGGGTACAATTTACTATTCTAACTCCAGGAAGGTGCAGCAGTAGGGAAAGTGTTGGATGGTGTAGGGGTACAATTTACTATTCTAACTCCAGGAAGGTGCAGCAGTAGGGAAAGTGTTGGATGGTGTAGGGGTGCAATTTACTATTCTAACTCCAGGATGGTGCAGCAGTATGAAAATTGTTATGTAGTAATAGTTAAATACAATGTCATAATTTCAAAAATGTAATCAAAATTTGCATTTGTCACCAACGTTGTGAAAGTGTTTAGTTTTTTCATTTTTTTTTTCATTTTTCCAGAGAATTGTTTGCAACTTTGTTGTAAAATTCTGTTCAACACATAACTGAAAACTCCAGCCAGCAGGCCAATACCACAGCAGAAGCCTCACCAAGGAAAGAAATCCAAAAAAACAAGGTATTTTTAAACAACACTGTTATAAAACCATCAATATGTTAGTCAAACCATTTACTTATTAATTTTAATAAGATCCCAAAATGCATAAAATAAGGGTTGTAGTTGGAATAACTTATTTTTCTAACTCCAGGAAGGTGCAGCAGTAGGGAAAGTGTTGGATGGTGTAGGGGTACAATTTACTATTCTAACTCCAGGAAGGTGCAGCAGTATGGAAAGTGTTGGATGGTGTAGGGGTATAATTTACTATTCTAACCCCAGGAAGGTGCAGCAGTATGGAAAGTGTTTGATGGTGTAGGGGTACAATTTACTATTCTAACTCCAGGAAGGTGCAGCAGTAGGGAAAGTGTTGGATGGTGTAGGGGTACAATTTACTATTCTAACTCCAGGAAGGTGCAGCAGTAGGGAAAGTGTTGGATGGTGTAGGGGTGCAATTTACTATTCTAACTCCAGGAAGGTGCAGCAGTAGGGAAAGTGTTGGATGGTGTAGGGGTACAATTTACTATTCTAACTCCAGGAAGGTGCAGCAGTATGGAAAGTGTTGGATGGTGTAGGGGTACAATTTACTATTCTAACTCCAGGAAGGTGCAGCAGTAGAGAAAGTGTTTGATGGTGTAGGGGTACAATTTACTATTCTAACTCCAGGAAGGGGCAGCAGTAGGTAAAGTGTTGGATGGTGTAGGGGTGCAATTTACTATTCTAACTCCAGGAAGGTGCAGCAGTAGGGAAAGTGTTGGATGGTGTAGGGGTGCAATTTACTATTCTAACTCCAGGAAGGTGCAGCAGTAGGGAAAGTGTTAGATGGTGTAGGGGTAACATTAGAGGTATTGTATGTACTTTTACATCCTAATTTGTTTTTCTTCTCTTCTCTTTTCAGATAATGTCTAGTCTTGAAGCAGCTAAATACATTAAATCGAGGAAAGGAAAAAATGTATTAAACCATGGAGGATACATATATAGTAAGGAAAGAATAAGTTTTCCTAGAAATCATTGGAGGTGTGTGCAATACTACACTACCCATTGCAGTGGCAGAGCGGTTACACTTGATAATTTAGTTGTGAAAACAACAGAACATAACCACTCTGCCTCTGCAATGGAGGTAGAAATAAGAGAAACTGTTAATGAAATGAAAGCTATTGCAAGCACCTCCAATGATTCTACAGGATCCATTTTAAGAGAGGTTGCACAGCATGTCCCCAGTCATGTTGCTAGTAACATGCCTATAATTCCTAATTTGAGACGAATTATTCAAAGACAAAAGCAGGCAAGTAACATCCAATTATCTACACCACATACTTTTTCAGATATTAGAATTCCACATGATCTTTCTATTTCTTTTTCTGATGAACCTTTCCTTTTGCATGACAACCAAAACCCTCAGAAACGAATTCTAATTTTTAGTACCCCACGTAACCTTACAAAGTTAGAAAATAGTGAAATTTGGATGATGGATGGGACGTTTAAAAGTACACCCCATCCTTTCACTCAAATTTACACTATACATGCCAAAATTAACAATAATGTAATTCCCTTAGTATATAGTTTGCTACCTGATAAGACTTCTGCAACATACTCTGAACTTTTATCAGTTATTAAAAGTAAAACATCTCAAACTCCTAGGAAAATGATTTTGAATTGAGCATGATCAATGTGATCAATAAAACGTACACGGATACCCAAATTCAGGGATGTTTTTTCCATTTTTCCCAGGCTTTTTGGCGTAAATTACAAAAAACATCCCTAGTTGCAGAATATTCTCGTGATAGCAAACTACAGTTTGAACTAAAAAAATTAACAGCACTTTGTTTTGTTCCTCCCGATAGTGTGGACGAGTACTACACTGCTATTATAGAATCTGTTTATTTTTTTTTTATTTTTATTTTTTTTTGTCCTCATTTGCCTAACCCACAATGATGGACAGGCCGACCACCCCACTCGTACAAAGATTAATGTAGTGGTGGCCTACCAACTCCAACATCCGAGGGGCTTTCACCAACTCCATCTAGGCATGTTACAGCCTGCAGGACCATTAGTGGACCAAGACAAACAAAAGCCCGGTCCAGGGAGTGTTCAAGGCATAATCATAGGACCCGGGGAAAAAAAAAATAAAAAAAAATAAAACCCCGGACACTATCGCCATTCGATCAGCAAATTCCAAAAAGTTAGATTGTGTTTACTGCATGATCTATTAAGGTCCGCTCTAGATGTTTCGTATAGAGATGAAAGCCACCCTGAATGTAATGGGGCTGTTTTCTCCGTCCAGTGAATACAGATTTGTCTTCTGGCCAATAGCATTGCATAGAAGAGGAAGGACCGTGCCTTGCCAATGATGTTGTCATCCAAACCAAAGATAACAAGTGGTAGGGTTATTGACAAGGATACGTTTAATATGGAATTTAGGGTGTTCTTCACTTCTTCCCAAAAGCCGGCGATGACCGGGCAGTCCAAGAACATATGTACATCGCAGGCCTCGCTGTAATTACATTTGTTGCACTTTTTATCTGGGAGAAATTTGGAGAGTCTCAGCGGGGTTATATATGCACGATGTACTGAAAATAGATGATTTTGTTTTAGCCATGATGGTTTTACAATTTTATGAAGTAAATCAAAGGATTTTAGCCAGAGCTCTTCACAATGTAGGCCAGACACCCCCCCCCATAGCTGGACTGGGAGAAGGAACTCTCCATCACTTTCCTCCATCAACTGCCAATACCATTTGGCTACTTCTTTCCCTCCCGATGGAAATTCCACTAGTTGTTGCTCTAGGATGCTTGCCTTCCCTAGGTGAGGGTCTGTACGATTTTGGGATCTAGCCCAACTTTCAAATTGAATGAATTTGAATCTGGAAAGTCCGGGCCCTACACATTCATATAGTTGGGGCCAAGCTATTAATGCCCCTTCCTTAAATAGCTGACCCCATCTCCTGATACCAGCTTGTTGTATTATGGAAGACAGACTATCCTTCAGACATAGAGGGAGGCCCGGCGAGTCCCAGATTGGGGAAAAATCCGAATAGTAAGACAGCCCTAGTCTCTTCCTAATGCTGAACCAGGTTTTAGCCCATGAGTGTAGAATTTTTAGCTTGATTTTTTTGAAGAATTTCTGGCTCCCAAATTTGAACAAAAACCCCTCTGCCGACAGATTCACCCCCATTAACATTGCTTTGTATATCGACCCAGGTTGAAGATTAGATGGCATTTTTAAAAGCATCCTGGAATGTGCCAACAGGAATGCCCAGGCGTAATACAGTAGATCTGGCAAGGCGAGCCCACCCTTCTCCCTTCTTCTCCTCAACTTCTTCCAAGCTATTCTGGGTGATTTATAGTTCCATATGAAGGAGTTTATTTCTTGTTGACATTTTTCAATTAATTTGGGATCAAATGCCAGAGGGATCGCATTAAAAATAAACGTAAACTTAGGGAGAATGGACATTTTTACCAGGTTCACCCTACCCGTTATAGAAAGTGACAGATGAGACCAAGATTTTAAAAGTTTTTTAGTCTCGATATATATTCTATTTAGATTGGTTTGTCCTATACTGTCCATTTCTTGAGTAATTCTTATGCCAAGATATCGCATAGATGTGGAAATATTTACCCCCAGCTGTATATCCGGTAAGTTCCAGACCATTATTTCGCTCTTACTGGGGTTTATGTCGTAACCGGAGATAAGACCAAACTCTTCTGCCCGTTTGATGACTACGGGAAATGCCTTTACTGGATCTGAACTAAAGATCAAAATGTCATCCGCATAGAGAGCCACCCGTCTTTCCCACTCTCCAAAGCTAAAAGATGGAATATTAGCCTCCTCACGCAAAAGCTGGGCAAATGGTTCTATGTATAGGTTGAATAGGAGAGGGGAAAGCGGGCAGCCCTGCCTCGTACCTCTGGTTATATTAAAGGAGTCTGTCAAAACCCCATTGATCAATAGTCTGGCCGAAGGAGTATTATAGAGTTGCTTTATAGTTCTACAAAAACCTTCCCCACAATTAAATTTTTTGAGTACGTCTATGAGGTAGAGCCAGTTGACTCTGTCAAATGCTTTAGTTGCATCCAGAGTTAAAGTGGCCATAGGTAGGGAGAAGGCAGTAGCGATATCTATAGCTCCTATTAGTTGGTGTGTTAAATCGACTAATTGTCGACCTTTGATGAACCCTTTTTGATCCTGATGGACTATAGTACCAATAACACTCGCCAATCTAGCTGACATGATTGTTGCAAAGATTTTATAGTCGTTATTTAAAAGTGATATTGGTCTATATGACCCGCACTCGAGGGGAGATTTCCCCGGCTTCGGGATAAGTATAATTGTGGCCTCCCCCCAAGATTTGGGCGGCGACTCCCCATCTATTAAGATACCATTAAATAAGGACATCAATACGGGGGCTAAGACATTCTCCAGGGATCTATATATCTCCCCTGGCAGCCCATCTGGGCCAGCCGCTTTCCCTTTTTTTTGTTGATGGATGGCTTTGATTACCTCCGCCTCTGTGATATCGGAAACCAAGGCCTTACTTTGAATTATCGAGAGAGATGGGAGGGTAATAGCTTCCAGCCAGCTGTCTCTTGCTTGCTGGTCATTGGGGAGAACCTCCTTGTATATTTCCTCGAAAAATTCAAAGAAGGCTCTCCCTATTTCTAATTGGGTGGATCTTTTCACTGCCTCGCCTTCTATCCTAATTTCTTTAATTAATTTACTAGCTTGATCTGCTTTTATTTTCCAAGCTAATACTTTTCCTGCGGCTTCACCAAATTCAAATTGGGAGGTTTTAAATGCTTCCCATCTTTTATTTACTCTCTCCTGTAAGATGTTATTGAGTTGTGAATTTAAATCGGCCAATTTATCTTGATCCTGTATTGTTCCTAGGGGAGAATCAATCCTTAACACTAGATGTTTCATCTCTTGTTCAAGACTGGCGACCTGCTCTCTATATGTCTTCCGCCTAAAAGACGCTCTGTTGGTAATCTGACCTCTTAAAAAGGCCTTAAATGTTTCCCAGACAGCGGTAGAGCCAGCCGAGTCCCTATTGATATCAAAGAAAATTAAGGACTCAGTTGTTAAAAATTTAACCTCTTCATCTTCAAGCAAGAGAGTCCGGTCAAAGGACCAGGATGAGTGTTTTGTGGAGTTTCCCCGTTTTAAAGAAAATGCCAGTGCAGAGAGGTCTGAGAGGTGCGAGGGAAGATAATCTATCGTAAAAAGAGTGTCCTTTAGGCAATAACTGAAAAGTGCGTAGTCAATTCTTGACTTATGTTTAAAACGGCTATTCCGAAGGGACACCCCTAATTTATTACCCGCCCTCTCTCTCCATACGTCCGCCAACCCAAGTTGTGTCATAATTGTTAGGATGGAGCACCTGGATTTAACAGAACTACAAAATCTAGATTTTACCGATTTGTCCAACCTAGGATTGAGAACAATATTAAAGTCCCCCATCCAAATTACTGGATCTTGAACTAATATTAGATGGTTCCTGATCACATCCAGATATGATGGGTCATCAGAGTTGGGGCCATAATAGCCAACTAAGGTATAAATCTGAGCATGCAACGCAACTCTCACTAATAGCCATCTCCCTGAGTGATCTTCTCTACATTCCAAAATTTGGGCTTTGGCAGTTTTTTTTAAAAATGAATATGACCCCCCTAATATTGGCATTATGATCTGTTGAGCAAAATTTGTCAACCCACTTATGTTTCTTTAACAAAGCTGTGGCCTCTATTTTAAGAAGGTGTGTCTCCTGAAGAGCTATCACCTGCGCCTGAGAGTCTCTCAGATATTGTAAAATACAGAATCTGTTTATTATACAAGTAATGAAGAGAAATTGGCACCCATCCGAAATTATTTCGAGGACACATGGATTGGGCACCTAAGCAGATCGGGTCGCAGGAGGAAGCCACGATTCCATGTGGAGTGGTGGAACTGCTACACGAGCTGTTTAGAGGGAGAAGCAAAAACAAACAATGCCATTGAGGGATGGCATAACTCCTTCAACCATACAATTGGCAAACCTCATCCAAATTTCTACTCTTTTTTGGAAACTTTGAAGAAGGAGCAAAGTTTTCAAGAAATGAGACTAGCCCAAACACTTGCAGGTAGTCTAAACCCACGAGTAACTGTCAAAACTAAGGAAATGTCAGAGAGACTATTGGCTATATTACAACAATTTACGTTGTGTGTGGCTCTAGACTACCTGGAAAATCTTTCTAACATTCTTTCTTTCTAAAACTAGTTTTGTACTTACTTTCTTGCTTTGCTTCAAATTTAAATATCCTTTAATTACAATTGGCATACAATTATTTTTCAAACATTTTTTCAAATGTAAAAGTCGGGTCTCCTAATTATTGTATTTTTTTCTCAAATCTTCATTTTTTTCTAAACCACCAATGTTACCAAATCAACTTTTCCATAATATTCGACCAACTTTTCCAAAACCAAAGGCCAGTAAATAATTATTAGAAAACTTCATAATTAACTACCACCCTTAAAATCCACAAAAAATCCAACTATTCAAAATTTCATAAGTCAATCCCATTTTCCAAAATGCACATTGCTGCATGAACACCAACTTAATAACAATGGGGCATATGCATCAACATTAGCATTTGCGATTCCTTATTAGCGAAAAATAAGGATTCGCTAATAAGGAATAGCAAAAGGCTATGCATGTAGGAATCGCTATTCAAATAGCGATTCCTTAACTTTCCTTAATTGCTACTAGCAAATAGCGAGTAGCAATTAAGGAATGCCGTCCCAATCATTCCTATGGGCCTCCAGGCCCATAGGAATGAATCGGAGATTGCATGAGCAAATAGCGAGTACCAGTATGTTCTCGCTAATTGCTCATGCAATTTCAAGGGTGCAAGGGTGTCAAAATGACACCCTATAGCACCCCTGAAAATGATATGTGCACATATGTTGCACACACACATGCTCTAAGGGCATGTGTGTGCGCAACATGAAACTTTGAAAAATGCACAAAAGTGCATTTTTCAAAGTTTTTGCAAATTACCATGCAGTTCATCTTCATGGTAATTTGCTCCCCCTATTAGCGAAATCGCTAATTTTTTAACTTTGATGCATTGCATTTAAGAAATCTCACTTTGGGATTCCTTAAATGCAATCGCTATTTAAGGAATCGGTATTTAAGGAATCCCTATTTAAGGAATCTGTATTTAAGGAATCCCTATTTAAAGAATCGCTATTTAAGGATTCCTTAAATAGCGATTTCTGCTTTTGGGTTGATGCATTGGGATTGGGTATTTTTAACTTAATACCGGGAGCTATTAGCGAATCGGTATTTTACCGACTGGATTTTGGGTTGATGCATGAGGCTGAATCTTTTTTATCAAAAATTAAGAATACGCAAATTTTTTTTTTTTTTTAAATGAAGATATAAATCATTAGTATTGGTTCCGAAGTTATGAAATAAACATTGTTAACAGTAACTTAAATTACTTTTACAGTTACTTACATTTTTTAATGAACCAATACATTTTCGCGACCCGACATAGGCATACATTAATGACATAAATGTGGACATGTTTTAAAACATTTTAAACATCAATTAGTTATTCCACAACCTCTCCTTATTCTTTTTTTACTATATATGTATCTTTTTTAAAGGTTTTATGTATAAATAAAAGTGAAAAAGTTTCCTACCTGGACGCAGATCAGCTTCCTGCTGCTTCCTCCTCCGATGCTCTTCAAAATGGCGCCTTACGTCTACGTTCACGTCATGACGTCATCGCGTGCATCAATGTTAAAAAAGGACTATTTTATTTACTTTTTCTGTAAATAAATGTTTAAAAATATAAATAAATTATGTATATGTTTTGTAATAAATGTACATTATGTTATAAAAAACAATAAAACATAAAAGTTTTTTCTATGTTTTTTCAAATAAAGAAATATTTAATAAACCTTATTTGTTTACTGTTATTTATTTATAAAATTGTTATTTAAACATGTAAAATGTTAATTATAATTTGTAAATTTACTAAATGTGTTCCTTACCTCGACTCTATTTTCATTTTCCTTTCAAACTTCCTTTTTCTTCTCTTTTCGCTCCTTCTTTTCTTGTTCCGCGGGTGGTATATTCTTAAGCTGCCAAAATAAATGAAGGACAATTTAGCACATAGACTTCAATGCAAAAGCGTGGGAATTTTTTTAAAGTAAGTTCTATTTTATTATTTCTATTTTTTTTGTATTAATATTATGTTAAATTCATTTTTTTAACTCTATGATTATTTTATTTATAATATAATTTTTTTTTCTTCATTTTTTATATTTCATATTTTAATACTCCAAAAGTACTTTTTCTTTTTTTAAATACTTTTTTTCATTAATTTAATTTAAATTTTGTTGTGTAAAAATACTCAAGTATTAATTATTCATAATACTACTCATTTTTCTCATTTTAATACTCCAAAAGTACTTTTTCTTTTTTTAAATACTTTTTTACATTAATTTATTTTTAATTTTTTTGTTTAAAAATACTCAAGTATTAATTATTCATAATACTACTCATTTTTTATTATTTGTTTATGTTTTTTTTTTTAGTTTTAAAATCTCTTTCTGATTTTAAAATTACTCAAGTATTAATCTTTTTTAATACTAATCATATATTTTATTTTTTCAAAAGAAATTACATACATTATACACAATAATTATTTTTAGAATATAGTATTTAATATTATTTTTAAAATATTAATTAATTATTTTTAACATACTCCAAAGGTACTTTTTTTTTTTTATTATATAATTTTCATTTTTATTAAGAAAGATAAAAATACTCAAGTATTAAACTCTCATAATACTACTCATTTTTAATTTCTTTTTTAAAATACTCTTTCATATTTTAAAAGTACTCCAGTATTAATCTTTTAAAGTACTACTCATATTTTTAAATGTTTCTTAAATATTAAATAATTAATACTCAATAATTACTCTTTCTTATTTATCTATTATAGTATTTAATATAAATAATAAAATATTAATTAATTATTTTGCAAACATCATAAATAAAAAAATGTATAAAAAATGCGTTGTAATGGTATATGCATTGTAAAACTACTTACCATATAACAGCATGCGTTGTAAATGCATGCGTTGTAAAAGTTTTTGCGTTGTAAAAAATGCGTTGTAATAGCATTACGTTGTAAAAGTTGCGTTGTAAAGGTTGTTTCCCCCTGCTGGGTGGTTGAAGGAACTGCCCTCTGCTAGGAAGCCCTGCGTGCTGCCTGTGCCCTGTTCCCAGGCCTTCTGCTAGAGGAACTGTAGCGCTAGGAAATGCTTCACGTGCCCTGCATTCGCTTCATGGTGAGGTACCTTGTTTGCCTGATTGCTGATGTGGAGCACTGTTCAGAGTTGGGAGGATGCTTCTCCCTTAGTTTGCTAAAGAGCATTGGCGCTAATTGTGAGGGTGAGGAGGTGTCGTGAAATTGCTGTGGAGCGCTACTTGTGAAAGCGAGCGCCGTGGGTGTGCCAAACGTTGCCCAACACCCAGCTGATGCTGTCAACCTGGGGGAAGAGGCCGAAAGACAGACCGCGGCCCACTGCAGTCTCGCCTTTAAGCGAGACGCTACACCAAGTGCCCCAGCGGCCCTTCTATAGGAGCTGTTGGCCAAAGAGAGCAAGGACGCTCTCGAGGGAGAGAAGAGAGTTGCTGCTGCACAACCGCCCCGGATCAGCCCGTGGCCAGCCACTGGAGGAGACACCAAGAGAGAGTGGAGAGGCAGAGACTTCGCTTTGTGCCTTCCCGGCCTAGAGGGACCTGACTGGAGTGATACGGTGACCCATTGGCCTTTTTCGTCTGCAGCAGCTGCTCCTCTGGATCGCAGTGAGGTGCCTTGGCACTTGTGGGAGGGGGGGCGATGTCTCCCCGCAGCGCAGGCCCCCCCTCCATTTTTCTCTCATGCCTGCATAACCGGGGGATTCTTCATTGGCGGAGACTGGGTGTCCTGCCCGCCCCTTAACTTTTGCTTAGAGCACTGGGGACATACTTTATCAATCGCAAGGGAGGTATGTGGTTGTCTTCCTCACCTACGATCTGCATTTGTGCCCTAGTGTTGGGGCACGTGTTGTGTACCCTCACAAGGGGCAGAGGGGAGACCTGGTTACGGGAGTGAGGATTCCTGTGCCTGTTAGTTCCGGAAGTTTCCCAATGGGCTGTTATGCTCTAATGTGATTAGACTTTGGATATTACATTGCCAGTGAGGATTACTAATATGTGCACGCTACAGATGTTTACTATGATGCACTGTGGATAATGTGTTTGCATAATGTTTTCTGCTAAAGGTAATCCTACGAGTAGCTATTGGTGACCCTAACTGTAATGTTTATGACCGTGGCCCGATTGGCCAAGTGGTTTATGTAATCCCTGTGAAGTTATGACAAGTGCCTGGTGGCACAGTGATATATGTAATTGTGTTATAATGTGTTTTTATGGATGATAAAAAGGATATTTTTATATAACCTTGTGTGCAGTTTCTTTTGTGGTGTGCCTAGTGTCTCACTGCTGTGTGAGTGTGTTGTGCAAATGCTTTACACATTGCCTCTGGGATAAGCCTGACTGCTCTGCCAAGCTACCAAGGAGGTGGTGCAGGGGTTATCTTCGGTGTGTAACTCCCTTACCCTGGCTAGAGTGGTGGGTTCTGCCCAACACATGGTAGAAACATCTCACTTCGTACACAGAGACTTGAAAACCAAAACCTAGACCCTCAGTACACTCATCGGTGCACCCATAGACCACTAGTGAATATACTCGCAGATGGAAAGAAATCAGAGCACTTTAAGCTGATGTCTTACCTGGTTCAGAGATTACCATGTGGAAATTATCACAAACCAGAAAGAAAACCCAATAAACTCAATACAGAACCTTTGCAAAAGGAACACTAGACATCTGACCTCACACTTCCCTATTCCATAATTATGCTTCATTGTATTCTTCCCCTTTGCTATGTATGCAATCCCTGTATTTGTAGCCAGCTCTGCTGCCCTTCAGGCTTTCTAATATCCTAAATAAAATAAAATGAACCGAACTCCGGAACAGGGACGTGGCTCAAAGATACAGCTTATCTCTGACATGAGTGAAGGTCTTTTATATCCCACTCAGACCCGAGCTCTTCCCTACTGCCTTTCTCTCCTCAGTCTCTCAATCAGCCACGCCCCTACAGGTGAGAGCGGTAGGGCCGGCTGGAGGGGGATTTCGAGAGACGACCACAAGGGAATATTAAATAAATATTACATTTCCCCCCCACCATCCCACCACTCTTACTTGCAGAGGCCGCGGCTGCTCCCAACCAAGCCTCCAAAAAACTCCTCTACATATCCCTTTTAGGCCTACTGCTTTACAATGTACGACCCCTTGTTCAATATGTTGACTATAATAAGGTTAAAGTCCAGTCATGTGCATGCAATGCTCAGGTATACATCAAGTTCATTGAGAACTCCTATGAACTTACATGGATGCATCAGAGATGCTTCAACTGAACAACAAGACTGACTTTATCTTTTACAGGGTTCGCTTTTCAATGGAGCCAGGAGCTTCGCACATCTATAATCTACCGAATCAAACACTGTGTTTAGCTTCCACAGTGAAGAATGTGGGTTTTGTTCAACTGTAGGGTAACTCTAGGAAGGCAGATAGGCAAGGTGGTGGTAAGTTGTTTCCACCTTTTAGAAACAATTTAAATGTGTTCTCCTTCAACTGTCGTCTAAGCAGCAGGGGTTAGCAGTAGGGACATTTGTTAACTACGTACTGGATTATTGCAACTGTTTGTAAACTGGCTTACAGGAATCTACAAAAGATTGATTGTCAATGGTTCACAATGAGGTGGTGCATGCCATGATAGGCATCAAATGCAGGGATCACGCCTCCACAGCATACCAATGTCTACATTAGCTGTCAGGGGCCAATGGGAGTATATATAAACTAGCCTGCTTAATGCATAGATGCTATCATCAGGTTAGCCCACTGATGCTCAAAGTACGCCCCGGGGCCGCATGCGGCCCTCCTGACCTTTACATGTGGCCCCCTGGTTAAGAGCAGCTATGTGCTGCTGTTAACTAGTCTCAGCACTAGCAAAAAAAAAATGCTAAATAAACGGGCGAATGTTTAATTTTAATTTGTGTTAAGGAAAGGAAGTGACTAGGGAGTCATGCACTGCTCAACTTTAAGGGCATCTCAGGAAAAAGTGTAAAAATAGGATGGTCTCTTCAAAATTCAAAAAGTGTATTTAATTACCCTGCAGAACCTTTTAACCTCAGTTTATCAGATTAGATCAGTGCATTGACCTGTATTATTTTAAAATTGATGGTTTTTCAAACATGAATTTCAAAACATTAATTCTTCCCTCTAGCCTGACAATAATGTCAATGGTGAACTAAAGCTGCACATCATTTCTTATGTGCACTCTTTGGGTGACCTAGGTTCCTATTATGAATGAACAACATTATAGTTTATTAAATACAACACAGGAGAAGGTTTTGCACAACACAGCTTTAACTCATTTTTTTTTTCAGGTCCTCTTATTTGTGATAATGAAGAATAAGGAGGGAAAGTGAAATAAAACAATTGCCTAGCGTCACACAATTTAAAAAAGTGGGTTTCACATTATGCAATTATGCTTCACTTCACCTACATCTGCCTTAATGCCAACTCTCCCACCCAACCTCCACTCCACTGGCATCAATGCGGCCCCCGGTCCCATCACACACCAGACTTGTGGCCCCTTGGAAAATGTTTGTGAGTACCCATGGCTTAGCCCATCCTCTCTAAATGACAGAGTAAGGCCTTGTGTTCCTTCTTGTTTCTTACGCTGTCAGGATCTCGTCCTCCTCACTCTATAAAGCTCTAAAAATCTACCGTTTCAATACCCTCTCTGAGAAGACCACTTAGAGACCTCACTGAGATGGAGAGCGCCATACTGATGTCATTATTCATTCATTAATTCATTTTGAATTAATTCACTCAGTCTAGGCTTCGGGGCAGCCACCATCATTACCACCAATAGCACCAATAATTACCCAACCATCACCACAAACAATACCGATTATCAACAGCAATGCCATCATAAGTAATGCCAATATTATCAATATCACTACTACTAATACTACCACCAACATGAACATACACCACCGTACCACCAATACTACCACCAAACACCATCAATACCACTAACCACCAATAATACCACCATCATTAGCTGCACTACAAATAGACAACCAAAGCTACCAGCACAGTCCCACTACCAAATACACAGTTGACCTTACAGGAAATACCACCGTCCCCAACACCACCAAGAACCACGCCATATCGCTAACAATACCACCAGTATCCCTACACAATACCAATATTACCAACAACACCACATCATCAATACCACTACTACTGCCACCAGTACCACCTCCACCAATATCACACCTTTGTCATCACTACCGCACTGACAAGCATTAGCAAAGTCAATAGGTCTGGCTTCAGTGTGTCATTGCATAGAAACATCATTCCTGCATGCCTCTGTTTGAATGCAGTCACATTCAACGCAAACCTACTGGCTTTGCTAAAGCTTGTTCTCTTAGTTGAATCCCAGAGACAGAAACTCTCACGTCGTTACCCCATCACCTGTCTCTCAAGCTATCTGAGCTCCCTGCCTCCTCCCCCGTGACGAAGTGAGAGATGCCATAACAGGCCAGCATCCTCGGAGTGAATCGAGTTAGAAGCCAGACCCTGCGAAGCGGATGCGAGTCGGGAGCGGTCGTCTCTCTCCCAGACTGTTGGCGGCCTGTAGCTGTCAGGCAGTCCGTAAATGCTCTTTTCAGCATTCGCGGCATTTGAAGTTGGTCTCCAGCTCGTCCCAGTAATAGGCAGTGAAAAGGGAGCGGCCCTGCTCGTACTAAGCCTTTCCATCCGGAATTTCTAAACTCTTGAATTTTTAATCTTGTTCTTCAGAAGAGGGTTTTTTTCAGAAGGCTCAAAAAGTCAATGGAAATGAAATCTCGCCGCTCATAGTGTTTGTAGTCTATATAAACGTATCAAATCTCTTTTTCTGTCTCTCTTGTTTCTGCCTCTCTGAAGCTAAACAGACAAAGGAACTATCTCAATGTCACAAATTTGAAAAATGAAGAGAAGCAGCTGACGAAACCACACGAAAGATGCGCCATTTAGGGACAAATTGAAGAGGAGCTATTTCTACAAAAATCTGAGAATTTCGAGGGAAAAGACATACCGGACCTTGGTTGGATGGAATCCGTAATATAGTATGGGCAAAACAACGGAAAAATGTCTTATGTTTCCTAGAATATTATGAATAGTAAGAACAAATATTTTTGTTTGTTACAAGAGAATTAAGCGACATGGAAAATATGGGTTGCAGTGATCTTTTTTTTGTGACACACTAGCTAGTTTCTTTCAAGAGAAGGTGGTTAATATCTATAATAAATTTGCGGCTAACAAAGCAGTTTATCATCAGGCTGAGCACACACCTCCTGACCGTTAAAGTAAAAACAGCTTCTCCACCTTTACGATCCCCTCGGAAGATCAACTTAGAGATCTAATTCTGTCAATCAAATCAGGTTCTCCATATGATCCATGCCCGCCAAATATAATGCACCTGATACCTGCCCAAGTGCCAAAAAACCTGGGGCAAATTCTTAACAACTTGATCACCAGCGGGATTTTCCCTGTCGGGTGGAAACGTACCTAAATTCTCCCAATTCTGAAAAAAGACAATTTGGACAGCGCTGAGCCGTGTAACTACCGCCCTATCTCAAGACTACTTTTTGCTGCTAAACTGGCAGAGAAAATTATGAACAAACAAATCTCAGAATATATAGAAGTGAACTCGCTGCTAGACGAATCACAACATGGATTCAGGAAAAATTATAGCACTGAATCTGCTTTAATTATAGCAACTGAAGAAATACGTGAAGTTCTCGATGGAGGAGGGACGGCGGCGTTGGTGCTGCTTGACCTCTCGGCAGCGTTTGATACGGTCAGCCACAAGATCTTGGTTGACCGTCTCTCTGACTTAGGGATAAAAGGAACAGCAATCTACCTCCTAAAATCATTCCTAACAAATCAACAGCAAAATGTGGCAATGGGCACGTTTGTCTCCAGGCAGTTTTCCCTACCATGTGGAGTCCCACAGGGCACGGCACTGAGCCCCACACTTTTTAATCTTTATGTCACGCCACTAGCGTTAATTATCAAAAACGCTGGTTTTACCTTAGCCTCATACGCAGGTGACACCCAAATTGTGGTATCTCTGATAAACAGGGAAAATAGCCCTAGAGGGGCTTTCAGCACATGTATGAGGAAGGTGAGTGAATGGATGGACGGAAATTGCTTGAAGCTGAATGCCTCAAAGACTGAGGTTATCATCTTTGGCAATAAACACTCCCTCTGGATGGCGGATTGGTGGTCGCCAGAGCTGGACGCACTGTCCACACCATCAACCAAGGTAAAGAACTTAGGTATTATAATAGATAGGGATGGTCCCATCTATAGCTGCAGTTTCTCTCTGCCACACTAGTTTCAGATTTCGACAGCGCCAAGACTCCCTCGGGCATTAGTTGCGCTCTACAAATTTTACTTACTTACCTACTTACTTACTTACTTACTTACTTACTTACTTACTTACTCACTGGGAGAATGGTCTCCTGTACAGCGAGCCTAAGGTCGCAGAGCCTGGTCAGCCTGTGTGCGTGGTGGTACCCCAGTGCTTCAGGACCTTCCTACTGGGTCTGGCTCATGACGTGCCTTTGGCAGGACATTTGGGGTGGGACAAGACCTTTGACAGGCTTGTCACCCACTTCTTTTGTCCCCAAATGCAAAGGCAGTCAGATGGAAATTGCTGGTCTTTCCAAACTTGCCAGGCAAGCTGTAAGAGTGGGAGGAAGTGTAAGGCTCCTTCCTCTCCAGACCTTTTCCTATTGTTGGAACCCCTTTTGAAAGGGTTGGGATGGACATTGTGGGGCCACTGGATCCCAAGTCAGACATGGGCAACAGGTATATCCTGGTCTTGGTAGACCATGTCAACCAGTACCCAGAGGCAATCCCTCTCATGACAACGATGGCACCAGTGGTGGGCTGGGCGTTAATGGGGATCTTTTCCCATGTGGGCTTCCCCAGAGAGGTGGTTTCTGGCCGTGGGCCAATTTCATATCTAAGTATATGACATCCCTGTGGAAGGAGTGTGGCGTAACCTACAAGTTCACCACTCCTTACCACCCACAAGGTAACGGTTTGGTGGAGAGATTCAACCAAACCTTGAAGGGCATGACCATGGGTCTAACAGAACCCATGAAGCATAAGTGGGATGTCCTCTTGCCATGCCTTCACTTTGCCTACAGGGAGGTACCACAGAAATCTCTGGGGTTCAGTCCCTTTGAGCCTCTGTATGGGTACCCTCTGAGAGGACCTCTTAGTTCGGTCAAGGAAGGCTGGGAGGCAGCTCCCAGGAAAACTTCCCAGGATGTAATGAGCTACTTGCTGGCCTTCAGGAACCAAACGGCCCACTTCAGGAAACTTGCTTAGGTGAACTTGGAAGCAAGCCAGCAGGAGATGAAACGCTGGTATGACCAGAATGCCACTTTGGTAGAGTTTTAGCCTGGCCAGAAAGTGTGGGTCATATACCTCAGTGGAACCTTATGCCTTGCAGGACAAGTGGACAGGGCCTTTTGAGATGGTGGAGTGCAAAAGTGATGTCACCTACCTGGTGAATTTGCAGACTCCCAGGAACCCTTTGAGTGTCCTCCATGTTAACCGCCTTAAGCACTTTGAGAGGTCTCATGTGAGCATGCTCTTGGCAACAGATGATGGGGTGGACGAGGAGAGTGAACCTCTCCCTACCTCCTGTCCACCAAGGAGCATGATGGGTCAGTGTAAGTTGTGATTATCTCTCCTACACTGACCCCAGAGCAGAAGGGTGACTGTCACCAATTGTTGGGACAGTTCACCCCACTGTTCTCTCTGACCTCAGATGTTACTCACTGGTATACCCATGACATGGACACTGGTGACAGCCCCCCTGTAAAACACAAGATTGACAGGTTGACTGACCGGGTCGGGCCAGCATCAAAGAGGAGGTCTCTAAGATGTTGGCATTAGGGGTGATAGAGCTCTCCCACAGTCCTTGGGCCAGCCCAGTAGTCTTGGTCTCAAAGGCTGCTGCACCCGGTGCCACTATAGGACTGTGGTTCTGTGTGGACTACCGTGGGCTCAATGCCGTCACCAGGACTGGCGCGCACCCCATCCCCAGAGCTGATTAGCTCATTGATTGGTTGGGAGCTGCCAAGTTCCTCAGCACATTTGATTTCACGTCTGGGTACTGGCAGATTGCCTTAACCAATGGGGTCAAGCAGAGGTCAGCATTCTCAACCCCAGAGGGGCATTACCAATTCCGGGTGATGCCCTTTGGGTTGAAGAATGCCCCTGCCACCTTTCAGAGGTTGGTCAACCAGGTGTTGGCTGGGCCGGAGGATTTCAGTGCTGCCTACCTGGATGACATCGCAGTGTTCAGTTCCAGCTGGGAAGAACACTTGCAGCACCTCGGTGAAGTGTTGAAGGTGCTGCAGAGGGCAGGCCTCACGATCAAGGCCAGTAAGTGCCAGATTGGGCAGGGCTCTGTGGTGTACTTGGTAGGAAGCAGCCAGGTGGTGCCCCTGCAGCCCAAGATTGACACCATTCTGGTTTGGGAGCCCCCCAAGAACCAGACAGAGGTGAGAGCCTTTTTCGGTCTCACTGGTCTACAGGAGATTTGTTAAGGGCTATTGCACCATCGGTGCCCCCTTAACAGAACTGACTTCAAGGAAGCAGCCCAAGAAGGGGATCTGGGCTGAGCCCTGCCAGAATGCTTTTGATGCCCTGAAGGCAGTCATGTGCACGCAGCCCCTGCTCAAGCCACCCTACTTCTCCAAGGAATTCGTTGTGCAGACTGACGCTTCAGAGCATGGTGTGGAAGCGGTGCTCCCACAACTGAACGAAGAGGGCCTAGACCAGCCTGTAGTCTTCCTTAGCAGTAGACTACTCCCCAGGGAATAGAGGTGGAGTGCCATAGAAAGAGAACCTTTTGCTGTGGTCTGGGCACTGAAAAAGCTAAGAACTTAACTGTTTTGGACTCACTTCCGAGTGCAGATAGACCACTGGCCCCTCAGATGGTTGATGCAAGTGAGGGGTGAGAACCCAAAACTGTTTAGGCGGTCAATCGCCCTACAGATAATAGATTTTACAATGGAACACCGCCCTGCCACAGAACACGCCAACGCTGATGGTCTGTCCAGGTTCTTTCGCCTTAGTGAAGAGAACTCCCAGGTGGTCGGGTAGTTCTCCCTACTTTTAGCTGGAGGGGACATGTGTTAGACCTGGCATCGTTTTGTGTGTTTCCCCTGTCTATCTGCCTTCTGACCTCTCGGTTTTTACCCAGTTTTTGCTGGTTTAGTGTCTCCAGGCACTTTCTCACTGCTGTTCAGTGTTAAAATGCAAGTGCTCCTGTTTTAAATTGTTATTATGGATTGGTATTTCCATGATGGGCATATTTGATTTCTGGTAAGCCCCTAGTAAAGTGCACTGATTGTGATGGGGCCTGGAAATCAAATGCTACTAGTGGGCCTGCAACACTGATAGTGCCACCCACATGAGCAGCCCTAAAAAAGGTATCTCAGACCTGCCACTGCAGGGTCTGCGCACAGTTTGTAACTGCCATGTCGACCTGGCAAGTGCACCCACTTGCCAGGCCCTATTCTTCCCTTATCTTACACATAGGTTACCCCTAATGTAGGCCCAAGGTACCCCTGTGGGCAGGGTGTTGTGTATGTTAAAGGTAGGACATGTACTGGTTTGAGTGACATGTCCTGGTGGTGAATTACAGTGTATTTTGTTTTTCACCACTGCAAGGCTATCTGTCCCATAGGAAAGAATGGGAGTTTTACTTATAAAACCGTATGAGCATAACTTACCATTGCGACCAGATAGGAAAATAGAGTTTAATAGGCCTGGACTCAGAGTGTAAAAATACATCTTTTAGTAAAGATGATTTTTATGCACTGTGTTTGAAAATACCATTTTTAGAAAGCAGTTATGTTCTTGCTTAGCCATCCTGTGTGCCTCTACTGTGTTTGTGGATTGACTGCCTCGCTTTGGAGTGACAGGTGCTGGGGATGTGCATTCTCTTCAGACAGCCACTGGGGGGTGGAGGTGTGTCCTGCCTTTCCTGGATGAGTCAGGGCTGGGCTTAATAGACCTGGGCTGCATTTAGAGGAGTGGGAGCAGATTTCCTTGCACGTGAATGGGCCTCGTCTGCCTTGAATAATGGTGTCTCCATGTCCTGCCAAGAAGCTGGGCCAGAGAGGACAGAACTGGTTTGAACTAAGCACAGACACTCTCTGCCTGAGAGAACAAAGGGATTTTGAGTATAAATATTGGGGCCCAGACACCAGAACTTTAGATCTTGCTGGAATCAAGGATCCTGCCAAAATGAAGAGCTGGAAGGGCTGCCAAGAAGAGTACAGCTACTTTGCTGTGTTGTTGCTTTGTTGGGTTGGCCTGCAGTTGCTGCTTCTGCCTTGGGCAGTGAAAGGACTGGACTAAACTTTCTTTACTTTTGCTGAGTGTCTCAAAGGACTTGAAGTAGAGGCTGCCACTTGTTCTGAAGTCTCAGGGACTGCAAAGACTTCACCAACTTCTGGGTACTGCTTCTGGAACCGCTGTTTCAGTTGCCACAGAGAAGGGAAACACAACCAACTCCATCACTAATTCCGTTGCTGGCTGTGTCCTGATGGCACCGCAGAGGGCACCATCCGCATCTCGCACTGCAACCCTGGTCTCACTGACGAAGATGATGAATCCGCCGCACCCCTGCTTGCACCGTGACCTGTGGGCATCGCACTCCGCACCGCCTTGCTTCACTTCGCCATTATGGTCTCACCTACACCATCACTGCTGCTGACTTCGACACCTGTGACCGCATCGTGGCTGGGGACACCGCTCGTAAGTTTCATGACGCATCGCCTCATCCCACACAGCCGTCTGGGCCAACCGACACCAGCTCCCGCTAACCGGCTCAGTCGCTTGCACTGCAACCTGCCAGCACCTCATCGAGCACTGCCTCAGCCTGCACCATGAGCCTTAGTCTCCCCTACGCCGTCTGGATGATGATAATTAGTAATACACACTTCTGCAAAAGTAGGGCCAACACTGCTTGTGCTCATCCTTTGTGCCTGAAATTGAGTGCATCACATGTGGCAGCAGAAATGTACAGTTGTAAACACACTTATCATTGTAGGTCCAATGATGTCCTCCCAGATTCCAAGACCCAAGAAAAGTGACTTCTGCTACAAGGTTGGCTGTGACATCTAGTCAGAGACCACACACTGGGCAGATGCGGGCCGTGGTAAGTAAAGCCAAGAATAATATACCTGAATGCTCATGCCCATGAATTGTGCCTTTAATCTCAGCTGTATGTTGTATGTGTTTTACATCATTGTTGTTCTGCATCACATTATGCCTAGATATGGCATTTAACCACATACCAGCTCACACCATGGTGGCTAGTGAAAGGATGACACAAAATGTATGACAAGTGAGTGCTGAATGGACATAAAAATAGTATCTAGTGTCATATTAAGTGTACTAGACACAACTGGATTGTAATACAATGATATGAAAACTCCCTAGCAAAATTCCAATGGACAAATCATATTGAAATTGGTTTGGCTGAGGGTTGCACTGATGCCAGTTGTGTACTTTTGTTATGGATGTATGGGCTGCTACGGTAAATGATCAGGAAGTTACATTATAAAATCTCTTGGCTGGAAGGCACAACACAAATCCAGTGTAGGCGGCAAAATCAAATCTTTGCAACTTGCCCACAATGTGGAATCTGAGTCAAATGTTGCATTCAGCTTGCCTCCTCTTCTACTGTATCCACCTACATATGTGAGTGTTTAATATAAGAGGTCAGGATGTCTGCTGTACAAGACATCATCCGTTGTCTGCTTGGTTCTAACATGATATAGGAAATGGACTATGGGAACAGAGGACACTCAAAGGATGGACATTACAAATGTGTGATCTCTCAATCCAAAATGAGCTTTGTGACTTCATGGGTAGGGAAGCACAAATGGCACACAAAATGTACCTGACTATTGCACATCTCCCATAAGAACTCTGCAATGCAATGTTTGAACTGATGTGCAAATGTGAAACTGGTCGGCCTGTGTATGTACACTCCTTTCAACTTGTCAACAGACAACATCATACTCATGAGACATGTTAGTCTTAACGGTGAAGGTGTAATCGATGTAATGCGGTGGCGTCCTGATTATTTCTCCCCTTCCTTCACATATCAGTAACCTTCTCATACACATTTGTCTGTTAATGTATCATCTCATTGATGTCAGTCCTGTGTGGAGGTAACAGCTGGCAATTGCTGCATGTGAACAGGGCTCACATGTAAAGTCCTTGATGTAAACATGGCTCTTCGACTGATCCGGAGCCCCTTCCCCTCAGCGCCTTGAGACCCTCATGGGTGAGTAGCGCGCTTTACAAACCCCTGATTGATTGATTTAAACATGCTGCACATTGTCCAGGAATATCCTATCAATGGTCATTGAGAATGACATATACATGTTAGCTCATAGCTACCATCTGGTGTATGGAAATGTATGTCTCATCACAGCTGCTGACAGGATGATACCTGTGTAGCGTACAACACCATCCCGGGGAATGCATCCTGGCTGCAGCAGTGAAACCCTCTAGCACATGTCCATCAGGTAAATGTGGCGTGAAGTGTTTCCCTATCAAAACCATGGCTAAGATCAAAATCCCCTTCCGCATAGAACCTGCAGTTGGTGTTTACAAAGTTACATACATATCATAAGTGTCACATGAGCCTGTTTGTAAATTAGTATTGCAGATGATTGTGAATGGTGTCACTTCCCTCTACAGCTGCTGGATCGGGGACTACTCCGTCAACAAAACCTATGAGGAGCATGGTTCAGCAGGTGACATCTGGGGGGAACGCAAAAGGACACAAAGCTGTGGCTGGAGCCGGTGAGTAGGCTTGTGCAATGTACATCTCCGTTTCACCCCTCAGTGATATGGTGTGAGCTGTCACTTGTAGGGCTACCCAAGCCAGGTCACATGTACGTCATTTTTTAATGCAAAGTACAGTAGAGCCAACCCTTGTGTTGCACTAGACCTTTTACTAGGTCAATTACTTATCCTGTTGTAACCTCTGTGTTCCAGGTGATGATTACAATGAGGAGGATGGACCCTCTGCCAGTGTTGTGCGACGGGTAATCAAAGGGGAAAATCCACTGCTCCTCCAGGCAGTAATGTCAGCTGCAAGTACTGCTCCAGAGTAGGAGGATGAAGTACCTGAGGAGGATAAAGGATTGGACGATGATGGTGACTATCTGCTCATCCTCTCAGAGGATGAAGAGTCTGATGCCATGGACCAAAATATTCCCACATCGCCCACATTTTGCAAGGCCTCACAACCTCCGCCCAGCAAAGTGCCTCAGCCTCCTCCAAAACAAAAGATTGCCTGTCCCCAGCATAGAGCTAACCAGCCACAGCTCACACACACCCCAACACAGATATCACTCCCTCACAGCCTTCACATCCAGGACAGACGTGGTGGTTCCCCTACACACTCCTCCTTATACAGTGTTTCCCAGGCATTCTCTTCACCATCTGAGGGAAGTACCAACCCTGTTGTGGTGCAGGTATCCCCTGGGCACCATTCTCCTGTCCATAGGCTTCCACATGCCACCCTCGTCCTGCTGTTGGACATGGCGGTCTCATCCATGGCTGACCCCTGCTGAGAGGTCATGCACATGGCCATGGTGCCCAGTGGGAGCAGGACTTCTTCCAACAGCAGGCAGATGTGAGGCAGAACATTACGTGCAATAGGGGCTACCCTGTCAGCCATGTCTGAGGCCCTGCGCCAATTCCCTCAAGTGGTGGACAGACAGACCCATGTTTTGTATAGGATGGATAGATCTTAGCAAGACATGTGCGAATGAATCAGGGTGCATGTGCCGGCGCCGGAATGAGGGAAGATCCTGCTCACGGAATTCCAGTTAAATTAATCGTTATCCGTGCCAGCGAAAGTCAATGCGAAATTTAGTTTGGAATAGCGTCCATGGCTCGATGACCCGGAGCCGAGGACCTGAGACTGTGCTCGTGAGCAGGATCTTCCCTCATTCCGGCGCCGGCACAGGCACCCTGATTCATTCACAAATTCCAGAGCGGCCAGCATCCTTTTCTCCATTTTGAACCACAGATCCGTGAACGGTTGTGCTCACACAGTGACTGATTATTGTTATGAAACTACTTTGGCTCATACTATCTAGTAATTAGCCTACTGTATACAGGCATGTATAAATACTAAGTCCTGATGATGGTCCCGTTACATTTCTGTTAGGGATCGAAACGCCCTCGACTTCTTTACATCATATGCATACTAATATACTGTGAAATTTAAAATGTGCAATGCTGTTTACGTTACCTGATTCTGCTACTATTTATATTAAGCAGATACGGTCCTTTTTGCCTGAACTCTCCGTCTATTTTTGTTCTTTTGGTTCTGTTTTGTATGTTAGTTGGACGCCAGATGTGTCCCACTTGTATTTTTTGTATTCTATGTTCTTGAAATATCTTGAAATTAAAAACCCTGTCCGGCTGGACAAAGAATATAGCTGCTATTTAGCCTATATTTATTATTTCTCGATACAATTCTAGACTGTCTAGGGACCCCTGTCTACTTTAAAAGAATATCAGAGACATCATATCTATCCAAAGGGAAGAGAGTTTAAGACACCATGGCTTGGCCATGAAGATGATAGAGGGCATGATGAAAGTGATCTAAAGTCTCCAATCACGGTCAACTCAGGGAGGGGAGCCATCACATCTGCCTGCAGCACATCACACCCATACACCTGTACCACAAACTGCATAGGACCACAGCAAGGGTACACACCCACCACTGCCCTCTAACCAGGCACTCCACCCACCTGGAAATCCACCACCACTCCCTGAACAGGCACTACTACCACCTGCACAACAACCTCCTGTCCACTCACAAACACCAACTGCACAGACACCATCCTCCCCTGCACATGAACTTCACCATGTTCAGGCAGATGCACCACACACCTCACCACCAAAATTGCGAAGCCACAAGCACGATCCCCATTGATCACATCCTAGGAACTTTTTGACCAGTGTGAAAATGTGTAAAGAAAAAGAAATTCTCTTCACAAGTCACAACTCTGTTGTATATCATGTCATGATAGGCTAATGTTCATCAATTTTGGTAACCTAGAGATGTGAGGATGTATGTGTGTGTGTGACACATGTACAAGTGTAACCCTGCCATTGCAGCAAGCCTTCATGTGCAGAAAAGATGACTTCCAAAATACATCCACATTTTGTACAAGACATTCACAATGAAGTTAAACAAGATAGAGAAAGTATGATTCAAATTAATATTTTATGTAATAAAAAGTGTGGGGTTAGAAAAACAACAACAGTCCATTTGGAAGGGAGATTGGAAAACAAATGATGTTCTTACTGCAGAAGGAGAAGGGAACTTTGAATGGGGTGGATCAACATAAATATAACACGTCAGGGAGCGTCAGGGAAACCAGTCTATTTACAAGGGGAAAAGTAAATAATTGTCCACAAAGAGAAATCTGTCCAACAGGTCAAGTGTGCTTCTAGTCATCCTCTACTACCACAATGTCCAGATCCTCTGAGTCCCATGCAGACTCCTGGCTGGCAGGTGCAGGAACAGGCACCACATGACGTTGGGACACATGAGGAGTATGGGGGAAACAGTGTGGGGCAACGGACATGGGGAGACTTTGACGGTGGTGTGGGAAATAGGTTGGGATACGAAAGACGACATGGCTGCAGTCAGGGAATTGAAACTGGCAGTGGGGGTGGCCAGAGCTTGAGCAATTTACTCTCACATCATGAGCACCTCTAGACGCATCTGCAGCATGATGCGAGAGGACATGTCTGGCTGACCCTCACATGCCCACATCAAGTCCTCTGGTACAGCCACAGAAGGAACAACACAGGGAGGGGTTTCGGTTGAACATGAGGGGTGTGGTGCCTCAGGTTCTGAGCCAATGTTGGTGTTGAGCTGGCAGCTACGATGAGGCAGACTGATTGCAGGGGATGCAGCTGGAGGCCCTGATGGAATGGGGGCCTCTAGAGTTAGGGAGGGGCTGATGGCAGGCGTAGGTTATGTAGTGGCCTGCCCCGGGGACACCTCGGCAAAACTAACAGGTGAATGGTCCGGGGGAGAGTAGCTCTACACTCCTCCCTGGCCAGAGGTGTCCAGTTCTTCCCCCCTCATCAATGTCCTCAGCCTCCACCCGGTCCGTAGCACCAGAGTTGTCTTCCTGGTCAGTCCAGGTGGGCGCAATCCCCCTGCCTTCTGATTTCGAGGGTCCCACGTCATCCTCTTCTTCCTCTCTGGTGGAAAGAGGCCGTAGCCGCCGGCGCACCAAAGATGTCCTGCTTGGAACCGGGTCCTGCATTTGTTCCTTTTGGCCAGATGAGTCCACTGAAATGTAAGACAAATTATTATGTAGTGGTTATACACGTCAGGACAAGACACATATCAAGATGAACCAAGGTCAGACTTTGTTCTGCTCTGATCACACTATTCAGTTGTCAGTGTTTATGAGCTTAAATTACATTTATGTTCACTGTCATCTCCTAATTTGAGTCTGATATGGACATCTCACAAGATATTTGGTGGCTTGCGCATCTGTACTGGCCAACCCTCAACTTTGGCATCCTTGTGACTAGGGGTGGGCGGAATTTGCGAAAGCGACTTTCGCAAATTATCGCGAAAATGTTTAAAATCTCCGCAAACACGCAGAAATATCGCGAAGATGCGGAAGTTTTTTTCCCGCCTGTTCGCGGTATTTTCTACGTGTTCGCGGCTCGCCAACTTACCCATGCGGTTGCTTGCGGGCGCGGCCATCTTGTTTTCACTCTTCTCGCGGTGCATGATCGCGAGAAGAAAGACGTGATCGCGCGACGCATGACGTCACTGCGGGCGCGAACTGTCGCGAGACAGCGCAAATGGCTAAAACAATACAACATCTCATGGAGAACGCGACCGGATCGGGAAAACTTGTCGGCGAACGCGGGGATTCAGGTAAGGCGATCGCGCGGGCGCGAGAATGTATTATTTTACAGCGCGAGCAAGAACCAAATTATCGCAAAGCTGCGGAATGCGGAAATTTTGACATTTCCGCGCTCTCCGCGGAACGCGGAAATGCCAAATTATCGCAAATTCCGCAAACGGAACGGAAATTTTGCCCAGGCCTACTTGTGACCTGTGTGTCCTGTCACTGCTACATGGGCAGGTTCCACACCCAGTCTACAAAAGGAGATCAGAGGGAGTCCAGATGATATTGAAAAGGGCCTGTGATATGGAGTCTCTACACTTTTACGTCTGAAAAAAATGTTATCTGCTGTGTAGCATTGTATGGGACAACACAAATGCCGATTGGGGGTCACATATCCATATTGGGTCTGAGCAATTAGGTTTGCTACGTTGTGAGTCTAACCTTTTGATATTCCCTCACAAAAACTGACAATACAGAATTCTCTCTGCCCTGTACAGTCAATGCGCTACAGTGAGCCTTTTGCTTCATGATGACTGCTGCATAGACACGGAATAGATTAATGGAGGCATGGGACACATGATGGTACAGCTCTGTCTTCACTCACATCATACTTCCAGACAGATATTGCATATAATGCACTTACCAGGTCTCTGCTGCTCATGCTCCTCCAGCTGAGCATGGAGGGTCAGATGAGCTGCACACAGTACCCTGCTGTACAGTGGTGAGAGCCGAGGACAATGCACATGATGCTGGGAAGATTGGCACAGTAGCTCCTCTGCCTTGTGCCGGGCCCAGCCATTTAGATCCTCCCAGCGCTTGCAGCATGCCCTCGCGTTCCTGGTGTGAACGCCCCCTGTACTGCAGCGCTCACCAATGTCGGCCCATAGTCTGACCCGTGCTGCATTACTCAGCTGGTCCTCTGGCGCCCCCATATAGCTGAGGATATTTGAGTATCACCCCCTCAGCTAAGATGTCTAATTCCCTTCCACTGAAAGGGGGTGCTTTTTCTTCATAACCCTCAGCCATTTGGGGGAAATAAGGTTGAAAAGAGCAATAGGATGGCAGAGGATCTGATCTGTGAGAGAGGATGACTCAGAATGAACACAATATGGCTGAAAACAACTTCCTGTGATGTATTTCCTGTCTCCCACTTCCTGTATGTCATTTCCTGTATGAAATAATGGGTTCCAGTTCAATTTCCGAGATTCCAGCCCAGAGGCGGAGATTCCAGCCCAGAGGTGGAGATTCCAGCCCGGTGGTGGAGATTCCACTCCAGGTGTGGAACTTCCGCTCCGGGGGCCCGATTCACAGAACTAACTTAAGACAAAATCCTAAACTTACTACTTTTGGTATTCACAGAAGTTAGGATTTTGTCTTAAGTTTGTCTTAAGACAAACTTAAGACAAACTTAAGACAGACTTAAGACAGACTTAGGAAAGACTTAAGACAAACTTAAGGCAGACTTAAGACAGACTTAAGTTAGGATTTTGTCTTAAGTTTGTCTTAAGTCTGTCTTAAGTCTGTCTTAAGTTTGTCTTAAGTTTGTCTTAAGTTTGTCTTAAGTTTGTCTTAAGTCTGTCTTAAGTTTGTCTTAAGTCAAACTTAGGACAAAATCCTAACTTCTGTGAATACCAAAAGTAGTAAGTTTAGTATTTCGTCTTAAGTTAGTTCTGTGAATCGGGCCCCGGGTGTGGAAATTCCGAACCTAGTGCAGAAATTCCGTCCCATTTGCGGATGTAAAGTTAGTAGTCGTAAGTGATTTCTGTGAATACCATAAATTGTAAGTGCCTTCTGTGAATACCAAAAGTAGTAAGTTTAGAATTTTTTCTCAGATTAGTTCTGTGAATTGGCCCCTCTGTGATTATATTGTCATGGTTGACAGGCTATGATATTCAACCTCTAAGAATTTACTGCATGATGTAGTATCTAGCAGTCCTCTTTCTATGATCATGATTTACACAGTCCTTTATGTAAAGGGCGGCGTTAATTTGAATTTTATGAGAGAAAAAAGTCTGACAATGAAATTAGTTTATCCATTTGATGGAAAAGCTTGACTGATATTATATTATGCTTGAAAGATTCATTTCATATAGTAGAAAGCATGTTGTCTATGTACCACGTCCGTTCTTTTTGAAGGTGTGTACAAGTGATTTGAACTTGACAAAGGCTACTGGGTAGCTGAAACACATCGCTGTTTTTCATGCTCATAAACTGCTGCAAGGATTTGGTATGCAGCTGCTTCATCTGTCATTGGATTGGATTGATGAAAAACTTCAAATACACACATATATATGTACATATATATATGTACATATATATATTTATGTACATATATATATATATTACAAAAGAAAACCCCGAGCTTTTGAAATAGGACTCCACAAGGGTTCAGTTTACCAAACCATTTATTCAGAAAAAACGGCTTCATGAATCCAATAAATCTAGCTCCCTGAAATGTTTCAGTGCTCCAAGGGGGAACTACCTTTACAACGCAACTTTTACAACGCTATGCTTTTACAACGCATTTTTTACAACGCAAAACTTTTACAACGCATGCATTTACAACGCATGCTATTATATGGTAAGTACTTTTACAACGCATATACCATTACAACGCATTCTTTGAAAAAGCCTTTACAACGCATGCATTTACAACGCATGCATTTACAACGCATGATGTTATATGGTAAGTACTTTTACAACGCATATACTATTACAACGCATTTTTTAATTTTTGGATTTTAACTTAAATAAATATATATTGTATAATTTAATTTTTTTTTATTAAAAATAAATTTAAAAATGTGAGTAGTTTAACAAAATATTAATACTTGAGTATTTTTCTAATATAAAAGAGTATTTTTTAAGTTAAATTAATACGTGAGTATTTTTCAAAATACAAAGAGTATATTTTAATTTAAATATTAAAATATAAGATTTAAAAATGAGTATTTTTGTAATATGAAAGAGTATTATAAAAGTTTAATTAAATAAATATAGTTTTAAAAATTAAATGATTTGGCTTATGACAAATTAATAATTGAGTATTTTTATTTTAATTATAATATGTTAATAATTGAAAAAAAGATGTATTATTATTTATTTTTTCTAGAGCTTTGAGTATTTTAAAAAAATAATAAATAAATTAAATAATAATAATAATAATTAAATGATTTGGCTTATGACAAATTAATAATTGAGTAATTTTAATTTAAATAAAATATGTAATTAAAAGATAAATAACGATTATTATTAAATATTAATACTAGACCAATTATTTAAAATTAATAACAATAAATTAGTATTAAGAATGATTAATACTAGAGTATTTTTAAGCTTCTTATATAAAGTTTAATGTTTGTAAAAAAAAGGAAGAGTACTTTTGGAGTATTATAATAAATAATTAGAGAAATGTTAAAAAAAAAGATAAAAAAGTAAAAATATTTTTAATATTAAAAGAGTAATTAGAAATGCATTTCAGAAATAATAATACCTAAAGATAATAGAGCAGGAAAAAAAAAATTACTTTAAAAAAAAATTCCCACGCTTTTGCATTGAAGTCTATGAGCTTATTTGTCCTTCATTTATTTTGGCAGCTTCAGAATATACAACCCGCGGAACAAGAAAAGAAGGATCAGAAAGAGAAGAAAGAGCAAGTTTTGAAGGAAAAAGAAAATAGAGTCGAGGTAAGGAACACATTTAGTAAATTTACATTAAAAAAGTTACATTTTAAAAGAATAAATTACAATTTATAAAATAATAACAGAAAACAAATAATGTTTTCAAAATATTTCTTTATTGAAAAAAACATAAAAAATAAACCATATTTTAATTTATTTTTGCAAAGCAAGGAACATTTTTTAGAAAATATATAAATATTTTAATTACATTTTTAAACATTTATTTACAGATTAGTTAAATAAAGTAGTCCGTTATAAATATTGAAGCACGCGATGACGTAATGACGTGAGCGTCGACGTAATGCGCCATTTTGAAGAGCATCGGAGGAGGAAGCAGCAGGAAGCTGATCTGCGTCCAGGTAGGAAATATTTTCACTTTAAATTATAGATTAAACCTTTAATAGTGATACATATATAGTAAGGAAAGAATAAGGAGAGGAGCGGGAAAACTAATTGATGTTTTAAATGTTTTTAAACATGTCCACAATAATGTCATTAATGTATGCCTATGTCGGGTCGCGAAAAGTTATTGGTTTATTTAAAAAATGTATGTAACTGTTAAAAAATTTAAAGTTACTGATCACAAAGTTTATTTCTTAACTTCGGAACTAAATAAAGTGATTTTGTTCTTCATTTCTAAGAGAAAAAAAATAGCGTACTCGTAAATTTTGGGACTTAATGATTGAATACAAATTGGTGTTTATGCAGCAATGTGCATTTTGGATTATGGCTTGACATGTACAATTTAGATTGGTTTGAGTTTTGGTGATTTTTTAGGTCGGAAATAAAAAACGAAGTTTTCTGTAATTAAACTAAAGGCGTTCGGTTGTTGAAAAATTGGTCCAATACTATGGGACAGTACATTTGATGACATTGGTAGTTTTGCTAGAAATGAAGATTTGAAACAAAAAAAAAAGGACCCGACTTGTTTGTTTGAAAACTTTTTTAGAAAAAACATTGTATGCCAATTGTAATTTGAAAAATATTTAAATTTGAAGCAAAGCAAGAAAGTAAGTAAAAAACTAATTTTAGAAAGAAAGAATGTTAGAAAGATTTTCCAGGTAGTCTATAGCCACACACAACGAAAATTGTTGTACAATAGCCAATAGTCTCTCAGACATTTCCCTTGTTTTGACAGTTACTCGTGGGTTTAGACTACCTGCAAGTGTTTGGGCTATTCTCATTTCTTGAAAACTTTGCTCCTTCTTCAAAGTTTCCAAAAAAGAGTAGAAGTTAGGATGAGGTTTGCCAATTGTGTGGTTGAAGGAGTTATGCCATCCCTCAATGGCATTGTTTGTTTTTGCTTCTCCCTCTAAACAACTCGTGTAGCAGTTCCACCACTCCACATGGAATCGTGGCTTCCTCCTGCGACCCGATCTGCTTAGGTGTCCAATCCATGTGTCTTCGAAATAATTTAGAATGGGTGCCAATTTTTCTTCGTTACTCGTATAATAAACAGATTCTATAATTGCAGTGTAGTACTCGTCCACACTATCGGGAGCAACAAAACAAAGTGCTGTTAATTTTTTTAGTTCAAATTGTAGTTTGCTATCACGAGAATATTCTGCAACTAGGGATGTTTTTTGTAATTTACGCCAAAATGCCTGGGAAAAATGAAAAAAACATCCCTGAATTTGGGTATCCGTGTACGTTTTAGTGATCACATTGATCATGCTCAATTCAAAATCAATAATTATTTTCCTAGGACTTTGAGATGTTTTACTTTTAATCACTGATAAAAGTTCAGTGTATGTTGCAGAAGTCTTATCAGGTAGCAAACTATATACTAATGGAATTACACTATTGTTAATTTTGGCATGTATAGTGTAAATTTGAGTGAAAGGATGGGGTGTACTTTTAAACGTCCCATCCATCATCCAAATTTCACTACTTTCTAACTTAGCAAGGTTACGTGGGGTACTAAAAATGAGAATTCGTTTCTGAGGGTTTTCGTTGTCATGCAGAAGGAAAGGTTCATCAGAAAAAGAAATAGAAAGATCATGTGGAATTCTAATGTCAGAGAAAGAATGTGGTGTAGATAATTGAATGTTACTTGCCTGCTTTTGTCTTTGAATAATTCTTCTCAAATTAGGAATTATAGGCATGTTACTAGCAACATGACTGGGGACATGCTGTGCAACCTCTCTTAAAATTGATCCTGTAGAATCATTGGAGGTGCTTGCAATAGCTTTCATTTCGTTCACTGTTTCTCTAATTTCTACCTCCATTGCAGAGGCAGAGTGGTTATGTTCTGTGGTTTTCACAACTAAATTATCAACAGTAACCGCTCTGCCACTGCAATGGGTAGTGTAGTATTGCACACACCTCCAATGATTTCTAGTTAAACTTATTCTTTCCTTACTATATATGTATCCTCCATGGTTTAATACATTTTTTCCCTTCCTGGATTTAATGTACTTCGCAGCTTCAAGACTAGACATTATCTGAAAAGAGAAGAGAAGAAAAACAAATTAGCCTGAAAAAGTAAATTAAATACCTAAAATGTAACAGTTACACCTTCCCACACTTTCCCTACTGTTGCACCTTCCTGGAGTTGGAATAGAAAATTGCACCCCTACACCATCCAACACTTTCCCTACTGGTGCACCTTCCTGGAGTTGGAATAGTAAATTGAACATCTCCACCATCCAACACTTTCCCTACTGCTGCACCTTCCTGGAGTTGGAATAGTAATTTTTACCCCTACACCATCCAACACTTTCCCTACTGCTGCACCTTCCTGGAGTTGGAATAGTAAATTGCACCTCTACACCATCCAACACTTTCCCTACTGCTGCACCTTCCTGGAGTTGGAATAGTAAATTGCACCTCTACACCATCCAACACTTTCCCTACTGCTGCACCTTCCTGGAGTTGGAATAGTAAATTGCACCCCTACACCATCCAACACTTTCCCTACTGCTGCACCTTCCTGGAGTTGGAATAGTAAATTGCACCCCTACACCATCCAACACTTTCCCTACTGCTGCACCTTCCTGGAGTTGGAATAGTAAATTGCACCCCTACACCATCCAACACTTTCCCTACTGCTGCACCTTCCTGGAGTAGGAATAGTAAATTGCACCCCTACACCATCCAACACTTTCCCTACTGCTGCACCTTCCTGGAGTTGGAATAGTAAATTGCACCCCTACACCATCCAACACTTTCCCTACTGCTGCACCTTCCTGGAGTTGGAATAGTAAATTGCACCCCAAAACCATCCAACACTTTCCCTACTGCTGCACCTTCCTGGAGTAGGAATAGTAAATTGCACCCCTACACCATCCAACACTTTCCCTACTGCTGCACCTTCCTGAAGTTGGAATAGTAAATTGCACCCCTACACCATCCAACACTTTCCCTACTGCTGCACCTTTCTGGAGTAGGAATAGTAATTTTTACCCCTACACCATCCAACACTTTCCCTACTGCTGCACCTTCCTGGAGTTGGAATAGTAAATTGCACCCCTACACCATCCAACACTTTCCCTACTGCTGCACCTTCCTGGAGTTGGAATAGTAGATTGCACCCCTACACCATCCAACAGTTTCCCTACTGCTGCACCTTCCTGGAGTAGGAATAGTAAATTGCACCCCTACACCATCCAACACTTTCCCTACTGCTGCACCTTCCTGGAGTTGGAATAGTAAATTGCACCCCTACACCATCCAACACTTTCCCTACTGCTGCACCTTCCTAGAGTAGGAATAGTAAATTGCACCCCTACACCATCCAACACTTTCCCTACTGCTGTACCTTCCTGGAGTTGGAATAGTAAATTGCACCCCTACACCATCCAACACTTTCCCTACTGCTGCACCTTCCTGGAGTAGGAATAGTAAATTGCACCCCAACAACATCCAACACTTTCCCTACTGCTGCACCTTCCTGGAGTTGGAATAGTAAATTGCACCCCTACACCATCCAACACTTTCCCTACTGCTTCACCTTCCTGGAGTAGGAATAGTAAATTGAACCCCAACAACATCCAACACTTTTCCTACTGCTGCACTTTCCAGGATTAAAAAAAAAAAATCTTCAATCAGAAAACTTTATGTTATACATTTTGGGAATATTATAGAAAAAAAAAGAAAATTGTTTGTTAAACTAATTGATGGTTTAAATATAATGTTGTATAAAAATACCTTGTTTTTTTGGAATTGGTTTCCTTGGTGAGGCTTCTGAAGTTGGAATGGCCTGCAGGCTGGAGTAGACACTTATGTGTTGGTTGGAATCGTAAAACAAAAACAATTGTCTGCAAAAGTGTTAAAAGGATAAAATGAGAAAACTGAACGTTGTAGTGAAATGTGAATTTACAATAACTTTTTGCAAAAATGATATTCAATTTAACTTATAGTACATAACACTTTCCCTACTGCTGCACCTTCCTGGAGTTGGAATAGTAAATTGCACCCCTACACCATCCAACACTTTCCCTACTGCTGCACCTTCCTGGAGTAGGAATAGTAAATTGCACCCCTACACCATCCAACACTTTCCTTACTGCTGCACCTTCCTGGAGTTGGAATAGTAAATTGCACCTCTACACCATCCAACACTTTCCCTACTGCTGCACCTTCCTGGAGTTAGAATAGTAAATTGCACCCCTACACCATCCAACACTTTCCCTACCGCTGCACCTTCCTGGAGTTATGAAAAAAATTCTTCAAACTGCAACTCTTTTTTAAATTATTTTGGGATTATATTTACATTAAAAAATAAATGGTTAGTCTAACATATTGAAGGTTTAAAAACAATGCTGTATAACAATACCTTGTTTTTTTGAAATTGCTTTTCTTGGTGAGGCTTCTTAAGTGGAATTGGCCTGTTGGCTGGAGTTGTCACGTATGTGATGGACTGAATCTTTCAGCAACGAAACAAACAATTGTCTTTGGAAAAAAAAGAGAAAATAAAATAACTTAACGTTGTTGAAAAATGCAAATTCTGATTTACTTTTTTAAATTATGACATAGAATATAACTAATACTACATAACACTTTCCTAACTACTGCACCTTCCTGGAGTTAGAATAGAGAAATGTACCCCTACACCATCCAACACTTTCCCTACTGCTGCACCTTCCTGGAGTTGGAATAGTTAATTGTACCCCTACACTATCCATCAGTTATCCTATTTCTGCACTTTACTGGAGTAACAATAGCAAAAGGAATGACTATTAAATTGTGGAAATTATAACACTGAAAATTTAAAATACCTTTTTCAGTTGTTGTTTGTTCTCGTGCCTTTTTGGTAATGCTGGCTGCAGGATAAAGTTATTTTTTAAATTTAATTAATCCTGAAACTTGTAACCGATTTACTCTGGAAATAAAAAAAAGTTATAAAAATTAATGTTACTTAGCCAACGTTGGTTAAAACAAAATAACCAATTTTTGGAAAATATGATATTTGACAAATGAGTATGAGTAACAATTGGTAAAGCAAAACATAATACACATTGAATGCATTTTAAAATAAGAGTAATAATGGATACACCTACACTATCACTCAATTACTCTACTGATGAACATTCTGGGACTTAGAATACTAATAGTTACCCCAGTAACATGAAACGCTTTTTCAAATGTAGTACCTAACTGAAGTCATATTAGTAATTGTTACCCCTGCACCATGGTATAATTTCGTTTATGATGTAGTGTGAATGAGTAAAAAAAAAAAAAATCACCTTTGCCATACAACACTTTAGCTAATGCTAAAAATATATTTTTAAAGTAAAATAATTACAATTAAATAACATTTACCTTCACAATAGTAAAGGTGAGTCGATTACGTGGAGGTGATGCAAAATTAGGTACACCAATTCTTGATTTTCAAAATATAGCAAGTTTCTGTTTTTGGAAAAGAAAGTAGTTGTTTTAAGTTGGTATATATTTTTAGTGATAACAAATTAGAAACAGTACATTTTAAAAGTTAATATAAAAAATTTAAATACATATTTTGTATGGAAAGCAAACATATTTTACGCTAAAGCAAGGTGTAAAAATATTTTACTGACTTACTAGTAGTTGCAAACTAATAATGCTTTTCCGAACGAATTCAGTGCTCTCTCTGAGGAGGTCGCAGTGGAGGTGACAGAGGGTCAGGTTTTGACGTCTGGTCTCTCTGGTAGTTGATAATCAACTGATTGCAAAATGGTGTCTTCCTGGTATTTATAAGTTTTACTCAGTGTCACTATTAATTTTTTTTAAAAGTGCGTTCGTTGTGTTTTTTTTTATACTTTATTTTACTGTGGAAAATGATAATTTAAAAAAGCATTTAAAAATGTATTTTTTTCATTCATTTGCTCCGTTTTGGCATCCATTTTGGAACATGTCTTTTGGTATTGTTTTCATAGAAAGTGTTGTAGGACAAGTTTTACAAGTGAGATGGATAAAATGGCGCCTATGTGTATGTGTCTTCTGTTTTACTCTGTTTACTTACTTTCCGATGTAATCATGATAAAAATGTGTATGTACTGTTGTTAAATCTTTCGTTCTTTGTGTAAAACTTTGAAATGTGTGAAAACGGAATTTTAGGGGGGATTTTGAGTATTAATTTTAATACTCGAGTATTAATTTTAATACTCGAGTATTAATTTGGTAATGCATTTCAGTAGATTTACATACAGTTTTTCTCCACATTTTAATACACTTCCCCACCCTAAAACCCCTAATTTCCCTGCATCCCGTGCCAGATTTTATTGTACTTTTAAATAAAAAATCGCGTTGTAATGGTATGCGTTGTAATAGATTTCGTTGTAACAGCACTTTTAAGTATTTTAATAGGTTTTGCGTTGTAAAAGTGTTCGTTGTAAAGTAATGCGTTGTAGTAGTATTTGCGTTGTAAAAAATGCGTTGTAATGGTATGCGTTGTAATAGCATGCGTTGTAACGTCATACATCCGCTCCAAGCACCTTAATCACAGGGTGGCGCTTCGGTAAAACCTAGAATAGACCTCCACCTTTTATCCCCACGTGGCACTCGCTTTCCAGTAAGCGGTATGCCGGGGGTAGAAGTCCCAATCCTTCTTTTAAGGTATGGCCAAGTCATTACCAAATGATTTAACTGCCGATTTACATAATTTCATTTTTCACAGCCCTCCGGTGGGCCTCAGATCACACGTATCAATTTGCTAATCTGATAACCCTTGTGCTGTTGTAGGCTGCAGTTTGATAACCAGCCACACAGACAAAGTCCAGTTAAAGAAAGCGGTGCATACTTCCACGGCCGGAAGCGCCGTGTATAAAAATTCCAAAAGAAAGCCCCAAGCTTTTGAAGTAGCACTTCATGAGTGTTCAGTTTACCAAACCATTTATTCCGAAAAAACGGTTTCATGAATCCAATAAATCTTGGTGATGTTTCACGCGTCAGCCAGAGGCGCGTTCCAGAGGCCCCCACGTTGCAAGTTGGCCCGGACTTTACTGGCTCCTGCTCCAGCAGCTTTTTGGCGATTTTCAAGGGATTGACGTGGTTTGGGGACCCAAGGAAGCGCTTGAAGTACATCATAGCAGGAAAATTGGTTTTAGCTGCACTACGGACTGTCCTGCACATGGCATAACCATTTGGCATAACATTACCCCCCTGCACCACCTACCTGGAACCATTCTGCATTCTGGGATCTGCAGACCACAAGAAACCCGTGAACTTTAATAGGGTGAGCAGATACACATGTTTGGGGGTGGAGCTGGCTTTGCCCAATAACAAAGAAGCAGGACTTACATTAAGTGGTGCCTTGAAACCTCCTAAATATTGTTTGGCGCTGACGAAGGCCGACTGGCCAAAATGCATTTGCCGTAATAAAGTGTTTCCATGCTTCTCCCCAGTGTGGCCTCTGCTCTGTCTGTGAGGAGGAGGTATTGGTGATGTTTCACGTGTCAGCCAGAGACGCGTTCCAGAGGCCCCCACATTGCAAGTTGGCCCGGACTTTACTGGCTGCTGCGTAGGCAGATTTTCGGTGATTTTCAAGGGATTTCAAGGTCCGGGCCCACCTCTGTGTTTCGGAAAGAGATAGGGCGGTCGTGAGGCGATTTCACTTCGTGCTGGGCGGGATGCACAGCCATTTCTGCCCCCATCGGATGGATTCCTGAACTCGGGGGTTGACGTGGTTTGGGGACCCAAGGAAGCGCTTGAAGTACATCATAGCAGGAAAATTGGTTTTAGCTGCACTACGGACTGTCCTGCACCCGACATAACCATTTGGCAACACATTCCCCCCCTGCACCACCTACCTGGAACCATACTGCATTCTGGGATCTGCAGTCCACAAGAAACCCATGAACTGCAGTAGGGTGAGCAGATACACATGTTTGGGCGTGGAGCTGGCTTTGCCCAATAACAAAGAAGCAGGACTTACATTAAGTGGTGCCTTGAAACCTCCTGAATATTGTTTGGCTCTGACGAAGGCCGGCTGGCCGAAATGCATTCGCCGTAATAAAGTGTTTCCATGGTTCTCCCCAGTGTGGCCTCTGCTCTGTCCGTGAGAGGAGGTATTGGTGATATTTATATATATATATTATCTACTGGCGGTCGCCAGTAGATAGTTATAGTTAGGACCTATTTTCCATAGGAAATCCGCAACATTCTTTTCCCAATAAGTCTGGCGCTGGTTGATGAATCCTGGCAAAATTTTCCAAACATTGGGCCTGCTCCGCTCCGCTCCTACCCTGAAAGTTTCGTGGTGATTCGTCAAGCAGGGGCTAAGAAAAAAGGGGGGTCCCAAAACACATTTTCCCCATGCAATTTCCCATAGGATCTGTTGTCGCAGCTACAGCCCGAACCGCTGAACGGAATTACACCAAATTTGGCAAAGAGGTAGTCCTCAGTTCAGACTCGTGCCTTTTGCATAAATGGTGTGAATCTGTTCAGTAGTTCCTGAGAAAATTAGGGTAAAAAAGTTAGTGATATCTATGGCCGGGGAGGATCCGCGCACCCTACCCACACCTTAAGCGCACCCTGCCTGAACCGAGCGCGCACCCTGATGATCACGCGCTGAATGTTAATTGGCTGTCGAGTATCTGTCTACATTCGAAACCAGGAACTGTTGGCGGCCATTTTCTGCCTCGGTAGAAGCGAGGCTGAAGAAGCAAGGGGAATGAGTGTGTAAAACATATAAAGGGGGCAGTGTGGAACTACTCTGACTCTCTAGATCCACTTAGGGTGTCTCAGAAGGACCCCCTGGGGCCCCCTATAAAAAAAAAATGGCGAAATGCCCGCACGGTGCGTGCATCCTATCGCGTTGGGTGCACGGATTCTCTCGCGTTGGATGCGCGGATCCAAGGAAAAAAAAATTGACATTTTTGGGAGATAAACATCAAGCTTAAGTGTTTTGTTCTTGAGTGGCTCTAACAAGAGCCGTTGTGTTCACTGAGAGTTTTTGGTACTTATAAGTAAGTACCTATACAGAGTCTAAAGTTGTTGAGGAAGACTCCGTTTCCTTCATCAGTAAAGTGTACTCCATCTCTCCTATACATCTCTTGCATATGAAAGCGCAGATTGTTATTGTAAATGGACCCCATTCTATAGTCTCGGAGAAAAGCAGAAACAGATTTATTCAAAGGTTTCCTAGCTTTCTCAATTTGTGGACAAAAATGATCGGACGAGTTCCATTTCTGCCTTTGGCATATGTTAGAATACACAAAGTCAGTTTTGGGAAAAGTGAAATTAGTTCTGCAAAGGTGTCCTTCATAAGCATTTCCAGACTTACCCCAGTCAAAGTGCCTAGGTCATTGCCACCACAGTGCACTATTATGAGGTCAGGGTGTTGGATATGCATGAAGGATTTCACCAATGGCATCAATTGGTGCCACTTTAACCCTCTCTGTCCAATCCATTTAATGTCTACATTTGGCAAACCTAGGTCTTTGTGAATGCCTTTGTTTTCTGTATACCTTTGGCTCCACAAAATATAGCTGTGTCCCACAATCCACACTCTAAGCATCTTGAAAGGAGGTCTGGATGCACTCAGATGGTCTCTGTAAATGAAATGGCAGTTTGGAAAGTAAGATTTTCTAAAATTTGTGGCTAAGATGCAGTTCTGAAAAATGACAAGAAATCATTGGTTGTTTGACAACCTTCTACACTGAGAGGTAGGGTGCATATTTCTGTTTTTTAAATGCATGATTCTTATTGGTTAACAAAAACTGATTGTAAGGAACATTATATATAAGCTGATATGTTGAAAAGTCAAGCACACTTGCTGTCTTGATTAGCAACATTGTGTGCTGAACTTGTGACCTGTGTGCTCAGTTCAGTGTTCCATGACCTGTTTCTATGGTAACAGGCAGAAGGAAGATTGGGGGTAGGGTTAAAATTTATGTAATTTGGAAAGGGTTGAAATGTTTAACCAATAGAAATGTGTGTTTGGTTTTGAATTTATGTGGGAAGGAATGTGATTTGATGTTTACATGTATATGTTTGGAAAATGAGAGGGAAACTTTGCCATTCTTTGGTTTTGCTGCCAGGTGCACAGTGCAGAGATTCTGTATAAGAAAATCTGGTGTGTGACTGATATCTGGTGTGTGACTGATATACTTCTTAATCTACAAAACAACTTAAAAGGTGAGTTATTTAATTGTGAGGGGATGTATGTAGACTATTTTGATTTTAATCAGACTAATGTATTTCTCCTGCTAAAGTGTAGGGAGTACTTTTTTTGTCTACAATCTTATTGACAGTGTGTGTGCATGTAGAAACAATTCTGTGATAAGCATTTGTGTTTTTCATGTGTTTGCAGACAGATAACTGTGCTGTTTTTCTATTTTGGTAGAATTAGAAACCAGTCATTGTTTATGAATTTGTGAAATGAGTTATGTTTCTACACTAAAATGTAGTACTCCTTCTAGATGAAGAAATGTGTTTTGGTATAGTGCAAGGGATAGTGTTGTTTGTCTAGAATCACACAGTGAGTCTGTGTGCATTTGGGAACCACTGTGAGAGAAGCATTTGGTAACACTGTGTATTTGCTGACAGATAACTGTTTTAAAACCTGTCTTGTTGTCAAGTTTTAGTAGCATTAGAAGGCAGTTTTTGCCTATGCTTTGATTAAATGAGTCAGGCTTTGACACTAATGTGCTGTACTTTAATATGTAGATTGTGTGTAGTCCCCTTACCCCTTGCACAGTAGTGAATGAGTTTTGGTAAGCTGCTAGGGATAGTGTTGCTTGTCTAGAATCACACTGTGAGTCTGCATTTGGGAACCACTGTGAGAGAATCATTTGGTAACATCGTGTATTTGCTGACAGATAACTGTTTTAAAACCTGTCTTGTCAAGTTTTAGTAGCATTAGACGGCAGTTTTTGCTTATGCTTTGATTAAATGAGTCAGGCTTTGACACAAAAGTGCAGTCCTGAAATATGTAGATTGTGTGCAGTTCCCTTACCACTTCCACTGTAGTGAATGAGTTTTGGTAAACTCCTAGGGATAGTGGTGCTTGTCTAGAATCACACGGTGAGTCTGTGTGCTTTTGGGAAGCACTGTGAGAGAAGCATTTGGTAACATCATGTATTTTCTGACAGATAACTCTTTTAAAACCTATCATGTTGTCAAGTTTTAGTAGCATTAGAAGCCAGTCTTTGCTTATGCGTTGATTAAATGAGTCAGGCTTTGACACAAAAGTGCAGTCCTGAAATATGTAGATTGTGTGCAGTTCCCTTACAACTTCCACAGTAGTGAATGAGTTTTGGTAAACTCCTAGGGATAGTGGTTGTTGTCTAGAATCACACTGTGAGTCTGTGTGCATTTGGGAACCACTGTGAGAGAAGCATTTGGTAACATTGTGTATTTGCTGACAGATAACTGTATTAAAACCTGTCTTGTTGTCAAGTTTTAGTAGCATTAGAAGGCAGTTTTTGCTTATGCTTTGATTAAATGAGTCAGGCTTTGACACAAAAGTGCAGTCCTGAAATATGTAGATTGTGTGCAGTTCCCTTACCACTTCCACAGTAGTGAATGAGTTTTGGTAAACTCCTAGAGATAGTGGTTGTTGTCTAGAATCACACTGTGAGTCTGTGTGCATTTGTGTAACCACTTTGAGAGAAGCATTTGAGTAGTTCATTTCTTTGAATATGCATAACTGATTAAAAAATTTCCTGTTGTCAAGTTTAGGTAGAATTAAAAGGTAGTCATTCCTTATGTATTCACCGAGGAACTGTCCTTGCAATACTGTAAACATTCAGTTAATATTCAAGTAGTAATGGAGTGAGGCTGGCCTTTGCACATGCATTGATTCAAATGCTTATCTACTATGCATGCAGTTCTCTAACCATCAACATAGTTCTCATTCATACCTTTAATTCCACTGTCAGTATCCATACACTTCAAGTAAACACCCTGTCACTCCCCATGTACTCCTCTAGTGACCCATTCAGCACCATGTACTAATCCATTCACTGCACAAAAACCCAAACACTTATAAATTCTCCCAGGCACTCTGTTTGCAGTACTTTAATCATTCAGTCAGTGTCTAAGTACTCATGGTGTGAGCCAGGCCTTTCAACATGAACTGGTTTAAATCCTATACAGTATGCATACAGGCTTCTAGTCACCTACACGCTTGTCTTTCACTTCTTTAATTAACTAGTCAGTATCTATATATTTCAAGAAACATCTTGTCAGTCATCTTGCACTCATTCAGTGACTGATTCAGTACCATGTGCTATTCTCTTCACTGTGCCAGAACTGAAAATTTAAAAGTTTTACCCAGGCACTGTCCTAGCAGTAGTCTGATGATTTAGTCAGTTTCCAAGTACTCATGTTGTGAACTATGCATTACCACATAGACTGCTTCAAATGTCTGTGCAGTATGCATGCAGTCTTCTAACATACTATACACTTGTCTTTCAATTCCCCAGTCAGTATCCATGTACTTCCAGCAAACATTCTGTCACTCCCCTTGCACTGTTCCAGTGACCTATTCAGAACCATGTAGTAATGCATTCAGTGCGCCAAAACTGAAACACTTATAAATTCACCCAGGCACTCTTCTTGCAATAGTATAATCATTCAGTCAGTACCCAAGTACTAATGGAGTGAGACAGGCCTTTGCACATAGTTTGATTCAAACGTGTTTCCACTATGCATGGAGGCCTGTAACTACCAACACAATTGTCTTTCACACCTTCAATTCCCCAGTCAGTATATATACACTCCAGCAAACACCCTGTCACTCCCCTTGCACTTCTCTAGTGATCTATTCCGTACCATGCACTAATCCATTCACTGTGCCAAAACCCAAACACTTATAAATTCACCCATGCACTCTCCTTGCAGTACTGTAAACATTCAGTCAGTACCCAAGTACTCATTCAGCGACCCAGGTCTTAGCACATGGACTGCTTCAAACTCCTATCCACTATGCATGCAGTCCTCCAATCACATACACACTTGTCTTTCACACCTTCAATTCCCTAGTCAGTATCCATACAGTCCAGCAAACATCCTGTCACTCCCTTTGCACTCCTCTAGTGACCCATTCAGTACCAAGTACTAATCCATTCACTGTGCCAAAAGCTATCCACTTATAAATTCACCCAGGCACTCTCATTGCTGTCCTGTAATCATTCAGTCAGTATCCAAGTAGTCATGCAGCGACACAGGCCTTAGCGCATAGACTGCTTCAAACGCCTATTGACTATGCATGCTGTCCTCTAACCACCTACACAGTTGTTTTTCACTCCTTCAATTCCCCAGTCAGTATTCATACACTTCTAGCAAACACCCTGTTACTCACCCAGTGTGTCTCCTTATAGTACTGTAATCATTCAGTCAGTTAGCATGTAGTCTTTTAGTGAGGTAGGCTTTAGGACATGAACTGCTTCAAAGTAGTATGCACTATGCATGTAGTGTTTTAACCATTGTCACACTTGTGGTTCAGGGCTATAGTTTCTTAGTCAGTTTTTATATAAAATGTGTTTGTACAGTAATGGAATAGTATAAATTTGAAAGTTATTAATATACGTTAATTTGTGATTCTTTTTTACAGATACTGTTTTTCAACGTTAAAATAGAGAAATCATGCCAGAAAAAAAAAAGAAAAGGAAAAGAACAGAGACAGGAGGATTATTTGAAGAAACATCAACCACAAGTATTGAATGTACAAGATAATGTGGCTAAAAGGAAAAAATCTTCTGATAAGATCACAAAGCAATTTATTAAAAATGTAGATAATGCTGGAACTACTGAGAATTCTTCAAGTAAGAAAGAAATTCAAAATAAGAGGAAAAGTAAAAAAGCAAATTGTCAGTCAAAGGAGATAAAGTATGGTAAAAGAAGGCAAAATCAGTATAAGGAATTATGCAAAAAAATATTTTACAAGAGAGTAGTGCATAATTTGCTGAAAGATGTGAAGAAATATAAAAAGAGAGCTTTATTGTATAAAAAGAAGAAGCATATTGAAAACATTGTGGAAAAGGCTTTTGAAGTAAAAAGTAAACTGTTTATTTTAGTATTAAACAGAATTCGATCACTAGATAAACCAATCCATGTATCGAAGGCCAAAAGTAGGAGGAAAAGAGTTATTAATAAAAAAAAATGTTGTGATGTTTTTTTGGGAGAATGGAAACACAGTTCCAGTTCAGAGCCTTTTTTTAACGAAGAGAGTTATTCACTGAGCGAAAAATTATTGTATGCAGTTGACACCAGTGGTAGAGGTTATGAGGTTAGCGACGGTTGTCCAATTGAGAAAGAGAAAATGGTTGAAAGAAATGTAGAAGAAGTGATAGCTGATGAAGTTTTAGGGAGACGTGCTAAAAACCCTACACTTGGGTTTGCAGTAGTGTTTGCAGTGTACGACAGGAATCTATTGAAAAATTATGTCGTTTTTTACGAGCCTATACTAAAAAAAGTGTAAAACAAAACATTATGCTGTTGCAAGGACTAGACCATTGCAGAGTGAGAAAACATACTGGTTTGCAAGGTCATTCTCTGGCTTGTCTTTCTAGGAAAGTTTGTCAAAGTGTTTTTCACCATTTCAGAATGCTAGCAGTACATCATACTCAAATGTGGAAGTTAGTGAGAAAGTTGTATTATGCAAAAAGTCCAGCACTAAAGTTAAGTAAGTGGAATAGTGCTCTTTTGCGTTGGTCAGTAACATATGTGAAGCAGGTCTGTGATGATATTGAGTTTTGTTACTTTGGTCCTCAGCAAGAGAGTGAAGAAACTGACACTTTAGTAGAACAAAATGTTGAAGACAATGTACAACCCGTAATTAGAGAAAAATTTGAGGATGAAATCACAAAGTTTAAGGTAATTTCAGGTGAAAGACAAAATGTTTCTTGTATTTGTTGTCAGCGAAGTCACTATAAAAATCAGACTAGGGGTGTCAATCTGTATTTAAAAAGTGAAATAGAAGATAATGATAAGTGGATGGAATTTGCAACTTATTTGTTGGTAGAGGATTGTTTTGATTTGGGATCTGAGCAGCGTATTTGCAAATATTGTTATAACAAATTAGATGAGAATAAAATGCCTGCTAGAGCTGTTCATAATAATCTAGAGTTGGTTGCTATTCCACCAGAGCTGATAGATTTAAACACGTATGAGTCTAATCTCATACAATGTGTTCACCCGTTTCAGGCTATTGTTCGTATGGAGTCCAAAACAGGTAAATTACCTCCATCAGAGTTGCAAAGAGGATTGAAAGGAAGAGTTGTGTATTTACTGTTAGATTTAAGGAAAAATATTGAAACTATTGGTGTAGACCATGCAGAAAATGAGCCACTAGTCATTCTAGTTAATGGTGTTCCTACTAAGAATAAGAAAATTTGGCAAGAGTTAGTGGATGTTAGAAAAGTGCAAAAGGCATCATTGTATCTGTTAAAAAATAATGAGTACTATAGAAATGTGTTTGTAGGAGAAGAAGAAATAGATTTAGCAGAAGATACTGAAACATTAAGTGGACAAATAGAAAAAGTGGACATGTCCAGATGTGAAGAAATCTATGAACATTACAGTGTACATCCACTTAATTCCAGAGAGGTGATGGGGAATACAATTGAGTCGTTTCAAATGAAAAAAGCAACAGGAAGTCCCATGAGTGTATGGAAATAGAGCTTGGAAGCTTGTTGTTTCCCACAGTTGTTTCCAACAGGAAAAGGTGGACGATATGATGAACGTCCTGTGCAGATTCCTGCATCTGAATATCGGACAACAAGATTATATGCAGAAGATCCAAGATTTCGACAATGTATCCCTTATATGTTTCATCTTCTGTTTGAAAGTGACTTGTCTGGACTTTCATATGGAGTAAATCACATTTTAAAAACTGGAATGCATCTTCAAAATGTAACTGCAAAGGATTTTATGGATAAAGTGCATCAGAGAGATGATCATTTAGAATCTCAGTTGATTAATCTGATGGCATGTCAGCGTGGGACTAATGAATATTGGTACCGTCGACATGGAGAACTGAAATGTATGCTAAGGAACTTGGGAACTCCTACATGGTTTGTTACACTAAGCTGTGCTGAGTATGCTTGGGATGATTTACTTGAATTTCTTCGAGAGGCAAATTCCAATATAAAAAATATTGAATACAAGACACCTGGAGAATTGTGCTCTTTGGATCCTGTCAATGTATGCAGATATTTCAATCATAGATTTGAAGCTATGATGTCTTTCATCTGCAATAAAAAGAATCCTCCTCTGCTGTTTGCCATATATATTGATCCCCTGTTACGATTATTTGAGGGCAATAGCGGTATTCGTCCAGTCATATGCCAGGGGATTGAAACTAAAGTGCTTGCATATGCTGACGATGTGGCTATTGTTACAGCGGACCCGCAATCGGCTTTGGAAAGGGTTGAGTCAATCTCTAGTGAGTTTGGTATTTATACAGGATACGCACTAAATAAAACTAAGACTCAAGTTATCAAGAATCGTTTTATTAATTTTGAAGACACTCGGGTTGTCGACTCGGCAGTATATTTGGGGATACGGGTCACCTCAGATCTTGGGAAATTGGTGGCTGCTAATATGGAGCCAGTAATCAATAAAGAGAGGTTGGATCTTCACAGATTAAATAACCTCCATCTCTCCCTTGTGGGTCGGTGTAACCTTATTAAGATGCTGTTCTTACCAAAAGTATTGTATCTTTTTAGGTCAATTCCTTTAAAATTTCAAAAATCCTGGTTTGTTATGCTAGAAGGCTTAGTTAATAGGTTTATTTGGGCTCATGGGAAAACTAGGCGGGCTCTTCGGTTTATGTGTTTATCTCGGGAGAAAGGAGGGTTTTCGGTCCCGGATTTTCGTAACTACTATTGGGCAGCTGCTCTGCAATATATGAGGATATTGGTTGGGCCATGCTCTGGGGAAATGGAAAGGGAAAATGATCTCCCGGATGTTTATAGATTATTATTGGGCCAAAATGCTGAATATTGTTTTTTTAAATTTACAGAACCCAGTTACTACAAACGTACAAAATTTAAGACGCTGATCGCTGCTTTCAAGATTTGGGGGGGGCTAAAGAAAAAGATTGGATTAGGGAGGCTTAATTTCTACACAGTTTTGTTTAAAAATCCAATGCTTCCCGAGGTATTTTCGGATGAAGTTATGGCTGGATGGGCTAGCAAGGGTATATGCTAAGCCGGGGATATAATAGAAGAGCAAGGTTTTCGACAATTCAAAGATATACAGAAGGACTTTGGGTTGGAAAGCTGTAATTTTTTAAGTATCTACAACTTCGTAGTTTTTTCTGTAAGAAAATTGGTGGGGCATGGGGGTTCGCTAGCAATAGCATAATTGATATCATGAAAAAAGATGCTAAGGGAACGATTAAGTTAATCTATGCAGAATTGACGAATTTGATACAAGATGATTTACTTAAACATGAGGGTAAGTGGGCTGAGCGTGTTGGGGCCGCCCCCGGAACCGTTGTGAAATCTTTAAAGTTGGGTCAGTCTGTTCTATTTTTGGCTGGGCTTCAAGCACAACATTTTAAAACGGTTTTCTCTCTATATTATACCCCGGCCAAAATAGCACAATGGGGCGGCTATACAGGGATTGTATGCCCACGATGTGGGGGATTGGAAGCGGATTTGGTGCATATGTTTGCCGCCTGTCCGCGGCTCCAGGCATTGTTAGACTCAATTATGGAATACTTAGATCGTACACTTGGGGTACAAATAACATTAACCCATGAAATCATTCTGTTAGGAGTAAGTTCTTTAAATCAAGAAAAAACTGCTTATCAATTTATTTTTGTTGCTATGGCGGTCTTAAGGATAATCATTGCCTCTGCCTGGTTAGATCCCCTCCCTCCTACATTTCGACAATGGCTAGCTCGCTTACTTTCCATATATACAATAGAAAGTGCAATCTATGAAAGGAAGGGAATAAAAGCGAAATTACTGGGCAAAAGCATTTGGGCACCTTTAATAAAATGGAAGGAATCAATATAATTTATGTATTTTGTTTAGCAAGATAATGATGGTTGATAACAAGGGTGAACTAGGCTTTTCCTCATAGCCTTATAGGAATGTTTTATGTTTCGTTATTATATCTTTTTGCTCCCCGTTCCTTCTCCTTTTTTCTTTTTGTTATATGTACATCTATTTTGGTTTTTTAAAATGTTAACTGCTTTATGAGACATAATATTTTTTGTGGATATGTGTTTGCTGTATGATAATATGTACCTGCACTGATCTCCCATGGTTAATGGGGGACTAAAATCTTAATAAAGATATTAAAAAAAAAATTTAAAAAAAGAATCCTCCTCTTGGAGAAGTTGTGGGTTTCTTTTGGAGAAAGGAGTATCAAGCAAGAGGTGCTCCTCACATACATATGTTGTTATGGATCAAGGACGCCCCTAAATTTGGAACAGATTCAGATGAAACTGTTTTGTCTTTCATTGAAGATTATGCTACATGTGCTCTTCCCAATAGCAGAGAAGATAAAAACTTATTACAACAAGTCTTACGATTTCAAAGCCAGAGGTGTGGAAAATACTGTTGACGAAAGTACAAGTCAAAGGATAAGTTCTATACCAAATGTCATTTTGGATTTCCACGTCCTGTATTATCCAAAGGAAGAGTGAACAGTTTTATGTCAGCTATGCGACATACCATCACAAGAAAGTCTCAGAAAAACATCTACAACTTAAGAAGAAGCGAAGAATCGAAATACATAAATGACTACAATCCAGTTATTTTATCCATGTGGAACGCTAACATGGATATTCAGTATGTTGCAGACAATTCCATTGCTGTTGCTCGATATGTAACGTCTTACATTACTAAATCAGAAAAGACTGAATTGAAAGAAATGTGGGAAGAGATTTCTCACGAGAAGACTCTAAGTAAGAAATTATACAGTTTCAGTTTGAAGATGTTATCGCATCGTAAAATTGGAGCATATGAATGTTCAGTTCGGTTATCATCTGCAAGTCTATATTCCAAAAGTAGAAGAATCATTTGGGTGAGTCTAGTTCTTACAGGAATGTGAAATCGGGTACTGAAATCTGTTCAGGAAATTGAATATTTAGCAGAAAATGAACCAGAAAGTACAGATATTTTGAAAACAAATATGTTGGACACATACTACCCAAATAGAAGTCATCATCTTGAGAACATGTGTCTCTATGAAGTGCTGCAAAACTACACTTTTAAACGGAATACTACAGAGAACATCAACGATGGAAAATATGCAGTTATTGGTTCCGAAGGATGTCTGGTGAAACAAAGGAAAGGAAATTTAATTAATCACAGGAAACTGAGTTGCGACACTACTGACAAAAGGGAATTTTACTATTTAGCCCTTTTGCAAATGTTCAAACCGTGGAGTTCAGAACTGGAATTACTTGGAGATTTTCACAGCTATGAAGATTCATTTAATGCTTCTAAAGATAGCATACAATGCAGTGCTTTCTCAAATTATGTCAAAATGTTGAATGATGAAATTGATCAAGAAGCTACAATTGCAGCTGAGATTGCTAGAGACAGTTCTCAAGACAGTCAAAGTTCTGCTGCACTGAGTCAAGATCCACTAGGACAAACAATTGTTGAAAATGAAGCATCGATTGCAATGAATGAGGTGAAAACAGCAATGTATCAAGCTCAAGAAGATGCAATACAGTTAGGAAACTTGGAAGAACAACTAAATGTTGAACAGAAACAAATATATCAGCAAGTGAAAGAGCAGATTGACCATGGATTACTTCATGAAAAGAAAGGGTGCTCATGTTCATCATTCCAACCTATCCGAATGTATGTGAGTGGTCAAGCTGGAACAGGAAAAAGTTTCTTAAATAAAGTAATTACAAGTTATCTGCAGAAAACAACTGATTCGCATTTGTCTTGTGTTGTCACTGCTCCAACTGGGTTGGCAGCACATAACATTAAAGGAATTACTTTACATCGTTTACTAATGCTGCCAGTAGAGCATGAGAACAAATTGGAATATGACAAGCTATCTGGAGAAGCTTGTTGTGAAGTTTCAAGAGTCCTGAAGAAAATGAAACTTCTCATTATTGATGAAGTGAGCATGGTCTCAAACTTGATGCCTGCCTTTGTGCATTTAAGAATGCAGCAAATTCTTAAAACAGAGTATGACGTGTTATTTGGAGGAAAACACATAATAGTTTTTGAAGATCTACTGCAACTGACTCCGGTAAAAGGACAACCGGTATTTAAAACACTAGCCCATGAAGATACCAGAAAGTCTCTTGGCAGTGTTGGTAATGTGAACATTTGGACTCATTTTGAATACAAAGAACTGACAAGAAATATGCGACAGGCAAATGATGCTGAATATGGAAGTATTCTTCAAGATATAAGAATTGGAATTCTTTCAAAACAAGGCAAAAAAGCTTTGGAGAGTCGATTACTTTGCAATGTCTTTCCAAATAAAAATGCAGTTCCTGCAAAAGTGTACGTGGAAATTGCTAAAAATAAATCAGTGATTTGCTTAATGCCAACACTGCGCGAGTGTTCCATATTCAACGAAGAACTATTGAAACTGGAAAATGAAGAAATTGTAAAAATGGAAGCCATCGATAAAATACAGCATGAAGGAATCACTATTATTTTGACGGGAAAGTTGAGATCAAAACTGGATTGTTTAGAAAAAAAAACATCTAAAACTGCTGGTTTAGAAAAGACACTATGGTGCCGATCACGATCCGGTAAAAAATTCCCCCGTGCGACTCGTATCGGGTCTTTTTACCGTACGAATCGTACAAGTGCCGTACGAACTGGCAATCACGATTCGCATGGTAAAAAGTCCATACGAACCGCACCGGGAATCATTCCCCACACGTCCTCGGGTCGGAAAATGTGTCCGACACGTCCTCGGACGATTTACCTTACAAACGTAAAAATCCAAGTCCGACCGAGGAATCACGATCCATCCCGTGCGTCCGAGCCTACAACCGTATGGAAAAAACACCGTCCGCACCGAACACCAATAGCAACCATGGAGACATGTGCCCGCATACGCGCCCAACACTCCCCCCAGCCCCCGTACGTCCGACACGTACCCCGTATATGTATACCCCCACCCGTCTATGTACACCCCAGTACGTTCCAGTCGCACCCCCACCCCAGTACGTGTCGTACCACCGTCAATGTACACCCCCCCACCCCTGTACGTGTCGTACCACCGTCTATGTACACCCCAGTACGTTCCAGTCGCACCCCCACCCCAGTACGTGTCGTACCCCCCGTGTACCTACACCCCAGTACGTTCGAGCCACACCCCCACCCCAGTACGTGTCACAGCCCCGTCTACCTACACCCCAGTACGTTCCAGTCGTACCCCCACCCCAGTACGTGTCGTACCCCCCCGTGTACCTACACCCCAGTACGTTCGAGCCACACCCCCACCCCAGTACGTGTCATAGCCCCGTCTACCTACACCCCAGTACGTTCCAGTCGTACCCCCACCCCAGTACGTGTCGTACCACCGTCAATGTACACCCCCCCACCCCTGTACGTGTCGTACCACCGTCAATGTACACCCCCCCCCTGTACGTGTCGTACCCCCGTGTACCCCCACCCCTGTACGTGTCGTAACACCGTCTATGTACACCCCCCCACCCCTGTACGTGTCGTAACACCGTCTATGTACAACCCCCCACCCCTGTACGTGTCGTACCACCGTCTATGTACACCCCAGTACGTTCCAGTCGCACCCCCACCCCAGTACGTGTCGTACCCCCCGTGTACCTACACCCCAGTACGTTCGAGCCACACCCCCACCCCAGTACGTGTCACAGCCCCGTCTACCTACACCCCAGTACGTTCCAGTCGTACCCCCACCCCAGTACGTGTCGTACCCCCCGTGTACCTACACCCCAGTACGTTCGAGCCACACCCCCACCCCAGTACGTGTCATAGCCCCGTCTACCTACACCCCAGTACGTTCCAGTCGTACCCCCACCCCAGTACGTGTCGTACCACCGTCAATGTACACCCCCCCACCCCTGTACGTGTCGTACCACCGTCAATGTACACCCCCCCCCTGTACGTGTCGTACCCCCGTGTACCCCCACCCCTGTACGTGTCGTAACACCGTCTATGTACACCCCCCCACCCCTGTACGTGTCGTAACACCGTCTATGTACACCCCCCCACCCCTGTACGTGTCGTACCACCGTCTATGTACACCCCAGTACGTTCCACCGTCAATGTACACCCCCCCACCCCTGTACGTGTCGTACCACCGTCAATGTACACCCCCCCACCCCTGTACGTGTCGTACCACCGTCAATGTACACCCCCCCACCCCTGTACGTGTCGTAACACCGTCTATGTACACCCCCCCACCCCTGTACGTGTCGTACCACCGTCTATGTACACCCCAGTACGTTCCAGTCGGACCCCCACCCCAGTACGTGTCGTACCACCGTCAATGTACACCCCCCCACCCCTGTACGTGTCGTAACACCGTCTATGTACACCCCCCCACCCCTGTACGTGTCGTACCACCGTCTATGTACACCCCAGTACGTTCCAGTCGTACCCCCACCCCAGTACGTGTCGTACCACCGTCAATGTACACCCCCCCCTGTACGTGTCGTACCCCCGTGTACCCCCACCCCTGTACGTGTCGTACCACCGTCTATGTACACCCCCCCACCCCTGTACCGGTCGTAACACCGTCTATGTACACCCCCCCACCCCTGTACGTGTCATACCACCATCTATGTACACCCCAGTACGTTCCAGTCGTACCCCCACCCCAGTACGTGTCGTACCACCGTCAATGTACACCCCCCCACCCCTGTACGTGTCGTACCACCGTCTATGTACACCCCCCCACCCCTGTACGTGTCGTACCACCGTCTATGTACACCCCCCCACCCCTGTACGTGTCGTAACACCGTCTATGTACACCCCCCCACCCCTGTACGTGTCGTACCACCGTCTATGTACACCCCCCCACCCCTGTACGTGTCGTACCACCGTCTATGTACACCCCCCCACCCCTGTACGTGTCGTACCACCGTCTATGTACACCCCAGTACGTTCCAGTCATACCCCCACCCCAGTACGTGTCGTACCACCGTCAATGTACACCCCCCCACCCCTGTACGTGTCGTACCACCGTCTATGTACACCCCAGTACGTTCCAGTCGTACCCCCACCCCAGTACGTTCCTGGCGCACCCCCAACACAACCTCCTAAGTACGGAGCGCACCCCATGCCCCAACATCACAACCGCATGTACGAGTCGTACAAAGCCACACACAAGGACCAAATCGTACAACCAAATGGCCCATGTACACACCGTACACACGCACAAAACGCACGTACACAACAAGGACAAAACAAAACAACTCAACAATACACCATTCGAAAGGCACACAGCCACTAAACATGGCCAACAACCACTAAAATAACACAATCACTGACCTGCAACTGTCAAAAACAAACAGAGGCCCAATACACCACCACTCCTTATAACACACCCACCCAAAATTCAAACACTGCCACACCCACCCATGGACCAATAAAAAGGGCCCACACACACAAACCATGAGCCTTTGCAACAGACCCACTGCTGCCAGACACCACAGAACCAGACTACAAGCGACACCACATCTTACACTTGCACACCTTCACACGACCACCCTCACAAACACCCTCTCATCACATTCACACACACACACAACCATCCACACCCCCCCCAACATCCACACACCCCCCACACCCACACCATCCCCACCCACACCCCTCACCATGCCCACTACCAAGAATCCAAAGTTCAGTCACCGAGAGTTGGAGGTCCTTGTTGATCAAATCCTCAGAGTCGAGCCACAGATCTTTGGAACATTGGTCAGAAGCACCAGCCAGGCAGCCAAAACAGCCATGTGGCAGACCATCGTCGATGCTGTGAATGCTGTTGCGGACACCAGGAGGACCAAGCAGGATTGCCAGAACAGGTGGTACGATCTGCGGAGGAGGGTCAGAGCCAAGAGACAGGAGGAACACGACCAGGCCAACGCCACCGGAGGAGGGCCCTCCCGCAGACCCGTACAGTACCATCCCTGGGAGGAGAGGGTGATGGCCATACTGCCGGTGGAGGCAGTTGAAGGAGTAGAAGGACTCCGAGACCCGGGTGAGTACACAAACAACGCACCTCACATGGGGGGAACTGCAACCACAACCAAAATTAATAACAGGCACGCAACCACCACAAGCCATCGCATTACTCAACCACACTCCATGAGCAGGCACATGCCACTGCTGCCACCATGCCCCATGCACCCAGCTGGACAATGTCAAGTCACAGGCCACAGAAGACAACAACACATGACACGGTAACCCGGATGGCGGGAGGCTGGGCACCAAGAATCACATAGTGCGACTCCAAAGCAGACAACAATGCCTTCTGCCCATATGGCCTAGGTCACAGCCAGACAAACACTGTGTCCCAACACAGGAATGACTTGCCAGCAAATGGCGGATGCCTTGCATCAACACATGGGGGTGAAGGCACTGTTTTGCACATGCCAGCAGCTAATGAACAGCCAACAGTGTGAAAGAGTGGCAGCACACACCACCACAGCAGCAGCGCACAGACACACAGCAGACAAAATGGGTGCCTGGAGATCAGAAACAAACTCACATCAACAGGCCAAGGGCCACTCAAAGATCTGCTAACAGTGTGTGCCCAGGAAGCTGGGCCAAGGTGACAGAGGGTGACACACGGAGGGAGGGAGAGGGGGACACAGAGGGAGGGAGACGGACAGAGGGAGGAGGCTGACACACAGAGGGAGGGAGAGGGGGACAGGGAGGGAGAGGGGGACACAGAGGGAGGGAGAGGGGGACTGAGAGGGAGGGAGACGGACATAGGGAGGAGGCTGACACACAGAGGGAGGGAGAGGGGGACAGAGAGGGAGGGAGAGGGGGACAGAGAGGGAGGGAGACACAGGAAGATGGACAGAGGGAGGAGGCTGACACACAGAGGGAGGGAGAGGGGGACACAGAGGGAGGGAGACACAGGAAGATGGACAGAGGGAGGAGGCTGACACACAGAGGGAGGGAGAGGGGGACACAGAGGGAGGGAGAGGGGGACACAGAGGGAGGGAGAGGGGGACAGAGAGGGAGGGAGAGGGGGACAGAGAAGGAGGGAGACACAGGGAGAGCAAATCAGTCCTGTGGTGTGTGGGAATGTCTGCTCGTCAGCAGGTGGACTGCGTGCATGTAGACAAGGGTGGCCAGTGCCAGAACCCCCCCTCTTCATCATGGCAAAACGCAGGGCCATGTCACAACCTGTACACGAGCACAAGGACAGCCACCTGCATCATATGAGTGTGTGGATCCACTCCATGTGCACATGTACAGTGCTACAAGGAAGGCGCAAATGCATAGCTCGGCACACATGCACACTCCACTGCTGACTGCAGTCACACTTGACGCAGCAAGTAAGACTGTGCCACACATAGTTAAAGGGGCCAAATTGGTGCCCAAGGGACACACACATGCACAAGTGCACTGTGAGTGGAATGCAAGACAGATCCTAATTCCAAGAGGAAATGTGCCAACTTTGTAACGGATGAAACATGGATGTTGCATGGATCAAAATTAACATTTTCTCTCTCACACACAGGTCAACGTCGTGCTGCACCCCCCAACACTGGGGGGGAACACTCACAGGACCCGGATCTGCAGGAGACCGATCCCACCGGCAGCGACCACTCTCACCACTCTGCGGACGACCCCGAGCAACCTGGCCCCTCTGGTGTCCAACCACCTGCAGCACCTGCGTCAGGTACAACCGTGCCAACCACCACCCCCACTCCTGCCACTTCCCAGGAGACACCCAGGATCCCTGCCCCAACACCACAATGCAGCCAGGCTCGCCAGGAGGGACACGGTGTCCCGGGCACCCAGGAGGAGGCAGGCGACAACGCCAATGCCACCCCTCAGGGGTCCCGGAGACCCGATGTGCCCACAAGTGCAGGCCAGACGCAAGTGGGCAGGGGTGGTGGGAGTGGAGGACGGCGGAGGCGCGAGCCTGACCAGTTGGCTGGGGATCCGGTATTTTCACATGTCCGTAACATCCTGGACTCATACCGGCAGGACACCACGGGCATGGCCCTGGTTGTGTCCGTCCTCGAGGGGATCAAGGTCCAGCAGGCCCAGCAACATGCGGAGCTAATAGCCTGTCTACAGCTACACCAACGGAGGATGGAGGACAGACAGGCTGAGCAAGTGACGCGTCCCAGGGGATTCACGCTGAACTCCGTCGGATGGCCGACACCATGGCCGACCCTCCCTGTGCCAGAAGGCGGAGAACATCACCACCCACAGGGAGGGATCATGAGGAGGAGGAGGAAACATCCGACAGAGCATCCCAGACGTCGTCACGGCCTGCTGCTGAGGTTCCCCGCAGGAAGCCGGGTCGTCCACGGAAAGGACCGTGAGGGTGGCTGCTACATCACCATCGCCCAGGACACCTGGCCTGGCACCTGGCCCACTGGAGCAACAGCATCACAGCATCAAGAGACATTCTCTGCCACATGGCCCTGCTGGTCACTGGCTGACCAATGTTGACAAAGACTGTGGCATGGACTCTGAGGATTTCCAATGGCAAGGACACCAACTCCCCTACTGAACTTTGGATTCCCTAATCCCGGAAAGCCCCCCACTTTGTCCCCCCCCCCCCTAATAAATCACACTATTAAGAGTAGATGCCTGCTGGTAGCATTATTACCTAACATGTGTCTTGTACAGTCTAAACATGCCTGAGTCATCTGTTCACTTCAACCATCCACACCCTGGGGCCTGAGTCTGGCACAGGACACATGGGTCACAGTTTATTAGGCAAGACAGACATGGAGCACCATACACACCCGTGATGTGCAGAACCAGCTGAGGGGGTGGCCGAACAACCGTGCTGACAGACACATTGAGTACAGCAACAGTCATGCGCAGAGGTCAGGGAACCTGGCCCGTGTCCTGGGGGGCACCCAGGTACGTGTAGACAGGTGGCAGAACCATGTCCTGCAAGCTTGAGTCCGGTGGATGCAGAGAATGGGGGCCTGGACAACGTTGGATGCATGGGGATGGCACATGTCACACTACCCACACAGTCATGGACATCATGCCCAATACACAGTCTCAGCACACACACACAGCTTGCATCTTGCCACTCGACACATTGACACATAGCCACAATCTGGGAATACCATGCCAGACATGCAGGATGCACCGTGCCAACACACCAGCATTGACTGAGCAGAGGCACCTTGGAGGCATAGGGACACCTTTAATAGTCATGTTTTTGGGATTGCAGAGGCAACTTGAAGTACACATGAACACATCATGTGGAGTAACATGTGGCTCAAACACTGGCACCCCCCTTCTGCAGCACAAATGCGTGATAGCCATGGTACTGGCACACAAGCGTCGGTTAACAGCTAAATACCCACAGCTGCACACGGAGAGCCTGCCATACACCATAGATCCGCTGATGTGGAAGTCCCACGCCATGTCAAGCCAATGTCAACCGTATGTGTCCGAGGGCAGTGTCACACACATTGATGCCATCATCACAATCCACCATCCCATCACTGATGACTGACAACCAGGCAGCCCATCTATTCTGGTGTACCCAGCTGCATGTCGTGTCCCATGGGGATGCCACATGACTGCAGAGGAACCAAACCCCGACCTGGGCAGTGTGCACACATCGTGAACAACTGCCACACCCAATACACCCCAGATGCATCCCTTACCCCATGGAGACTTCCAAACGTGTCCGTGCCTGTAACGCTGAGTCAGCCCACGATGCCATGTCCATGAGGAATAGCAGTGCCACAACAATGCAACCAGCAGATGGCATGCGCAGGTACCTGGGGAAGAGAGACACACAAGAAGTCAGCCACAAAAAGCACAGCCACTTGCATGTGCATTGACTCGACACATGTATGGATGACAACATGCTAGGTCACAATTATGACTGGGGAAATACTACCATCACTGCCACCATCACTCCAGTGACACACCCACATACACCTCTGACTCACGTGCCATACATGCAGGTGGACACACACATCACAACACATGCCACACGGGGACCAAGGCGTGCACACTCAGACACTGGTACTCACCACTAAGCAAAGAAGTCACGTATGAGCCGAGTCCGGATGTCCTCTTGCGGCTCCACATCCTCCACATCACTAGCCCCATTGCCAAGCCCTTCGTCCTCCACGGGTGGATGGTCCTCGTCATGTTGATTCAGGATGAGTGGCACAGCTCTTTCAACTGCCATGTTGTGCAGCATGCAGCAGACCATGAAGATCTTGCAAACCTTTGCCGGGGCATATGGGAGTGCGCCGCCGGTCTTGTGGAGGCACCGGAATCGGCTCTTCAGCATGCCAAACGTCCTCTCTATCACTCGCCTTGTCCGGCCATGGGCGGTGTTGTAGCGGAGCTGGGCCGGCGTGATGGGGTTGCGGAGAGGTGTCAGCAGCCAAGGCATGTTGGGATAGCCAGCGTCCCCTAAATGGAAAGCACATGGATATCGTTAGAACTGGCGAAGCGGTAGTGCTGCTCGGCCAAACAGAATACAGGACAGACAGACTGTACCCACCAACAACACATGCTCGTTCGTTGCGCAGCTGCATCATCATATCAGGCATCCCGCTACGCCTCATGATGTAGGCATCGTGTGCTGATCCTGGGAAACGAGCACAGACATGTGAAATCACCATGTTGGACAGACACACCACAAGGGCATTGATGGAGTGGTAGTGCTTCCGATTGCGGTACGCCACCTCCCGTGCGTGTGGTGGTACCAAACCTACATGTGTCCCATCTATGGACCCAATGACATGGGGCATCCCTCCCAGGGCATAGAAACCACGCTTGACCTCAGTCATCTGTTCAGGGGTTGGGAACTTGATGAAGTCATCCAGGTGAATCAACATGGCCTCCAAGAAATCATGCAGCACACCGCTGAACATGCTCTGGGACATGCCACCAACATGAGCTATGGTATTTTGGAAGGTACCCGTGGCAAGGAAATGTAGGGCAGCCATTACCTTCAGCTGGGGTTTCAGTGCCGTAGGATACCTGTGCTGCGGTTGCAGGTGTGGTGCCAGTCTCGCCGTCAGCTCCAGAATCAACGGTTGGGTGAAGCGGTAGAGCCGGATCCTGTCATTCTCCTGCATGGTGGCCAAGTCTGGAATTCTTCGGGCAACAGGAGGCGCTCTGCAGTAATTTGGAAGTGACAAGGAAGAGTGAGTGCACTACGAGAACAACTCATGTCTACTGAGCACATGTAAATCTGGCAATACACACATGCCACATAGGGAGTCAGGCATGTGCTACATGCCCAGGACACGTATGGATGCAAGGTGACACTCCTTCCAAGACCCAGCTACACACGGTGATTGAGAACCTCCCCATGCCACGCCATGGAAATAGCTGTGTCCCAGTGCAAGTGCACTGCCCGACGCAAGACAGGAGTGACATACACCCACACATCAGCAGAAGTGTGATGCCGATTGCAGAGACTGGCAGCGGAACACTTGAGCCACAGGTCACATGACATTACACTAGTCCAGCCCACACACCTTGCCATGAAGGTGCACATGTCATGACTCACCACACATTCCTTGTGAGTTTGCTGACATGGCCTTGTCACGCTACTCCGTGTCCCTTGCATACATGTGCACCTCACATCCGAGAACACATGTGGCATGGTGTTGGGAACAGTGTGCAATGACAATCTACACACAGCCACATGTTGGTTGCTGCAACGGCTGCAGCTTTTGAGGGTGCTACAACATCAACCTGATGTAAATCCCGGACACATATATGGCATAGTCACATTGTGCACTGTGGGTAGTGATAAGTCATGTGTCATGACCCCTGTACCTGGCATCATGGGACACTTCCGTGTGTTGGTGTCGGTGCCATGCCAGTGACGCTCACCCCAAGTGCGCAGTCCCACATGCACACATGTCAAAGGAGTCAAGGGCATGCCTGGCACACATTGCACCCTCACACAGTACACATGTACACATCTCATCATACATCTGGTGCCTTCTCCACTCAGGAGGCATGTTCCACATCACAGCCTGTGACACCTGTGCCCCACACATGTGGTAATGCACAGACGATGCCTTGATGTCCATTCCTGGACAAGTATGTCCATCCATGGACAAGTATGTCCGCCCTATTCCTACATGTGTGTCGCCTATCACCACAGTGATGTGTAAAATCCGCCGTACTGCTGCTGAGAGGGCCTGTGCATGTTCCCAAATCACTGTGGGAGTGCTGCCGTATGTGTACCCATCGTGATGGCGAGCGTAGATGTGAGTGTACGGTCCGTACCACTACGGGTACGCATACGCGTGCAGACCCATAGTGATAGAGAGCGTAGATGCGAGTGTACGGCCCTATCACTATGGGTCTGCACGCGTATGCATACCCGTAGTGTTACGGACCGTACACTCGCATCTACGCTCACTATCACTATGGGTCTGCACGCGTATGCGTACCCGTAGTGGTACGGACCGTACACTCGCATCTACGCTCACTATCACTATGGGTCTGCACGCGTATGCGTACCCGTAGTGGTACGGACCGTACACTCGCATCTACGCTCACTATCACTATGGGTCTGCACGCGTATGCGTACCCGTAGTGGTACGGACCGTACACTCGCATCTACGCTCACTATCACTATGGGTCTGCACGCGTATGCGTACCCGTAGTGGTACGGACCGTACACTCGCATCTACGTTCACTGTCACTACGAGTACGCATACGCGTGCAGACCCATATTGATGGAGAGCGTAGATGCGAGTGTACGGTCCGTACCACTACGGGTACGCATACGCGTGCAGACCCATAGTGATAGAGAGCGTAGATGCGAGTGTACGGTCCGTACCACTACGGGTACGCATACGCGTGCAGACCCATAGTGATGGAGAGGGTAGGCATGCATGTACGGGCCGTTGCCATGCATTTGGGGTGCCCTAGGGCCCCCACACGCACCGTACCTGTGTGTGATGCTCCAAATTACATAGGGGACAAGTATTAAGGCCTACATGCATGCTGGTTGTCATGGAGACCAAGTTCAAAATTCGAAATTGTTCTGGAAGGTGCACAGCAGAAGTCAGTTGGAATTTGTCTACTTTGTTGCAATGTGTTTGTGGGGCTGACATCATGCAGGAGAATGAAACCGATAGAGAACACACAGACTGCTAGGTTTGTAGGGATTGGTGGAAACATAGGATGCAAATGTGAGTGACCAATCTCTCTGTACTCCTGTGCATGAGACTGGGCAGAAGGGCACATATAAGGCAGCCAGGTCCCATGAGGGAGCACTTGCCTGCACATCTTTGCATTCGTCGACCCAGCTGCTGCTACTGATTCCCTGGAACCATGTCAAGGGCTGTGGAGAGGACACAGCCATTCACCCTGGAGGAGAACATGGCTCTGCTGGATGTGATCCTCCCACAGTACCCCATGCTGTATGGGCGACCAGGGTATCAGGTGAGTGCATAGGCCACTGCCACAGACTGTCCCTATGTTGTGACTGTGACTTCTGGCATTGCGTCCAGGTGTAACACACATGCCATGTACTGTCGGGGGGGTGCCAGGGGGGGGGTGCCTGATGTCTCCCAGCAGTGCCCTGAGACAGGAGGGGTGGGGGCCTATCACTCACAGCAGTGCCCTGAGACAGGAGGGGTGGGTACAGAGTGCTCCCAGCAGTGCCCTGAGACAGGAGGGGTGGGTACAGTGTGCTCCCAGCAGTGCCCTGAGACAGGAGGGGTGGGTACAGTGTGCTCCCAGCAGTGCCCTGAGACAGGAGGGGTGGGTACAGTGTGCTCCCAGCAGTGCCCTGAGACAGGAGGGGTGGGGGCCTATCACTCACAGCAGTGCCCTGAGACAGGAGGGGTGGGTACAGAGTGCTCCCAGCAGTGCCCTGAGACAGGAGGGGTGGGTACAGTGTGCTCCTAGCAGTGCCCTGAGACAGGAGGGGTGGGTACAGTGTGCTCCCAGCAGTGCCCTGAGACAGGAGGGGTGGGTACAGTGTGCTCCCAGCAGTGCCCTGAGACAGGAGGGGTGTGTGCCTATCACTAACAGCAGTGCCCTGAGACAGGAGGGGTGGGTGTGATGCACAGTGTGAGCCTTGATCATTGATTGTGACATTGCCATCATTCCACCTGTGTACCCACTGTGGCACGTAGTGCTTTTTCCCCTCAACAGGGGATGATGTCCCTATGACAAAGGTGCAATGCGTTGGCTGCATGACATGCCTTGTTGTAACCAGCTAATTTGTACCCATATGTCTATCTGTGACATGTGGCTGGTGTATTGATGTGGTGTCACTTGTTCTACCTCACAGGTGGGCGCCACTGCCAAGGAGCAGATCTGGCTGACCGCCGTCAGTGCCGTGAGGCGTGTGGATGGTCGGAGGCGGAGCCTGCCCCAGGTGAGGAAACGCTGGCAGGATATCCGGTGCTGGACGCGGAGGATTGCACGGCTCCTGCTGGGGGACTCACCTGAGAGCCACAAGAACCGCGGCCGCCGCCGTCTGAGCCACCTCCACAGGCGTGTGCTGCCGGTGGTCTTTCCAGACCTGGAGAGGCGCTTACAGGCGATGCAGCAGCCGGAAGGGGGTAGGTACATGTGTGTTTGTTGTGTGTCACCGGCATTTGTAAGGGCACAGTAGCATGAATTCACTGGCAGGGTTTAAAGGTGCTGTGCAGATCCTGTTTGCCCCAGTATAGCGCTGTGCCCCTGCCACCCTTCCCCTCCTTGCAATGTGTTCCCTGGTCTGTGTGTAGTCACTCCTCCACAGGGTAATGTAGGCTGGCGCTTTGTCCACGGGAACAATGTCTGTAGCATCATGTGTGGGGGTGGTGTGTAACAGGTTGTGGGACATTGCCTGTGCACTGTCAAGTTCACTGCATGTGGGTTCCATATCAGTTGGCACTGATGCTGACTCCAGACATGGGAGTTGGTCTCTCATGTGTCATGCCTTACAGCGCGCATGTCCCATGTAGTGGCCTGTGACATGATGTGCATGAGTGTGCGATACACATAGTGCAGGGATGGTGACGTGTGTTGCAGTCATTACCATTCAGTAGCATGTAGTTGCGTGCCCACTACTGTCCCCTGGGGCACCTTTTCCTCAGTGGTGTATGTGTCATCATACACGTGGCCACTGTCAGTGTCTACAGCGTAAGTTGTGCTCTCTGCCATTGTCCCCTGTCACCATGTATATAGACGTGCTATTTTGTACAGGTGTCCACTGTGCAGCCTGACCTGATTGTCCTTCTTCATACTCACAGTTGCCAGTGCCTGTGTGTCTTGCTATACTCATCTGAGGATGGGCACTGGTACCACATTATTTGTACAGGCGCACCTTGGCTGTTTGGCGTTCAATCTCGCTTTTTGCCTGCCCCTGTGTGTATCACCCAGACTATGAGATGTTGGTGCCACCTGTGTCTCAACAATTTGCCTCGTGTAGGGTCTCGTTGGGGCGGGCAATGCCTATGTGTTAAATCCTGATTACCACTTGCTGGGTCTGGGCAGTGTGTGATGTGTCTGGACACACACGCAATGTGCAGTGACAGAGTCATGTTGTGCATGTTTTCAGCATTACCTATGCAGCATGTGTCTCAAGTTCATGGATATGGTCCCTGGTCATTGGTATTTTCGCCAACGCTGTGTGGTGCAGATGCAGTGCTGGATTGTCCCCAGGGCCTGGGTGCTATGTCAGACTCCTTTTCCTGTGTTTAGCTATTGTCTCATGCTCTCCATGGTATTTCAGTGGCATGGTGGCTCAACCAACTGTGTGTTTCATGCCCTACATCGGTACCCTGTTCAGTAGATGTTAGGGATCTTCCTTTTCAGGCCATGCAATGTTACCTATGTGGATTGGACTCATGTGACAGATGTGTACAGATGTCTGATTATTTCTGTCTCTCCACCCTGCCCACAGCATCGTCGGGGGACACAGAGGGAGACATGGACACAGACCAGGCGGAGGGACCGAGCACCAGTGCCAGCCGTGACATCGGGTCTGGCACATCGAGTGGTACAGAGGCGGAGGAGAGTGTGGCCGAGGACCTGTCGACTGGCACATCAGACTACGAAGCTGACAGGTCCGGGGACGATGTCTCCGAGTGGGCGGAGGCTGCACCAGCAGCTGACAGCGGAACAACACCTCGCACCGCCCCCTCAGTTTCCACCAGCCGCCTCCCACTTGCTCGTGTCCCTTCCCAGCGTGCCCGGTCACAGCATGTCTCCTTCCTGCCAGGCACCGCACCCCCTGCCCCTGTCTCCACTGCTGCCGCCAATGCAGAGTCTGTGGACATCCAGCGGCAACTGCAGGTTGGTCAGGCTGCGATCCTTAATGTCCTCCATGCCCACGGCAAAACCCTCACCAACATCGAGGCTTTCTTGGAGGGCATTCATTCATCGCAGGCTGACCAACGCAACTTGCTGAGGTCCATCGACTCCACACTGACTGCAGCAGTGGGTCTCCTGCAGCGCGACCTCCCCCCACCTACCCCTGCCCCATCCACACTTCCCACTCCCATGCCTGTCACACGTACACCCAGACGTCGGCATGCACCCACATCAACAGGCACGGGCACCACACCAGCAGGGAAGGTCCACCGCACTCCTCCTGACACGCACACACAGGGTGAGGTAGGCACACCCACTGGGTCGGGGGGCAAACGTGTGACACGCAGCCATAGTGGGAGTCCGCATTCCACCCAGTCCACTCCCTCCAAATCCCCTCCCCTCAGCTCTCCTGGCCACATCTCCCCCAAGGACACCTTCATGGCCGCTCTGTCCCTGAGCCCCACAGTTACACCACCACGCAAGCGGTCAAGGAGGTCCCCGGTCAGGGTGGTTGAGTCTCCCCCCCTGTCTCCACCCTCCCCCGGTGGCGCTGCGACCCATCCCTCTGACCCCCCCCCCTCCTTGGGGCCTGAGGTCCCTTCGGGTGCAGGGGACTCCCTGGAGGACCTTGCAAAGGTGTGTAGTGCCATCCTGGCCTCCGCCTTTGGCACTGACCCACCCCCTGTGGTGGAGTCCTCCATCCCTGCACCCACAACGCCTCCCCTTTGCCCTGATGTCCCTGCGGTGCCTGTTGCTTCCCCCCCCCCTGATGCCCTCACCAGTGTGGAAGACGATGCCATTTGACTGTGCAGGCAATGTAGGGGACACGCATCCCACTGTGTCCCCCATCCAGCTGAGAATCATTGACTGCCCTATGGGCTTTGTGAAGATTGAACTGCCTGCGATCCACGGACATTGTGCTCATGCTGAATAAAGCTTAATTTTGTTTTCATTATCACACTACTGCTATGCTGGTATTGGTGTTGGTGGGGCTGCTACATGGTTTTGGGTGGTGTGTAAGGGTTTGGGTGTGTGGGATGTGTAGTAGTGTACTGCTCATTGGTGGGACCCTGTGATCTGTGTGCCATCACAAGGTGTTGGCTAACTTTCTTTGTTCATGTAAGCAGTTACTGCATGGTGCACTTGTCCCAGGGTGTATTCCTTCCTCTGTGTACCCAGCTTTCTTCCCTGCAGGGTGTTCCCAATGTTTAGCGCAGAGCTGTGTCTACATGAGCTGTGTGTGTGACGGAGCCCTTCTACTTTGGCCATGCATGCAGGGCCATGTCTCCACCTGCGACAATCGTGGCATCCTTGGTGATCACTGTACTTGTGTGTGGAGTCTGTTGACATGAGTTCATGGGGACATGTTCCCTTGTAGCCAGTATGCATGTGGATAATTCTGGCCTCACACACATGTGTTACACCCCTCCTGTATCAGGGCACTGCTGGGAGTGATGGGCACCCACCCCTCCTGTCTCAGGGCACTGCTGGGAGGACTCCACACCCACCCCTCCTGTCTCAGGGCACTGCTGGGAGGACTCTGCACACACCCCTCCTGGGTCTGGACACTGCTGGGAGGACTCCACACCCACCCCTCCTGTCTCAGGGCACTGCTGGGAGGACTCTGCACCCACCCCTCCTGTCTCAGGGCACTGCTGGGAGGACTCCACACCCACCCCTCCTGTCTCAGGGCACTGCTGGGAGGACTCCACACCCACCCCTCCTGTCTCAGGGCACTGCTGGGAGGACTCCACACCCACCCCTCCTGTCTCAGGGCACTGCTGGGAGGACTCTGCACCCACCCCTCCTGTCTCAGGGCACTGCTGGGAGGACTCCACACCCACCCCTCCTGTCTCAGGGCACTGCTGGGAGGACTCTGCACCCACCCCTCCTGTCTCAGGGCACTGCTGGGAGGACTCCACACCCACCCCTCCTGTCTCTGGGCACTGCTGGGAGGACTCTGCACACACCCCTCCTGGGTCTGGACACTGCTGGGAGGACTCCACACCCACCCCTCCTGTCTCAGGGCACTGCTGGGAGGACTCTGCACCCACCCCTCCTGTCTCAGGGCACTGCTGGGAGGACTCCACACCCACCCCTCCTGTCTCAGGGCACTGCTGGGAGGACTCCACACCCACCCCTCCTGTCTCAGGGCACTGCTGGGAGGACTCCACACCCACCCCTCCTGTCTCAGGGCACTGCTGGGAGGACTCTGCACCCACCCCTCCTGTCTCAGGGCACTGCTGGGAGGACTCCACACCCACCCCTCCTGTCTCAGGGCACTGCTGGGAGGACTCCGCACCCACCCCTCCTGTCTCAGGGCACTGCTGGGAGGACTCCACACCCACCCCTCCTGTCTCTGGGCACTGCTGGGAGGACTCTGCACACACCCCTCCTGGGTCTGGACACTGCTGGGGGGACTCTGCACACACCCCTCCTGGGTCTGGACACTGCTGGGAGGACTCTGCACCCACCCCTCCTGTCTCAGGGCACTGCTGGGAGGACTCTGCACACACCCTCCTGTCTCTGGGCACTGCTGGGAGGACTCTGCACACACACCTCCAATTTCTGGATATGTACGCTTGGGACATACACGGTGTGGGTGCGCTCCATGCATTCGAGGTGAGGGTACGGGTCGTACTTACACTGTTGGGGTGGGGGGTACGCGCCATGCATACGCGGGTGAGGGTTCGTGTCGTACTTACACTGTTGGCATGGGGGGTACGCTCCATGCATACGCGGGTGGGGGTACGGGTCGTACTTACACTGGTGGGGGTGGGGGTACGGTCCGTACGTCCGCGGGTGAGGGTTCGAGTCGTACTTACACTGTTGGGGTGGGGGGTACGCTCCTTGCATACGCGGGTGGGGGTACGGGTCGTACTTACACTGGTGGGGGTGGGGGTACGGTCCGTACGTCCGCGGGTGAGGGTTCGAGTCGTACTTACACTGTTGGGGTGGGGGGTACGCTCCTTGCATACGCGGGTGGGGGTACGGCTCGTACTTACACTGGTGGGGGTGGGGGTATGGTCCGTACGTCCGCGGGTGAGGGTTCGAGTCGTACTTACACTGTTGGGGTGGGGGGCACGCTCCATGCATACGCGGGTGGGGGTACGGGTCGTACTTACACTGTTGGCATGGGGGTTACGCTCCATGCATACGCGGGTGAGGGTACGGGTCGTACTTACACTGTTGGCATGGGGGGTACGCTCCATGCATACGCGGGTGGGGGTACGGGTCGTACTTACACTGGTGGGGGTGGGGGTACGGTCCGTACGTCCGCGGGTGAGGGTTCGAGTCGTACTTACACTGTTGGGGTGGGGGGTACGCTCCATGCATACGCGGGTGGGGGTACGGGTCGTACTTACACTGTTGGCATGGGGGGTACGCTCCATGCATACGCGGGTGGGGGTACGGGTCGTACTTACACTGTTGGCATGGGGGGTACGCTCCATGCATACGCGGGTGGGGGTACGGGTCGTACTTCCACTGTTGGCATGGGGGGTACGGTCGGTACGTCCGCGGGTGAGGGTTCGAGTCGTACTTACACTGTTGGGGTGGGGGTACGCTCCATGCATACGCGGGTGGGGGTAAGGTCCGTACATATCCGTCCCCACGCTATGTGATGCTTGTGCGGGCCGTACCCAGGCCTTTGCCACGTGGGTACGATCCGTCCCGCCATTGTTGGGGTGACGTGTGTGTGGGCGTGGTACGACTCGTACCCACGCTCTTGAGGCGTGGGTACGGGACGTACCTGTCTGGTTGTGTTGCCGGTTCGCGTGGTGACGGACTTCCGTTGTGGCGGTCGCTGGCTTATCAGGACACACCCCCACCCCCTCGTGGTGACCAGGGCATGGGAGTCAGGTATGTCCAGGCCATGTGTGACTTATGTGGTTGTTTTGTGGTCTGCCCTGGTCGTGCCACCCCCACCCCACCCCACTTTCCCCCCTCCCTTAGTTATTCTGACCTTCTGCGGCGTCTGCGTCGGTGCCTGTAGAGCAGGTGGACTGCTATGAGGGCAGGGATGACTCGTAGGTTCGGGTCCATGTCTGTCCGTCGCGTACTGGTACTCCAATCGCGTCGTCCTGTCGCGTACGGGTCCTCCTTGGTGGCGTCGTCCTGTGTGTCCGTCACGTACTGGTCCTCCTTGTTCGCGTCGTCGTCTGTCCGTCGCGTACTGGTGGTCCTTGTTCGCGTCGTCCTGATTTCCCGGCAGTTTTTGGCTGCCGCAAAATATTCACCGTGCGGGGTGACGTCGGTGCGAATCGTGATTCCTGGGTCGTGAATGGCTGGCTGCGAGCGTCCCGACGTCAGGTCGGCACTTTCCCGGATCGCATTGGTAGGTGTTTTTTTGTTCGGTCGGACTTTTTTACGAATCGTACGGTCATGGTGTACCCGTGCGAATCGTAATTCCTTGTTTGTAGAAATTGACGACCGGGTACGCGTCGGACGGAGAATATGCTCCGTCCGACGGTTCGTACCCGGTTTTTACCGGATCGTGATCGGCACCTATATGCGTGTGTAAACTGTCGGGTAATTTTAAGCCGTAATTTGGATGTAGAGAAAGGTTTAGTTAATGGTGCAATGGGTAAAGTGGTGGATTTTGTGAATTATCAGAAAAAAGAAGGAATTGAATTTTTTAAAATTAAATTTGATCAGATTGATGAACTTAAAGAAATTGGTCGTTGTTCAGTTCGTTTTTTGCTTGTTAAAGATTTATATGTCCGTAGGAAACAATTTCCATTTTCTCTGGCATACGCAGTGACTATTCATAAATCTCAAGGATTAAGTGTAGACAGTGCATTGGTGAACATTGGATCTACCGTATTGATTTGTATTTTCTGGTATTTTACTGAGAATAGCATGATGTTTTTTTTTTAACAATCTTTCTGATTGTTTTTTTTTTGCCTGCTGTTAAGTGATGAGTACGATTGAAATCACTATTTCTAGTGAAATTCAATATATTCTGAGAACAGCAAAAAAGGCAAACAAATTACTTTGTGGAAATTAAGCTGTGTTGTAAAAAATGTATTATTACATGTTATAATTTTTTTAATTGCTTCGGAAGTACTACAGCACACTGCAGTTAAAGAGGTTACTGTGTGATGCTGCAGCACTTCCTCATAGTTCTGCACTTATACATTCACCATACGCTACTAATGCATTCATTCAGTCATTTACGTATTACACATACATTCATCTAAACTTTCACACACTAACAAAGAAATGTAGCTCTTTTTTTAAACCAGGAAAGTTAGTTCTTAGAAGAACTTTTTTTTTCTTCTTTCTTCTTTTATATTTTTTGGGGGTTTTCTGAACAATTTTTATTTTTTTTTGTTTTTTCTGCAAAAAAACAAAAACAAAAAAAAACAGGAGGAACCAAACAATGAACTTCAGGGAACAAAAAAAAAAACAAAAAAAGAAAATAGCAATTGTGACTTTCTTGCCGGCGGCAGATCAGATCGATCGACTGCTCACCGTAGCACAAAGTCGCATTGCACTTAGTGCAGAGCACTTTTAAAAATTTAAATTGAGGACGGATGTCCAAATTTTGGGCTGATCGATGCACCCTTGAAGTGTTCCGCTGCGATGAGGTGGAAGGCGCAGGAGTGTCTCTCATCCGTTGGCATTCTTCTCGTGCAAGATTGTTAGGATGAAGGGTCCTCAGGTGCTTCATCATACTAGCCGTCCCGCAAGAGTATTTTTTGTTAGGGTCCACTCGAGACAGCACTCTTTTGCAAATCTTGCACGTGACCAAGGTGGCATTGGTCTTCGTTTGCCCCTTGGGAAAAGTAAAAAATGTCCACACCACAGATGTGGTGTGCGTGGTGTCTCCTCCAAAAAGTCATCCTCAGATGTATGAGGAGATGCAGGTGATGCCTGCTGCCCTGAAGCCATTTTTGGCTGAAAAAAGTTAGAGCTGAGTGTTAACTTAGTCTAAAAAAATCTTCTTCTCTGCAAAGAGATGCTCCTCCAAAGAGCGTCAAAGAAGAATGATTGAATTGGGTGGGGTCTTTCAATAGTTAGAACAGGAAGTGTAATGAACCAATCAAATCTCTTTTTTTGCAGGTCACATGGGATCCGCGCACCCTGCGCTTACGCATCACGCACCCAGCGCGCATTCGCGAAATTGAATTAAAAAGAAATATAGGATTAGATGTAAAAATATATTACTTTTAAGACTAGTTTAGAGTTTGTCTTCAATTAGGGGTCGATTCCGATCCTGGATTTTTTTTTCCCGTAAGACTCGTATCTGTATTTTTTTACGTACGAATCGTACAAGTCCTGTACAAACAGCGAAGTACGATTCGTACGTGAAAAATACATACGAATCGCCTCGGGAAAAGTCTACGAGACGTCCCCGGACAGTTTTACTTACAAAAACTGTAAAACTGAAGTCTGAGCGAGCAACAACTATCCGTACCGCCCGTCCGAAAACACAAGCGCATGGAAAAGGCCCCGTACGGAGCGAACTTTGTACGACCCCTACCCCGAGTACACTTGTGCCCAGGGTATGAGTCGTTCGCCCCCCCCAGCCTCCCACCCCTCATGCGTACGTCCGCACCATACCCCCCACCCCCTGTATGTACAGACCGTACCCCCCACCCCCCGTATGTACGGACCGTACCCCCACCCCACCCACATATGTCCGCACCGTACCCCAGGCGTACCCCCTACCCGCGTATGTCCACACCGTACCCCAGGCGTACCCCCACCCGCGTATGTCCGCACCGTAACCCAGGCGTACCCCAATCCTTGTGTATGTACGGTCCATACATACGCGAGGATTAAGTACGCCTGGGGTACGGTGCCGACATACGCGGGTGGGGGGTACGCCTGGGGTACGGTGCGGACATACACGGGTGGGGGGTACGCCAGGGGTATGGTGCGGACATACGCGGGTGGGGGTACGCCTGGGGTACGGTGTGGACATAAGCGGGTGGGTGGGGGGTACAGTCCGTACATACGGGGGTGGGGGGTACGGTCCGAACATACAGGGGTGGGGGGTACGGTCCGTACATACGGGGGTGGGGGTTATGGTCCGTACATATGCAATGTTGGGGTACGCACCGTACATGATGACACGTACGATGTGGGTGATGGCGTGTACGTCGCGTAGCGGGCCACCTTTTCCTTGTGCATCGCAGCGTACTTAGCTTTTCCGGCACTTTTTGGCTCCCGTAAAAATATAGCCGTGCGGAGTGCTGTAGGTACGAATCGTACTTGCTGGTCCGTACAACGCTGCCTGACTCCGTGCGGACGTCGCGTACGCGCTGTCCAGGATCAGAATTGTATGTATTTTTTAGCTGTACGTTTTTTTTTACGATTCGTACGGAAATGGTATTTCAGTCGTACGGAGAAAACGCTCCGTACGACCATTCGTACCCGGGTTTTACAGGATCGGAATAGGCACCTTAATATTCACATGAAATACATATATATGTTTTTTTAAATGTTAAATATTTCACGTGATCCGCGCACCTACCGCATCATAGACGCAGATGATGCATCGCGGAAGCGCGTAAACGTCGTATTACGTATATCGAACGTGTCGTGTATAGGCTGGGAGTCGCGTACCGGTCACATTGCGATCGCGCACTAAACACGTACCCAACGCATACCATGCGCGGATGCTATCGCGTAGGGATTGAGAACGGTGCGCATAGGGTGCGCGGATCCAAAAAACATGGAAAAAAATATTTTTAAAAATGTGTTTGAAGAACCCAATAAAAACAAATACTATTTTTTAATTTTGAAAATATTTAAATGAAAAAATAGGTTAGAAAAATTAGTGTTAAAAAAGAATTTCAAAAAAGCATAATTAATGAAATTGACACACTGAATTTGAAAAATATAGAAATCCAATGAAAATCATTAAACATGATATCTTTAGAGATAAGTTATAGATAGGAATTAGCATTTAAATAACCTTTGAAATTCACTGAAAAAACCATAGCTTTCATGCACGTTATAGTTAGGAATTGGCATATAAAAAACCTTTGAAATTCACTGAAAAATCCATAGGTTTCAGGGGCGGTATAGTTAGGAATTGGCATTTAAAAAACCTTAGAAATTCACTGCAAAAAACCATAGGTTTCAGGGGCGTTATAGTTAGCTGGACTTTTTCCTCGTACAAAACCCTAGAAATTCCCCCGTTATAGTTAGTTCAGCTAACTATAACTCGCGCCCCCGCAATGCACTAATGATGACGTCACATATTACATCACTCATGACATGGTCAGTGACATCACTGATGACATCACTGATGACATCTCAAATGACATCACTGATGACATCACTGATGACGTCATCTAGTGAGTCTGTGTTTCTGTAAAGTTTTAATATGTTTAATATATATAGGGAAAGGCCTGTTGAAGGATGAGTGGGTGTACAAGTGTTTGAATGGATGGTTTTCTAGGTGTGTAACTGACTCTATAAGTGAGTCATTAAATGTATTTTACTGCAGACTAGTGACTTAACTGTGTGAATGTCTGGATGTGTCTGTGTGTTGGTGTATAAGTGGCTGCATGGTTTTGTGAATAGATATATGAGTGTCTATATGGGTTATTGATTGGTTGTCTGAGTATCTGTATGGGTGCCTGAGTGTTTGTGTGGGTAGGGTGTGTGCATAGATGTGTGAGTGGGTGTTTCTATGGGTGCATGGTTTTAAGAGTGCAACTGTGATGGACTGTATGGTTGGCTGAGTGTATGTATGGGTGTGTTAGTGATTGAATGTATATCTCAGTTGTACATGTGTCAGTAACTACATATGTGAAACGCAGTGTATATGTGTGTAAGAGTATATAACTATCTATATGTGAGGGTGTGATTGCGGGAGTGGCTGTATGGATGATTGTATACTTGTATCAGTAATTTTATAAGAGGGTCAGAATTTGTTAGTATTTTTATGGGTAAGTGAACTTGAGTGTGTTTAACTGTATAGGTGAGTACATTGGACTGTGTTTAATTATTTGCATGACTGACTAGGTGTGTCAGTACCTCAATGGATGATTGGCGGTGTGTGAGTGTCTATATAGGTGTATAAATGCAAATGATAGTCCTGTACGGAGTGACTGTAAGCATGAGTGACTGTACAGGTGAGTGAGTGGAGGTGTATGTAGACCTAAGAGTCAATGAGTGGGTATGTAGTTATTGGTATTGGAGTATCTATGGTTTTCAAAATGGCCGTCTGAACTTTTGAGTCGGTGTATCAAAGGTTATATTAGGGTGTGAGAAGATGCACTAATTTATCACATGGATGACATCATCAGTGATGTCATTTGAGATGTCATCAGTGATGTCACTGACCATGTCATGAGTGATGTAATATGTGACGTCATCAGTAGTGCATTGCGGGGGCGCGAGTTATAGTTAGCTGAACTAACTATAAATTGGGAATATAATATATATTCGATATAATCGGCCTTCCTGGAGGTTTTAAAGGATCTTTATGGACTTTTGGAATGAAGTACATTATGGGCGTCATGGGATTGTCATTCTTCATATATTTATATTCATCAGTGGTCAACAAACCTGAGTTTTTCCATGCTACAAGTTTCATGTTGTAACAATTGTACATGCTTTTCAAATTCTGATGATCATAACGATGGTAACATTGGTAACATTCTCTATCCCTTAGTTGTAACATGGCCTCTTCAATGTAATCCTTTTTGTCCCAAAGCACCAAGTTGCCCCCTTTGTCGGAATTTCGGATGATTATATTTTTATTCTCTTTCAGTTTGTTCATTAGTTGGTGATATTGTACTTCTTGTTTGTTACTTTTTCTTTTTGCATTGGCATTTGCCAATTGGTGGAGTTTTTTGATGCTAAAGATGACCTGTTCATTGAATACATCAATTGAATCACGAAGCGTTATGGGAGTGAAGGTCGATCGTGGTTTGAATGGTGTTATGCATTTGTGTTGTTTTGACTGACTGGTATTTCGCTCTCCTCCTTGTGTTGAGTCATTACTTTCTGCAGCCAGCTCTTGTATTGTTCGTAGAGTTGGCCAGTCAGTTGCTGTTAGATCGAATGGCCGAGATATTGGACTAGCCGTTAGCTGTTGCTTGTTTTGCTTTTGTAGGCGGAAATGTTTTTTGAGTTTCAGTTTTCTTATACTTTTGAATAAATCAATTCTTGTTGCCACGTAGTTTAAAGAACTCTCCGGACAGTAAGACAAGCCCAGGGCCAACAACTGTTTTTCTGCTGCATTAAGTGTGGTATCCGTCAAATTAATGATGGTTTGGCTATTGGTGGCTTGATGTTCTATCGATTCCAGTTGCGCCGTGGTTGTCCCCTCTGTTTCTGCTTTATTTTTGGCTGCTGCGCGTTTTCGTTGGGCTTGCCGTCTTTTCCTGCACTTGATGTTTGAGTTCCTACTTGTCTGTTTTGATTTCGCGGACGCAGGGTGTCCCTGCGTTCGACGACTAAAAAATCCACTTCATCTGCCAAAGAGATGCTAGCTGGAACGTGTGACATGGCTTGTTGTCTGGTTTCTATTTCCGTATCACTTTCTTGGGCTGAACTGAGGTCAGAATTTGACACTACCTCTGTGGTCCTGCCCTGATCAGCCAGACCAGTTTGGGGCCCACTTCCTGTTCCCCCATATTTAGACATTTTCAATTTATCATATTTTTTGGCAAATGTGAAGACGCGACCGCATTCATAGTCCATGCGGTAGCAATGGAATTTATAAGCCTTTCTTTCTCTTATCTTTTCCTCCTCTCTTTATTATATATATATATCCAAACAAAAGCCCTCCGATTTGAAGAGAAGTTGGAGGCCACACCGGGGAATATCTTGGAAGTCTTTAATAGGACAACAGGCATGATGCATTTCGGCGAGTAATCGCCTTCCTCAGATGCCATTGAAATCCCGGCACTACTCCACCCACACCTTTAAACGCTGTAAAGAACTCCCATTGGTTGAAGCTTTCACCCCCATGATCACATGATGACACACTCTCTGTAGTTACTGCAATAGACTACAGTTCCCAGAGTTCCTCATAACGGGAGGGTTGTTGCGTTGGGGAAGGTAAAAATGTGTCCAGCTCAAATTGACATCTGCTAACCAGGGAGGGTGTGAAATGTCCAGATGGATGGCCATGGATTAAGAGTGCGCAGGTTTAGGGAGGTAGATCTGTGGGGCACAAACCCCGACTGGACTGAGGATATTATTTTGTCCAGTAGCAGGGCGAGCCGCATAGCGATCGTTTTTGCCAATATTTTATAATCTAGATTTAATAGTGACAAAGGTCTATACAACCCGCACTGCAAGGGATCATTGCCGGGTTTAGGCAATAAGACAATCACTGCTTCTCTTAGGGTGGGAGGCAACTGATTCCGTTCTAAAGATTTGTGATAAACTTCTAGGAGCTTCAGGGCTAATATATCCTTGTATATTTTATAAAAGTCCCCTGTGAAACCACCGAGGCCGGGAGCAGTGGAGCCGTTTAATGCATCAATCGCACAAATTATTTCGTCTGTGGAAAATGGCTATGCATGGAAGTCCTGCATATATTTTTCCATATATACCAGTGCAATCTCAGCAAAATAATCATCTTGCTCCAAGGAGTTGTGCACAACTTTGAAAGTATACAATTGTTCATAATATGCTAGGAATGCGTCACGGATGTCTGATGTATCTGTTAAGGTATGCCCAGAGTCAACCCGGAGTTCTGTGATGTATAAATTGGAATATGGAGGTATCAACAGTTGTGCTAATGTGCGCCCTGTCCTCTTGCCCTCACCATACCTACGCGCTTCTGTATATTTGATCAGGAAATGGGTTTCCCTATCTGCAGCTTCCCGAAATTCCACCAGTAACGCCTACCGGCGCTCTCTTCCCTCAGCAGCGTCTGGTGAGGAAAGCATAGAGGCATCCAAATCCGTCAGCTGCTGTTCGATGCTAGAGTTTTTCTCAGATCTTTTAGTACGCCGGCATGTTTTGATATAGGCCTTAAAGGCCTCCCAAAGCATTGCCCATGTGTCCACTGACCCCGTATTTAAATCAAAATATTCATCGTTCAACGCCCTGCCAGGGAATCTCCACTGACGCTCATGTCCCTCAGGTCTGGGAATACATAGTCTAAGCAAGACTGGGGCATGATCAGACCTGGGGAGTATCGTAATTGCCTTGTACCATGTGATAGGATTCGGGGTGAGTAGCCAGAAGTCTAGCCTGGTCCAGGTGTCATGTTGGGCTGAGTAGTGTGTAAATCCTGGGTTTGTCGGGTTGTGGTCTCTCCAAATATCCTAGAGTTGGAATGTCTTGCATGTGTCTAATAGTACCTGACGTGCATGGGGTTTGGTGTCCGCAGCCTTGGAGGAGCTGTCTAAAGTGCGGTTAAGAAGCAAGTTGAAATCCCCCCAGCAGCAAACTGTCAGTACCCAAGCGTAAAACTGTGGCGTCCAGTTCATGAAAGAAATCATGGCTGTCAGCATTAGGAGCGCAAATGCATACCAGAGTTACAATGTGGCCCATTAGCCTGCCCACTACTATTGTGAATCGATCCTCCCGGTCGTTGTGGCTGCGGATCAAAGGGAAAGGAAGTCTCTTATAGATTAAAATCGCTGTGCCTCGGGCATATGTATTGTAGTTGGAAAAAAAATAGTGAGCGTGCCAACTGGCTGCAAATTGTGTTGTGTCTCCTGCAGAAAGGCTATGTTGACGTTCTGCCGTTGCAGATAATGTAGTACGTGTTTACCTTTTTTGGGGTTGTTGAGTTCCCTTACGTTCCAGGTTATGAGAGACAGATTTGAATGGTCCACTAGATCTGGGGCAGTAGTCATCTGTGCCGTGGAGCAGTATGATGAAAGTGTGGTGAGTGTCAAGTAACCTAAGATCAGATGGTCCATTTGGATCATTTTGAGCTCCCCTCTGAGGAGGAGTTCAACAAGTTAGCTCTAGGAGTTTCTTCGGGATCTCCTTTGGACCCCTTCCCTCCCAAAACCTGGAAGGCGCTGGGATGTGAACTATTTCCAATACTCCGACAGCTGTGTAACCAATCATTGAGCAGTGGACAGGTCCCGGCGAGCTAGAAACAAGCAGTAATTACACTGCTGCTGAAAAAACTTACACTTGATCCTGCATGCCCTAAAAATTACCGACCTATATCCCTCCTCCCCTACCCAGTAAAGATCTTAGAATGGGTGGTGAGAAGAGCACTCTCACAGTATTTGGAGGATAACAACAAGCTGGAAGATGTGTAGTTTGGGTTTCGCCCTGGTCATGGGACAGAGACAGCGCTGGTGACTGTTTTGGAAGAACTTCGAATGCGAGCAGACAGGGGACAATCGGCTAAACTGATTCTACTGGACCTGTCTGCCGCATTTGATACAGTCAACCACACAGTCCTCCTGGACAGGCTGAGAACAATCGGGGTGGGAGGGGTAGCACTGGAGTGGTTTCGATCATATCTGACACCTAGACGTCAGGCAGTGGCCCTCCACCCCTATCGGTTAGAGTTTGCGGAGATTAGGCATGGGGTTCCCCAGGGCTCAGCAATCAGCCCGATATTGTTTAATACCTACATGAGCCCCCTGATCGCAATTATTAAATCATATGGGGTCAGCTTGGTAAACTATGCTGACGATACTCAGCTCATTGTATCACTGGAGGGAGACCAAGCGGTCTCTCTGGAAAAATGTCATGCCTGTATGCTAGAAACGGTACGCTGGCTGAAAAACAATTCTTTGCAGTTTAATTGCGAAAAAAGTGAGATCCTTTGCTGTGCAGCAGGCAAAGCTCCATGCTCTCTCCCCTCAGGATTCTGGCCCTTTTCCACAGAGACACCTCTGTTACCCGTCTCGACGGTACGCAATCTCGGGGTTAGTTTTGATGATAAACTAAACCTTGAAAGCCAAGTCAACAGAATTGTGGGAAGTAGTTTTTCGCTTATTAGGGTCCTTCGGAAGATCCTCCCACCACTCCCATATCAGGTACGTGCACTTGTAATAAGGAGCGTCATTCTGAGTCGCCTGGACTATGGTAATGTGCTACTGCTGGAATCCCCTAGATACCTGATTGGGAGACTCCAGAGAGTCCAGACGGTAGCAGCTAAATTGGCTCTAGCCAGACAGCGACAGTCATCCACATCCCTGGCATTGACGGAGCTACACTGGCTCCCAGTATTCCAGAGGATACAATTTAAATCACGGTGCATTGTCTTCAAGGCCTTGCATGGGATGGGACCGATACCGATGCAATCTAAGTTCAACTGGTATAATCCAACCCGCAGCCTTCGGTCCTCCTCGACTAGGCTGGTTAATGTACCCAAGATTAAGAAAGCTAAATCGGGCGGAAGAGCCTTTAGCTATGCAGCAGCACATCTTTGGAATAGTCTGCCAGTTGAGCTAAGACAGATACAAGATCTGATGAAGTTCAGGGGAAAAATTTTAACTTGGCTTTTCCCTAGAGTACAGGCTTAGCATATCAATTAGCTAGCTAGGAAGCATGGTGGTAGAGTGTCTTACTGCACCGCCAGGATGCCCGTAGGGTTACAGCGCGCTTTGCAAATATGAAATAAATACATACATACTTACATACTGATTGTCATGCATGGAGCTGGTATACAAATAGCATCCAACAGTTCGAAAAAACATCTCCTCCCTCCACCCCCTCCCAACCTCGCGTCCCAATTCGCAAGGTATTAACCCGAATAACCAATAACCTAATGCATGCTGTAAACATCTGGTGTGGAAATACCAAAACTCAGAACAATGCATTGTGATCTGTGAATTCAACAGTGTGCTATGCACCTGGACGTCTGCATTGTCAGCATTCCGTCCATCATTTGTTTGTTGTAACGCTTTTCGCCCTAAGTGGGATGGGTATTCCCAGACGTGGGACCCGTGCTCACTACGCCACTGGAGTCAAGCTATCCTGGCTGATGACGGCTGATAGCCAGAAACCGGTCCTAGGATGCTTGATTCCGGTCCAGGGAAGACATGGCTTGGCAGTTCGGGCTGGACTGTTCCCATGAGGCACAGGGTCAAGACTGATTTGCATATGGCCATGTCTGAACTGGGGTGGCGTAGTGGGCAAAAGAACGATGGATTTAACCCAGATCTCTTGACTGGGGGAGAATGTCTGCATTGTCAGCATTCCGTCCATCATTTGTTTGTTGTAATGCACCTGGAGGGAGGCAACACTCCAATGGGGCCCAGCATAATTAGAATATTATAAAAGAACATTACTTATACTGTCTCAATTATCATTTAGCTTAATTGTAACAAAATATCGCTATATGCAAAGAAAGTCAGAAACGAAAGAAGAGTAGCCATGAGGATCAGTCATTAGAAAAATGTTCCACACTAGCAACAGAGCCGCTGTTGGGAGGGGAAGAGACAGCTCCAATATCCCTCCGCTGGCTTTTTTTTGTAGGTCTTACAAAAAGCTTGGGCCTCAATGAGATTGTCAAATATACAGGACCGCCCGTTGATGTCAACACGTAGGCGTGCAGGGTACAGCATGCCATACCAGATGCCCAAATTCCGCAGAACTGCCTTAACACCAGAATACTTTCGACAAGCTTCTTGGACCATGATTGTGAAGTCCGGGAATAATGACACAGTGGAGCCCTGCCAGGTAAGTTCACCACGCTCTCCTGCCAGCCCTAATGCTGTGTCTCTATCGCGAAAGTTCATGATGCGTGCTATGATAGGCCGAAGTGGACAGCCAGGATTGGGGCGGGGCCTAAGGAGCAATGAGCACGCTCCAAAACAAATCCAGGGGTGAAGGCCTCTTTTCCGAAAATGTCGCCGAGCAACGATTCCACAAATGTATCCATTCAACCCGTGTTCGTCGACTCCGGGACCTCAATAATGCGGATATTGTTACGGCGGCTGCGCGCTTCCAAATCTTCCTTTTTTATTGCAATGTCTTTTAAAATTTTGTCCATGCGCTCCAGTCGTTTATTTGACTGAGCATCCCCATCTTCAAGGTCAGAGATTCGCCCTTCCCCCGTGTCCAGCCTTCGGTCACGGATGTCTAATTTGGCCCCTAGTGAGTCAAGGTGTTTGTCCAGCGTATCGAACCTGCTATCCAGCGATATGAACCCTGCTCTGAGTTCCGCCAACAAACCGGAATGAGAGGAGGCAGTCTCAGACACAGTGGCCGAGTCCTGGCCACCCTCCGCCATGATGGCGCTGCGGTCTTGTGCTCTCTCTGTGGCGATGGGGAATGTTAACAGTCTCTGTTTGGGATCTTTCTTGCCCCTACCTGTGTGGCCTTGGCTGAGTGATGAGCCAGCCATTAGGGACGACAGCCATTTGGGAGAGGGAATATGGCACGATGCAGGAACGCCGATTTAGTGCAAGATGAGCACCACAGCTGCCGACGTGTAGTGAGGCGCTGTCGTGTGAGTATTCAGGTGCTCATTCTGCCTTCAGCCCACTGCAGTAGGCGCCAGGAGTGTTTCCGAGTGTTTAGTGGCCAGGTATTGGGGGGAGACTTCTTGGCAGGGAGTGAACTTCGAGCAGATGGTTAAAAGATAATATGGTCCTCCAGTCAGTTTGGTGTATTAGGCTTGATCCAGTTGTCTGATGAGGCGTGATGGGAGATATCAGTGTTCCAGCGATCTCAATGGCTTCCCCTGGTGCATTTGGAGGCAATCCCTCCCTGTAAAGTGGCTAGCAACCACTGGGTCCCTCATCACCTCAGCGGCGTGCAATTGGGTCTGCACCGCCACCCCACAGCGCTGCATGTCCAGGGGTGGGGCCTCTAGTTAATCCGCTGTGCCACCGGTGATCTGTAACGCGAGCGGGAGCAGGTCTGTGGCATACATGCCAACATTTCAGAAGAGCAAAGTGGGAGATTCTTTAAAACAAATTGGGAGAATGGGGCCTTGAATCGGGTTACTGTCATGTATGGGCCTTGGAAGTGTGCTGCTGCAGGATCGGACATTTGAAACGCAAATGCACGTTTTTTTCTTACCTTTCAGAAGCATGGAGCGCAATGGCAGGCAGAGAGAGGGTGATGCAAGTGTTCTGCACTCACTGGCCTGGCAGGTTGCTGGCAGTGCATATACCCCCCCACGTGTGTGGCAGCCCAGGCACACACACAGCCGCCCCAGAGTACTTCACAGGTCTTTAAAAGACCATACGCTTTGTTGGGTTTTTCACCCCTTCTAGAGCCCCTGCATCGCCAATCTGACTATTGCTGGAAGAATTAGCACGTTACACAATACCAAGCCCCCCCTGTCTGCTGAAACCCAGAGGAATCGGGTTTTTGCTTGCAGGGATCGGGAGGCGGGAGACTAGCCTTGAAATCGGTAGTCTCCCGCCTGAATCGGGAGGGTTGGCATGTCTGCTGTGGTGTCCCCAGCCACTCACCCCCCAGAGTCCCAGTGCGCAGCCGGGGGACTGCCTCCCTGGCTCGCCCGAGAACCCTGTCTCCCTCGGGGGTCTATGGGAGCGTCAACGATGACACGCGTGTCTGCCAGTTGAGCTAAGACAGATACAAGATCTGATGAAGTTCAGGGGAAAAATTTTAACTTGGCTTTTCCCTAGAGTACAGGCTTAGCATATCAATTAGCTAGCTAGGAAGCATGGTGGTAGAATGTCTTACTGCACCGCCAGGATGCCCGTAGGGTTACAGCGCGCTTTGCAAATATGAAATGTCCAAATATGACATGGTCAGTGACATCACTGATGACATCACTGATGACATCTCAAATGACATCACTGAGACGTAAGATGTAAAAAGGGGCACGGCCTAGACCACCTCTCTGCAACGCAGCTTAGTGGCGCTTACTGGAAGCACCTGGTGGGCTAGTTGGCCCCCAGGGTCCCTCAGGATTGAAGGGGAATTATTTCCCCAACTTAAAATGCACCACAGGGCGTGTTTGCACACGTTAACTCAGGCCCTGCTCCCTCCCTTCACCACTGTGTAAACACGCCCTGTGGCCGTTTTTAGTTGGGAGATTAAGTCTCCTTGAATCCTGAGGGTCCCTAGGGGCAAAGTAGCCTACTAGGTACGTCCAGTAAGCGCCACAGAGCTGCGTTGCATAGAGGTGTTAAAAGGGGCATGGCCTCAGAACACCTGTCTGCAACGCAGCTCCCTGGCGCATACTGGAGATACCTGTTGGGCTACTTGGCGCTCAGGGACCCTCAGTATTGAAGGGGAATTAATTCCCCAACTTACAACTGGCCAGGGGGCGCCTTTGCAGAGTGCTGCAAGGAGGGGGCGTGGCCTCCGGCGCGATGCCGGTCTTTTATTTATTTTATTTTTTTAAGAAGGAGGGCTGTGTGGCCCCCCTTTATTGGCCCTGGGGACCCCATCCCCCAGGGCCTGCACCCTCATTTTTTTGTTGAAAAAATAAATTTGGAAGGGGGCCGCGTGGCCCCTCTCCCAAGGCCTTAATCGGCCCCGGAGACCCCAACCCCGGGTCATGGCCTTTTTTTTTATTCTTTAGGAGGGGGACTGCGTTGCCCCCCTCCTCAGGCCACTTATGGCCCCGGGGACTCCATCACCCAGGGCCGGCCTTTGTTTTTTACTATTTTAAAAAAATATATATTTATAGAAACACCTAGGACATGCTGGACAAACTGTATGTACCTATCACCATGACGATTTGCGTGATATTCATTAAAAGGCGACTATGCATACAATAAATCCATGTGGAATGTATTTACACCTCTAGTGAAGCTCTGACGTGTCTGATGCCCTACCGTGCCTAATCCCGGCGCCCCCGCCGGTGGGTACTCTCCAAGTAGACACCCTTGTTGTTTATTTATACAAACATGGGTCGCTATTGACGGGCACATTTAATACACACGCACACAAAGCCATTCAAAGGGGATTCAACAACAATTCGACCAAACTATGCAAGAAACGCCCCTCACGGTTAATAAAACACACATCCACCGCCTGATGTGTAATACTTTTTATTTTACTCTCTGGAAAGAAGACAAACCTCACTTGAGAGTCACAGCGTGCTCCTGGCTGAGCCCAATGCTGTGTTACACCCACCAGTGCCCGCCGAGTGCCAGACACCTCTGTGTTGTATTCCACCAGCTAGTGCGTATGTTATGACACTCTCTAACCCATGTGCATTGTAACACCACCCCGTGAATATGTCATGCCAAACTTGCCTTCGCACGGGTTATATTGCCCCATCTAACGTGCCTTCCTCGATGCCTATGTTATAACGCACAGCGCTATGCCATACATATTACAATCTGGGATCCATATCTTTGTCACAGTGCATATGCAACGTTACACTCCCCAGCACATATGTTATATTACAACTTTAGAGACTAGTTAGGTTACACAACACTGCCCTGTGCATATTACACTCCAAGGCGCATATCGCATAGCACGCGCTAGTGCCTGTGCTATCTCGCGCTCTCCAATGAATCTGTCATTGCGCACAATGTATTACATATTATATTTCACGCCCCGGTTCATCTTATATGACACTTTTTGGAGCATAGTTTATACCATATAATATATCTAGTTTTCATTTTCAATCGTGCTCTCAGGACTATGTTTTATATAACACTGCGTCCACCTACCCTTTTCACGGGCATTACATTTTGCGATGGGAGTGGAGGGTCAGGGGGTGTTTCTGCCAAGTGAGCTCAGAGTCATAGTCACAAACGTCCTCTTCTTCCTGAATAAAAGTGAGATTATGCTGCATACTTGCTCATATTTTAAGTAGTTCGTACAGACACACATTTTATAAACAATAAAGTTCCTAATACCCACCTTCTCTGAACAGTTAGCTTGCTGCCTCATCCACCTCCTCCCTATCCTCTGTTGTCTGAATCCATGGACTAGCCTCCTCCCTCCTGCCATGCTTGGTCTGATGTGCTGCCACTGCCCTCCATTTAGCATGATGTACCAGTCCACTCCTCCTGCCCTCCTTTGCCCAATGCTATGGCCCATGATTGACCTCCTGCTTAGCCTCTGTGCTTAGCTTGCTGTCCCTATTCTCCTTCCCCCTGCCCTCTGATGTCTTTGTGCATGCCCCTGCTCCATCCTTTTTGCCCACCATGTTCCATGGACCTGCCACTCCTATCTACTCTGAGTGTTCTGTTGAGCTGCCACTCCCCTCCCACCTGCCTAGCATTGTCAGATGACTGTAACCTGTCCCTGCCACCTCCACCCTGCCTGTCCACATGCCATGCCCCTATCTCCTGTCCTCCATGGTCCATTTTACTGCCACACCCTTCTGCCCTCCCTGGTCTGTTGTGCTGCAACTGCTCTGTTAAATGGTAGCGGCAGTTTCAGTCGATAACCTTTCAAGTATTTGCCCGGCGGTAATCGCCTCTTATACCACTCGATAATTTACCAATGAAAGAGGCAGGCGCCGGAGACTGGAAGGCAGGAAACAAAGTTTTATTCCGTCGGAGCAGAACACATCAGATCAGACAGCAAGGTATCATCACGAGGTGCTCTAACCGCATCTCTGAGACCTGGTCTCTTATACACCGGTTTATTGCTTTATTGCATATAGTACATTCTTGAGATTCTCTCGATGCATGAAAGAACATCCCCTGAAGCCCCGGCTCAGATCCGATCCCACACATAGTTACAGCAGAGGTTCCCACCCTACCCGCAGTGGGAGATGGCTATCGTGCAGCAGGGAATTCCGCTAATTCCCGGGGGTGTGTGCAACCGGCCGGGTCTCAGGGGGTAGGGGCTTTGATCTACTGTAATCCCTTTGATGCGGGGTGTTTCTCTTACAGTAGGGGCAATAAACTGCATCCGCAGGGCTAGGTGATGGCCTGGGACCAGTTCGGACAAGGGGGCGCAGAGGAAGGGGGTTATCAAAGGAGAGGCATGACCATGTATGGGATGTCGGTCGGATGTGGTTCCGTAGCAGGGTCGCGCAGAAGGAGAGAGTTTATGGCCTGTATGAGAGAGCGGGGTGGCCAGCGCGCGGGGGATGCTCGCAGCGCCAAGGGGACCGCGCTGGCGATTGACAATGAGTGGGGAGAGAGTGGGGTGCCTGAAATGGCGGCCGTGCATTCGCTGTGCGTGGCGCTGGGGAGAGGCAAGATGGCGCAGATAATGTTCAGTTTGTAAGCTAAATTTCCACAGTCCTCCCTTTTAACATATCTCGCCAGCTTGTCTAGCCGTCATTTTATTCTTCGTTAACCTTCAGCTATAATATCGTTAATGTCTTTCGTACATTCCTTAAAGATACAGAGTTTTTAGGGCATGCAGGAGTAATCTGACACATTTGCTTATAGTTACTTACAAGTGATAAAGTAGGCGAGGAGGTAGTACATACAGAGTTATAGTGTAGTCGTGTACATGGCTGGTGTTGTATGGATGTTACTATACAAAGTTACATTTCCTTAACTTCTCAGTGTACAGTCGGAAGTGATTGATGCAACACCATAAAAACTTGATAAGAAGATAGTTAGTATAAAAAGGTGGTTGGAAGAGGATTTTCGACTTTGACATGGGTTCTTCTTTCCAGTGTCCTTTTTATGAAGAGCTATCACTGGTAAGCTCTCATTGTTGTTCTTCTTTCGTTGGCACTGTTGAGCACCGGCGGTGGAGCTAAGGTCCAGCTCAAATCCAATTTCTCACGTTGCAGGGTGTGATCATTCATTGTTCTCCGATCACAGCCCTGTTCATTAACACAGTTCACCATAGGTACTTTGAGACAGGGTACCTGCCTTTTGTTCTTCTGTGGGTAGGTCAGATTCATAATCCATATAAAAGATGGTGAGAGAGAGAAGGGTGTGACGTGCTTCGGGACGCCGAGGGAAGAGGGGGTGGAGTGGGATCAGATCATAAATGTGGACCAAGGGGAGCAGAATCTTCCAGCACTGGGCCCACCAATCGGGCCCGACGGGTTGAGACTTCAGGCACGCTGGTCGGTGAACAGGGGGTCTCGATGTAGCCCCTCGCGCTTATCATCCTGAAAATGGTGTCTCGTCCCACGCCCTTTTTGCTTCGTAGCCTCCCCCTTGGTCGATGTCATAGATGTTCCAAGGTCTGCAGCCAGGCTGTGCGTCACGTCCGACCCCTCCCTTCCGATGGCAGCACGTTATCTTTAAATGGGTACAAGAAACAAAAGTCTTAGAGAGTTGGCAGGGAAGACATTTACATACTTCATCCTCTCTCCCAACCACCGAGTAGTCGCGGACATGTTTTTATCGGTTGCTGCATGATTGGTGTCTTTTAACTCTGATGTTAGTGTGTGCGTTACTAATCTATTAATCATTGCTGTGGTGCAAGTTTCTGTGGGTGTCTCTGTCCATCGTCTGGCCCCCTAGGTGCCGATTCCTGCGCCCGATACTGGTTGCAGGAAGCCTGACATCTGTCAACCTTCTAGTCTATTAAAAATTCGAACCGGCTTCTCCGGCAGAGGCTCGTTCGTCTCAACACAAGTTTTGTTAATATATATTTCCTTCCGAGGACTGCTAAGTTTATGAAAAGAAAGTGCGAGGTGCTACTGTCACGGGTTCATGAGTATCCATTTCGGGGAGGAACATAGGCTAAGCATTATTTTTGCTGGCGACAATAGGTAACCCTTTAACAGTTTAGGCGATGTATTATTAGTGAGGCGGCTAATATAGGGCTAGGGTTATCTTGGGAGGGCGGAGATGGTGTCCCTTAAAAACAAAAACCACTGACATATAGTCCCCGTGTTGAGGGTCAGATTGGGGGACATCAGTCGTCTTACCTGTCCTTTCTTTCTCAGCCGATTAGGCTCAACATTTGCAAAAAGGAGAGGTAGTAACGTGGTAAAGTATGGTCGTTTTGTTTCTGTCAATTTGTTCGAACACCACCGTGTTCAGGCCAATTATACACTTACCGAAAAGGTATGTGTCGTTAATTTATTCAAACAGAAAAGAGGGTAAGAAGGCTTTTTAGTGAGGGAGGGAGTGGGAGAGAGAGAGAGAGAGAGAGAGAGAGAGAGAGAGAGGGAGGGAGAGAGGGAGAGAGAGAGAGAGAGAGAGAGAGAGAGAGAGAGAGAGAGAGAGAGAGAGAGAGAGAGAGATGTGCATCAAGTAGGCTATTTGGCATACATACGACACAAAACGAGGGAGACATGGGTAAGAAAATAGGCCACTTGGTGCACACACAACATGGAGTAGCATGGGTCTGTTCCATGTAAGAAAACACAAGCGGGGAAAAGACATAAATTCGGTGATCACGTACACACAAATGCCGGGTAGGGTGTGACGGTACATGTATGCAAGACGGAGACTCAGGGCTACGTTGAGTATGGGGACCTCTCCTTTCCTGTCCTCTTTTTCTATGCTGCGTACTTTCAGTATTTTGTAGTTCATCCTAGGGGGTGTCGGACCCTTTATTCTCCTCCCTTTGATCGGTGGACGAGCGCTTCAATCATACAGTGACGCTCTCTTCAAGTGACCCAAATATAAAATGCATACACATTCATGCCGTATAATCGTAGTACACACGCACAATCATATCATACAGTTTTTCATGTTCCTAATGGTGGTCTGTAACTTTACGCACTATCTCACAACGTTTGTCTATGTTTTTACCTGATATTGAACTCGGTGCGGTCCATGTCCATTCCACTCTTCAGTCGGAACTTCGTTGTGACCTATAGAGGGGAAAAAAGAGGGGAGGGGATGTGCAGTATTCAAAGTACCCCAGCGCGCGCAGACACGAAAAAGTTCTACTTACCACGTACCAGGCTAGTCGCAGGAATGGGTGATACCACAGACCTATTATTCTCTTTGCCCGAGACAAAGATGCTCTAATTTATTTCATTTCCTAAATTCGGGTTCCCTTGTCATATATGCATTTCTCAATCGGTCGTGTATTAGGATGCAAGATACCATACCTTGCGTTCGGCATATACCCTGAGCTATGGTTGACCATGGTTTAACAACTCTTGGAAAAGATAGGTGTGATGGGTACAAATTCCGTCAATCAAAAAGATTCAGGCAAATGGGGACTGCATTATCTGTTTTCTATTGCTTGGGGGTAACAATCATTTATTCAAATGAAGAGATCTCTATCAACCTATGTGATTAGTCATGGCACTGATTCCGTAATTCTTTCAAGAGACCCTTTATTTAAAACAATGTCAGCATACAAGATACGGGCCTACAACCGTTCAGGCCGGCCACGTGGTGGGGAGGCGTCGAGTGTCATGAGCAACGCTACTACGGCATAAAATCGGTTCCCTTGCCGCCCCTCCCCGACCATCATGTGTGGAAGCATCGCATATATATATATATATATCTGTTTAACACAAATGTCACGTGACTGGGACGCCACAAGGGTGTGTAGGCCTCTCCTACATCGGCGCCATCTTGGGGCGAAGTCGGGCCAGAGTACAGTCTAAGTCTTTCCATGAATTTGCTGTTGGACCAGAATCCCTTTCAGTAGTTCGAGAACTTTCGTTAGCGTCAATTTTGCGTCAGCATGGCGTCACTGCGACCCCGTAGAAATGCCATGGTTCGTTCTTGGGGCGGGGCAGGAGGCGGGTTCTTCCGCCAACGCTTCGAACCAGTCTTTCTCACTGCACTAAGCGGAGGCAAGGTGGCTGCCGTCCGGGGCAAAGAGCAATGGCGGCGGTTTGTCCTTACCGGAAGTCCGCGGGAGTCGAGTGTCAAATGACTCCAGCCGATTCTGCAAGGCTGAGGGGAGCATCTTGTCAAGGGTGGGGCCCATACCCAAGCAGACAAGCTTTCGAGTCCAGAATTGTCTCACGGGGGGCTTTAGGCCTGGATCCGGAGGAGTCGACCGCCGGAGTTCAAGGGCAGCAGTAGCAGCAGCTCTTCGGTACAGTCACCGGAGAGGAGTCAGCAGCAGTAACAGCGGCAGTTCGGATGGTACTGCCACCGGGGTGATTCCAGTAGCAGTGACGACAGCAGTTTGGATGGTATCACCACCGGGGTGGGTCCCCGATTACCTTGCTGCGGGGGCCCACTCCT